>NC_090927.1:1139357442-1139982442 GCF_040938575.1 Ambystoma mexicanum
GGAAAATCATGATGTACCCCCCTCTTTTATTACCCTAACTGTGGTGTCTAGATGTTGTGAGGGATGTGCACCTGTATAGTAGAGGGGTCATTATTACCAATTAAGGTATACCACCTGATTCCATGGGTGTATCACAAACCCCAGGTTGTGTGTATAACATGCCTCACACAGTAGGGTGATTTAAAACCTTTTTTATGACAACCATGAAATATGAAAGGTGGAGAATAACTATACAAAATATATGCAGGTTCCTTTGATGATGACAGTGCCACAGAACACCTCACACCTTCTCCCTTTCAAGTAAAGCACAGATTTACTTTCTGCATCCCATTACCCAGGACTACACATCCCGTAGGTCCTTTCAGAGTCTTTGGTCCAACAAAGGGTTTGAGGGCTTGCTTACCTGTTCCAGAGAAGGCAGTAATTCTCCACCCATCAACAGGGAAACCTCTGTAAGGTAACAGGGTAGAGAAAACTGAAATGTAGGCACACAAATAAAGTGTTCTACCAACTACAGCTTGCAGGGGTATATTTTGCTGGCATACCAAAAATGGCCGTGTGAACTGAACTTTGAGTTCATTCATGTTAGAGACATGTCAAATTACACCTTACTTCACGTTGCCGAAATTTCGGTTAAACCTGTGATCTCCAGCTCAACAATTCTTTCAACCCTGGATGCCTTCAAGTGACTGAATTTCATGGATCACCTCATGTGGGCACCTAATCAGGAATCACCAGACATCCTCAGTGCTCTGAAGTACGCGTGAGTCTGCCGCTCTGGGGTCAGCTCAGTAGACTTCAGGCTGGGTGCTGTCTTCTCTCACCACCTTATTGGTGACTCACCAGCCAGACCACTGCTGCTAGATGGATCAAAGCTTCAGGAGACCCAGCCAAAGGGCTTTGCCGCCAGCCTGAGCGACACCACGAAAGGGCTCTCTGCCAGCAGTTGGGACCTTAGTTTGGCAGTCCCGGAGAGGTATATAGGCGTAACAGCGTTTACCAAAGCCACACTCTCCCTGTCAGCAGTCACTACCTCACCCACTGTCAACTGCCAACAGGATGACTCTTCGAAAGGTGGAATGCCTCCATATAATAATTTCTAATATAATTTGTGTTTTTAAATAGCACTTTCATTTAAAGTGCTTTAAATAGGACATATTTACATACATTAGTATTATTACCCAATCGAAATTGTTATAATATAAGGTAGACTAAGCATACCCCCTGGCTAGCTTTGGGCATTGATTTTCAGGGAGGTGGAATGATTCCTATTGACTCACAGATAATAGAAACATTAGCAACATGTAAGCGATTCATTGATTGTGGGTTTTGTTGTCTTGAGAGCTCTTGCAAGTTCCCACTTGTTGGGATGCAAGTGCAACGTCCCAGTCAGGTGAACAGATTGAGACTGTGCAAAATATATTAGCAGGTGGTCTAGTGCTAACAGTTGTCATTGGGCGTGGTAGAATGCACATGTATCCATTTGTAGTTAGCCTTGACACGTATTAGAAACACCATAGAGCCACACAGAAAGAGCAACAATGTATTCACGTTGTGGTTGCAGAGGTTAAAGATAGTGTGATGTATCTTGCATTTAGCAGAAGTGTTCAGTGTTATTTTTTAAGGATTGTGCGAGTAGGTAACTGACATAGGTAGGAGTTTGAGATGGAATCAGAGAAGTGTTGAATTGGATTTTAGTATGAGTAACAGGACCAATGTAGAACTGCAGCTCTGTCCAGTTATTCCTGAGACAAGTTCTGCTTCCTTCCCTCAGAAAGAAGTTATGATGTCAAGGTCATAGGCCGACGTGCTGTGTTGATAACCATTAATTGAGCCCAGCTGCAGAGCTTGGAGAAGTTGGGAAAGGTATGATGGGTCCAGGGAGGAAGGGTATGGATGCCCCTTTTGAAGGTTGAATTCATGTGAAATGGGAATGGGGTTCTGTGATGCCAAGAAGCCTGGTGAATATTTAGAGCACTACTGCCCTCACCCAAAGAGCGGTCATCCTATTTGAACTGCAGGCGCCACACTCTAAGGATCAATAAATAAGCTAATTCAAACATAAGAGTTGTGCCCTGATCACGTCATTCATGGGCCCGTGGGTTTCCGAGGAGATAAGGGTATGGACGCGCTAGGGCTGTACCGTGATTTGGGATGCGAGAGCAGAGGTGATGCCAATAAATATATCTACAAGGGCAGGGAGCTGTTTGAGCATGCCACAGTGTTTGTTATAATGAGGAAGCCCATTGTATCATCAAAGCAGAGTTGGCCACGCTATTCACACTTTTATCAGGATCTGATGGAGGGGTGCATGCACATCACGTGATGGTCAAGAATATTTGACTAGTTAGAGAAATGTCACACAAAACAGTAGTATCAGAGATGTGGTTTATTCTACATGTAGGAACAACAGTACAGCCGACACGTGTTTCGTCCTTCTGGTTGTTTTCAAGGCTGTTCAGAATTAAATTCCATTAAAGTTGATCAAGAATTGATAACAGCAAAATTATAGACCACAGAAATTCCCATTGTCATACAAGATCAGTGTCCATAGTTCAAAATGTACATATGTTCAAGAATGAATTGATGTCAAAAGTAAAATGCATATATACAGAAAACACCAAAAACATACCACATTTCAGGGTAAGGGCGGGTAGTGGATTCAGATGTGCAATTTGAAAGAAAATGAAACATATCATAATGAACAATATATCTGGATCCGATATTGCATCATTCAAATATACTTGTGTTAGATATCATGATTATAACACGTGCTGAGTGATTGATCATGCCATAAGGATGTGGAACCCCACTGCTTTTCCTCTTGAAATTAAACACCCTATGGTGTAACCATTGTCTTAATGTTAATATTGGTTAGGCAGATAAGGGAGGGAATGTAGTTATTCTAAATACAGTAGATTACATAGAGATGGGTTTACAACATCTAGCTACTCCCATTCTGCTACACATTACTTAAATCCAATTCAACCAAAAGGATAATATTGGATTTACATAACCTAATACAGCAATGGTATACTAAAGGTAATCTCACAGAGGATGAGAAGACATTTTTGTTGGTTACGAACCTCACGATGCGCACATTGTATTTTCTGCTGAAAATTCATAAACCTTTCTACAAGCTGCCCTAAATTAGACCCAGCATGAGTGGCATTGGTTGGGTCACAGAAGTAGTCAATACAAATAGAGTTGTTAGGGTTACTGGATTCTGTCTCCTCCCCTCTAACTCTTAACACATCACGAGCAGAATCTGTTTTATTTAAACCAATTATGCCCACAGCTTAAGTCCTTAACAATATATACATGTCCCTATGGGGGGAGCTATCTATCCCTCAAGATAGCTGTCCCTAGTTCGGCGCTGGTGTATCGCCTCTATAAGTAAAAAGAAGGGCCAAAAAACTTGCCCTATCCTGGCTCACTACTTTCCTGAGGTTCTAAAAGGTGCACACCGTGTGGGAGTCAACAATCCTCTTTATTCGTGTTGCTGCCACTTGGTGTGACTTACCATAAAAACACTGCAATGTGTGGTCCAATATTCATTGGTCTCATCACCGCTGAGTATCATAAAAACACAAGGGACGTTTTTTAACTAAGCTCATGTATTCATTACTATGAGTCAGGTGGATCAGGTCATCACCCTGAGCAAATCTGTGTCAACTGTTTTCAGCGGGAAAATACAGTTTGTCGCTTTCTTTAGGACTATAGATACTGCCTGCTAGGGCACTCTCTATACATATAAAAAGGACAGTTGCGTCAATTCACTGTCATTTAGTTTGCTTTATCTGGAGCGGGCGTCTTCCTTTTGGATGGGACATCTCATCAGTGCATCTGCTCCCTGCAAGGGAACATGCATAAATCAGGGAGCCACCAACCTCCACAACAAGTCCCAATACTATCCGCCTCCTCATTTGATCACCCCGGAGTCAATAACTTTCGAGAAAGCTCTACTAAAAGGAATAGAAATTATTGAGAAAGAAGAGAGTCAACCATTCTTCAATCTCACGAAAAAAGAAAGTCAAGCCCTCAAAGAACTACAGAATAATGATCTCATTTTGATTAAGCCTGCGGACAAAGGGGGAGCCATTGTGCTAATGGACAAAAAAGATTATCAAGTTATGGTGAATACTCTGGTGAATGACAGGACAACCTATAGACAACTAGGAAGTGATCCAACGGAACACTGAGAAGACTTATTGATCCCATCATTGAAGAGGGTCTCATGCAGGGATATATCAGTCAGAAAGAGGCAGACTTTCTATGCCCCAAATATATGTGTCCAGCTTTTTATGCATTACCCAAAATACATAAAGGCACCACTCCAATTCCAGGCCGTCCGATTGTGTCAGGCATTGGCTCAATATTAGAACTGTTATCCCAATTTACGGACTTCTTTCTCAAGGATGAAGTAATGCACATGAAATCGTACACAAAAGACACCAAGTGGCAGCAACATGAATAAAGAGGATTGTTGACTCCCACACGGTGTGTACCTTTTAGAACCTCAGGAAAGTAGTGAGCCAGGATAGGGCGAGTTCTTTGGCCCTTCTTTTTACTTATAGAGGCGATACACCAGCGCCGAACTAGGGACAGCTATCCTGAGGGATAGATAGCTCCCCCCATAGGGACATGTATATTGTTAAGGACTTAAGCTGTAGGCATAATTGGTTTGAATAAAACAGATTGGGTCACAGAAGGCCTGTCCGAATACTTGGATGAGGCCCTCAAACCCTATGTTCTGAAAATGAGATCTCACATCATAGACTGCACGCAGGTTTTGCAGTTCCTGAACACTCTGAAATGGGAAGCAGACTACATGTTAGCTACATTAGATGTCACATCTTTATATACTAGCGTAGATCACAAACTGGCAATAGGAACCATTGATTACACTTTTTTGGAATGCATCAGCATCTTATTCGACACATATTGAGATTCTTAAAAGTTTTCTGCAATTTCCTTTGACAAATAATGTATGTCTCTTTAACGACCAATATTATGTGCAAGTGAAGGGAGTTGCCATGGGGGATAAATTTGCACCATCCTTTGAAAATGTATTCATGGCACAATACAATATAAATTTACAAACAGGAAGCTTATGGAAAGGACCCTATTGCTTGGAAAAGATTCATAGATGACATTTGATTGTATGGAAGGTATCACAGGAATCTTTTGACAACTTTGTATCACACGCCAATAAGAATACTTTTGGAATCAATTTGACTGGGCAGTCTAATCCCACACATTGATTTTCTAGACCTCAATATTTTCATTGAAGATAATGGCCCTCATTCCGAGTTCGGACTACACCATGGAGTAAAAAGCTCCATGGTTGGCAACCATGGAGCTATTTACTCCATGGAATACCGGCATGGTGAATGGAGTAATTTCCGGTCCATTCCAAGGTTGGATGGACTGGTAATTCCCCATTCACCATAGCCCTTCCCCATCCCCATTTCTGCCCCCATAGGGCTCAATGGGAATGGGGAAGGAGGTAATTACGGCACCGTAAATTACGGTGCCGTAATTTACTCCAAGGTCACTTTGCGGGTCCCGTAATTTACTCCTGCTAAAAGCAGGAGGTAAAGAGGGACCCGCAAAGGGAACTCGGAATACGGAGGTAAGGGATTACCGCCATCTGTGCCCTTACAGGCGCCGGTAATCCCTTACCTCCAACCTCGGAATGACCCCCAATGTTCTACAGACTAAGGGCCTCATTACGACCCAGGCGGTAAGTTACCGCCTGGGCCGTGACTTTACCACCATGGCGTAAACTACGTTTACGCCATGGTGGTTGGCGGACTTACCGCCCCATTCCAACCTTGGCGGGGCGGTAAGTCCCCAATCCCCATTTACCCTTCCCCATTCCCATTTTTGCCCCATAGGGCATAATGGGAGTGGGGAAGGCGTTAATTACGCCACCGTAAATTACGGTGGCGTAATTAACTCCATGGTCCCTTAGCGCCATGGATTTTAACACCTGCTAAAAGCAGGTGTTAAAAGCGCCATGGCGCTAAGGGACCTCGTACTCAGGCGGTAAGGGTCGGCGCTGTTAACGCTGCCGTAAACCCCTTACCGCCTGGGTCGTAATGAGGCCCAAAAACCTTTCGGAAACCTACAGAGGTGAACTCTGTTTTGCATGCTCACAACAGTCATCGTAGGAGCACTATTAATAACATACCGAATGGTGAATTTGATAGGGCCAGGAGGAATTGTAGTTTTGACAGTGATTATGTAAATTAATGTCATACTCTCACTCAACGATTTAAGAACAGGGGATATCACCCTAAAATCATTGACAAAGCCTGCGACAAATATGCCAATATTGAACAGTGAAAACTTTTGAAGGCAAATAGGAATGTGGTAGAACATCACAACACATTACAATTATTAACCAATATTCCAAGGATTCATCCGTATTTTTATCAATTAGCTTTGAAACACTGGCACTTATTTAAATTGGACAAAGACATAGTACCTTATGTATCTGACAAACCAAAATTCACGTTTACTAAAGCTACAACCATCAAACAGATGGTTAGTCCATCATTCCTAAGAACCAAAAAAGGATTTTTTAAATGTGGGAACTGCTACTTTTGTAAATATGCACATGATAGCTGTCAATCTTTTACAGACAAATATGGTGTCACTGTGAACATTAAGGATTTCATTAACTGCAGAACTTGTTTTGTTGTCTATGCCATTATTTGTGTGTGTGTCAAGTTGTATATGGGCAGCACGATCAGACAGCTGTCGGTGCGCATCAGGGAACACTTGGCGAGCCTGAAACGTGCTGACCCCAAATTACCACTTGCCTTGCTTTGGCAACAGGAACACCAGTTAGCTAATAAAGATGACTTGAGATTTATTGGACTTATGAAAACTAAGAGGGGAAAGAGGGGGAGGCACTCAACTTAAATTGAGGCAGTCTGAACATAAACTTATTTGCTTCCTCGGAAGCACGGTCAATGGGGTCTTAACACTGACCATGAAATGAACGTGTTCCTATGATCAGTCAACATACCGTACAATTCCTGTGTGATTACAAGATTAGCGGCATGCCATGGGAATGTGAAACCCAAGTGAACTTAGTTAAGTGATTTGTCTATAGTTTGCAATTGGTACAGTTCGTTAGAACCACGTCAAGGGCATTGAGGTTGCCCCTACATCTTTAGTCGTGGAACTGCGGAGGCATTGCACATTCTTCAATATTCCATCCAGTGATATCAGACTCAATTAGAACTTTGCCACAACTACGGTTCATTCTTCTATATATATTTTTTTTTAATTCTTCAAAACAGTGTTGTTAATTTATCCAGAACTGTTTTCACCATAGGCAGAACATAAAATATCTTAACATTGATGATTTTTAATTTTGCATTCAACCTAACACCGTACCTATTCCAGCTCTGGCCTGTTGATATTGGGAATATTCGCAATCACTCGCATCTGAATGTATATGTAATTGAACCATGAGGATACCTATATTCTTTGACCAACCTATATGGTCAACTTACATTTTGGTCGACTAACAGGATATCAAGCAATTGCACTACTTTTATAAAATCAGCAATTTCACATTGTTACCTTCCTGTGGCAATGTTTTAATCATAAACATCATGGCTTTTTAATCAGGATTCAACGTGTTTGGCATATGGATGGTATGGATCATCTTTATCATCATTATAGTCATTTGTATTGATGCTGACTATCAGGAGATGCACTTACTTCTTTGTATTTCAGGGGATGAATAATGCTGCACCACTCATTGATACTGTAGTGTGGCATTATCCCATTTACAAGCATGACAGGTCCCTGATCAGGACATGACGTTTTTTGTTTACATTTGACGTCACGCATAGCATAATACGTGATGTCATCATGTACACGTGATGGAACGAGCCGTAGCTCATTTGTTTGGGTTTTATAACTTGTTACTTCTGTGAACCTGCGTGCCGCCTAATTCGCGACGGGATACAACCCGCTTCATCTCAAGCAAACCTATTACAGGTAAGGACATACTGGTGTACAGGCTCGTAAAAGGAATATTATCATACTAACACAAGAAGTGTTACCATAGGGGATCCTCGTACGTCTCAGGCATATCAAGGGATATACCGAGATGTTGATTTTTCCAGATCGCAATAAGTTGAGATATGAAAATTCACTCAGGAGTGCATACTCAGATTAATGGATACTCATTTATTTGATGGGCAGGATTTAACATGACTTTTTGAAACATTGTTCATTTATATTTCAACACGCTTTTTGTTTGGGATTGTAGGTTCATATAGAATGGCCTAAACATTTAAGCTTTCAGATTGGGAAAAGATTACTTTGGCAGCAGTCAATGTTTCTGTGATTCGATTTCAACAAGTTCATTTGAAACTATTCTCTGGTATGTTTTGAGTTTATCCACTCTATACTTTGCTCAGTGGACTATGTCATTTCTGACTTTTGATTACAATTTGTACTCATCTTTTAGGTGAGATGGGTATTTGAACCTGAACCATGAGTTTTCGTTATACATCTATGTATTCACTGTTCAATGACGGAGCAATCTTTTAAGGTACATGGACAATTTTTCTATCTTTATTAAATAGGAGTCTTACGACAACTGGTTACCATATTCTGGTTTGGTTGGTTACATTAATTCTTATACATTTTTAGGTGATTTACATTGATACTACAAAATAGGGTAAGCACGAATTCCAATATATTATCATAGACTCTATCACACTGATAACGGCGTACAATTATTAATCAGAACTGGTACACATCTATTTTTAGATGATGCATGCTGCAGTCCTAACCAATATTAACATTAAGACGATGGTTACATCATAGGGTGTTTAATTTCAAGAGGAAAAGCAGTGGGTTCCACATCCTTATGCCATGATCAATCACTCAGCACGTGTTATAATCATGATATCTAACACAAGTATATCTGAATGATGCAATATCGGATCCAGATATATTGTTCATTATGATATGTTTCATTTTCTTTCAAATTGCACATCTGAATCCACTACCCGACTTTATCCTGAAATGTGGTACGTTTTTGGTGTTTTTCTGTGTATATGCATTTTACTTTTGACATCAATTCATTCTTGAACATATGTACATTTTGATCTATGGACACTGACCTTATATGACAAGGGGAATTTCTGTGGTCTATAATTTTGCTGTTATCAATTCTTGATCAACATTAATGGAATTTAATTCTGAACATCCTTGAAAACGACTAGGAGGTCGACACACATGTCGGCTGTACTGTTGTAGCTACATGTGGCATAAATCATATCTCTGATACTACTGTTTTGTGTGACAATATATGCTGTTTATTGTTTAACTTTTAACTTTTAATCAGAGCGTGAGTCGCCCTCCCTAATCTTCAATTCTCTTGTACATTTCACAACAAATCATAGTGGGTGATATGTAGGGAGTGTGGCACTTGCTGCCGATATACTATTCTTAACTTGAGACTGGTAAAGAGCGCACAGTAATTCATATTGATCCCATTACTCAATATTCCTAGTTAGAGAAATGTATTATGGTAACAATGTACCTGGTGGTTAATCAACTCCAGAGCTTCGTAGTGATGATGTAGTAGGTCACGTTTTTGGGGAATGTATTTAGATAATGAGTGACCAATAGGGTAAGGGACCATAGGTGATAATTAGAATTGTATGTAGGTGTTAGCCAATGGGGCGTGCAGGATCATGTTGTAATCTTTACTATGCACAGTTTTGTTAATTCGCGTTTTTTTCCGCTATAACAGATGTTACTTCTTTGGGTGGGACGAGCACTGTGTTGGTTCAGTTCTCATGCTTGTGAGTGGAATGCTCGACAGGTATTCTGGCTATAGTGAAGCCTAGTTAGTGCGTCGTTAAGCCTGTTCGAGGAGCACCTTCACAAGTGCTTTCACTTCCTATTCATTTCCTATGAGCATAGGGCCTTAAGGAGCTATGTGCACTCAATGTGCACTCGTTTTACTATTGGTTGAGAATGCCATGCACCCACCATCCCATTTGTTCTCATCTTGGCAGCCTTGCAGGGAGAGTGCCTATAAGGAAATCTTCCCCCTTTCTGTCAGCCCCCTGATGCTAGCCTTGTCTTCACTTGCCTGGATGTTCCCTGTGAACCCTAACGAGGAGTATTAACTGTGGCCTTGCTCGGAGGCTGTGACAATCGTCATTCAAACTTCCTGTGTTTGAACAGCTGTTCTCCATCTTTTGATGAATCATCGAGGCATTACAAACACCGATTTGGATCTAAGTAAATAGCTATGTTTATTCTATGAACTATTGTATGTATATGGATATGGATAAAAGTGTTAATAAGCAAGTATATAGGTGAAATACAAAAAAAAATAGTTATTGCACTCCATGTATATATTTCTCCTACTATTCTGGCCAAGCACTTCAGTGAAATAAAGAATTCTAGTGAAAATGATACTGTAGTTCTTGTTACATACGTTTTTATTAATAGGCCAGAAGAGTTCAACATGAAGTTGCTTTATGAAGTTGCTTTAGATTTCAAGTGCCTGCATACCCATTAAAGCAGGAGCTGGTGGAATCACTAGATTGTTCACAAGACTACTAACAGAATATACAGAACAATGCACTTTTATGAGCTTACATTTTTTTACACACCTTCTATGGTCACTATGTCCTTTGATGCACAGAAAGTGGTCTGCTGACTGATATTCCTCTTGGTAGCAGTATGCCTCTGTAAACTCCCAACCACGGAGCTCATCAGGGGGGATATGTATACACAAATCAGGCTCATTCATCAAAACCTCATATTGACACTGATCCCCACTAATAAGCCAGCCTTGTCACTGCCCTCTTCACTGCACTGCTCACCTGGGGCACTTGTGGACCAGTGGGTGTCTCCTTGTCCGCGCTCTGGCTCCCTACTTCCGTTATAGACGCTTTACACCTGCTTGCACTAGGCGTTCTTGTAACTCGTAGGCAGTGTTATGTCTTAAGCTCAGGGACTTCACTGATAATACAGGAGGTCAGCGGTATGGCTGACTTGAGGCTTTATTCTTTGGATATGGTCTAATCTCATGCCTAAAACTTGAAGCCACATATAAGAACGGACACATCCAGAGACCACCCCATTCAGTCACTGCTCATTCAAGCAAGCTCCAAACATGCTCTGAACTCCCATGCACACTTCATTCATCATTTTCACCTGGGGAAGGGCGATTGGGCCAATCAGGTGGCTGTAACAACAGACAAGAATATACAATCCCCGCCTGCTGTTCAAGCCAGCCCTTTTTTTTTGCTTTCTAATAAGGGGATGCAACAGGGAATCACCTGATTCCGCTGCCCGACCCCTCACTTACCAGCAGCCTGGAGCCTTGTGCAACGGTCCCAGGACTCCTCTGGCCGCTACCATTGGACTACGTCCCTTTTCGGATGAAGGCAGCCATTTTAGAACATGTTTTCCATGGCCACCGACATCCGAAATGGGACCTAGTCCCTTTTCCATTTCAATGGCGGTGGCCATTTTTTAATCTGACAGGAGTTTGGCTCACGCTGAGCTGATCTCCATCAGAAGGAAAAAGAAAGAAAACTATCCGCACCCCAGTAAATCCCAGGGTGCAAATAACTTTCACGCTCCGGCTTGTGGGCAGACATGGGCTTTGACGGCCCGGAGCCCGAGCTGAGGCCCACGCTTCGCTCGGGCCTACCAAAGCTTGAGCTGGCAGACTGTTAAAGCCCATGTCCGAACTCCCACCCAGGGTGTGAAAGCTAGAATATTCTATTGTCAGTCAACATGTGCAGGAGGACAGGAACACAGGAAACAATGGGAAGGTTTCAACTGCAGGATGTATTCCACCTCAGAGTTTTAAGGGACACCATAGACTACTCAATCTTTACTCTCCTTGCCGATCAGATGACACTCTTAGCCTCTTGCTGGAATATTTCCCCATAGTTAAGAGCTACTTATCTATAATTCCACATTATACCGTTTGGGTAATGTATCCCATATATATCATGGAGCCCGAGGTTCATTATTGTGTGCTTCTTGTAACGTCTCCCCCTGTGAAAGCATTCAATGGCTGCATACCTAAACATATGCTCACATGCACAGAGTTCAGATGTACAATGAAGTGTGGAAGGCCTTGACAAGAAAGACAACCTGACCAGTGGTAAAATTATTGACAGCGACAAAGAGAAACACATGGCAAAATAAATAATTTCCCTGAAAAGAGGTCAGAAAACATGATGAGGAAAGCAAGGTTGAAAAAATGTATTTACAAGTACTGCATGCCTCATGAAAAATCATAAATAAATATTGCAATCTTTTTTTTGCATTTAGTGCACAGGAATATGCTATGCAGATGAGAGTTCCTTGTCTTTGTGCTGGCGTCTACTGCCTGCATTGCCTGTACGGTATCACACATGCACAGAGATAAACAAGGCCAGGGAATAGTCTGCCAAGGCCATCTGAATTCTTTGAAATATTGGTATTTCGTAGCTCTCAGGAGAAATAAATGATTTTCTATTCTTAGAATTCACCCTGTGCTCCCCTCCCAACTGCTAGCAGACACCACATTCCATTGATATGTAAAATGATACTGGCAGCGTATTTAACTATTTGCAGCTTTTCTGAAATTAAGGGCTTACGCTAGTTTTAGATATTTGCCCTTGAGCGTGTAATATCAGCGGACACGCTATGCACCCTTTGCCATGATACAAAATCATTTGTTTTGGTGAGCAGGCACCGACACATTTGTTTCGTTGTATTAATTGCTGATGGGCCTATCTGCGTGGTGTGCTGGTAAAGGCACAACATACTGCAAGCTTTTGCCAATCACATGGTGCCGTATGATCACGTGCTGTGCGTGCCCTTATTTACACTTGTACGCATTTCAATGGTCAATGCATTTGTATGGCAGTTTAGGTGGTTAGGGGCATTTCGCACTAAAAGGCAGGATCTGGGAGTGATTTTGAACCCTACCTTTAAGTGCTTTATTTGAATGGGCTACCATTAACATTATTTCTGTCTAACAGGTGTGATTTAAAACAAAATTTTGAAAACCCTAACAAATAACTGTAATTGTACTGTGGTGTTCATCCCCTGTTCCAGCCCATGGAACGGGGGATGAAAGCCATTAACACTGCAGGTTATCAAAGCAGTAAACCAGGGTGCTAAAAAGAAAAAGGATTTTTCTTCCTACAATGGAACGCGGTCGTCGTCCCGCTGTAGGAAGGAAAATCCTTTTGCAAGATGGCCGCCATGGAAAAGGAAGGCGTATGGAGCCCCTCTTCCCTTTCCATGGCAGACTGCAGGAGGTGAAGGGAAGGAGCATAGTAAGTAGGGACGTGGGGGGATACAAATGGGACAGATCGTGAAGCAAAGATGGCGGTAGGGGAGCCGGCCATCAGGTGGCTTGGATCACAGGCTTGTACCGGCGGTTCAAGCCCGTGTTCCTAGCCATCTGATTCGTTGGCTACCTAAACCCGGGTGCTAATGTACATTATATTTATTCATGGAAGAATTTAGTTGAGGGTTTGGTAGTTGAGGGCATCTGTCTGTGAGGTTGCGTGCTTCATGCGTCCGGTCCAAAGATCAAATACATTACTGTTCAGAAAACTTGTAAGGCTAATACTGTTTCCCCTTTCTACAGTGTCATACTTTTTAATGATTACAATGAAAAACATACTGCATTATTGTAGTGTTCGCCTTTATCTGGAGCGTGACCCGGAGCGTCATGTTCATTCCGGGAGCGAGACACTATCCATGTCATGATGGTGTGGAATGAGAATGCAGTTCGTATAACAACTGCTGTGAGCTGCGGAGGCCGGACGGACGCTGACTCCCTCCTTCCCTTTTCATGTATATAATTATACTTCACAGTTAATAAATATAATTCCTCTCCATACTGCCCCGTCGTATCTTTTCCCATCAACCAGACATTATAATTGGCGCAGAGGATTGCCCGTATTACGTGTGCTGCTACCTTGGCTGCCGTGAGGCCACTCCGCTCATGCCCGAGCGTCGTAGCGGCCCAAGACAAAATCAACCGCCTGCACGGTAACGTACCTGTTTGCTTGTAACCTGTGCTCCGATTAATCTGGTGCGGCGGCTCTGCAATCGTGTTGGGAAAGCTTCTGCTGAGCTGCAGAGCCTTTCAAACTTCCTCGTTTATGAAACGCGCATGCGCGTTTCCGTTGTGGATATGTAAACTTCAAGTCCTCCAGTGCAGTGAATACAATTAAAGCCGTACGCACATCCTTATACGTGCTCTCAGAGCTGCAAGCACATTTTTTTTTAAATGTGATCTCAGCAATTAACAGTGAAAAGCCCTGATACATCTGCCACGTATCAGAGCGTATTCAATAACTGTCTCCAATGTTCCAGTTTGATTAATATTTTATGGTATTTCCTGCCACAGCAGTGTCATGAACATGCATTGATACCAAACTGTACACCTATAATCTGTTTTGAGTCAGGCATCACAACAACACATTGCTTAAAGGGTCCAACCGGTGATAATTGTGGAACATGGCATTTAGGAGTGTTCCTCCTCCAATGTTTTTTATGTCTGATGCCAATGAACCCAGCATACCATGGAAGAGGTGGATCTGTTCTTTTGAACATTATGCGGGAGTGGTTTGTGGCCCGAATTGTAGTGCAGAGAAGAGGAAATCACTGCTACTACATTGTTTGGGCCCAGCTGGCTAAGAAAAATATGAATCCTTGCCAGAACTCCCAGTTGAAGAGGATTTAAATATCAATGAATATGAGCGCACAGTTAGGAAGATTGACAAACATTACGAAAACAAGATAAGTATAATTTTGGAGAGATATACATTTGGCAAGAGAACACAAGAGGAGGGAGAAAGTGTCGAAAGATTTATCACTGCTCTAAGAAAACTTGCCAAGACATGCAATTTTAACGATCAACTTGATGAAAGGCTAAGGGATCAATTTATGTTGGAGTGCAGGAGTGCGAAAGTAAGGGAAAGACTTTGGGCAGAGAATGATCCTTCACTAGACATTGTCCTGAGAGTAGGAAAAGAGGTTGAACATACTGAAGAATGTGTGAAAGAATAAGATAATAAAATGAAATCTCTTCAAGTGGAGACAAGTAGTGTAAAAACTATAAAAACATTGTGCAATGCTTCTGAAGATAGTGAGTCCATATCCATGGTCAACAATACTTTGTTCAGAAGGAAAACCTATGGTGGACCATACAAACCACCACAGAATGACAGAGGGAAGTTTAGAAACAATCAAAAGAGGAACTCCAATACTTACACTAGGAGAGACAGTCCAAATGATCAACCTACGAATTCAAGGAAAAAACGTGAAGGAAAGTGTTATAGATGCGACAGTATCAATCACTGGGCCGACGATCCAGAATGTCCAGCATTAAAGATCATATGCAGCAGATGCAAAGGGAAGGGTCATTATTCCAAGTGCTGCAGATTCCGCAATATGTCCACCAACTGGATAGGAGGAAATGTGGATAGTGACCACAGTGAGAGAGAAGAAGGTGAAGAGTGTGTATTTGTTATTACAGATGATGATGATGAAGAAGTTTTGGAGAGCCCTAGGGCTACAATTTTAATTGATGGAGTAGGAGTAAATATGATGATCGACACCGGTGCTATGTATACTTTGCTACCACAACGACTATGGAATAGAGAGAAGCATGAGTATTTGCACGAAACCGATATCAAACCCAGAGCCTATGGTGGGGTGAAAATTGACATATTAGGTTGGTTCTGGGGTAAGCTAAAATTCAAAGGCAGGAAAGCCAAGGGAAAAATGTCTATTACCAGTGTAGGCAAGTCACCCCTTTTGAGCTGGACTCATCAGAGTAAGCTACAAGTTAAAATAGACTCTGTTGCAGAGGAATCTGTTCTTGCAATCAATAACGATGTTCACAAGTCAGAAGAGAAATCCAATACAAGGAGGAGTAGCACAGAGGATGTCATGGAATCAGTATTCTGCAAGGGCATCGGGTGTCTTCATGGATATGTGCATGAAATGCAATTGAAACCTAATCACACTCCTGTAGCCCAGAAGTTAAGGAACATACCTCTAGCTATGCGAGATGAAGTCAGAGAGGAGATCAAGAAAATGGAAAGTCAAGGGGTTATTGAAGGCATAGATGCCAGTGAGTGGGTTTCGCCATTGGTTATTCTTAGGAAGAAATCAGGAAAACTCTGAATATGTGTGGATATGCAGGAACTTAACAAGTGCGTTGTCCCAGGCAGATATCCTCTTCCAAACATACAAGAGTTGATTTCCACAATTGGACCATCAAGTTGTTTTTCCACTCTCGACTTGACAATAGTTTATCATCAAGTCAAATTACATAAACGCTCCAGACATCTTACTGCTTTTATTACACTAGATGGGCTGTATCAATTTAAAATGATGCCTTTTGGTCTGGTGTCCGCAGCGTCAGTGTTTCAAAAGATAATGCACAATCTCTTTGAAAGGGTGCCTGGAGTGATATGTTTCCAAGATGACATTTTAATATATGCGATCAGTCAAAAGAGTCATTATGAAAAGTTGAGATATGTTTGTGAGAGATTATATAATGCCGGAATGACTTTGAGCAAGGACAAATGCAAAATCAATTGCTCAGAAATCGAATACCTCAGCCAAAAGATCACTGCAGAAGGCATATCACCTAATCCACAATTGGTAAACACTATTAAAAGAATGCCCAGACCACGTAACAAAGAGGAAGTACGTACATTCGTCGGAATACTATTCTAAATTTGTCCGCAATTTTGCAATACACACTGTTCTATTACGAAGATTGCTCAAAAGGAAAACTTTTGAGCGGAATGACGAGTGCGAGGAAGAATTTGAATATATCAAGATTGCCATAGACAAAGCCCCAGCATTGAAGAATTTCAGGTGTGACAAGAAAGTCATCATAACTACTGATGCCAATAACATCGGCCTGGGGGCTGTGGTAACACAAGAGAGCAAGGGCAGAGAAGTAGTGATTGCATTTGCATTGAGACTACTCAAGGGTGTCGGAATGTCATATGCTGCTATTGAAAAAGTGGCCTTGGCAATAAAATGGGCGGCAGAGAAATTTAGGAGCTTCATCTGGGGTGGTGAGGTAGAGTTTCGCACAGACCATAAACCCTTGGTACATGTCATCATGTCGAAAGGTTTGGAAAAAGTGTCCAATCGTATCAGGAGGTGGGTAATGCTCCTTCAAGAATATAATTGCACTGTGTGTTATGTGCCTGCAGTTAGGAACATCAATGCCGATTTTCTATCTTGACTTACTAATGTATCTGAAATTGTGGATGAAGATGACAATACGGAAGTAGTTATGAACATAGAGGCAGCATCTATTTCCAGGGCAGAATGGGATGAAGCTGACAAAAATGATAAACCCTTAGAACGTCTTAAGGAACTACTCAGAAGTCAAGGTCCATGGAGTAAGACAAAATTTGAAGAGGCAGATCTGATGGACTACTGGTTTGTCGCCAATGAACTACATGTGAACAACAAGATTGTCATGAGAGGAGACAAAACTGTTCCACCTGCAAGTCTCCTTCAAAGAGTGATTGAACTTGGTCATGAAGGTCACCAGGGGATAGTAAAAACTAAGCAGAGGTTAAGAAATGACTTTTGGTGGCCTGGATGCGACCTACAAATAGAACATCACATCAGAGATTGTATCCTTTGTAGTAATAGTGAAAAGAGTTGTGTGGGTGTGAAACAACCTATGGTAGTTACTGAAATACCCAATAAAGCATGGAAAGATCTTGGCATGGATGTGCTAGGCCCTGCGAATAGTAATGGAGTACAAAAATGTTGTCTGGTGGTAATCGATCTCCTTACTAGATGGGTAGAGGTCTTAATTGCACCAAGCATCACAGGTAGAAGTGTAGTGGAATTCATATCTGATGTATGCGAAAGAGAGGGGTATCGAGAGAGTATTTTGACAGACAATGGTACCCACTTCAGATCTAAAGAGATGTTGGATTTTTGCAGCAAGTACTACATCATTCACAAAAAGAGTTCTATTTACCACCCACAGACCAATGGCACAGTAGAACGGTTTAATAGGGTGTTGAAGCAAGTTATTAAGTCAGCATGGTCTAATGGAATGAACTGGGAGGCAGCCATTAAGGAAAGAGTAGTGGCACATCGCTTCACACCGCATTCCTCCACTGGTCTCTCTCCTTTCGAGTTGAGCAGAGGAAGGAAGGCGAACACCAAGCTGGCGCCTCTTTGGCTGGATAACAACGATAAGGGAGTGGAGAAAGATTTTGAGGTGGCATGTAGTAAGATTAGAAAGACTCAATTAAGAAACAAATTGGTGTATGATGAGAAGAGACCCATGAACAAATTTGACAGAGACACTGTGGTGGGTAAAATGGTTAGAGTCAATCTTCCTCCTGCTCTTAGAGGAGGTCTGTGTAAATGGTCAAGGCCAATCAAAGTTGTGGAAGCATTTAAACATGCTGTCAGAATGGAGGATGGAAGGATTTGGAATGTCAAGAGAGTATGGGTATGTAGCAATGATAAACTAATGAATAGGAGTGGTGGTGTGAGAGTCTATGGACGTTTGAGTGGGACTGATAGTAGTGCAATGTGTCAAAAGAAGGTCTCAAGGCAGAAAAGTGTGTGAAGAGCAGTTTCTAACAAATCCAAAGTAATTTCCTTGCCAACTCCCATCAGAGACACGACTTGCAAGTCCAGGTGGGGGAGAGTATACTGGAAATCAAGCCGTATGGAAGATTTTGTGTGATCAAGCCTATTGGCAGACTTTTCTTTGTGACTCTGTTTCTGGTTTCAATTTTAACAAGTAAAATTGTTCTGTTGTCGTGTTGTAAAGGAAGGGAGATGTGTAGTGTTCGCCTTTATCTGGAGCGTGACCCGGAGCGTCATGTTCATTCCGGGAGCAAGACACTATCCATGTCATGATGGTGTGGAATGAGAATGCAGTTCGTATAACAACTGCTGTGTGCTGCGAAGGACGGACGGATGCTGACTCCCTCCTTCCCTTTTCATGTATATAATTATACTTCACAGTTAATAAATATAATTACTCTCCATACTGCCCCGTCATATCTTTTCCCATCACCCAGACATTATAATTATTGAGATGTGCACTGCTGTTTGCGCTGGATTTCTAACTTCTCTTATGGGAATTATTTAGGGCTGTAAGTGCCATAACGTATTTGGTAGAGAAATGAAAGTCTGTTGCTCGGTTTGTGATTAGACAAGATGGCGCTGCGTACATAATGGTGTGATGGATTGTGTGCACTCTTATGTATGCTGTTACAGGCTTTACTGTCGCAGTACTGGCAGTGAAGTGGTTTGAGTACCCATCTCCAAAATGGGAGCAGTTGGGGTTTAGGTTTGAATCTCCTCTCCGTCGATGCATTTGAATTGTCAAAAAAAAAGAATCTACCCCGTTTCACTGCACTGGATGTTTCACCCCATTTTACTGTAGCCATTCTTTCTTTGAGGGGGTAGCCCTCCCAAACCCCTAATTCCCCTCCCCCCCATTATCCCATGCCCCTAGGCCCCTAGCCTGCTGCTACGGTAAAATGCAGTGAACTGTCCTGAGGTCGAAATGGCAGCAGTTGTATTTGGGATACAATAAAAAAGGCGGCAAATGTCAATTTAAAAGTCACATTTTTATTTTATTTTGTTGTACCATTTACAAAGAGCAGCACTCATGGACGGTTGGCTGATAAAACTGGGCAAGATACTAATTGATTGAAATATGTGCAAGTGTAAAAACAATAAAATAAAAGCAGAAATATGGTATATTATAAGGGGTTGATTACAAGAGGGGTACTAGTAACTTGGAGCAAAAGAGAACACCAAGAGTATATAAAGACCTATCATTAACAATGGGGGCTGTGCTAAAACCACTCTGTTACCCCTACGCTTATGTTTCATTAGGCCAGTCCATGCCCCATACTGTGCTTGATAGGTTAGTGTCCGTGTTTCCTCAAGAATCAGCGTCCCTGACTTCACGGCTTTCTTACATTATATTCTAAAATTGACTGGGGTCATCCAGCGCTGATATAGAATAATTGGTTAACTTCCTGCAAAACACTGCATTGAGGTCAGGTGGCCACTAGCCTCTTGTATCTTGAAAAAGTATCAATCATTTCTGTGTAGATGGGATACAAGTACAATTGACCCCGATTATTAGGGTGCCAAGTTGATATTTGAGAGGAGTGCTTGCTTAGGACAAGCGACCCATGATACCAACTGGATCCAGTAAACCTTCTAACACTTTGCAATGCACAGCACTATGGAAACATTGGCCTCATGGTGCCATAAAATGTTGGGGCTCTGCCCATAGGCTGACATTACTCACATGGAGCCACTGGTTAACAAAACCTCCTTTATTCACGTACATGTACTAACTAACTTCCCCTTACCTAAACTCCTCCCTTTCCTCCCCACTCCCACATGCCCTCCCTTCCCTCGTGTCCCCTCTCTTAAAGGGGCCAGTGTCCACATCTCCCCCCCAATTATCATGATGCCTCTGAGGGTCGCATTTGTTCAATGAGCTGCAAGGGCTTCCGGATGACCCGATGGGGCCGCCCAGAGGATTCACGAGTCCCTCCTGATCCCTCTTTGTCCATCTCAAACTGATTCTCTGCCAGCGGTTCTGCCACCCACTCTTCTGGTGTTTCCTCCCTTATCGTCTGCTCTTCACTTCCTCCTGGCGGTTCCGAGGTGTCGGCATCCAGTGCATGAAGTCTGGGGAAGAAGGAGACATTTCGGCTAAAGTTCTGCCCTTCCCTTGCTACAGTGATCACAAACTCCTTGAATTCTGTTACTTGAAAGGTTTCAGGGTCATACCTTGTGTCTGTCTTTTTCTGTTGTCTCTGGCGTACCAGAACTTGCTCTCTCATGGGTACTGGTGGTTCCATCTCTTCACTTTCCTCTCTGCATCTCATTCCCGGATCTCTGTGTCGTGTTCCTCAATGTAATCTTAAAATTGCAACAGTCGCTTTTGGGGTGTTTAGCTGATCATTATCTCTGTCGGGGTCTTCCTGGTGGCCTCATGGGGGGTGCTCCACTAACTTCTTAGCATTTGGCACAAGGCCTGTGGGAATGACACTTGATCTACTAGTGATTTCTAGTGAATCTTCTTGATAGTAGACGTATCTCACTCTACCATTCTGTTCACTTGTGGCCAGAGCAGTGTAGCTTTTGGTGCTGGAATTCTTAGTGTGCTGCAAACTTCCAAAAGTAATTACTCAGGAATGGGGGTCCGTTGTCTGTTTTCACAATGTTCAGGATGCCCCACTCGCTGAATGGTTTATCTAGGACTCCTACCATGTTGTGGAACGCTGTTGACTCGACCAGGTTCACCACCGGGAACCGTGGGTATTCATCCATTTCCACCAGGAGGTGTCCCCCGTCTTCTAGAATCGACATACATCTAGTGCTACTCATTCCCATGGACCTTTAGAAAGTGAGACAATCCTTAGGGGACACAGGGCTGTATTTGCTGCTGCCCTCTGACATGCTTGGCAGTGCGTCAGTATGTCATCCACCACTGCATCCATGTAGACAAACCACACTTGAATTTACAGTATCTTTGTTGTGTTTGCCAATCCTCTGTGGCTCTCATGGGCCAGGTTGACTATGGTCTTATGTAATGCTCTAGGCACTATCAGGCAATTTCCTCTTAGCAGGATCCCTTGCTTGGTTTTGGCCAGTTTACCCTGTATCTTGGCCATCCTCTCAATCTCTTTCATGTCCACATCTTCACCCCTTTGCAGCTCTTGTCTGTAGTTCCTCCACTTGTGTGTGTCGGTTAGCCAAACTGCGGCCCTAATGGTGGGGTCCAGTCTGCTCTTGTCCGTAAATATTGCTAGGTTTAGCATCGGGGCAGTGCATTCTATGACAGATATTGAATGTAGTGTTCCGCCTCTTTTTACAGGGTGTCTTTTGCTTAGTATTCCAGGTGTCTGGATAAGTAGTCTGCTGGATTTGCCTCCCCCCTCCCGGTTTGTGAACAACTTGGAACTCATACTCTTGTAACCTGATGCCCCAACTCTCAAATCCCTGGAGGCAGTCTGGTTTTCGGGTTCCTGAATAGGGATATGAGCACCTGATGGTCAGTGACATGGGTGAAACGGCAACCAATGACAAAATGATCAAACTTCTTGCAGGCCCATACTGCTGCCAGGCTTTCCCTTTCAGCCTGAGAGTATGCCCTCTCAGTGGCTGACAGGGACCTGCTGGCATAGGGAACAATGGATTGTCCGGGTCATTGCAACAATTCGCTCTGGGCCAAGATTGCTCCCAGTCCCACCGGGCTGGCATCCACTGTGATCTCTGTCTCCCACTTGGGGTCAAAATAGGCTGGCCTGCAGGCTGGTAATCAGTTCAGTCTTTATGGTTTGGAATGCAGCTTTGCACTCAGAACTCCACTCAAAAGGTATGTCTTTCTTGAGCAGGTTCTGTAGGGGAACTGTGAGCATGGCTTAGTTGGGGAGGTATTGGGCACAGTACCCCGCCATGCCCAGGAACGATCTAAGTTCAGAGATGTCCTTTGGAGGCACAAGATTGACTATTGCGCTTGTCTTGTCTGGGTTTGCTCTCATCCTCTTGTCTGAGAAGATGTGCCCAAAATATTTCAGGCTCAGCTTGTTGATGTCGCATTTTGCCCCATTAAGGGTGAGGCCCGCTGTATGTATAATCTCACAGACCTGCAGCAGCGCTGTATCATGTTTCTCCGGTGATGTGCCGAACACCAAGATATCATTGCTGTAGTTGAATGCGGCCACCACTGGTGAGATCAGTCTGCAGATTGTTTCTTGGAATATTTCTGCCACCGCTGATATCCCAAAATGTAGTCGCTTGTAGCAGAAGAGCCCCTCGTGGGTCACGAAGGTCGTAATAAGCCTAGAGTCGGTTGGATAACCAGCTGATGATTCCCCTTGTTGAGGTCAAGCTTTGAGAACCACACCGCCCCGTTCAGTCAAACTATCATGTTCTCTATGCAGGGACCGGGATGTCTTTCCCTCTGGATTGCCAGTTCGGTATATGCCTGTCTATTCAGAGTCCCATACGTCCATTCTCTTTTGGCACCACCACGAGCAGTGATACACATGGTGTCAAGCCACTCACTCTCTCAATGATATCATTGTTGAGGAGTAGTTGGAGTTCTCTGGGCACTTGCACCTGTAAATGGAATCTGACTTTGCGTGGGTGTTGGGATGGAGGGGTCACTGTAGGGTCTACATGGAGCATGGTAACTGCATCCTTTAGCATGCCCACGCCTTCAAAAAGTGCTGGGAAAGTCTATTTTATTTGCTGGATCATCATTGCTTTAGTCGTTATTACGTTCACCTTATTCTCTCTCACTGGGAGCCCCCTCACCACCTCTGACTGGTAATAGTGGATGTCAATGAGGGTAAGGTCCCTCGCTGTGCAATAACTTAGCAGGTATCAGCCAGTGGTGGTGCTTTGTATGACATGTATGGTTGCAGATACTATGTGCCCCTTGTGAGGGAGGTTACATCTGAAGTATCCTATCAGCGGGAGCGGATGTGGGTAACCCCATTGGAATATCCTTGCCTGGGAGGGAGTCAGCAGGTAGAGGCCACGCATCACCTTATAGAAGTTCTCATTCATCACGTTGACACAGTCACCCATGTCTATAATGAACTGATGATTCAGCCTCCCAATCTGGATGGTCACTCTTGGAGCTGTGCCGTCATCCGCCTCTGCACTGATTAGGCACACATATTCCCTGCTGTATCGATCAGTGTGGACGTAGTCTTCCTGGGCATACAAGCCTTCTTCTTGTTCAACCACTGGATTCTCATACGGGCCTCTCATATAGCTCAGGTCATATGTTTTGTGGTGGCGTGCATATGGCTCCATGGGGTTCTGAGGGTACTCTTGCTTCATCTGGTATTGTGGTGGCATCTGCAGGGTGAGGTCCTCGATTGCTCTGATGAACCTCATTTGGGTTTGCAGGGTGGTATGGGTCTCCCTGTGGGTGGTGTCTGGAAGTTTGGTACGGGTACATGCAGTTGTTGAATCTGTTCTTGACGTCCCACTGTGTCATGGTGCATGCCCCCAGACATCAAGAGCAGACCAGTCTACCCCAGCCGCTGGCACCCATGGGGACCTTTAAGGCCCCAAAAGGTTGCCTCAAGACTTCCTGGAGTCAGTCCATGCTCATATTATTCCACCATGTAAGGCAGTTTTCAGGGGGCATGGAGACACATTCAGTCCAGCCTGAAGGGACTGAGCCATACAATCTATTTTGGGTGTGGCTGGAGGGACTACTTTACCTGGAACTACTTGTGCAGGAAGTGGCTGGAGGGACTACTTAACTTGGGACTACTTGTACAAGGCTATATAAACCACACCCTAAGAACAGAACACGCTTCGCGTTATTCTGCAGTCCTGCAGCGTAACGCTCACTGTGTCTACTAGCTCCAGTTTACCCAGTCTTCAGCCACGCCACCTTGGGAACCACAAACCATCAACACCTGTGGAGAAGGGAAGAAAAGAGAGAACGAGAACAAGAAGAGCGGTTAAGTCCTTACCTGAGAAGCTCCATCCGGAAGGCTTTCTTTTCAGCCACTCTCGGAATCGCCGCACCTGCAGAAAGGAAACACAAGCATAAAGAGACACTACTCACCCAGAGGCTGCATTCTCCTGTGATCCATCAAGGCGTCCTCACGCGATCGCTGCTCCGGAGTCGCCGCACCTGTAGAAAGGAAACACAAGCATAAAGAGACAATACTCACCCGTAGGCTGCATTCTTCTGTGATCCATCAACGCGTTCAAACGCGAACACCGTTCCGGAGTCGCTGCATCTGCAGAACAGTAAGAAAACATCAGGTTAGTCGCGCAAGGGGAAAAGAACCATTTCTTAAATTTAAAAAACATTCACTGTCGCGCTTTTGCGCTATTACTCACCTGCAGGATTTCTGCTCAACATCGCAGAGAGGTGTCACTTGTTCACCTGGCACACCAAAAACCGCATCTGCAAAAAGAAACAAGCACAGTAGGGAGAACTTTGGCAACAAAGAACTTTTAAGCAAACCTATACCAAGAATCTATTGGCATAGAGACTTACCTACACAGCCACAGTTGTTCTGAACTCTGTTACAGCCCGCAGGATCAGTGACACAACTAGATCCAGTGGAGAGGCTAACAAACATCAAGGCGCCCCTGCATACAGTCGCAGGATGGAGAGTCCGCCATAAATAAACCAACGGTGAGACATAAGCAGAGGGGAGCACTAAGAGGTCACGGGAGGTGAGAGTCTAGCCTGCCCCCTCAAAGCTGGTTAACATCCCGTTTCAACATTTTAGGCAAACGCCCACTCGGGAAGGAAGTAGTGACCACAAGAGAAGGCACGTGCAGCCATGCATCGCTCAGCTTCGTGCGACGCCGCCGTGGAGACTAGGTGAGCGTAACAGAACGCGAAGCCTTCATACAAACCTCTACCTGGGCGTCATGGAAACCTCAGAGACTGACCAGTTAGCCCAGCTTTTGGGGGAACTCAGGGCAGAGGTGCATTCAGCTCGGCAAGAAGCCAACGCTTTAAGGAGAGAACTGATTGTGGCCAAGGATCGAAGTGATGACCTAGCCAGACAATTACTCCAATCACAGGCCGGCCAAACACCGCTACCTGGAATGGGGTCCTCAGTCCCAACTCCGTCAAGTAACCCTGTACAGGTGGTCCTTCCGGGAGCCGTACCTTTGGCTCCACTTGAACGCTTTGCGGGAGACCCAAAATGGTATGCAGTTTTTATGAATCAGTGCCGCCTACATTTCCTATGTAGGACTGGTGCTTTCATATCTCAGTGGCAGTGCCGCAGATTGGTCGGTACCACTAGTCACTCGAGACGACCCCTTCTTACGGGACTTTCAGAGGTTTCAACAGGATATGGAGAAGTTGTTCGACCGACACTCCCAAGGCCAAGCATTAGATAACAAACTCCTGTCTCTGTGTTAAGGGAACCAAGATCTGTTAACGTATATCGCAACCTTCAAACGACTGGTAGTGGAAACCGTTTGGCCTGAAGACAAAAGAACTACGCTGTTTCATCGTGAATTGAGAGGCGAGTTAAAAGACGTCTTGGCTCGTGTAGTGAATCCCCCAAGAGATTGTGCAGAATACATTGACTTGGTGGTACAGCTTGACCACAGACTGCAGAACCAGAGAGCTGATCGAGCTAGAATGGAAAATCGGGTGTTTGTGCATCCAAAAGACAATACTTCCAAAACCACCGACATGTCTGAGCCCATGCAGATTGGAGGAGTGCGTGGACCACTATCCAAGGTGGAAAGGGACAAAAGGAGGCAACATCAGTTGCACTTATATTGCAGCAAGGCCGGCCATTTCCTCTGAGAGTGTCCGGTGAAACCACCCAAGAAGACAGTCGGACCACTGACAAGGTCGGAGCAGAGCCAGAGCCGGAAAACTACCACGCCCGACAAGCGTAGAGGTCTGCTTGTCGGGCAAGAAGAAAGACTCTTAGACCTCGCACCTAGCCTTAACTATGATTCTCATTAGTCACCAGCAACCGTCTCGTATGCATGAGGTCAGAGCTTACATCGACAGTGGAGCTATCGGTAACTACATGGATCAGGAATTGGCTTCAAGGATGAATCTTCCTCTTTTCGAAAAGGCAACAACCGACTTGGTCACCACCGTAGACGGAACAGAGATCTCGGTAACTACCTTGGTATTTTTGATGTGTACCACTATGTCCTGCCCTACATGGACCCACTTGGCTCTTGAGCACCCCTGTGGGCGTGGTTTGCATTGCAGCCACTGTGTCTGCTTTCTTGGGTATTTCCAGGGCGGCGGCTCGGACATCCACCCTCTAGTAGACCCTGTCCAGGTCCATGATTTCTGGCAGTGACAATGGCTTTTTTAGCAAATGTTTCCTAAATATTGATGAGGTGCCCCCCTCTATGATCCTGAGTCGGATTGTCTCCTCCTCTGAGAGGTTTGCAAAGTAACAGTGCCTAATTGGGAAGCTGAACACGTTGATTAAAAGAGTACCTTTCATAGTCTCGATTAGGTTGCACCACCAGTTTCTTGTTCACCACCATTATCAGCATTGTGTAAGTAGTTC
Organism: Ambystoma mexicanum; assembly: GCF_040938575.1. Classification (NCBI taxonomy): domain Eukaryota; kingdom Metazoa; phylum Chordata; class Amphibia; order Caudata; family Ambystomatidae; genus Ambystoma; species Ambystoma mexicanum. Next base: position 1,139,384,565 of record NC_090927.1, read on the forward strand.
GCTCATGCTGTGGAATTGTTTTAATGATGCCTTTAATTTCTTTCCCGCCAGGTTGGTGAATATATATGCTACATTGGGGGATCCTTGGTCACCCACCGCTTTTATAAAGTTGTCGAATTCCTCTATCCACTCTTCCCATTTCTGGCCTTGGTTGTGCTGAGGTTGTGGAGAAAATGGGCTGGGTCTCCTTAAAAATGTTGCTCTCAAGGACATTTTTGCTAGGTTGCCGGCTGGCGCCCCTGCTCCCACCTTTACCACAGCGTCTGCAGTTGCTTACATGTTGTGCACCATCCTTTCATGTAGATGTCAAAAGGGGAGAGACCATATGCAAATCAGGCTTGGTCCCACTCCAAAAGGGGCAAACCAGCCCAAACTGCTTGGTCACATCCCTTTTGCACGAGACCATAGTCATCCCCAGACATGTTTCGCCCTCATTGGACCTCATCAGTGAGAAGTAGCTTGAGTCTCTAGGCCAATCAGGCATGGGACCCATGTCTGGGCATACACGTCCCACTCAGGGTGACTAAGCAAAACACAAGAGTTGATGGCTGGAAGGTTTATAATGAATCTTAACCTCTGCCATTGTTCTGGGCAACCCTCCAGACCATTGTTCTTTGCCTGCCAAGCCATTACAAAAGGGGAAACAATATGCAAATCAGGCTTGTCTCTACCCCAAAAGGGACAGTCCATCCTGAACTGCTTGAGCCTACAAGCTTCCCCAGACATGTTCTGGCCTCATTGGACCTCATCATTGAGGAGTAGCTTGGGTCTGTAGGCTCCCATTCGGGGTGACTAAGCAAAACACAAGAGGTGATGGCTAGAAGGTTTAGAATTAATCTTAACCTCTGGCATTGCTGTGGGAAACCCTCTAGACCATCGTTCTTCGTCTGCCAAGCCATTACAAAAGGAAAAAGACCATATGCAAATCAGGCGTGGTCCCACCGCAAAAGGGGCAGTCCAGCCCAAATTGCTTGGCCCCATCCCTTCTGCATGAGACCACAATCATCCCCAGACATGTTTCGGCCTCGTTGGACCTCATCAGTGAGGAGTAGCTTGGGTCTCTAGGCCCAGCAGGCACGGGAACCACATCAGAGCATACCTGTCTCACATTTAAAATGAATCGTAGCCTCTGGCATTGCTCTGGGCAACCCTCCAGACCATCGTTCTTCACCTGCCAAGCCATTACAAAAGGGAAAAGACCATATGCAAATCACGCTTGGTCCCACCCAAAAAGGGGTCGTCCACCCAAACTGCTTGGCCATAACCCTTTTTCACGAGACCACAAGCATCCCCAGACATGTTTCTGCCTCATTTGACCTCATCACTGCGTAGTAGCTTGGGTCTCTAGGCCCAGCAGGCACGGGACCCACGACTGGGCATACTCGTCCTGCTCGGGGTGACTAAGCAAAACACAATAATAATAATTTAGCATTTATATAGCGCTACGAACCCAAAGGCATCTGAGCGCTGCTTATCATTACCCACGGTGTGTGGTGCACATTTATCGACCTCAGAAGAATAAAAGGCTCAGTGTGTGGTGCTCATTTATCGACCTCAGAAGGATAAAAGGCTGAGTCTGGCCCTGCCGGGATTCGAACCAGCATCAGCAGGCTATGCACATATGTCAAAACAAGCGCTCTACTCGCTGTGCTATCAGACCGGGTTATGGATGGAAGGTTTAGAATGAACCTTAACCTCTGGCATTAATCTGGGAAACCCACCAGACAATCTGTAGGTGCTAGAATTTAATAACCGGCTCTATTAGAACTAGACGCAGAAAGGGGCAGATAGGGGAGGTTCCAGTCTAATAGGGAAGAGAATATAATACAACATGTACAATAAATGATTCAAGTGTATACTCCTAATTATCTGCTAATGGTAAAGAATGGACCAGAACAAATTCAGAACTTGCCTCATTCAACCTCAGTGACCGGAACAAAAAATCAAGTACAGTCTGTATTTCAGCAATTTCTAACATTATTCGTTTGAAGCAAATCCTTAATCCTCACTGACGCCCTGACAAGCTGAATGTCATATTCTATAACGTAGAAGCCGATGTGTAGATACAGTTGAGTATTATGGAGACCGACTGTAGAGGGAAACGGTCATTTTGAAGGGTAAAGTTAATTAAAAAAGGAAATGGCAGCTGTGTGGTAGAGTCACGACTTTACTGTCTGCTCTGCTCAATATTGAGGCTGCTGTAACCGGAAATTGAATTTTCCGATCTGATTTCTGACTTTTTGCTCACAAATGTAGAAAGGAATGCGAAGGGCTTTTCAATGTGCGTAATACACACATTATACATATATGTATGTTCCATATTTATCTTTTTATTTTTAACATGTTTACAATACATTTTCAGATTGTGAGGACTGTGTGCGTGTGCGTGCGTGCGTGCCCGCGTGCGCGACATGCCACAGTATGCTTGCTGACTGGGAGCTTTTTACTAACAGCATTGCCTTCTTGCTAAAAGGGTAAAGTAAGTGAGACTAGCTTCTTTTTTCTTAAACGAGAGAAAGTAATAACCAGCAATACTGTTGATAGTCCTAGTGCTGTGCCTTTTGTGATACCTTTGTAGGGCGAATTGGCCCATTCGCCAGCGTGCTCGTGTTTCCTATTATTATGCTATTGTTCCATAGATGCCAACTTTTTAGAGTTAAATGTCCATATTTGCATAACCACACCCACCACCCACCAAAAGACAGAATATGCTATGAACCCACCACATTAAGGGCATTTTGCATTAGTAACAGTGACAAGCTCAGTTCGCTTTTATTTACCTTTTGTAATAGTTTTCAATAGTGTACATACGTAGCTGCGAGCATTGTCACGTGCCATGCATCGAAAGGGATGTGAGCGGTAGCCTGCATGAGCAGCTGGATAAGACTGTGAATGCCGACCCTGGATGGATTCACAAACGCCTGCTTTCCCTGCATACAGACAGGTTTGACGGAGGTGGCCGGGGCCGAACTTGGACACGGTTATGAATGTGGCTGGGCGGCATGTGTGGAAGGGACTGTGGGTGTCGACCGGTCCCAGATCTGGACTGAGGTGCGGAGCTGCTTGCATGCCCCACCTGGAGAGAATATGGAAGTTTAGCCCTTCGCTTACAGACAGCAATGCCAATTAACCAATCCACTAACAATTTCACCCCTCTGCAAACACCTCTCAAACTCTAACCAAACACAACCACAAGCCTATAACACAACAATCCTCACAAACTTCACTAAACTGCAACAACAAACAAACCACACATAGACTCGAATTACCAGGTCCGTCAAACTCGGCATGACTCGGTAATTACCCATTTGCGGGTGCCGGAAAAAATGCAACTCCGGTGGCAGCCGTGCCTGCGTTACAGGCACGGCTACCGCCAGGGTTATAATGAGGCCCCATGTGTTCTTTTGAAATAAGGCTTACTAAAAACCTGGAACTTGCACCGAATGCCAGTGCGGTCCTATAGAGAGTGAAGCAGCTTGGTTGTACTGTTTAATTTCCACAAACCTTTGCACTTGATCGCTCTTTATATAAGGTTTTGTAGGGCAACTATGGGCAGGGAGCTTTTGAGCCTATCTTCTTCCTTATTTCAAATGTTTAATTTATGGGTGTTCTTACCCAGTACGGCCTTTTGTCTGAATTTATTGCTGGTTTCTGCTCCAGGGGAGGTGCCTGTGGGCCACATTACCTTGAGTCCCCCTGGTTCCTGTCTTCTTAGTGTACGGAGTAGAAGGTGCCATACTCCGGCCTTATTCAGTCATTTAAACAAGTGATGGTAGCCCTCTTGAGACGTAAGATGAATCAACAGCCGGATGCATTCGACTCAAGTCTAGCAATTGAACTGGCAACAGCCTTGTGTGTTGTGTCAGAGGAAGATTTATTGGGCGCACAACCCCGGCCAAATGTGTCTCAAAATGCTGATGTGGAGATTGCGGGAGGGAGCAGGTTTGTTGTGTGTACCCACAACACGGAGAGGGGCATGACTGACCCCCCCAACGGGCCAAAAAGGACTGGTTTTATTGAGGCTGGAATAAGCCATGGCACTAACATTATACCCCCACCCAGCAAAAAACAATGGGATTATTAGCTAGTAAGCCCTCTGAAGCTCTGGATTAGATTCATAATATTACATACAAGAGTGGTGAAATATCTCAACAAATGGATACTCCATCTGAAGTAGACATGGTGTCTGATGTTTCAATTTTGGCCCCAGCGATTTCACATAAACAAGGAAAGGGAGTGCGTCTCTCATTGGATTTTAAGCCAAACCAATGAACCTTACCTGAGATACTGTCCGAGGATGAGGGTTTGACGGAAACCATACTACCTCGTCCAGTTGATTCTCTTCCCCAATGTGATTTAGTGTGCTCAACATTGAGCAAAGTAGTTTTTCCCCCTCTGAAGAAAAAGGGCCTAGTTGGTATAAATGTGGTTGAAGTGAGTATGGTAGTTTGTAACAAAGAGAACCTGGGCCATCCAGAGATGGCTTCATCACAGGAGAGGTCTCGTCTAGAAGGGGAACCAAGAGGCACCCCCAAAGACATGTTACAATTCCTGATTTTAGCCCGTACCTTGGATACAATAAAGACAGGGTACGATATTCTACATTTTGAATTGAGGGAGGTGGGAATGACACTGAAAGAAATATGTTTGATGAGGGGTTTATTAGAGCTACCACAATGACCCAGAGGAATGACAATTTGCGGGGGGAGCATTCTCACTACTTGAGGAATATAGGGGAATCAAGGGAACAAAATCTGATGTGGCCATTGTGCGATCCGCCTCTCTGGAAGTAATTGATTGGCTGGCGGCTCACTGGCAGAGTGATAACATGCTATCTAGTCATGTGGCTTTACCTGCCAAATTAGATCCTACAACGGCTATGATTGTGGAGCAGATATATGGGCTTCCTTCGGTATCAATTTTAGGTTTATGGGCCCTGGGAGAGAATGGAGCTACTGACTCACCCTTAAATAGTAGTGTGATTGAGATACCTATTCTGGCTCAGATACCAATCCTTCTACCGGTTAAGGAAAACAAGACAGGGAAACATCTGAAGACACCAGAGAACTGCAAAGCCCCACAATGCAAGACAATGTGTGCACCAACTAAGAATAAAACTTGATGAAACTTTTGGCAAACAACCACTGTCAATTTAAGTGGGAAGGTATTTAGCAGTAGTAGATGGGAAGCCCGATAGAAATCAGCAATTGAGGGCTGCTATTAAGCGGTACGTCTTCTTAAAGGTCAGGGTACCATTACACAGTATCTCTAGACCTGGGTAACATCTCAGTGCATCCAATCCTGGGGTGTTTAGGGGCAAATTATCTTCCTGATGCTGCGTCTAGTGACGTAGGTGAAGAGACAAGTTGGATAAAAGTGGGAAAGGGTAAGAGGCATAAACCTATTTTCCCTCTCTCAGGCCTACAGCTGAAGAGAGTGAACTGGATATCCCAGCCATTTTGATGAGTAGCAATTACCCTGGAGATGGATGGGGATGCAGATTTTATTCATACATCAACAATCAAAACGACTTAGATAGTTTGGCAAAATGAAATGGCAATTATCTAAAACACTGGGAACAACGAACATTAGCACTCGCTCAATCCTCTTACTCAACGGATCTTAGAAAAAACGGAGGTTATATTCAGAGAATTCGTCATCAGAGACGTTTGACCTGCGTCATTACCAACGTCACCCTACGTGGCAAACTACAAAAAACCTATTGAAGGAAGTGATAGGCTCTAAGTGAATATCTAACTAAATGTTCCATATCAGTATGGGACAGTGAATGAAAGTGATAGGGTACTTAACATCAGGTAGGGCAACTAACCCCTACCCTTAAAATGGCCACTATGAACGTCACTAAATACAAAACATCTCATTGGCTACACAAACTATAGGACCCTTAATTACACAGCCCTCTACAATTGGTTGGCTTCTAACCCCCGACAGTACTTTTCCACCTATGTCTAGCAGCAGGCAGGCTAAACATCCTGGTGCTGGTGAGCTCGTCTTAACATTAGCTTCCCACCAGTTAGCAAATCAATCCATCATCACCTCAATGGTCTAGTGTCAATTAGGGTTTTGAAGCCCGGCCTTGAGTTTGTACGGTGCTCTGAAAAATTTAAGAAGTGTGGGCGCACTCTGCCCTCGTGCGTAGTTGTGACCACCTCGTTCATCCAACTTAATTCTTCCACGTGACTGGAGACCATGGAATTAAGCCTTTTAGTGTATTTCATACTATTTTTTAATAGTCCTCTGATGTCTTCCTTGTTATGTTCATGCCTTCTGAACAGGAGTCTTGTTCTTTCTCACGTTTTGTATCCAATGTCAGTTCACTCCAGTTTGATAAGTCCTTGGCTTCTCGGCTCGCCCAGCCTTGTCTGCTGAGATTTACTTTGTAATTCAATTTGCTTCTTAACTGAGACACACTAGAAATGAGGCCTTCCAGCACTGCTATAATGCATAATGCGTAGTGGAAACATCCAACCTTTACTCGTCCATATCCATGTATATATATTGGCGCTTGCCGCAATCTATTCACCATAAAGCTAGCCTCATGATGACTTTGTCTGCTTGCGTTTCTCTTGCATCTGTACATGTTTAAACTAGCTTGATATCCTTATCTGTTTTGTGGCATAAGCTTCTTCACCTTGATCCCAAGATGTCACTTATCCTTGATACTTTATTGATGCCTTATAGAATATCTGCATTCTCTGGTCTCTGCATCTCTTCTGTAGATGTCAGTTCGATTCTGTGTGATGTCACCATTCACCCTTGCTGTTTATTTGCTCTGCTTCTTCAGGGATTTCATTCAAAGGGTCATCATATTTTCTCGTATGCTGGTATGGTTTCCTCAATGGGTACCTTGCCTGCCAGATTCTCTTAGGTATTGTTACTTTCACTGGTACTGCACAGAGTCCATACTCTGCTCTTTGTCTGTTCAACTGCTCCGTGTATGTCTCATACTCTGGTTTCCAACAGACAGGTAAAATAGGCAGGACGATTGACGTGAGGGTACTTAGCTCCTTCTCTACACTCCCCCCTCTGGGCGATTCATCGACCACTTTCTCATCATCCTTCACATCCAGGCATTTAGGTCTGAAGAAAAGCTTCTTTGGGACCCATATCTTTATGACTCCCTTCAAACATCCAGCTGATTTAACATGCTCATCTTTGTTCCATGTCATAAGACTACATTGTCCACTTGGACTGCAATAGATCCATCTTCCTACATACTTCTTGTGATTCTTTGGATACAGGAACTTCGTCCCCTCAGGAGCATGGATACTGGCCTTCACAAAGTCTTCTTCATCTGTCAGGTCTCTGGCGTTCCATCCTGGTTCAACATTGATCATGATCTTCATCCCTATGGCTTCTTTGCTGGATTATTATCTTGATCACACAAAATCCAAGCAACACCAGCACGAGCAGGGCTTCAAGAAACTTGAACATGTCTGCCATCCATTGTGGAACCCAAGAAAAGAGCGATCCAAACCAGTTACCATCAGCAATGTCTTCCACTTCGTCTATCATCTGGCCATGGAGTTTCGTCAGCATGTCTATGGCCTCTGTCAAGGTTCCATTCTCGTCATCATGAGAAGGTATAAATGTGCAACATGATTCTCCAATTTTTGCACAAACACCTCCATCCATAGCTGTGATCATGTCCAAGACATATCTGTTCTGGAGAGTCATACATCTTATGGCTCTCATCTCTTCTCTGATAGCATGGAATCCCTTTATAGTTGTGTTAATTGTCTGCAGCAATTCCCATCTGGTGATCTGAAGCCACTTTGTATTTGCTCCAACCTGAATACTCGGCCTGAAGATCAACGTGAACACTGAAGAAGTCTGGCTGAACAATCTGTGTTCATAGGGGATAGAGTCAAAATCTTCTATTGATTTGTCTGAGAAATAGTTTTCTCTCTTTATCCTCTTTATCAACTCCACAGATCTCTTCTTTCTCAGATGAGCATCTGCCTTTGGGAAACTGTCAAGATTCAGATCACTCTTTGGAATCACTAATGCTGGCACATGGACATTCACCAATGAGCATATTACTCCCGAGTCCTTGGGTAACTTCATCTATGCCTTGGATCCACAAGCCCAATAATGATCCATGATCACTGCTGTCCCAATTTTCATTCCTGGTGCTTCGAATATTCGCCCACATTTCTGGTTTTCTACAACTTTTCTTGTGCAATTGTCTCTGAAACACCAATTTGCACTCTCCAAAGGCACTATCTGTAAGGGCCCTCCTCTGTCTTCGACTCATGTCAGTAGCCTAGCAAGTTTCGACCATAGAGGTTTACACAACATTTGTGCATTTTCAATCGTTGGTTGGTAGTGACCCATTTTTACCCAGTCCCTGCAGATCACTACAACTTCTTCCCAGCCATCTGGTGATAGGACAGTACCCCAAATCTGCATCTGACATCTGTTCTTCCATCTACGAATATCTTCTGCAGACTTCCCTGGAACTTGCAGCTTTTTATTCACTTCCCATCTGATTACAGCTCCTTTCACCCCGGGTTTTTCGTACCTGATCACATGATTCTTCGCATGGGCTCCATTTCTTGTCTTTGTGTCTTGGATATAGTCATCCTCGTCTGGATCTGTCCATTCAGTTGCCCATTTGAGGTAGGCTGTTCGACCCATGAACTGTCCTCTTGTGCTACAGAATGCTAGACGCAATATGCAGTGTGCAGTCAGAACGTCTATTTCAATAGCTATAAAGATTTTAGACTTCCCCATGCTGTATGGCAGGAGTGCACATACAAAGCATTCCTCCCTTGAAGTTCTTCTTCCAACTTCCTTCATATGTTGATACCATATGTTGTTTTCCATGTGCGCTGTGCTGTCCAGGTAATCATTTAAATGTAATTATCTTCCTCTGTGCTTCATTTATGCCTCATTCTGTTCATGTGAGCTTCTGTGATCATATCATGAAGTGTACCAGCATAGCCTCTTCCAGCTGGCCTAATTACAGGAACATCTATCAGTGCTCCCTGTGTAGGAGAAGTTTCAGCAAGTTTCATCCTCTCAGCATACCATTTAGGCGTGAAAATGTCTTGCAAAATCTCCATGTGTGTCTGTCTTCTAAGGATTATCTTAGGGTCATTTATAACATTAACAGGTGTGCTTGCGCGTATTACTTGTATAGGCTCACCGTCTAACAACATCTTGACCTGCTTGTCTTACCAAGCCTGTTTCTTGTGTCCAAACAGAGTTTCTAAGACACTTTTTGCATATGAATGATTATTAATGGCATTTATCTCAGGCTCAGGCAATTTGTCATCTTTCTTTGGGACAGGAATGTCTACATACGGTCTGGGCTGCCTAGTAGTTGCCACATTTACATTTTCCTTCTGCTCAGGAACATGCACAGGAGTCTTAGCTCCATATGCACCAATGTAGTAAGATGTGCGTACTGTCAGTGAAAGCAGTATGATTAAGAATACAATGCAAGCATAAATAACACAGAGGTATGTTACTTTACAAAATCTACTCTGTGGACATTGTGGAGGTCTCTCTGCATTTGGTATTATTATATTACTGCTGATACTACCCATCTTTATTACCCAAGAAAGGAACAACTCAAACTTTAATGCTGCAACATTATGTACTGCTTCTGGAATCTGCTGTCTTGACTTCAGCGATTCATCCTAGCTGATCGAGGATAAGGCTCTAAACGATTTGCTTGCATCAGTCTTTTATCAGAAAAAATACAAATGTCTCCTCAGCAAAAAAGAAAATGACTTCACCACATGTTCTCTAGACGTTCTTCTCCAGAAAGTCTCCTTTTATAATGTTCTCATCTACTTCAACTGTCTAGTTAAATTCAATAACATATATCAGCTCCCAGTCTATGCCTCGAATCTGCTTCATACCAGACATGTGGAATTTTCTTTCAGCATGAAACAAGAGTCTTTCTTTATCAGCAACCTCTCGATCTGTCCCTCGAAGGAAAGTTTTACACCAACCTCAGGGTTCGCTCGGAATATATGCTCACTTGGATTATAATGCCCTCCAAGATTAGATTCAAATGTGCACTGTTTCTAGGATCTCTTAGAAAGGTGAGTACATCCGTATGTCTTTCAACAAGATGCGGGTACTCTTCAATTAGACGGAAAAACACTGCACTGACTAGTCTATGAGCTTCGTCAGTTGATAGGGGCATTTGTGCTCTCCTCACTGTACTCGGGTAACTGCAAAATTGGTTCGGTGATAAGCAACCTTCTACTAATTGGGGCATTTTTATGACCTTGCAAGAAAGCAGGAATGCAAGCAGTTCTCCTCACAATCGAAGGGAATAAGCACAATACAAACTCGAAATAAGCAAGAATGATCTGAGAAAGGTCATCATTGGGTAACACCATAGGCAAATCCAAACAGGAATTCAGTGTGAAATGAATCAGGGTGCTGCACCCTCTTCCAATTGTAACCACAATCAGAATCTGGCATACTTCTATTCCTATCAAGGCTTAAGCATGCCTTAGTCCAACGTTTTTAACAAGCTTCTCTGTGGCTTAAGAACAAAGAGTTTTTCCCCAACCCTGTAACGACTGCACAGAGTATTTGAAACAAGCCATAGTCCACTGAACTCTTTCACTTTAGTTGACAGCTTCTGCGTACTTCTTCCTCATCATAGATCTCTTCTGCATGTGCTGTGGTTCTTCCCTGATGCTTGTACTTGCTTCTAGTAGGGGTGCGGGCAGAGGGGTTTCTCCAGTGAAGATTTTGACGTTGCCTAGGAAAGTCCAAGCACGCCTGCCCTGCACTTTGACAGCAGACGGCGTGACGTCCTCCACAATGAACGGACGGTTGAAGCGGGGTTCGTCTCACTTCTACCTTGTGTGGTTGCGGATTAGGACCGCATCTCCAGGGAATAGTTGGGGAATACAAAGTTCTTTAGATTTACTTCTTGAAGCTTCTCCTTCTGTGTTCTGTACTGCCCTACATTCTTGTTGCTGTAGCTGACCTGAAATGACAGAGATACTTGAAGTCATACAATTCAAATAGTCACGCAATTCCATTCCTAGTAAATCTGCCGTTGGCTGAGCATCACTTCTAACTCTAGATGGAGGCATTATGGGTATCCTCATTCGTCTTCCTGTCACTATCTCATAAGCGCTGAGATGGTGGTCAGAACTCGGTTGGTTCCTTAATGCATATAATGCCAGTGGTAGGCAATGCAACCACCCTTTCTTCAAGATAAGCTTCATTTTGGCTATTCTTTCTTTAAGCAAACCGTTGTACCTCTCACAGATTCCATTTCCTTGTGGATGATAAGCCGAGGAAAACCTGTGCTTTATACCAAGCAATAAGCTGATCTATTCAAATTACCTCATTACTTTACATACTCCCCATCTAGGAAATACTTCCTGCACTAAGAGTTCTGCTGCACAGGTGGAATCTGGGTGTTTACAAGCACCTTCTTCAGGTATCTATATCCATTACATACTTGTATCATGTCGACATAGTCGATATGCAAATGCTGTAAAGGGCCATTAGGTCTCAGAATAACTCCCCTAACTGTGCACAGTGTATGCCCAGCCATGAATTTTTGACACACAAGACAATTCACTACATAAAATGCAACATGCTCTACTAGGTTTGGTACCAACCAATCATCAGCAATAGTTGTGAGATTCTCCGTAGTTGTGTGCGCAGGGTGGTGTAGCTGTTTCCGCGCCACCCTTAATAAAGCTACAGGCATCACTGATTTACCAGTGCTGTCTTGTCGCCACACTGCTTCAGAGGGGTTTAAAGAACACCCTCTTCGTGTCCATAAATTATTTTCTTATTGAGGTGCCTCCCCCTGGACCTCTACCAACTGCATTTTTGACAGGTTATTATAACTTTCAGATATAGTCACCATAACAATCATTTTATCATTCACATTTGGAGTCTCAACATTCATCATCTCTTTGTAATTGCTATGCGCTTGGCCTCGACACCTGCTGTGTGATTTCCATGTGAGATAAAATCTGCCCTTTTCGTTTGAGCTGCACACTTGCTGACTGCGATGCTTACTGGGAGTTACTGGGAGTTGTAGTGGCTTAATAAGCCTATCCAATAAGGCGGCGTGCTGCACTGGCGTGCTGTCTGCTTGGAGGTAGCCCCTCCTTTTCCAAAGTGCTAACCCTGCGTGCAGCGTTGATGCCACATAGGCAGAGTCACTGTACACTGTTACTTCCTGGTCTGCGTGGTACTCGAGTGCATGTATTAATGCCAATAATTCTGCAGCCTGCCCTGGATAATGAGACGGCAATCGAGTACTTTTAAGCACCCAAAATTCCCCATCAGCCGTGTGTTTTATCACAGCGGCACCTGTATATCTCTACCCATCATTTTGATCGATCCTTGAAGAACCGTCAATGAAAATAATCTCTCCTCCTGCTAATGCATTCCCTTTTATTCTAGGGATTTCATCATAGAACTCTTCATAGTTTGCACAATTGGGTACAGGCTCTCCTTCTATCATTGGCTCAGCTATAAACATGTCAGGATTCACGATTTTACATCAAACTATTTTAATTTCTGGATTCGATATGACTACCTCAAAGCCCTTTGAGATGTCAATGTGCCCTTTGGTTGCTCTAAAATAGCAAATAATGCATGCTCAACGAATAACATCATGGAACATCCCATCGCCATGCTTGAAGCCTTCTTTATGGCAAACGCGGCGGCAGCTAAAGACTGTTCGATTTGGATAATATGCAAGCGGCTTGTACCCCTACGTGGTTCTCTGCGTGAGTACTGCTGTCATAACAGTGCCATCTGTATGTGAGAATAAAAATAATTCCTCAGCATAATTGGGAATCCCTAAAACTGGAGCTGTGCAAATTTCTTTTTTCAACTCGTCAAATCCTTCTTCCATTTCCTCAGTCCACATGATTTTTTCCTGCGTTGCCTGTGCCTTTTTTAAAGCCTGTAAAAGAGGCCTTATATATGAGATGTAGTGAAAGACCCATGCTCTGACATAGTGACACAATCCCAGAAATCCCTGCATGTGCTTTATCGTGTGTGGCTGGGCTATTTTAAAAATAGCCTCAGCTCTTTCAGGGGTAACCTTCTTTCCTTCATGTGAGATCAATTGGTCTATGTACAGAACTTCTTGTTGACAGTATTGGAATTTTTTTGTCAACTCTATATCCTTTGTCAGCGAGTATAATCATCAGCTGAACAGAATTGCATCTGCACTCTTCCTCGGAGGTGCTGCAAACTAAAATATCATCTACGTTTTGCAACAAAATGCTTTCCAAATCAATATTGCTTAAGTCCAGGGGGCGTGGCTAACAAGCCATGGAGTAGGTCGTGCCTTCCTTGGCAGCTCCTGAAGATCCGGCATCGATCCGCATGTACAGATGCTTAATAACGCCTATGTTCTCTGCAATTGAAGACACGGACGTCGGAAGGTTTACTGCGTGAGCACTGAGGATTGTGCATGCATTAGGAACCGAGATCTGCAAATAATTGAACTTTATGAGATGCGGCCATGAACGGACAAAGGAAACAAAATGGCGGAACCGGACCAGGGAGAGACTGATTAACATAACGGAGTACAGTGAAGACTGTGCGGCAGAGGGGCTGCAACGGATAACAGCACGGCACACTCACAGCTGGAGCGCTGACGCCGCACCTGCCTTGCCGGAACGGAGGCTGACACAGGCGGTGGTAACGGCGGCACCCCGAGACGAAAAGGAGCTTGGATGGGAGCAGCCGGCAGAGACCCAGAGCGGTGGTGGACCCGGCGGGCGGGTGCTACGGATACACTGCCCTTCGAGGACACGGAGGAGCTGGTGCCGAGTGAGCGCATCGAAGGAGAAAAGCCCACATCCGAAGCAATTGCAGAATGAGCAGCGCCAAGCATATGAGCGGCATGGTATGGAGGAGAGGCACACTCTGTGACGGTCGAGAGAATGGACAGTGAAAGTTGAAACTGCACACCAACACTAACTTTGCACCTGGATGCCCGCACAATCACATAGAGGGTGTGGCTTGGAACAAAGGGGCGGAGTGGGCATGATAAGGACTGGAACGCTGGGGTTTCCGTTGAAAAGGCAACGTTCTGTGAGAACAAAGGACTCTGTACAAAGATCCCACCGGCGTGGGATGTAACGTTGTCAAGCAGGCAGTAAAAGCTACATTGTAGCAAATACGGGATGAAAGGGGACTTAAAACAAGATCTCCACACTCGCGCCTGCAGTGCAGCTCCTTCCAAATTTCCCAGTTGCTGATAAATTACTATCTGCTTGGCACCCACAATACAGGGGCTACTGAGGGACCTGATGTCTGCAGACTGCTTCCCTTCACCGGGCCTGTAGTGCCTGCCCACGGGAACGACCTCCTTAGGCAGGATTGGTGCCTCCCCATTGCGCCCACAACGTAAGTCCATTTGGAGGAATAGGTGCCCACAAACGCCTTTCCAACACAAAATCTGCAGTGCCAACCCATGTCAACGGAATTGGTGGCTCAAACATAACTGGCCCACATCGAGCCCACAGTGCACGAGTACGGTGGGGTATCAGTGGCCTACGACCCCCTTTCCACACTGCATGAGCGGATCTGGCTCACTTAAATGAACGACGAGCCCACAATTCTTGCCTTATACTGGACAAGTGGCACAGGTCCGGGGAGGAACCTGACGGGAGTATCCCCCACCCTGGGTCGAGTACGCAGAACCTGCTCAGTAACATGACCCGGATAACCAAGAACTAACTCTCCGCAACAGGCCCACTGCGAATGAACACTGAAGGTGACCAGAATAACTGACCGGATCTTACCCAAACGCAGAATACCCCAGGATAGGATCAAGATGGGGCGCCACCACATGCAGGCATCTCCACACTACACTCCCACGCAGCAGGCTAGAGTGACCTGCAATAGAACCACGTTAGACCCACAGGCATTGGGATGCGAGGGGGACCTAACCAGAGCCCATGACGAAATGTACGAGTGGCGACCAAGACGTGGGAGTACGTAAAAGACACCTAGTCGCACTCCTGGGGGCTAAAGCCGGATGAATCCAGGCAACGAGATGACATCCAAACTTCCCAAATCCAGGGGGAAGCAGCCCACGATCGAAGACTTCACGAAACCCCACAACAGAAAGAGAGTGCGAGACCTAAGGAATAAAAACGCACAATTGGACGCGACCCCAGCGCGCGCTGACCAACAGATCCTGGAAGCAATTGCAGACTTAAGGCTACATTGGAGAGCAAGCTGGAAGCAGCCATGGCTGAACTTAAAGCAGCACTGGAGCTCAAAGTGGGCGCAGTACAGGAGGAAGTCAATCTGCTTAGACAGGATGTACGGAAGATAGCAGAACGTAGAGATGAGCTGGAGAATGAGGTGACCACAAACACGACAGCCTGAACATCCCATGCCTCCGAGATCCACATTTTGAAACAACAGGTCAGCAATCTAGAGAACAGAGCAGAGGAAGCCAAAGGGCACGCCCGAAGGAACAACGTACGCATTATAGGTCTTCCGGAAGGGGAAGAAGGCCCTAACCCGACGGATTACGTTGAAAACACGCTGTTGTAGGAAATAGGAGGTGGGGCCCTTACACAAGGATTTGCGGTGGAGAGAGCGCATAGAGCGCTCATGAGGAGACCCACTCCAGGAGCCCCCCCAAGGCCAAT
This sequence comes from Ambystoma mexicanum, assembly GCF_040938575.1. NCBI lineage: Eukaryota > Metazoa > Chordata > Amphibia > Caudata > Ambystomatidae > Ambystoma > Ambystoma mexicanum. Next base: position 1,139,400,218 of record NC_090927.1, read on the forward strand.
CATTGCCAGGATATTGAACTATCGAGACAGAGAGAAGATATTGGAATATTTCCAGAAAGGGGGCACCATAAAGAGAGGATCTGCAAATATCTAGGCATATCCTGATTACACTCTTCAAGTCCAGAGGCGGAGACTGAACTATGGCACAGTGAAAAGGAGATTGCGAGCTGCGGGCCTATGCGATATGCTGATGTACCCTGCAAAGTTGAAAGTGTTCTCTAAAAACAAAGTTTTGTTCTTTGATACTCCGGAAGACGCAACAGAATGGCTAGACACCCAAAATTGCCCGGAGGGAACAGACAGTCAACAAAAGGACGGCATGGACGAGTGAAGCCTGATCCCGAGACCGAGGTGCTATATATATTGTGACTTTGGGACTGGAATATAATATAGAGTAGGACTGTGTGGCGACTAGGGGGCGATGGAGTTAGAACGTAGTGCGGAAGGGCATAACATGATGCGTAAGATAACAGGAGACACAAGGGAAGTGCTCTTAGACCCCAAGAATTAGGAAGTTAGGTTGCCGGTAGGGTGGCAACCCCCTGCTGGGTCCTAGTATCAGCATTGCCGAAGAGGTACTAAATGCGAGTAGGCCTGAGATCCAGGGATGGAGCTGGGCACCAGTTGGGGGTGGGGAGGGTGGACGGAGGGGTAGGGCAAAAGGGGGTGTTGGGGAGTTTGTAGAGGAAGGGAGGGAGGGTAGGGAGTTGGGAAGCAAGTCGGGGCTGGGAAAGGAGGTGGGAGGTAAAGTTTGGGAAAGAGCCTACAGACATGAACGATGATTTAAAAGACAAACCTGCAGACCCACGCAAAGAGGGGCGGGAAGGCATTGGATAATGGGGGACCTCAGAGTACTTAACTGAAATGTTAGGGGGCTCAATAGTTACCTGAAAAGAAACAAAGTTATGATGTACCTGCGCAGGCAGAAAATAGACATAGCCCTGATACAAGAGACACACCTAACAAAAGAGAAACTAGAGGTCATCCAGAAGAAATGGAAGGGGACGGTGGTTGGCGCGACATATTCGGCTTATGCTAGCGGGATCATCATCTGGGTGGCACCGCACGTTCCGTTCAAGGTACTACAATCCACAGTGGAATCGGACGGGAGGATGGTCCCAGTGAGAGGGCTGGTGGAAAATAAAGAAATATGCATCATAAATACTTATGCCCCAAATCAGGACACAGTATCATATTTTAGGACCCTGTACATCAAACTGAGCATGTACCTGGGGCAGGCGGTGATCCGGGGGGGAGATTTTAACTGTATGTTAAACCCAAGAGTAGATAGATCGGATAACAAAACCCGCCCCAGCTGCTAGGGTACCGCAGTCATTACTAAAGGACTTTGGGCTAGAAGACACCTGGAGAATGCGCCATCTGCAAGACAGAGAGTACTCACATTATTCGGCCCCACAAAACCTGCATACTAGGCTAGATTACATGTTTGTTACACAGGAACTGATGGCAGAAATAGTACAGATAGAATACAAGGCGAGGGTTTTATCGGACCACTTGCCTCTGGCCCTCGCATGGCAATACAGACCCCCAAGAGCAAGGATACCAACGTGGCGCCTCAGAGCTGAAGCGTTAAAAGACATTATGTTCAGGGAGGATTTGAGAGAAGAGATAGACAGGTATTTTGAGATCAACACCGGTAGCGTTGAGTCGGCGGGAACGCTGTGCGAAGCCTTTAAAGTGGTAGTGAGTGGTATAGCTACAGCTAAGACTAAAGGATTGCAAGGAGGGATATTGATAGCACTGCAGTAGGCGGAAAGGGAGCTGGAGATAACGATGAGAAGCGGAAGCAATACTAAAGAGGACACCGAAACCACAAGCAGGCTGCAACAGGAATGTGCGGGACACTGGGAGAGACTGTGCAACCTAAATTACAAGAGATACATAGAAAGACAACATGCAGGAGGAGATAAACCAGGCAGGGTGTTAGCATGGCTATGCAAAAGTGAGACCCCAAGATCAATAATCAGGGCAATAGAGAAGGAGGACGGGCAGGTAGTGGATACTTAAGAGGGCGTGAATAGAGAATTCCTAAAGTATTATCAAAGATTGTATGAGGATGTAGGGGGAAGTGATCACAGGGACATAAGAGAAATACTGGAAGACATAGGCATGCCAAGAATTAGTGCGGAGGAATGAGCGGACATAGACACCCGATAACCCTAGAAGAACTAGGGGAGGTGTGGTGCAGTTACCCACTTGCAAGGCCCCAGGGGCCGATGGTCTCCCTAGTGAATTTTATAAACTGTACAGTAAGGATGTGCTCCCCTTGCTTTTGGCCATGCTGAATGAGGCGTACGAAATAGGCAGATTGCCGGAGTCCTTGAGAGAGGCGATTATCATACCACTTCCTAAACCCAATAAGCCGGGCAAAGATTGCGGATCATTTAGGCCGTTGTCAATGCTTAATCAGGATAGTAAAATACTCACTGCGGTACTAGCAAATAGGATGAAACGGATCATTAAAAAACGAATACACCCTGACCAGACTGGGTACGTCCCACATAGAAACATAACTAACAACCTTAGGCGACTACATCGAGTCATAGAACATACAAAAGAGGAAACTTCGGAAATTGCTATCTTATCACTAGACGCAATAAAAGCATTTGACTCAGTCAAATGGCCATGGCTGATAACAGCCCTGTCCACTTATGGGATAGGACCTGGTTACCTTAAATGGGTGAAATTGCTGTACAGCGCACCATTAGCCAGAGTCAAAACGGGGGCGATAATATTGGAAAGATGGCAACTTAGCAGGGGCACTAGACAAGGATGCCAGTGGTCTCCCATGATGTATATATTAGCGCTAGAGCCTCTGGCGATAGATCTAAGGAAACAATATGAAATGATAGGTATAAACATAAAGGAAGAGACATATTTTATCTCCTTGTACGCTGATGACATGCTGCTGTATTTACAATACCCAGAAGAAAACCTTCATTATGTTCTGGAAGTAATGGAAGGATTTGCGGCCATGTCAGGCATAGCGGTGAACCCCAGAAAATCATGCATATTCCCTTTGGGTAGATATGTCGGTACTTCACAGGAGAAGTTGGCAGTCTTGCAAATACCATGGGAGGTGAATACATTTAGGTACCTTGGAATAGACATCTACCATGCGGTAGAGGCTGAGCACCTGCATAACACCGAGAAGGCACATAAAGGCATCGAAAATAGCATGAAGTTCTGGGTAAAGCTTCCTCTGGCGATGATGGGAAGAGGGGCAATGCTGAAAATGGTGGTCCTACCCAGATTATTGCATTATTTTGGGAATATACCATACCTGATACCAAAACGATTCTTTGACAAGGTGAACAGCATGTGCAGGGGGTTTCTCTGGCATGGGATGAGAAGCAGGGTCGGCCTTTGGAAGCTGCAAAATGTATATGACAAGGGGGGTATAAACTTGCCAAATTTTGAAATCTATTACTTAGCGAGCCAGCTACAATATGTGGCAAAATGGCTATCTGAAGACCAAACCTCAGAATCTAGATTGTTCAGACAGGAATGTGCCCTGTACTTTTTAAAGGAAATCATATGGCTGTCCAAATTAGACATAAAAGAGTGCCCAAAGATGTTGACATTGGGGTGGAAAATATGGTGCATGGCCTGTCAGATAATGAAAAACCCGACCCCCTGTTCCCCGCAGGTACCACTGGTAGTACTGGCAGGGAAAGAGGAGCAGTTAATTAAGATAATCAGGAAACATTGGGAACTGGTGGGGATAGCGACGATAGGAGATATCTGGCAAGAAGGGGAAATAAAGGAATTTGGGACGCTGGTGGAGGAAACGGGTTTACACACGGGACAGTATATATCATGAATGTCAGGCTGATCACTCAATTCGTCGGAACCAGAATTGTCTTTATGCAGAACCCACTCCTCCTCACCTGATTCTTCTGTAGACTCCTTGCGTCTTCGCCCCTTTTTTCTTGTGTATTTCTTTTTTGAGAAGAGATATGGTCTTCCGCGGTTAGAAGCCACCCCGTTCCCCCTAGTAAACCAGGGAAACAAGGGACACCCTTTCCGCAGAAGCCGTAGGAGAGGAAAAAAGCGTATGCTAAAAAAACCTCTCTTTTGTATTTCGATCTTGTTGTGGAGCAAGGTTAACCAGACAAGTTGCTTTTCCAGGTATCCGAAGGAGAGGATGTTCCGGGTTGCAGAGGATCGCAGAGACCGCAGAGGATCACGTGAATGCCTAGCTGGGAGGGGAAAAGGTAAGAGTGGAATGCCGGAAGAGCGGCGGTAGACCGGGAAGAGGAAGAATGGAAGCGGAGACCGAAAAGGAGAGAGAAAGTAAGAGGTCAGAACGGAGGAAGGATAATAGACCCGTAAAGAAAGGGTAAGGAAACAGGTAAGCACGGAAGAAGGTAAGCACAAAAGAGGAGGACCAAGGCACCGGGAAAAAACAAAAAAAAACAGGACGAGGAGAGAGGGAACGGGGGAGGAGGCAATGAGCGATTAGACGAAGGGAGAAAAAATACAACGGAACGCTAGGACGCGTGGAGACGAGGAAATAGCGTAGGACCAAGGAGGGAAAGGGCACCAGAAAGAGAAAAGCTAAGAAAGAAGGCAGAAAGGGAATATAACCGGCAAAAGACCGGCCAAGCAGCGAGCAAGGAACTGGAGAGCGAGCGCTTGCGAAACGGAGCGTGAAAGCTTCAGTTGCAACGCGCCGGGCAAAACAAAGAGGCGTGGTTAAGAGCGAAACCAGGAAGAGGCCGGGAAAAGACTAGAGCGTAGCAACAGGAAATGGGGAAAAAAGTGGAACAATCAATGGCGGCGGAGTTGCCATTGGCTTCTCAGACTCCAAGGGAATCTCCTTGCAAATGGCATGACAGTATATTACATATCACAGGGTGGTCCAGCGAATTAAAGGTAAATGGTCAGAAGTAGTATTGCAAGAACAACCGGACACCACCATAGAAATGATATATGATATAGCAGAGGGAGGGCACGAGATATCTAGAATATATGAGCTGGTGATGTCTAAAATGGGAAAGGAAGTTGTCCAACTACGACAGGATTGGGAAGAAGAGGTGGGAGCCCTGATGAGTGACGGAATGTGGGGGCGGGCCCAAGGGTACCACAAGAAAGTGTCAAGGAATGCGAGGTTACAGCAAATACAGCTGTACATAACCCACAGGGCATATATGACACCCCAAAGGATAGCAAAATTCAGCAAAGCAGAAAGACAAACATGCCCCAAATGTGGCGAAGAAAACGCTGCAGTGACGCGCATGTTCTGGGTGTGCCCGGAAATAGAGAAATTTTGGGGGGAAATAGCTCACCGATTGGAGGAAAAGGGGATCAAAATAACTGTTGGGATAGCGTGGGTATGTCTACTGGGGGCTTTCCCAAGACCGCGTAAATTTAAACACGTAAGCAAACTTAAGGATTTGGCGTACATACTGGTGAAACGTAGGATCGCCATGGCATGTAAGAAGTGTCACAGACCTAGGATTGAAATATGGTGGAAAGACCTCCAAAAATGGGCAGAAGCGGAAACCGTAGTATGGCAGGATGCCAGTAACACGGGGGGAGGAAGAAGCAGAGACCTTGACAAGCTGGAGACACTTAATAGTCACACTATTTGGGTATATGCAAGATTGGTCAAGCGACCAGGACCCGGAGGAGAATAAGGTGAAGGACTCTCCTTTGCAAACTGAAGAAGTAGACCATAAAGAGAAGTAGGTTCGGGGCAAGGGAGGGTAAGGGGAAAGCAGTCAACAAAGAGGATTTTGTGTAAAATTTGAAGAATTGTAATAATGTACTGCAAGTTTGGTTGTTGTTTAATGGTTGTTTGGTTGAAATAAAATTAATAAAAAAAATAAAAAAATAAAAAATATTGCTTAAGTCCATTTGAAGGACTCTATTGAAAATTGATGGAGACTCACAATACCCTTGAGGCAATCTCGTGCTTTTTAACTTTGTCTATCTGAACATGAATGACGTCAGATCCTGTGAGTCTTTGTGCAATGGGATTGAGAAAAATCATTTTTCAAATCAATCACAGTAAAATATCGTGCTCCAACAGGTATATTACATAGGATTGTAGTCGGGTTAGGAACTAGAGGGAACTTGACCTTTATAATCTGGTTTATCGGGCAAAGATCTTGAATTAAACACCACAAACCCCCTTTGATTTTCTGATAGGGTAGACTGCAGTATTACATGGTGACTCTGACGTCACTAAAATGCCCTGAGCCATCATGGTGGAAATCATCTTAAAAATACCTTCACCTGCCTCTCGAGAAATGGGATACTGTCGTGCTTGAGGTAAAATTGCTCCTGGTTTCAATTTAATCTTCACTTCGCCAACCCCCTTCAGTAGGCCTACGTCATAGAGGCCGGTGGTCCATAATGAAGCTGGCACTTTCGCCATGTCTTCATCGAAATACTTATGACGCTTTTGCGCTATCATCCTCTTCTGAAGAACTTCTCTTTTAATTGCTCTTACCTAGTAAGTGATGTCTATGTTATATATTACTTCGTCATCAGATGGATGATCTCCAAACAGATCTTCATCAGTGATGTCAGTCAATCTGTAACCCTCCCCGATGGCGATTACTGTGCATCATTGTCTACCTTGTAGCTTTAAAATTAAGACGTGTCCCTCCTCCTCAAGCATAGGTATTCTTAGTCTGAAAAGAAATTCATCGGGTGTTCTCATTGCTCTGTCTAGTAGGCCTGGTAGCCATGACAACGGAATGCGTACTCCATAATGAAAAACCTCTGGTTCTAACTGTATTGCTCTCGCAGCTATTTGTCCTGCAAATGCCATAATAATTTCACATATGTTCAAATAATGCATTCCTGATGTTGAACACACTATGCTTTTATCAGTAAATGAAATGGTCAAATTTAACTTTGTCATTAAATCTCGTCCCAATATATTAACAGGTGTTTGCCTTCAATATAGCAATGGCACCGTCATGTCACACTCTTGTATAGAGACTGATAATTCTTCAGTAAAAGGAACTCTGCTTGTAGTTCCTTTGAACCCCTGATTATTCATGGCATTGCCAGACATTGAAAACGTCCCCTCCCATATATATGAGCATGTTGCACCTGTGTCTACTAAAAACAAAAACGTCTGCCTCCTATATTGACGTCTACCCTCGGTTCCTCATGAGGATTCGGCGTCACAGATGGTATTGAACACATCAGGTCTCCCAGTGAGCTGTCCTATTCTGGGTACAGTCTCATTTCATTACTCGTAAAAGGATTCCCTCCATCGACAGTGACACCCCATACTCTAGGAGTTATTAACTGTCCTCTGCTTGTGTTTTGCTGAAGCTGCATAAGTGTCTGTTGCGACTGCCCTTGTGGCATATTAACTGCTACCCGCTGCGTTTGCAAACCTTGCTGCATTCTCTGTGCTTGCTGCTGCATCGTTTGATCCTGAGCAAATCCATCTCCACTTTGCTGTGAATATGCAGGCGGATTTGACATCCCCCTCTTGAAAATTCCCCATTTTGGACTAACCTTTGACTTCTACACATGCAAGCAAGGTGCCCTGTCATTCCACAAGTCCAACATATAGGCACAGGTCTCCCAACCTGCAGTTTTGCATATTCTGATTACCATTCTGCATATTCTGAAACCCACTTTGGTTATTCTGAAAGCTTCCCTGATTATTCTGCCAATTTCTTTGATTACCTTCCAACCTCGTCCTCAAAATCCTCTTCCCTGTTGAGCAAATCCACTATTGCTTTGATCAAACTGCCTTTGATTATAAACCTGCGGCATGCTCCCTGTTTTCTGTGAATTTGATCCGTCTTCACTGGTCAACGTTGCCCCTTTAATGGCATATTTAGACAGTTTCTTCTGCTCTAACTTAGCCTCTTTGCCTTTTCTCACATCGTCTTTTTTGCAATTCTTTTCCTGCAAGAGTCTACAATAATGCGCAATGGTCAGCTGAATCTCACTTTGGTTATTCTGAAAGCTTCCCTGATTATTCTGCCAATTTCTTTGATTACCTTCCAACCTCGTCCTCAAAATCCTCTTCCCTGTTGAGCAAATCCACTATTGCTTTGTTCAAACTGCCTTTGATTATAAACCTGCAGCATGCTCCCTGTTTTCTGTGAATTTAATCCGTCTTCACTGGTCAACGTTGCCCCTTTAATGGCATATTTAGACAGTTTCTTCTGCTCTAACTTAGCCTCTTTGCCTTTTCTCACATCGTCTTTTTTGCAATTCTTTTCCTTCAAGAGTCTACAATAATGCGCAATGGTCAGCTGAATCTCCAACCACGGTTTTGCTTCCATACCCACTAATTTCTTGAGCTGCTTTGTATTGGTTCTGGCAGCCCTTGGCATAATATATGATAAAATACCAGTATAGATTGTCCCCCAGCTTTGTGTGTCTCCAAGGTCCACGCCTCCTTGAATGTAAATGAGCGGATCATCTCCATCCTAGATCTTTTTCGTCATTATAGCTCCCATTTCGGACGTGTTTGGATACAGTACTCTAAACACTTTCCATACTGCCACTCTACATTTATTGAACGGTGCTCCACCATGAGCAGTGTTAACTGTAGTTACAGCAGCATATCCTGCCCTTGACCAAATGTCATCAGCTCTCTCACCAAGTATGGCGATCAGGAGACCCTTAATATCCCCTATAGCCAATGTATTTCCTCCTGTCATTTTTTCTAACTCATGTATCCATTTCCCAGCTCCAGAAGTTAAACTCGGGAGCTTACACCTTAAATTATCCTTATCTGTCTTGGGCCATGGTATATACTGTGGTCTGGCCCCTCCTTTTTCCAATAAGGGAAATTGCGAATCCCCAAACTCATTCTCATCTCTCATCATCTGTCTGTCCACCGCAGGGATGAATTCCCACATCGCCTTCTTCCTGGTAGCGATCTTGCCCTCTCAACATAGAGTTGCCCTTTAGGTTGGTCTGCTGACTGCGTCAATGGTTCTGATGCCATAGCTATAGGTGCATTTAAGTCTCGCTATCTGACTTCTTTCTCCATTGGAAAACAACCCTCAGGACTGCATGCATCACCTCTCTATTCCACACAGAAGGTGTCTTTGTCTTCGTCTGACATTTCCTGTGCCTAACTCATGCAACTTCTCTCTTCTTCATCTCTATTTTGTGTCAGTGTTTCTAAACACAGCTCTTTATGCTTCGTACTACATGAGGCTTCCTCCGTATCATACAACTGAGTACTCTCGAGTCGATAATTTTTTTTCTTCCCCTAAAGTTCTTTCTGGGCTCTCATTTCATCATATACTTTATCGATTGCTTCCCCAATGCTCCTTGAGTCAAACTCGTCTTCTAAATTTGCTCTAGACGTGCCTGATAATGACTCATATTCTGGGAGCAATTCCTCTATATCCTCCGATACTACTTGTGAATTAGGAGTCCTTACTTCCTTTTCCAGGCAATCAAGATCACATGCTCTCTGCCTTCTTTTGTTCTTTTGCGTTCCATATCATCAGCAAATTTTCTTTGCTTTCTTGATTCCTCTCTCACTCTTTCTTCCTCCTCTTTCTTCATATCCCTTCTCTCATTTCGTCTTTGTATCTCCTCGTCCTTACGCGTCTGTATTCTCTTATCCCTTAACTTCTGTTCCTTTTCGCCTATTCTTTTTCATTCTAGCCTTTCTTGCTCATCAATCACTCTCTCTGTTATCATGTTTCCTTTGCTCCTCTGCTCTCTCTTGTTTTTTCGCTTGCTCGTAGTAATATAACTGCCATCTTTTCTTTTATTTCAGACAGGGATGGTGGAGCAGAGGACTCTTCACCCCCCTCTTTGCATATATTAAGTATCCAATCTATAGGACGCGGCTCATCTCGCTCCACCGGGTACATTTTCCAGAGCTCTAAGCTCGCTAGGCGCTTGTCTAGCTTCTTCCCAGTATATGCTGCATGCAAATATGTTGTCATATGCTGCAGAACTGCCTTTGATAGTGACCCTCCTTGTAGCCATGGCATAAACATTTTATCTGCAGTTCCTTTAACCCATTCTGCACTATACTGACTAAGGTTAGGAGCATGTTTCAGCAACTGCTTGCAGAGGTGCACAAGTGGATTAACATCCTCCATTCTCGATTTGTCATTTTTAACCTGTTAATCACTTGTTTGCTTTTATCACAGACTTAAAAATACATGTCAAGAAAACAACACATTATGTGCGAGCACCAACCGTTGCAAGCTCCAATCCCGTTAGTCACAATGTTTACTTTAATCTTGCTAAAAAACAACCATCAGGTTCAATTAAAAAACAATCAATTAATTTGTTTCCATCTATGACATCATCATCTTTAAAACCACATAAAACAAACAAACAAACTCAACCGGTCACATAAATCTTCTACGATCTTCTCTTTAAGACTCGTCTTGCCCTCTAAAAAATGCTCCTTAAAGAACTTAAATCCATCTCTTTAGGTCTGTCTTGAATCAGACCCGTTTTCTACGTCATCCGCTGCAGAACTCTAGATTAAGATTTCTTCTAACTTTCTTTAAAACTTAGGTATAGGGCGTATCCTCTTTATCATGGCCTCTCTCACGATACTTCTTATTGCTCGCCCACACTCAAGTCAATATCTATTTAACATTTTAACACTCTTATTCTCATGTTATGTTTATCCCGACTCCCTCTGTTACTCTCTTATTACCTTATCACTTCCCATCATTTACTACGCATGCATCCATTTTCCACTCTCCTCAGTTTCTACTCACCATTAGCATGTTTGTCTTCCAATTCTCTGGATCGTACGCCTCTTCTACTGCCTCTTCAAACTGTCGTCCGATAAGCTTTTCGTAGACGTGGGAGGGGAATTTGTACAAACCAGGGGACCCGTCACATCCGTCTTGCAAGGTCTTGGTATTTACACTAACCACTATCTACGGGAAGCTTCACGTTCTGTCAGCCAAATGGCAAAGGTTGTGCGATATTTCCAGGACTCTAAAGTTTACTTATGTCAATACATTTTTTAATAAACCATCCTCTCTCTGCTACCAAGTGAACTGGATATCCCAGCCCCTTTGATGAGTAGCAATTACCCTGGAGACGGATGGGGATGCAGATTTTCTTCATACATTAATAATCAAAATGACTACGGTAGTTTGGCAAAAGGAAAACTGTTTTAATGTCAATTATCTAAAACAGGGAATACAACGAACATCAGCACTCACTCGATCCTCTTACTCAACTAATCTTACAAAAAACTGAGGTTATATTCAGAGAATTCGTCACCAGTGACGTTTGACCTGCGTCATTACCAATGTCACCCTATGTGGAAAACTACAAAAACCTATTGAAGGAAGTGACAGGCTCTAAGTGAATATCTAAGTGTATGTTCCATATCAGTATGAGACAGTGGATGAAAGTGATAGGGTACTTAACATCAGGTGGGGCAACTAAGCCCTCCGCATAAAAAGGGCACTATGAACGTCACTAAATACACAATGTCTCATTGGCTACACAAACTATAGGACACTTAATTACACATCCCTCTACAATTGGTTGGCTTCTAACCCCATCAGTACTTTTCCACCTACGTCTAGCAGCAGGCAGGCTGAACATCCACGTGCTGGTGAGCTCGTTTTAACATTAGCTTCCCACCAATTAGCAAATCAATCCATCATCGCCTCAATGGTCTAGTGTCAATTAGAGCTTTGAAGCTCGGGCCTTAAGTTTGTACTGTGCTCTGAGAAATGTAAGGAGTGTGGGCACACTTTGCCCTCATGCGTAGGTGTGACCACCTCGTTCATCCAACTTCATTCTTCCACGTGACTGGAGACCAGGGAATCGAGTCTTTTGGTGTATTTAATCCTATTTTTTAATAGATCTAGGAAGACATCTTCCTTGTTCTGTTCATGCCTTCTGAACAGGAGTCTTGTTCTTTCACACGTTTTGTATCCAATGTCAGTTCACTCCAGTCTGATAAGACCTTGACTTCTTGGCTCTCCCAGCCTTGTCTGCTGAGATTCACTTTGTAATTAAATTTGCTTTTTAACTGTGACACACTAGAATTGAGGCCTTCTTGCTAATATCCAGCACTGCTATAATGCGTAATGGAAACATCCATCCTTTACTCGTCCATATATATATATATATATATATATATATATATATATATATATATATATATATATATATATATTAAGCAAAAAAGGGGGAAGTGGATAACCGGAATCCACTCCCAGGCGCAACAGCACTCCGGCTATAATTATCTTGAAAGACCTCATAAATCCACACACAGACGTGTTAACTGTGCAGCCAGAAAGTCCTTTATTGGTAAAAAGGGTATGTGGACAAGGAAGGCAGCAGCAGCATTTTACAGGTAAGAACGACGCGTTTCACCCTACTCGGGCTTCGTCTGATATATATATATATATATATATATATATATATATATATATATATATATATATATATATATATATTGGCGCTTGCCGCAATCTATTCACTATAAAGCTAGCCTCATGAGTACTCCATCTGCTTGCATTTCTCTTGCATCTGTACATGTTTAAACTAGCTTGATATCGTCATCTGTTTCTGTGGCATAAGCTTCTTCACCTTGATCCCAAGATGTCACTTATCCTTGATACTTTTTTGATGCCTTATAGAATATCTGCATTTTCTGATCTCTGCATCTCTTCTCTATACGTCAGCTCAATTCTGTGTGATGTCACCATTCGCCCATGCTGTTTATTTGCTCTGCTTCTTCAGGTATTTAATTCAAATGGCCATCATATTTTCTCATTTGCAGGTATGGTTTCCTCGATGGGTACCTTGCCTCCCAGATTCTCTTAGCTATTGGTTCTTTCACTGGTACTGCACAGGGTCAATACTCTGCTCTTTGTCTGTTCAACTGTTCCGTGTATGTCTCATACTCTGGTTTCCAAAAGACAAGTAAAATAGGTGGGACGATTGACTTGGGGGTACTTAGCTCCTTCTCTACAAGCATGTACGGCCAACTGTAGTTTCTTTTAAACAGAGGGTAGAGTTGTTTTTCCAATATTTAGGACCGTGGTGAAAAAAGAGAATGATGCCCAAACAGAACTTTCATCAGGAGGGAAATGTTTTGGCCCAACGTACACTGCAAGCTCATGTTAATAAAATGAATGCAATTAATGGTGTAACGCCGCACGAAAAAGGATTTAGAGGAAATAAAAAAAATAGGGGGGAAGGTGGAAGAAAAGGAGGAGATGGAATCATACTGTCTATTCTTGGGTCGGCTCTTTGAGGAGTGGGGCAACAATCCCCTGAATCATAAATGCAAGTTATCCCTCTTCTCTGTGTATGACGACTGTGTAGACTTGGTTAAAGTTTGTTCACAGTCACAGATAATACAGAATGCAATCCTGGCCAAAGGTGAAGTCTGATTATTTCTTGGCTACAAAGTTTTTTAAAAGTTGTGGATGGATCCCCATGACTCGCTTAATGCCGTACTTGGGGAAAGTGCAGTTGAGGATGAATCATCAAAACACCTGATGATAATGTTCTCAAACAAAGGGAGGCTTCACCGCCTGGGTGAAAAGGGATTTACAAGCAATTCAAAAAGAGAGGTGATGTATGACTGGCTTAGTATTGTGAATTCATTACATAGAATACCTGAGTGCAGCAATCTGGAAGCATAAGTATCTCAAGTCCATATCCTGAGTTGGAATTCAAGGGGGTATGCAAACATAATTAAAAGTAAGGAAATCTTGAGATTGTATACTATCATTTGCTTGCAAGAAACACTTATGTTGGATATACCTCTTATAGATGGCTATAAGATTAGGCCACCTGTGCGAGGTAGGGGTTGAAGGGCCGCCCATATGGGGGCTACTAACGGTGACTCATATCAAAACTACAAGACCTCATATGCTGGTGACACTATTATCATGGATTAACCAACAAGGGAATTTACGGCAAAAATGTTTATTGGGGATAGTGCTGTGGCAACACGCAGGTCTTGGAAGCAATTACATGCTAAGCAACACAAGTTCAAATCCCGGATCAGTGCTTAAAACCAAGTGCATTATCAACAACCTGCATGATCTGTATGTACAAGGCCTAGTAGCATCGTTCCACCCTCACCCCCTTTTGCCTTGTTGTGCCTTGAGACATGCATTTGTATAGGCACATAATAAATTCATTTTTAATGTTTGGTGAGACCCCCGAGGAGGGAGCATCGATCATTGTTGTTGGTAATTTTAAGTCAGAATGCCTGAATAATTAATGGTACTTGAAACCTGAGAGATTGATGGTTTCAAATACGAAGAGGTCAAATGGTCCCCAAATATTGCATAAATTGGCCCCATGGGACGTATTCCCCCTTAATGGTATAACCCAGGGTGATATTCAACATACATTTTCTTGGCATAATGACCAGTGGAGACCAAAACTGGACTATATCTTTTTTTCCTTGAACTTATAAGCAAAGGGCGTTGTATTGGAGATAGTTGAATCTACTGCAAGTGACCACTCCATTGTGACATATGCGGCCCCAATAGTGACCCCTAGCTCACCGGTTGTATCTAATTTGAAGGTCCAAACTAATCCTATAGACCATAGTGTCAGATGGAATTATGGAATGGCAACATCCTTTAATAACTTAATTAAGATAAAGTACACGATCCCCTAGAATTTGTGCCAATTGTTCGCTCTAAGTTGGGGGAGTTAATGTCTACAAGAACACTAGCTAAATGGGGTTGATCACTTTCGCATAACCATGCTTTTGATCTTGAGCTTTTGAACCATAAAAGGCTTTACGTAAGAATATAAGATCACTGCAAAACAAAAGACCACTCCCACTCCTTGAGATCCATACTATGAAATCAAATTTCAGACACTGGCTCAGGGGCCATACATTTTGGATGCAGATGAATGATTCTGAGAGTATGTTGTGCTGTTTTACGGGGACTTGTTCTAACAGTTTCTGGAGTCTGATGAAGCCATCTGGTGTGGAGTCCTTTTTGCAATTCCAGCCCTATGACTGAAGAGACTTCATTTGCACATTTTGAGGAGTTATACAAGGTTGTGAAAGTGGGTACGGGTACAATGTTTTCCCTTTATCATCACAGCTGGTGTGGTGCCTTGAATTGGGATTTGGACGATAACATTATTTTCAATAACTGCAGGAATAAAATCAAGTGCGCCCGGGCCTGGTGGCTTGTCAGTAGTGACATAAAAATTAGACATAGTCCTATGGGCAAATAGTCTCTCAGCTCTGTTTTCTAATATATTAACATTGCAAAAGATCCCAAGCTCCTGGAAGCTGGCATCAGTGATTTTGGTCTTTAAGAGGGGGGGCAGGTACTCCCTTCTGAATTACAGACCCATCTCACTGTTGGACGCAACAAATACAATGTTTGCCTAAATGCTTTTGAATGAGCACCATAGTTGTGTTTGGAAATCTGATAATGTTGGATCTCTACCAGCTAGGGTTTAAGAAGGGAGTGGGTACAGGTCTAATTTCTTTTAGTGTCTCGTTGTTGCAAAACCAAGTAAGGGTACATAATAAGTCTGTGTATCTCGTTTTTTTAGATGTGAGCAAGGCGTTTGATTGTGTAAATCGGGCAATCTTGTGGGAACAGATTTTCAACTGTGGTTGTCCAGTTTACCCGATTGGTATTTTGTGGCCCTACACAAGGATCAGGCTTGACATTCAGGGGTCCTTTTCACAATGGATTAGGACAAATCGGGGGCTCTGCCAAGGCTGTGTTTTGGCCCCCCTTTTTGTTTAATTTTTATATTAGGGATATCGGCTCTTGTTGGGATCTAAAACGTACCAACCCTCCATACTTGGGACACACAACCATCCAGTATTTGAACTATGCAGACGATACCATCAACTTAGATATGACCCCAATGGGCCTACAACAGGCTCTAGACAGTGTTAACATCAATATTTCAAAATTAAAAATTCTGATTATGAACGCAGGCAAATCCAAATGGAAATCCTTGAAATTAAGTATTGCAACTGAACTTTTGGAGGTGGTAAATAATTTTAAGTACTTGGGAAGTTATATCTATTTGGTCAAATCAAATCGGAATTGTCCCTGTATAGGGAGAGAAGAGCATTATTTTTGGCATCTGCCTCCGAGTTGATGCAGTATGACCATGGATTTGAAAGGTTTTCAGTCTTACCTATGGTAAAGCTGTACAGACAGATATTTGTTGGCGCTGAGACCACCATGGGCGATATACCATGGTCCAAACCTGAAGCAATTCTATGGCGAAAGATGCTGCACCTCCCGAGTTCAGTGCAATGGTGGGTATCCGCTATGAACTGGGTATCCTACCATGGGAAACACTTGTGGAATGGAGGGTGCTGCAACTATATGCATCAGTCTTGCTGCATCAGCACTCTTCTCTTTATGTTAATCTGGCTCTTGAAAAACTACACTGCCCAAGTAAGGTCCTTACGGTTTGTGTACGAAAGTGTGAAGATGTGTTGGCTAAGATAGAGTTCTCCACTGAGGAACTTACCACTCGGGAGGATAGCTCAGGGGCAACACGCTTGCTTTGGAAGCTAACACACGTTCCTTGGAAGCAAAACGATGTGTAGTAATGCAGGTTTGATCCCTATAAATAACCAATTATAATAATAACCCGAATAAAGTAAAACTGAAACTCTTTAGATACCAAAGTACAAAAAGCAGGGAGATTCTAGTGGAACATCAATGTTTTAATGATCATTTTAATTGGAATATAAACAATGTCAAGGTTGTCGCTCCATATTTGACTAAGCACCCATCAAGAGAGTTTCGAACAAGAGTTTTAAGATTAAAATTAAACATATTACCAACAATGGAAGTTCTAGGTAGGAGGCAGCGACTTACAGGGGATAGAAAATCATGTCATTATTGCGGTCATGCTGTTGAGACCCTAAGACCTTAATGCTTGGAGTACCCTGTTCATGATTTTTTACGTTTTTGAAAGTTGAACAGATTAACATATAATGTCCAGTCAAGTGGGTTACATCAGGTATAGGTTCGGATTTTAAACATCAACGAAATTTCACTGCTAATAGCAATTTTAGAATTTTTGGAAATAGTTCTGGTTGGTTTATGTAGTGTATTTTAGTGCACGTTTTAAGAACTGTCTCTGTTTTTTCTTATGAATTGAGTGTATGAATGGTTTTCTATACGTCTTTTAATACGTTGTTTGTAATTGTTATATGAAATTGTTAATTGTTTTAACCACTTATGAGGTTGTGTGAAAGGTTTGGTTGTGTAACCAGAGCACACAATAAATAAATAAATTAATAAATACATAAACAAATAAATAATGTAACAAAGGTCCAGTTCCATAGTTAACGGTTGGAACTGCATGGGGGCTTGGAAATGCAAAAGCCCCATAGGCTCTTATGACCCAAACGCTAATTCTAAATTAGAGGACTTGCTCCACTTCCAAACTGGCAGATAAGTTAAGTGTTTTGCAAGCCTCTAATGCCGGCCTGGGAGGGTAAAAGCAAAACAAAAGAGGTGAGGGCTGGAAGGTTTCAAATTATTCTTAACTTCTGACATTGCTCTGGGCAACCTTCCAGATCATTGTTATTTCACTGCCAAGCCATTACAAAAGGGGAAAGGCCATATGCAGACCAGGATTGGTCCCACCCCAAAAGGAAGGCATTAGAGACACCTCAGCTTTCTGTTCACCCCTTTGAAGGTGGGAAGTTGTGGGGTTCTGGCTGCTGGGCCTGGCAAGTCTGCTGTGCTGTTGTAATCATAGGAGATCAACGCCCTGTGACTGTTTACAGTAGCAGACCCAATTAAAGCCACTTCCAGCAGACGAAAGACTCGCTTTGCACCGGAAAGGGTCACCGTTCTGACCTGGTTTCTCATCCTGCTCGGCTCATGGTTTTTCCTGACACTTTTGCGGCCCGTAATTGCGGGATAAACCCGTGACTCGCGGGTCAGTTGGCAGCTATGATGTTCTTTAAATACTTTTTAATGTCATTACAGACACATTAAAGCCAAAGTGGGATTGCAGCTGCTAACCGCTCTGGAGCATCTTCTGCTTGCATGCTATAGATCCATACATAAATAAATAAACGAATGAATGCATTGCTAATGTGATAGTGCACACAGCTTGGCAGTTGTGTATCACAGTAACAGAGGTGAGAGAAATGCAATTAAAACATAACTTAGTGCGGACCAGCATAGTTTGCTGTCCAAACTGTAGCACTGAAACATTGAAAAAAGAAGTCTATGGGTGTTTCAAAATGGGGTTGCCAATCTTACAAGAGTCCCGCACAATCTTCCTTTGTTCACCACTCTCTCTGCATTTGGATCTCTCCCCTGCACCAAGAGGTATAGGCCTTAACGGCCCTTTTATACAAATCGGACGCCTTTGCCAAACACTACCCGTAACAGCTGCATTTTCAGAAACACAGACTTTTTCTAGAGCCAGGCAATAGTTGGTTCCCAAATGACCACAAAGGCAGCAAATGTAGACAATGGCCCTCATTACGAGGTTGGCGGTAACCCTGTAACACTGAATCCGGTACCTAACTTCCCAGTGCCCCTGGGAGAATGCAATTCCCGGCGGCACGGGAAGTCAGGTGCTGGATTTTGTAAGTCCCCATTGCCATGAGTAGGACTCCATGGGAGTGAGGAGATGGAAGCACTGGCACCGTTGCTAATGGTGCTGCTGCTTCTGTGACAAATCTACCTACAGGGGTCGCTGCGCCCAGCATGGTCAGACCTGTCAGACGCAGCAGCCCCGGCAGGCAGACTCGTAGTGTGGCGGTCCAGACACAAGGGTGCCAGTGAGATTACTGGCACCCTTGTTTCCGGACCGCCGCACTTGTAATGAGGCCCAGTCCCTCTGCTGTGGTGGGTGGCAAGATGCCACTGTGTCTATACTAGCACTGCCCTTTAAAAATACTATAGCCTGAGTCAGAAAGAATGTGACTGGGGCAAATAAGCAGATGCCCCTGACAAACCTAGATATGCCCCATATAACTTAGAGCTGATTCACAAAACCTAAAACTGCAGCTGCTCGGGAAGATGCAGACAGCATCTATAAGATTTAGAAGACATTTTACAAATCAAGTGAAACAGGCAGTAGGTGCAAATCTAACATGCTCAAAGGCCATTTCCGTGTTTGCTCCAGTGCGGCCCGAAGGTCATTGACAGCAAATGCTGTATTCACCAAGCGGTTAAGAACAATTTGAACATATTTGTATTTGCCTAAATGTTACTATTTTGATGTTTCACTCCCCAAAAAAGTCTGAAACTAAAAGTGGAAAAAATGTTGTCAAAGGAACGTTATATGATTGCAGCATAAAAGAAAGAAAATGGCAGTTAAGGTGCCACTGAGCTGAACTATTCCTGACACCACCTATTGCACCACTGATGACATCACACATTACGTCTTTAATGGCGTCACCGAAGACATCTCAAATTGTGTCATCCTTGGCATCAATTATAACCTCAATAATGGGTACTCCCCCTCATCAACTTAACTACCTCTCTGCTCATCACTCATGGTAAATCCCAGCAGGACATTTTAAGTACACGAAAAAATACTACAAATAATAAGAGTTCAGAAGAATGAAAACAGAAATTATTCACAGTTCTTTGCAAATTCTTTACTGTAATTTGAGTCAGAATGGATGACAGCAGTGTGACGCATTGATGTGCTACACCTTTAGCTAACATAAGAAAAAACATTTCATTTGTATTTTGCAGCCTTTCCTTTCCTTCACCCTCTGCCAGCACAGGTCCAGAAACCCTCAGATTTTGCCCTTTGCACTTACTCTTCACCACAAAAGCACTTTAAGAAAATATATGTGTCAGGAAATGTTTCCTTGGACTCTATAGTGCAGATTTCTGCACCTTTTAAAACACTTTGATCTGCTCTCTTCTTGGACATGAGCTACTGTTAGGATTCCAGGTGGGTCGGGACCCAGAACAGCATTCCCCGCTCCTAAGACACAGTGTTTACTCAATAAAGAATCACACTCTCTGAAACCCCATGCTTCTCCATGCATACTTTCGCTTCACCACAGAATCAGGCGCTATTCCCTTTAAGTGTCACTCATTGCAAAACACGTACTTCTGTGCCTGCTAGATACACCCACACGCTGTATGCTAGGCAATGGAAGTTGCCATGGAAACTGTGGCGTTCGCGCTGATTCCCCGTCACGTCACACGCACGCTGCAGAACATGTGGTATTGTTTCCCTTTTAAGCACCTCCTTGTCAATTACTCAGTGCTTCTGATTTTGCAGAAGCAAGTTGGGAATTACGCTAGGTATTTCTTGTCTGCCTTGATATCAGAATTTTGCCTGTTTCCTGGATTCCTTTTTGCTCTGCCCTTGTCTGCTACGTTGCCTTCGGATCAACGTCTTCTGGTGAACTTCTTTGACACATAACGCCATTCACGGATTGTCTTCGTCTTTCCCTTGGATTTATGAAGCCCGCCTAGTTGCCGACTCAGAATTCTTTCTTCGATTGCTTTGCCCTTGGATATTTCATTGCCTTGGATTCCATCATCTAGTAAGCCTGGAAGACTTCATCATCCTCGTATCCCGCTGCGTACGGACTAGAGACTACCAGTGTACGTTAGCGCGAGGTCGGGGAGCATCTTCATTTCATCGGGTCTGTGCTATTGACTTCCTAGTCCATTAGGCGTCCACATGCCGTCGGGCATAGCCCCTTCCTTACTGCTACCGCTTCCTGGGGTAACTCTCTACTTTGCTGCATCAGCTTCATGAAGGACCCCACTGGTTAACCTGCACGTTAAGCTTGGTACCTTAAGGCACACCATTTAGAAGCACTCATTGAGCAAGCAAACTGACACTATTGTTATTCACGAGTCACAAGTTTGTCTATACACATTTTAGATACATCAGGCGTCCACATTGCATTCTCTCAGAAGAACCCTGTTGACAATCACCTGTTGTGAAGTATCCTTGACACTAATCATCTCTGTTTAAGGTGGGTTCTTCATCTCAGTCTGTGAACAATTGCTTAGCTAAGGAAAGGCTTGTACCTAATCTGGCTTTCCTTCCTTGTTTTAGGAGGTCTGGTGTTCGTGTCTGGTCCATGCTTCCAAGGAATAGATCCCTGGGTATTGATGATTATTTCCATACACATGGTTATATTGTTAGGAAGAATTTGTCTACTACACAACGTAGGCAACATTAACGTGGATTCTGACATGCTAGCAGTCGAAAGTGCGCTCAGGTCTTAACATCCACTCACCTTTAAATGGAGGTTCAAAGCAGAAGTTTGGTACACCCCTAGTTAAATTTATTTGAAAAGAATTCATAAAAGACTGCAAACAATTGTTCAATGTCTGATTAGTTCCCTCTGTCTGCCTGTGAGATTGTGGATGATGAGCTATGGAAAGATATACATTCATCTTTAAATTTCCTTCCAAAATCAAGATGTGAATTCAATACAGTGATTCCTGATCAAAACTCAGGACAACCTATGAATACCTTGGGTAGCCTTTTCAAATGTTTGAGGCAACACTCCTGCAGAAATGTTTAAAGTTAGTGTGATATAAGTAGCTATTTTAAAGCCCAAAAGCACAATTCTCACAAATGCTCTATTATTTCTACAGGGTTGTACATCAAAAATCAAATCTAGTGATGCAGAATTCCATGGTTTAGGTTGAGTAGAGATATGCTGCAACAACCCACTTGATTTATCTCAAGATGCTTAAACTTCAAACATTGCTAATATTGTCTTCCGTATCCTTAAGCATATTGTCACATTGTTTTCTGTTTTACGGTGTGTCAAAATATTGTCTCTTCATAATTGTATAAAACATCATAGCTTCTAAACGAATACAACATTTTAAGTTATCCTTATTGAAGTATTTGCATTGCTCTTTATCAATCAAATCAGTGCAAAATTACCATCCATGATGAGCTGTTCTATCCTATGATTGTATTTGCATTTAGGAGTGAGTGACTCTTCCATGGTGTCACTATAAAATCTATAAAGCAAACTTAAATGTATGCCGGTCACCCAAAGTTGAGATTCCTAATGAGAGGAAAAAGCACCAGGCAGAAACAAGAGTAAGAAGCCACAATGAAACAACAATGGATGAGTGGAGACAAGACCAGTGGTGATGCGACTTCTTTCTTGATTGGTTCCCTTACATGAACCCTGGAAACCACCGGATAGAAAGAGAGTACAAGGAAGTCATGTTTCTAGGAAAGCTTCCTAACCTTTCAACCATAATCAAGGAAAAAACATATAAAGCAGTAAACATCTTGGAGTGGTGAACTCAATTGTGGCAGCAGTATTCTGTTCACAACCACAATTGCATACACCAGCCTCACGGATCATAGCACTGTACAACAGAGACCTGAAAATCCTGAAACCCTAACATCCACCAACCTGCCAAACTTTACAGCTAAGTGACCCCGAACACAGCATGCTATGTTGGTGACCCTGGTGCATAACACAAACCTCTTGAGGAAAGGGGTATTTTTGTTGTTGCATTTGTTGATCAATAACCCGACAATTGTCACATATCCTAGGTGACAAGATAATCATCACAGCTCTAGCTTCCAGGTCTTAGAGCACATTCATGTTACCTCTGAAACACTTGGCATATAGAACTTCAAGTGAAATAGGAGATGACTTTGTATTCAGAAAAAAATATATCTTTGATGCCTGGTGGCCACAGTAGCAAAGTTGTATAAAAGCAATCTAAGGGCCAAAACTGTCCTAAGCAAATATCATTGTTTTTGGTGAAACAAGGTAATGGGGTGACAATAATAAAATGTGTTCCATAAGAACCTTTAATACAAATAATCAACCCCTATAAAACCTATGAAACGTCATCAGACGCTTTGGAATTTGTCAATTTATTGTTGCTAAAACGTATTTTTATTCATAGTGGTGTGGCTATAAAATAACCAAGACACTACCATGTTCATATGAAATGCGCAAAGTTTCAATTCATCATAAAGCCTCCTTATTGATTCGTCTGCAGCACTTCATCAACATATTGAAAATATTCTTTGGCACCTTAAAAAAAAAAAAGTAACATGTACCTGGGTAATTGCTAAAATGTATCGGAATCATTAAACATTACTTAGAAATGGCTGGCATGCCAGCCTTAGCTTTTTGGCACAGAGACGCTGACAGGTTTCCCAGTATCATGGGGAGAAACTTTCATAAGACATCATGTGATGGCCAGAATGGTCTTGGCAAAATGTTTTGGGGCCCAAATCGTCCCAATGCCTCTCCCAAGAGAAAACAGAAAAACCTACAATACAAATTACATATCCAAAATTGTACATAAGTCTACTTCAAGTGCTGACAGGAACATTCGTTTTACATAATTTCCTTTGTGAATTTTAAATATGGATTTTGGCTGCAACTAATTAAGCCCTATAACCATGTATAACTAAACAAATGTACCGTCATTTCTTCCAAAAAGTGAATCTTCTTTGAGAACAAAATCACAGCAAAATATCAAGCCTATGCCCAGGAGGCCCCACCACAACTCATCAGAAGCAACATACAATGTTGCAAGACAACATTACTGATCCATAATTTCACTTCCATAGGCCCTGACTTAGAACTAGCACATGGGGTCAGTGTTCTGCACTTAGGAATGCCCCAAGCTGTCTCTAAATGTGGTGCGCATGCATTGCTTTGCGGCTCCTTACCACACAGTATTACTAATCAAGAAAATATGCCCTAGTACACCAACTTGGTTTTTTTCATCAAAGTTCAATTAGCTGTTTTGCTAAATGTACACTTTCTTCATCTGGGCGTCCAGCCACCTCACTCACATACATGTGAGTACTCTCCTTGTACACAAGGCAGCACCTTAACATTACCTCACCCATGAGATTAGCACCACCTCGCAACAGTGCGACAGCCTTTGGCAAATATAAATAGCACATCATTCCAGGGGATGCTGCCAAAGAAACATTGTAATCCACCATGGCATACACTTTAAAAGTTTGCGGCTAATTTCACATTTTGAAGGCTTTCCTTCCATTGACGGTAATATGTCGAGGAAGGATACAAGTCTTGCCCAAATGATTTCCAACTCTAACAGCATCCACCAAAGAGATCACCAATATATCTTGGGAAGCATTTGGAGGCAATAATTAAAGGCAAATATGGGACGGACTACATACATGTCTGGGTATTTTTGCAAGAAACTTGTGGTTGATCACCCTAAATTACCTGGGGGAAACCAGACATGGACCCCTTGCTTTCTGTGCTCAGAGAGGCACACCTCCACCTCACTAATGAGGTCCAACTAGGCTGAAACATGTGTCAGGGGTTACTGTTGGCACTCTTGGAGGTTGCCTAGCATTTTGGTGCTGGACTGCCTTTGTCGGTGGGACAAAGACTGATATGGATATTCCTTCTTTGTGAAAAGTACAGTGAGCAAAAAGTGATGGCTGCGGACTCTCAAAGTGGGAAACAACCACAGAACAGGTTGTCATGCCATGTTCTTTCTAAAGAGGGTCGCCTGCTACCCTTTTTGTATTTTTACAAGGAACTTGGGGTTGCTCACCCTAAGTTACCTAGGGGAACCCAGACATGGATCCCTTGCTCACTGTGCTCAGATAGGTACAGCTCCACTGATGAGGCCAAACAGGGCTGAAACATGTGTGTGGGGTTACTGTTGGTACTCTTGTTCAAAGGAGGTTTGCCTGGCATTTCGGTGCTGGACTGCCCTTGTGGGCGGAACAAAGACTGATATGCAAATGGGTATTGGTCCTTTGTGAAAAGTACAGTGAGCAAAAAGTGATGGCTGAGGACTCTCAAAGTGGGGAAAAAACACAGGTTATCATGCCATGTTCTTTCTAGAGAGGGACGCCTGCTACCTTTTCCATATATATATGTATATAACAGGTTGCAACATCAACTTCAACTCCACATTAATTGCATACAAGGAAAATCAACGCAAAACATGAATACAAGTTATATCTTAGGGGTTATTACTTTCACTTAGGAGCTATATAAGAAAAAAGTGAATGTAACTTTTTCCCCCAGAGAGAAACAAGCAATATTCTTGTGTAACTTACTAGCTGATAAGCAGAGATTGAAAACCCAAAGAAAGCTACCTTTCATCAATGTGTCTCGCAGATCATGTTGTTATGCATTTTGAATCCTAACAAATCAAGAATGTGGATTAGAGCTGTGATTAAAGAAAAGGACACATTTATTAAACAGCTAAAACTAAGATAACTAAACTTATAGAGGTAAATACTACTTGTAAAAAATAGGTGTATGGCCCGACTATCAGAAAGCTTTAATCAAAGGGGAAATCATTAGCTTTTCCTGCGCTCACAAAAAAAAGGAAAAAAAGAAAATAAAACATAAAATAAGATTAAGAGACTGGAAATCCTACATAGTAAATCTTTGGGAGGCTAGAACCTTGATGGTCCAGCTGGACCTAAAAAGAGAACAACTCAAACAGGCATACATCGATGAGGAAATCCAGGTAAATTTAAAAAGGCAGAAATACTCATATGCTTTTAATATAACATGGGAACATTTCTAGTCATTCAAAGTCATCAACAATCAATGAAAAATTGTATAGATAAAATCTGGAACCCCGTAGGTAATTAAAACGGAATGGAACTTGATTTCCTTTTAAGTATGTTTCTAAAATTCTCTCAACACTTACATTTTGGAGTTGTCTTGGGCTAACGAATATTGCATTTGAGAAATATTTTGAAGATATTAACATACAAATATTGAAACAACGGAAGTAATTAATCTCAAGAACCCAATAAATTCCAGTAATATAAAAAATGTCATCAACATTATTTAAAAAGGAAGGGCAGGGGCCAGATTGGTTTTGGAATTATATTTTATGCAATAATCCTGAATAAACTCTCACAACGATTTTTTAAAGTTTTAATAAAGAATTAATAATTTGCACAACTAGGAACATACCTTACCAGGTCCGTATTTTACAGCCCAACTTCTCAGTGAAGAACAATTACAACACAGATTTGTTATCAAGAGGGATGTTTATAAGATGCCACATGACTTGCTGCACATACTTGAAATAGCTACAAATAACAATCGACTAATGGTGTAGATGCTGACAAGACCTGCAACAAGGTAAAATGGGGCTTATGGAAAGTCGTCTTGAAAAGAAATAGACTTCATTCCCCAATTCCTAAACTGCATCTTGCCTGTTTTCTGTGTTTTGCTTGCAGCTTGTGCTGCCTCAGCAGCTCACACCCTTGCTTTTAAGCTTCCTTGCAATTTAGGCTTGAACTTTTTTCTGGCTGATTACTTTCCTGGCTTTATTCTTATTTCAGAATCCGCTACTGATTTCTATTGCTGGCCTGCAACTTCGACATATTCACTATGTTGGCAGAAACTCCTCTGTGCCTTTAACTTTTCCTCCAGTGGCGCTATGTGTCTTAGAAGTCACTGTTTCCGTCAGTGGCGCTCATTGCGAGTCTAGCAAAGCTGGACATTATTGGTGGTAATTCTGTTAACACCACTTTATAGGTGGTAATGGAATTAATGGCAGTTGTAGCACACTGTTGAATTGTCAGTTTAATGTGAAGAGGAGGATGTTCCTCCAGGTTATTATGAGAAGTAAATCCTCCACTTTACCTTCAAATATTGGAGGATTTAGTGCAATGGAACTACTACTTGCAAGAAATCCTCCAAAATCCCCATGGAGTCCTATGGACTAAAAAAGTGGGGACTAATATCAACGTTGTCCAACTCATAATCTTGCAGTACATTTTTAGGATTGAGTGGTAGTAACAGTAAACAAGTTTGGCGGTAATGCGGCGCAGTGACCTTTGCACATGTTTGCAGTGTTGGCATCAACTCCTTTGTGCTCTGAAGTCATGTCTCGTGCTAAGACTTTGAAGGCTTAATTGTACCCTTGCTCTCTCTAAGGCCTTTTGAAACAGACATGTATGTTGCGCCTGACTTCTCCATTTCTAGTTGTAGCTTCCTTGCTTTCTAAATATACTTTAGTATTAATCCATCATACCCAATGGCTAATTTCTCGTGAGCTGTTCTTGATCTCTATTACTGCTTGCCTAACTATTCTATCAACTTTGGTTTTATGTCTTAGCTCTGAATAAGTCTTCTTTGGTTGTAGCAATCCGTACCTGGGTTGATCTTAAAATCCAAATCAAATAATGGAAAGGCAGCTGCTCTTTCCATCTACCCTGTTGAGGTATTACCATTACCAGTTTCAGTGTACTATACTACAGAGAATCACATTCACTTCAGAATTCCCAAACTATTATTCTGCCTATACCCTGATTTTAAGTGTTATTGGCTGCTTGTATCCAAAAATATCAGCTAATGGATGACCATTTTCAAGTATCAGTGACTGCATTATTATGACCAATATATGTTAACAAGTATTTGTAATTGTTTTTCTCCTTCTTCCTTCATCTTTACATCCAGACCTCAGCAGTTTATCTGACCTCTTCTCCCTATCTGAGATTCTCTTATAATAAAGTGTCACCTCCAAAACCCTATGCCTTGTTTTCCTGTGGTCTGACACAATTTCAATAAAGAGTACCTGAATGAGAGTTGGGAATTTTCAGGAATCAAAAACTATTGGGAAGCATCTAGTCTGTCCTCCAGACTGTTTTAGTCTGTAACTGATGAAGTACCTGAGAACATCAATGTTTGAGGGTTAGTATAAATGGGATTTTCAAAATTAGTCATCTTAAACCTCAGGACCATTCTATTGAGAACATCCTAAAGTGTGACAGTAAAGCATCCAAGCTTGGAAAAAAAACATGTTGTAAAGGATTCCTCAATGTAAGTCAATACTAAAGGCTGTTGCGGTTTATTACACAGTCACACTCAACTCAGGGAGTTCCTTCGCCCCCCCAATGGATGTGGTGTACCACAAATCACTTTTAGTTTGTTTGGTTCACTATAGTAAGGTGTCCAACACATCTCGCACACAACCCCAATGAATACCCGGTGCCACAATGGACTAAGAACCAGACCAGTGTGTATCTAAAATATATATATATTACTTTATTACAACCAAATATCACAAATAGATTGCAGCAACACAAAAACAAAAATGACTTCTGCAAAGGCACCAACACAGAGATAACACTAGGATATGCGGTTAAAATTATTTCCTTTTAAATCACCCACCAAGACAGAAAAAGAACAATTCAACACAGATAGTAATAATTTATTGAGTTATAATACTTTTCTCCCAGCATTTACCGCCCTCTAAACATCAATTAGACTTGACTCCTCTGAATAGAAGGCAGTGGCAGAGATTGAGAACACAATGGGAAAATCGGTTTTGGGATATGAGCACAGCTGCAATGTGAAAGAATGAAAAGCAAGGGGAAATTTGTTTTGCCCCACCTATCAAGAACAGGCAGGGCTTTTGGGTTTTGGTCAGAGCACAATGTGTACACAGGGACAATTTTGTTTTGCACCTTGCATATGCAAAGGCACTACCAAGCTTCCCACTTCTCATTTAAAATTAAGGGGATCAATGGGGAATTTTGTTTTTACACCCAGTGCACGCAGGTGGAAGCAAGGCTTTGGGATTAATACTTTGGGCAAATCTTTATGTCTATACCGGCTCACAACACACTGGGAAGTTAGTTTTGAATGCCAAGAAACAGATCCTGTGATTTCAATAGGGAAATTAATTGATTTACTTTAATTAAATATGCTAGGGATCTACACAGACAAACAGGGTATTTTTCTAGGGAAATAACTAAAACAATCATGAAAAAATATAGGGCCTACACAATCTATGGCTTTGGGGTGGTCTTACTTACAGGAGAGATCTGGAACTAGGCATCAGGAAACATCAGGGCACCGCTGGGACAGCCAGGGGTCAGTCAAGGATCTCCTGGTTCCTGTCTCTAATGCCGGCTTTGGGCCTCTCTGCTGAGATGTTGTTCGCTAGTAGCAGGTCACCTCTTGGAATTATTGGAAGGAGTCCAATTTCAATGCTAATTGGTTTATTTATAGGGAAAATGACATCACTAACTTTTCATGATTCTCAAGACAGGGATTGGTTGATTATCACTACCCACCCCACCTGTGTGCTGATAGGACAATGGGATGGGGGAGTGATTTGGGATAGCTGTGGGAGGAGAAAGCTTCATCATCCCATTTTGACACCTAGGCCCGGTCATGTTTTGACACAGCAATCTCTCAACATGTCAAGTACCCTACATTTCCAAATCTTTCCATACATGAATACATTTTTAAAAACTATATTTTAAGGCAAGTCAGATAAGCCTAGTCTGAAATCTGCACGCCCTTCCTATGCAGAGATACCGTTTTTCATCATTTACTCAGGAGCCATATCAGTGAAAAATATGCCACTTTACAGTCCCCATATTAATTACCAACTTTCACCACTCTCGGAAACAAGGGAAGGCCCAAATCACAGTTTCCTTAATAACTTTAGTTATGTTTATCCCACCAAAATCGTTTTAGCATGGTTAGAAGGGGTTGACTGTCACCTTGAATAAAAGTCTAGAAGGACCATTGTGACATGTACTCTGTCCATTTTATTTGATAAAATGTATTTCTCCCATCTTAATCAACTGCAGTTTCACAAGTCTCTTTCACTCCTCCCCCCACCTTTTTTTTATGTTTCATTTCTCTTCAGGCATGTGACTTTAAGCAGAGAGGTCTGTGTTTAGATTCCACCTCCACCTTCAATGAATAATGGCCACACTAATGGAGTTTTTATGTGCTGCCAGAACAGACATTGCTTTATCTGGTCTTCACCATGTTTTTGGTCTAGCCATGTAATTCTTTCTTGTATTTTTAAGAATTGATGATGACAACCAGGCCTGTCTTCAGGACAGCAGAGGGAAGGTCCTGGAGGTTAGTTTCATATTGGGAGAAATGATCAGCAGCACATGGCCTTTTAACTCAAACACAATTTCACTTTTAAATGACATCTTAGAAGGCACACAGTTTCAGCATATATGTAAGTATCACTTCTAAATTGTGCTTTGTGTACGGCGGTTAGATACAGAAACCATGTTCAAATTTTGAAATTGTAGTGAGCATTTCACATAATATATTGGCAATTTGTGGGAAAAAACGTAAATGACATTATTTTACTTCATTTACATGCAATGCTCTGTTTCACTTCCGCTGCTTGGAGCACAATCTGGTCTGGTATCCCATTGAAGATAGTGTGCAATGTGGTTTCTTTATATGTGTGCGAGCAGCTCTCCATGGATTTGTCAGGCACACGTCTTTCTTTTCCTTCTTGAAATGCATAGCGCACATCTTTGCACTTTTTAGAGTCAGGCCCACTTTCTTTACTTCGATTTTTGGGCCCAATAGGCCTTTATCTCTGACATCATTTCAGTGCTGGACTTATATTTCGGTAAGCATTCACCAATGACTCTGGCCTCTTTATATATGCCACCCAGGGGCTAGATTTCACCCCACAGATTCCCCTCTCCTGGATCTTTGATTCCTATGAGACAGAGAGAAGAGCAAGGGGAGAGTGAGATGTCTGTTTCCTTGTGACCTGGGTTCGTTCCAGGGATCTCCTTGAAGCATGTCTATTATTCTCCTTGTCCTGAGGGAGTGGCACTCCGGTCTGCACTCTACTCTTTTCGATTTCCGGTTTTGGTCCTGGACTCCTCCTTTTCCGGTAGCTCCACCTCTGGCCTGTAGAGGCAAGAAGTTATTTAATCTGGGAAGAATAAAAGAGAGGTTGAGTATTTCATACAGTACTTATTTCCCCAGTATTGATATGCAAATCGACAACAAAACAGCGAGTTATACATTTACAGTTCATGGCATCACAACTTTGGACATGACAATTATTCGTAATAACTTCAGAATAAGTATAGGTTGGTCTACTCCCTGCAAAGGCACGCTTTTCTCCATCTGGGTTCTCATTCTTTACCTTTATTCTTCAGATGGTTCCTGGGCTCTACCCTCACTGGGTTCTTCAATCAGTCGTATATTCTGTCTGGGATGACAGCTTTTCAACTGATTGATATGAACCCATTTCTCTTCCATCTGTTCTCCTTTATGGATGCAGATCTTATAAGGTGAGATTTTATTGACAACTTCAAAAGCGGGATGCCAGGAGGGGATAGACATCCACTCTTTGGTCTGGTTCCTTTGGAAATTGTACAGGTAGACCCTGTTTCCTACTTGGTACTCTTTCTTGGTGGTTTGTAAGTCGTAGTGGGTTTTCATCCCGTCTGCTGACTTTTCTAAATTCTGCTGAGCGTAAGCAAAAGTGTTCTGAAGGTGTTTTCGCAAATTCTCAATGTACTCCTGGGTTGTGGACACATTGATCAGGGTATGATCTTGAGTTCTGCAGAGCAGATGCTGATGTAGCACAATTTTTCATCCGCTCATGAGCTCGAATGGTGATATTTTTGTCGCAGAAGATGGTGTAGACCTGATGGCCATCAGGACAAGCGGTAATCGGATGTCCCAACTACGTCCAGAGTCCGCCACAAACTTCTTCAAGATTGTTTTTATTGTACTCCTCAACTCTCCCACTCGAGGCTAGGCAGTAGGCAATGTGAAGTTTTCTCTTTACCCCGAGTATCTTCCACGTCTTTGTCATCACCCCACTGGATGAAACCCTTAGAAATTGAAGGAACCTTATTGTGTGTGTTTGCGTAGTGACCTCTGGGTTAGATAATGCATTAGGGGGTGGACATGGGCAAATGTATGTTCTGGGCCTGTTACATGGGTGGTGTGTTGATGTTGTGGCCCTCTGGTGTCCTGTTAGGATGTTATCCTGTTAAAGATGTTTATGGTTAACTTGTTTTCCTTTTAGGTGGGTGTGTGATGCTTATGCTTCGTTCAGTGTAGTTAACCTGTCTTTCTTTCCAGGGGGAACCAAGGACATGTGGGTGTGGGGTCATTTTGGACTTTACATGGGGTCGGGGGCATTTGGACATTTGGGTGTGGGGTCATTTTGACTTTGAACCGTATGCCCTGGGTACAGGGGCATTTGGACATGTCAGTGTGTGGTCATTTGGATTTTAGACATGTGGGTGTAGGGTCATTTGTATTTTGCACTGTAAACCCTCCAATAATTCCATTGCAGGTCACAGTTATAAATGTCAATTGTGGTTCTATTTTGTGTTACAGGAATCATTATGTGTTTTGTGTTGTGTGTGCATTGCCTGTAGGTGGTGCTGCTGAGCACAATTCCTGTTCCATGTATTGGAATGCCGGGTGGGTTCTGTGTTTCGGTGTGGTTGTGTCTACAGTCAGGTGGGCGGAGGTTTGGGCTGAGGCAGTCGTGCCTTAGTCATAACTGTTGGTTACTGTTGGGTGTCTACAGATTGCCTGGTGGGTCTGTAGTGTAGTGGCTGCTGGGTACAGTCATGTAAGTGTGGTAGGATGTATAGCCACATTTTTTTGTGTTAGTCTGCCACAGAATACCAGCCAGGTTCTGTGGTGTGTGGCGACTTTTGGTTGCAGTTGGGGCAACTTTTGGTTTTTGTCAGTGCACGTTAGGTGTGCAGTGTTAAAAATGTTGATTACTGTGGGGGCAGCTACCTAGTGCCAGTGGGTTTGTAGCTGGTGACTGTGGGTCACGTCATGGTGTATCAGGATGGTGTATGAGGAGTGTAGTTCTTTTCTTAGGATTATTGTAAGTTTGGTTATAGAATGCCGGGTAGGTTCTGTAGTTGGTGTGACTGTTGGTACAGTCAGGTAGAGGTTTGGTGTGGTTTGATTGGATTGGTTACAATCAAGATGTTTTCGTGGTTTTGATTACACTCTTGGTGTCAGTGGTATGTAGTGTTTTGGTCAGAGCGAGTTTCCTTGGTGAGTCTTTGGGGTGCTGGCCATTTCTTTGACGTAGTGTAAGGGATGTGTGTTGGTGATAGGTAACTTGGTTTGGTGGGGTGTTTTCTCTGTTCTGAGGGTGAAATTGAAATAGTTTGGGCTGATGAGTTGCTTGTGCTATGTTGTTGCTCACAGTTGAGCAGGTTGTGTTCGGGCGAGGCAAGTCTGAGGCTCTGGGGGGCAGCTCCGGGCGGAAGGTGGTAGTGCACTGGTGGGCGTGCTGGTTAGTTTAGTAACTTGTTATGGGTGGTGGTAAGCTTGGGTGTGGCAGGCCTGAGGTCTCGAAGGGCAGCTCAATACAGATGGCTGTGCATGTTTTTTTACTTTTAGTTCTCGAAGGTTGTTGTCGGTCCTGGATTGTTTAGATGGGAAGGTTAAGGCCCTTGTTCCATGTCGATGGGTGTCCATCGCTTCAAAATGCTAGCAATTAAGCTGTTAGAATTCAAGTATAAATGCTTGTAGGGGCAGCGTCTGACATTTGGCCATAACCAATCCAGCAGATTGCTGCAGACTTGAGTCCACTATTGTCAAGAGAGCCACTTTTGGAGGTACAGAATTGTTTGTCTATTTTGCCGCTGTGTCCAAATTGGCCCTAGCCCCCTCTGAAAGCCCAAGCTTTAAAACTCAGCCGGCTGCCGTTGTGGTGAAGCCCACCATGGTCAAGGGCATCGCTTTTGGGGGCACAGAGTTGTTTACCTGTGTAACCGCTAGATAAGGAATTGGCCCTGACCCCTCTGAAAGCCAAGTATTTAAAAACACAGTGGGCTGCCCTTGCATGCATGTGGGGGTTATTAGGAGAAAGAAGTCTACTCTCCTCCCGCTGCACAGTTAAACCCTCGATTGCTTTGACAACACTCGAAGAGAGGTACGGACGCATCTGTTAAAGGCAACAGAATTGCTCTCAGGACTATCCATAAGTGGAATCAGTCTTCTTGGATATCCGTGGGGGTAGGAATTCAGACTTTGCTTGCCTTCTGAGCTAGTTGGGTGTTTTCCACAGTTGGACTAAACAACTTGAGGCCGATTAATGGAAAGGTTTGCGAGCCTGCACGCTGAACAAAAAATGTGCACCCTGCTTATTGATGGAATTTTCAGTGCAAAGTAACCGTATACACAAGTCGCGGCCGAAACGCACCCGACAGGCCCCCCTGCAAACCAAAATCAGCCATAACAGCTACCTTTGCATGCTCCCCTGGGTACAAATACACACACCCTTCAAACAGTGCTTTGCATTCCCTGCATGGGTGCCTGCATCTCAGTGACCCTGTGGGGTGTCCACTGTAACTGTTACCAGCACCCGACAACATCCGTGCGATGTAGCGTAACCGGTAAAACTCTGAAAATCTGCGTGCGAACCCTCATTAACCATTTCTGCTCCACACTACACTGCGTATACGCACCCCTATGTCCGATCGGACCCCGGGTTGCGCGAACTCCATGCAAGTCCCGGAAAAGTATTGCACATTCGATTCCATGAATCGACCAAACAGGGATTTGAGTGCAGAATGGCGTGCAAATTCACGATTTACCACGCAAATTGTTCCATTAATCGGCCCCTTTGACTTTGTGGAAATATCATTACACCTTTCGGAAATAGGACTACAATAGACTATATTTGGCTGATGTAGCCTATTGGAGTTTGTTGACTGATAAGGAAGTAGTGTCTTTTCCTGAAAATGATCATGAGCCACTACGTGGATCTCTTCTGTTCCTCGATAAAGCTGATCTAAGGAGTTGGCCGGTAAATTGCCCCACATTTTAATACCTAAAAAAAGATAGGGAGGCTAGGATATTTTTCTAAAGTATCCTGGTTTGATAATGAGTGTAAGACAACTGAGAGTAATGATCTGAAGAGTTAATACAAACAATGTGTAATGAAGCAGGAAGCTTTCTGCCAAAGAAAGTGTAAGGAACTAAAGACACTTCTAAATAAGAATGTTGTGAAATGTTGTTGCCGCTTTATTCATCAAGGGCTTTAACCGACTGATAATACTCCATCATTATTGAATAGTGTGAGTCGCAAAGATTAATACAAGTATTTTGCTAGCTTATACACCTTACTTGATCTAAAATGATTAATTATAGACGAGTGCTCCCTTTCAGACGCCCTAGGAAATATAATGGATAAATAAAATTTTAGGTAAAGTAGAGAAAGTTGTAATAGATAATAATCTTCTTTTGGCAGCCCAGGTAATGTTTAGAAGGGGTCAAGGCACTGCCCAATGAATTCATCTGTTCTTATTTTTTCAAAAATATGTCTATTTAAAATGGAACAGGCGTTCTATGGCATGTATTGACTTGGGTACTTCATTTGATGCAGTAAACAGGTTAAATCTATTGCACATAATAGATTCCAATGGTATCCTTAGCAATTTGGTGTCGCTATTGAACTATTACATTCATCTAATACAGCCTCATTGAGATTGGTCTGTATGTTGAAACCACAGAAAAATGCTACATTGGCGGGGGGTTGGCGAGGGGCAAGGGTGCTTCCTAGCCCCGCTCTTTTTAGCTTATGCATTTGTGAACAACTGGATTACTTACTCTCTGTGACTTTTTATATACCTATGCCAGATAATAAAGCATGTATATTTGTCGCGAAATTAAAAAGTCTTAAGGACATTTAATGATCATTGTCTTAAACTAGACCTATCTATCAATGCAAAGAAAAGGAAAGTGTTGACCATGGATCGTGGAAAGGAGAGGTCTTCAAATTTTGAAATAGGTGATACACTTCTAGAATAGTTCATTCGTTTGATGATTTGGGTGCCTTGTTTGCTGCTAATGACTCATAGACCACCCAAAACAAAATAGCAACGAGTACTCTCATTCTAACATTGAGATCAACTTTCAAGTTTAATAAAGAGCTATGCTGTTATGCAGTAATACCACCTCTTAAGGTTAAGGAGACCAAAGCAGCTCTCCCAGCGAAATATGGCAGAGCGCTTTAGGGGATAGGACATACCCCCCTTTGGTGACAGCTAAAAACAAGTTTTTTAAACAACTTCTCTCAATTTTGCCATCTAGAGCAGCAGAGTCTTTGCATATGGAATTGGGATTCCTTAGTATTGATAAACACCTACATTTTATGCCAAAAAGGAATTTGGATTAGGATCCTATTCAGATCCTATGATTTACGTATTTATTTTATTTATTTATAGACTATTTATAACGGGCACTGTACAGCAAAGTGTTTCTAGGCGCCACAAGGCAACACGGAGGTCGGGGGAAGGGCGGGGCGCAAGGGATGTTAAAACAACTGTAACGGTCCTACTAGCCTTCATGCCATTCGGATCGTGCAAGTGCAGAAAACAAGATGGGCCAATGATTATAAAAGGCTGTTATCACAGAAGATCCTAATGAAAAAAGATGCTTAGAGTATTATATGGCTGTCGCATGTAAAGATGGTTTTACTCCTTATTGGTCTCTAATATATGGTGATGGTAAAAAAATAAATACTTGAAATGTTAAATGGTCTGTTAATACACAAACGTTTATCTTTGAGTCTCTCGACAGACTACTTAATGAGATTTGCCCTGGCCACAAACATTATCTTGATCGTCTATTACTCCAGCCGCGCCCCGACTCTTGGTAGGTCACCAGTGGGCCGGCGAGCCTCTCTGAGCCGCTCCACCTTCTGGAACCCAGACGTTAACGCGTTGCAGAAGGTGTAGACACCATAGATGATGCTAAGTCTGCCAAGGCCACTGGCTCCCTGGGTGGGGATACACATCACGTGTGCTCCGGCAATGATACAGCACAGTTTCCACTCTGCAGGAAGTCTGTCTCCTCCTTCAAAGCTGGGACATCCTGGTGCCTGCACAGCTGGCTCTTTGCTGCCTGCCCTACACGACCCAGGGGTGGGAGAACCACAGGTCTTCTCCCCGGCTGGTCCACTGCTCTGGGCAGCCAGCACTGGCTTCTACTCGGCCCGCACCTCCACTGGCTGCTTGCTGCTTTACCCCACCTCCTGGGTGATGACACTGCCCAGGCCCCATATTCAGGTCTTGCTGTCCCTTTTTTGCCCTGCGGGTGCTTCCAGAGGATGCAGACCTACCAAGAACGGTATCAGGTAATATTATCCCCATAAATAATGTTGCCATACATATAGTCGCTGGGAAACGGCATAGGGAACATCATTTAGGGGGATAATATATGGGGTAAATGGGAGTGGGGGTTGCGGGGGTGTCACCCGCTCCATTTAAAAAAAATGGGGGTTGCAGGGGTGTCCCCCGCAGCTTCCATGTGGTAATATTGCCGCAAAAAAATAGCGCCATTCTTGTATGGCGACATTTTTGCGGGGATAATATCAGATGGAACCCCGAAAACAGCTTGGCTTCCTGGCTCTCCCCTAATTGTTAACACTTTCCATTGAGACTGTCTGCCAGCCATTGCTCACTGGACTACGCCAGGGCCTCCTGGGAGATGGCCTCTTTGCCATTATCGCTGTCTTTCAGGATTCCAAGAAGTTCACATAAAGTGGTATCGTAAAACACATATATCTATGCACTTTTTAAATAACACGTTGGCGTGTGTGCCTTTAGTTTTTTCCTTACAGGCATTGACAATGTATGCAACCAAGCCTTGATGGTCCCTAATTGGGCCAGGGGTCCCATTACATCCCTCTTCAGGAACATCCTCGTCTCCGAGGTTGCAGTGCCCAAGGGACATTATACATGTGTAGCTAGGGTATCACCTCACCGGGCTCCTGGCGGCACATCAATCCCAGGGGTGCCTCCAATGTAGCCCAGTGTATATTCACCCTGGCCTGCGCTCGTGATGCCCTTTAACCCTGTGCCAAGGAGTCTGGGGATGGGGGGGGAGAATCTTTAACAGCCACCCACCCCAGACTAACTGTAGAGGAAAGCATTTCAGATGACCTGCATTAGGCAGGCAAAACAGGAGTGGGCGCCTATACTGGGTTCGTCATCAAGCAATCTGCACACAACAGACTCGAACTGGCCTATAGGGCAATAGGCCCATGGCCAAACCAAAAATGCAAAAGGCTGATGTGGGGCCGTTTTTGGAGCCAAAGTGGGCCACTTTTTGGGTCAATATGGGCCAATTTGACGAGTTACTTCACTATGCGGCTAGTAATTTTGATCAGTGTTGCTGAATATTCCTTGAATTCCACAATTTTCATCACATTTATCAAAAATCTCTCCCTTGGGCACTATTCAAACAGGGTCACAAAAGGAATGAATGGCCATTTGCCATTGTAGGCTACGTTTTCTCTGGTGCCAGAGACAATTTTATGGCCCAGTCCAACTCTGGCACACACCAGTCGGTTATTTTGATTTTGACTGCAAAAGTGATGTTTATTTACTTGAACAACAACATTTTGAACATGTGGTTATAAGGATACCAACACCCACATTTGTCAGTGTAATACTAAAGTCTTACACTAACAGTAACATTGCTGGGACAATGGCACTGCATCCTACACTCCCCTGCTTTGTTGTGCTTAAGAAAAGCACCTAAGGGAGCACATGGTCAGTAACCATATACCCCAACTACTCCAGCATAAGCCCACAGAGACTGCATGTACACAATTTAACCAAGTGCATTCACATTTCCATGTTTAATTCATAGTGTGATGTACCCTTGCCTTTGTTACATGACGATCTGGTCAGCTGAGCAGCTGCAGCCTGCCTGTACTCCCATAATAGCAAAGCAAATCATAGCCAGAATGATTGCCCATAACATTTTTGAGCATTTTGTCCACGTGCTGTGGGTTTTAAGTCTGAAAGTCTTTGCTCCCGATTCAATGGAGCAGCAAGTGGCAAATCAATGGTGTGAGCCCCCCAGTGCTTGGCGCCTTGTCCGCCGATAAAAAAAAGTTGTGCTCACTTCATTTGCCTTCTGTCTGCATGACAGGACAACTGAGCCACCTCTCTTCTTGCTGGAGCACTGGTGATCATGCTGCAGTCTAGGGGGAGGGGTGGGCAGGCCCACTTAGTCTGGATGCCTTCAACTCGTAGTGAGACCACAGCAAGCCGCCGAGCCTTCTGCGTCACACTACCATCTGCGACCTGTACTTTAACATGTCCGACTGCATCAAATGTTGCTGTTGCCCCTTCCGGGCCACCGTCTTACTGGCGAGAGTGACACATCACGTTTCTCTTCAGTGTTGCTTCATCACCGCCTCCATTACATGCGAGAAAATGGCCCAGAGCTGCACAGGCTGGTTGCCAATTTACCACACCTCCGGTGCACTGACTCTATCTAAGCCACATATTCACCCATGTCACCTTAATGTCACCACGGCCATAGTCTTTGCAGGTCCTGGTGGTGTCTCTTTCTGCCCTGTGGCGCTGCCTGGGGCATCAGGCCCTCAAAGAACAGCTAGCTTTCTTGGTCCCTTCTTCTTCACACTCTCCAACCATCACTCTCTGCCAGCCAGTGCTCACCGTGCTGTACCATGGTCCCCATTGGAGAAGGGCTACCATCCCTTTTGCATCAGTAAGGGCACATGGAATATTCAAAATTGGCTTAGTGTGTTTATCACTAGATGACATGTTTATAGATACATGTTTTGTGGGGATAATGCAACAAATTGAATTGTGAACATCAATTTGAAACATGTACTAATTTTGTATTCGAATTATGGTGAGGGCATACAAAAAGGTGATCGATGTTCATTTTGGTGATGATTTTTTTCTTGTAGAGTGACAGATGAATAATGATATGTTAATCTACATTAAGAATTACCGATGAATAATGATGTTATCTACTTAGGAATTACATTAATTTTTGGACAAATGATGTTGTCCTGATGAAGTCCGCAATAGAAATGGGGCAACAAAGCAGTTAGTTCTTGGAGGGCCGAAACATGGTGTGTCTGCACTTTTTTGGTGGAAAACTACTATTCACGCGATTAACACAATTAATGTGTGATCTGCAGTCTATGTAAAACTATACCACTAAATAAATTGTGGCATTCCTTTGATTTAGATAGAACTGCGTTTGTTCTACTGTCAATCTTCATTATGCCCAAGTAACAATGTTTTTAAGATGGTTTTTAAAGAATATAATTTTGTATGTGAATACATTTTGAAAGAAAA
Organism: Ambystoma mexicanum; assembly: GCF_040938575.1. Classification (NCBI taxonomy): domain Eukaryota; kingdom Metazoa; phylum Chordata; class Amphibia; order Caudata; family Ambystomatidae; genus Ambystoma; species Ambystoma mexicanum. The sequence continues at coordinate 1,139,440,043 of NC_090927.1, forward strand.
TTGGGATTGTGTATGCACCAAGCTGATTTCAGTAATCCATGTTGTAGATTTATCTAATTCCAAATTATTTGATGGCCAATTATGTACTTTTGAGACAAGTAAAATAACTTGTTTCCCAAGTTTTTACCTTGCTTGCTTCCAACCCCCCCCCCTCTACTGCAGGTGTCAGTGACTATTGTTGCTGAGAGGATGGCTGGCTCTTCCATTGGATTTGCTACTGTACTGTTCAGCAAAACAATGGATGGGTCACCCCTTCCTCGCTGGCAGAGAGGAAGCAACAGACAATATTTAAACAGAGGTCATGCCAGCAGAACGTAACTATGTTCAATCAAAGGACATAATCCGACAAAAAAAGATACACATATCACGCTCACTGCGGATATTTATGTTCAGGAGCTTGACGAATTCGTAAGTTCAACACTTCTTGTTTTCTCCCGGCTGCGGCGGAGCGAGGTTTAAAGAAGGTAAGTCAGGGACACGTTAGGTTATTTCATGTCTCTTTTAGCCAAATGGAGGCCCGATGCGACTGGGCATTATGTTCTAGTTGCAGGCTGTCTGTCTGCATTTATTGCATTTTTTGCCTGTGATTTTCACATGATTCAAGTGTTTCCATATGATTCATGCGTATTTTAGGGACTGTTTTTCCATTACTACTTCCGCGATGCCGTGTTGTTTGGGCATTTTGCCGCAAGGCAGGGGTGATCAGTATGGATGTTCGCCTAGCATGTATATCCGTTTGGGGAACACTCGGGTTGTTCTCCATTATTACTTTACAATGCTATGGGCTTATATGATTCAGCCGAAGCCCGTTAGAACTGCCATCATAAGAGTTCTTAAACCGCATTGATGGGTAATTTGCTAACTGGCCATGCACGAGTGGAGTAATGAGGCCATTTATAGCTTTCAAGCAACCAATATTTGGGCTAAGAATGGGAAATCTTTCCCACTTGAGAATTTAACCATTATATATTTATACACGTGAGTGAGATGATAGTCTTTGCGAGCTCGCAGTTAGCGAAACATTTTTTCTCTTCTCGTTTTTATTAACATACCTCTGCGGTTTTCTGTCTTGTGCAGTTGCCTGAATGGCACATTTTGGCGCATTTGAAATATAGCGGTTCAGCGGGGCTGCGAAAGTTTGACTTTTGATGGCGCTTTGATGGTGGTCTGATAACTCCAACATTGTTCACTCCAGTTACATCGTAACGATTGAAGTGTTCAATTCTTTGGGATCTGCCAGCAATTGCCTACAGGTGAGTTGCCACGTAAGTTTTAAGGCAGTCCCCTGGATTCCACTGCCAATTGGGCCTCTGGTGGGCCGCAATAGCTTGCATGCCCATATGCTGTTTCATTAACTGGGACAGGGAGATAGGCGGCTACTTTGGGTCCTCTTGCTTCACTTAATTTGGAGAGATTTTGCCCATGTTCATGCATGGCCCTATAACATATATGTTAATCCTTCCTTTTAGATTTAATTCATTGAGATCTCTTTCCGGCATGGCCCATATATAGATTCCTGGATTCATGCATAGGACTCTGGGACCACAGCCTGTAGGGTTGAGATTACGTAATTACCTTTTCTCCCGCATTATGGGGTCGATTCATGGAATTAATGTTCGCCGAAAATTCCCGCGCAGAGGTGCCAAAACGTGCGATTTGCAGTAAAAGTGCGAAAATCGCAGTGCAAGTGGCGCATATCGATTCATAGAAGTCCGTGCGCGACAAAAACATTGGATGTGCGCACATCACAAAAGTAGGCGGAACACGGGGCGTAACACTCGGAATGGGGAACAACGCGTGAAAATATGGGCGTCACGGGGGAAGTACAGGAGGCAAGTGCGCGGAACGCCCACACGCTCGCCTACAACCCGTATTCATGGAATCATGGAATCGAATAGGGCAAACCAGCGCACGGTGAAAGACGCGCACAGGGCCAAACAAGTACGCCACAAGAAAGCAGGCGGTAGCGTCCCAGCGCCTGAAATAAATGTGCGCCAAAATGTGCGCTAACAAAACGCACCCATATACAGCCATGATGAATGGTCCATACAGTGGCCCTCTAGGACAAATGAGGTGCAAAGGGGTACCGACAAACACGGACACCCGCTGTGTGAAAAATAGCGTGTGCGTGTGTTTCTGGGTGCGCGGGAAGTTCCACACGCGATTAGCCTGGGTACGTGTACTTCGGGGTGCGCGGTAAGTTCCACACGCGATTAGCCTGGGTACGTGTGTTTCGAGGTGCGCGGGGAGTTCCACACGCGATTGGCCTGGGTACGTGTACTTCGGGGTGTGCAGGAAGTTCCACACGTGATTAGCCTGGGTACGTGTACTTAGGGGTGCGCGGAAAGTTCCACACGCGATTAGCCTGGGTACGTGTGTTTCGGGGTGCGCGGGAAGTTCCACACGCGATTGGCCTGGGTACGTGTACTTCGGGGTGCGTGGGAAGTTCCACACGCGATTAGCCTGGGTACGTGTACTTCGGGGTGCGTGGGAAGTTCCACACGCGATTAACCTGGGTACGTGTGTTTTAAGGGTGCGCAGGAAATTCCACACGCGATGGACCTGGGTACGTGTACTTCGGGATGCGCGGGAAGTTCCACACGCGACTGGCCTGGGGACGTGTACTTCTGGTACGTGGGAAGTTCCACATGCAATTGGCCTGGGTACGTGTATTCTGAGGTGCGCGGGAAGATTCACACGCGATTTCAGCAGGGTACGTGTATTTCGGTGGTGCCGGGGAATGCTACACGTGATTTGGCCGTGTGGGTCCTCCCAGGTGTTCCCTTTACACCCTCCACGGCCCCTGCAGGCAGCCCACCCCACAGGGGACTACCCTGCACCCCTGCTCATGTCCCACAGGAAACCCATCCACCATGGCCATGCCCCCCAGCCAACCCACATGTCACCTTGCACTACTGATCACCAACACATGTCTCCCAGCACCCCCGCCCCCCAGCACTGTGGGGCACCCTCCACCAGGCCCCCACTCATGTCTCCCATCACCCCACCCCCCAGCAGTGCAGGGCACCCTCCACCAGCCCCCCACTCATGTCCAACTCATGTGTCCCATCACCCCCACCCACCAGCATCCAGGGGCACCCTCCACCAGGCCCCCACTCATGTCTCCCATCACCCCCACCCCCCAGCATCCAGGGGCACCCTCCACCAGGCCCCCACACATGTCTCCCTGCACCGCCACCCCTAGCATCCAGGGGCACCCTCCACCAGGCCCCCACTCATGTCTCCCTTCACCTCCACCCCCAGCAGTGCAGGGCACCCTCCACCAGGCCCCCACACATGTCTCCCAGCACCCCCACCCCCCAGCATCCAGGGGCACCCTCCACCAGGCCCCCACTCATGTCTCCCATCACCCCCACCCCTCAGCATCCAGGGGCATCCTCCACCAGGCCCCCACTCATGTCTCCCACCACCCCTACCCCCCAGTAGTGCAGGGCACCCTCCACCAGGCCCCCACTCATGTCCCCCTGCACCCCCACCCCCCAGCAATGCAGGGCACCCTTCACCAGGCCCCCACACATGTCCCCCTGCACCCCAACCCCTCAGCATCCAGGGGCACCCTCCACCAGGCCCCCACTCATGTCTCCCACCACCCCACCCCCCAGCAGTGCAGGACACCCTCCACCAGGCCCCCACTCATGTCTCCCATCACCCCCACCCCTCAGAATCCAGGGGCACCCTCCACCAGGCCCCACTCATGTCTCCCTCCACCTCACCCCCCAGCATCCAGGGGCACCCTCCACCAGGCCCCCATTCATGTCTCCCATCACCCCCACCCCTCAGCATCCAGGGGCACCCTCCACCAGGCCCCCACTCATGTCTCCCACCACCCCCACCCGTGCAGGGCACCCTCCACCAGGCCCCCACTCATGTCCCCCTGCACCACCACCCCCCAGCAATGCAGGGCACCCTCCACCAGGCCCCACACATGTCTCCCACCACCCCCACCCCCCAGCAGTGCATGGCACCCTCCACCAGGCCCCCACACATGTCCCCCTGCACCCCCACCCCCCAGCATCCAGGGGCACCCTCCACCAGGCCCCCACTCATGTCTCCCATCACCCCCACCCCTCAGCATCCAGGGGCACACTCCACCAGGCCCCCACTCATGTCCCCCTGCACCCCCACCCCTCAGCAGTGCAGGGCACCCTCCACCAGGCCCCCACACATGTCTCCCACCACCCCCACCCCCAGCAGTGCAGGGCACCCTCCACCAGGCCCGCACACATGTCCCCCTGCACCCCCACCCCCCAGCATCCAGGGGCACCCACCACCAGTCCCCCCACTCATGTCTCCCATCACCCCCACCCCCCAGCAGTGCAGGGCACCCTCCACCAGGCCCCCACACATGTCTCCCAGCACCCCCACCCTCCCAGCAGTGCAGGGCACCCTCCACCAGGCCCCAACTCATGTCCAACTCATGTCCCCCTGCACCCCCACCCACGAGCATCCAAGGGCACCCTCCACCAGGCCCCCACACATGTCTCCCTGCACCCCCACCCCCCAGCATCCAGGGGCACCCTCCACCAGGCCCCCACTCATGTCTCCCATCACCCCCACCCCCCAGCAGTGCAGGGCACCCTCCACCAGGCTCCCACACATGTCTCCCAGCACCCCCACCCCCCAGCAGTGCAGGGCACCCTCCACTAGGCCCCCACTCATGTCCAATCCATGTCCCCCTGCACCCCCACCCACCAGCATCCAGGGGCACCCTCCACCAGGCCACCATACATGTCTCCCTGCACCCCCACCCCCCAGCAGTGCAGGGCACCCTCCAACAGGCCCCCACTCATGTCCCCCTGCACCCCCACCCCTCCAGCATCCAGGGGCACCCTCCACCAGGCCCCCACTCATGTCCCCCTGCACCCCCACCCACCAGCATCCAGGGGCACCCTCCACCAGGCCCACACTCATGTCTCCCTGCACCCCCACCCCCCAGCATCCAGGGGCACCCTCCACCAGGCCCCCACTAATGTCTCCCATCACCCCCACCCCTCAGGATCCAGGGGCACCCTCCACCAGGCCCCCACTCATGTCTCCCTGCACCCCCACCCCCCAGCATCCAGGGGCACCCTCCACCAGGCCCCCACTCATGCCTCCCATCACCCCCACCCCCAGCATCCAGGGGCACCCTCCACCAGGCCCCCACTCATGTCTCCCACCAACCCCAACCCCCAGCAGTGCAGGGCACCCTCCACCAGGCCCCCACACATGTCTCCCAACACCCCCAACCCCCAGCAGTGCAGGGGCACCCTCCACCAGGCCCCCCACACATGTCCCCCTGCACCCCCACCCCCCAGCATCCAGGGGCACCCTCCACCAGGCCCCCACTCATGTCTCCCATCACCCCCACCCCCCAGCAGTGCAGGGCACCCTCCACCAGGCCCCCACACATGTCTCCCAGCACCCCCACCCCCCCAGCAGTGCAGGGCACCCTCCACCAGGCCCCCACTCATGTCCAACTCATGTCCCCCTGCACCCCCACCCACGAGCATCCAAGGGCACCCTCCACCAGGCCCCCACACATGTCTCCCTGCACCCCCACCCCCCAGCATCCAGGGGCACCCTCCACCAGGCCCCCACTCATGTCTCCCATCACCCCCACCCCCCAGCAGTGCAGGGCACCCTCCACCAGGCTCCCACACATGTCTCCCAGCACCCCCACCCCCCAGCAGTGCAGGGCACCCTCCACTAGGCCCCCACTCATGTCCAATCCATGTCCCCCTGCACCCCCACCCACCAGCATCCAGGGGCACCCTCCACCAGGCCACCATACATGTCTCCCTGCACCCCCACCCCCCAGCAGTGCAGGGCACCCTCCAACAGGCCCCCACTCATGTCCCCCTGCACCCCCACCCCTCCAGCATCCAGGGGCACCCTCCACCAGGCCCCCACTCATGTCCCCCTGCACCCCCACCCACCAGCATCCAGGGGCACCCTCCACCAGGCCCACACTCATGTCTCCCTGCACCCCCACCCCCCAGCATCCAGGGGCACCCTCCACCAGGCCCCCACTAATGTCTCCCATCACCCCCACCCCTCAGGATCCAGGGGCACCCTCCACCTGGCCCCCACTCATGTCTCCCTGCACCCCCACCCCCCAGCATCCAGGGGCACCCTCCACCAGGCCCCCACTCATGCCTCCCATCACCCCCACCCCCAGCATCCAGGGGCACCCTCCACCAGGCCCCCACTCATGTCTCCCACCAACCCCAACCCACAGCAGTGCAGGGCACCCTCCACCAGGCCCCCACACATGTCTCCCAACACCCCCAACCCCCAGCAGTGCAGGGGCACCCTCCACCAGGCCCCCCACACATGTCCCCCTGCACCCCCACCCCCCAGCATCCAGGGGCACCCTCCACCAGGCCCCCACTCATGTCTCCCATCACCCCCACCCCCCAGCAGTGCAGGGCACCCTCCACCAGGCCCCCACACATGTCTCCCAGCACCCCCACCCCCCCAGCAGTGCAGGGCACCCTCCACCAGGCCCCCACTCATGTCCAACTCATGTCCCCCTGCACCCCCACCCACGAGCATCCAAGGGCACCCTCCACCAGGCCCCCACACATGTCTCCCTGCACCCCCACCCCCCAGCATCCAGGGGCACCCTCCACCAGGCCCCCACTCATGTCTCCCATCACCCCCACCCCCCAGCAGTGCAGGGCACCCTCCACCAGGCTCCCACACATTTCTCCCAGCACCCCCACCCCCCAGCAGTGCAGGGCACCCTCCACTAGGCCCCCACTCATGTCCAATCCATGTCCCCCTGCACCCCCACCCACCAGCATCTCCAGGGGCACCCTCCACCAGGCCCCCATACATGTCTCCCTGCACCCCCACCCCCCAGCAGTGCAGGGCACCCTCCACCAGGCCCCCACTCATGTCCCCCTGCACCCCCACCCCTCCAGCATCCAGGGGCACCCTCCACCAGGCCCCCACTCATGTCCCCCTGCACCCCCACCCACCAGCATCCAGGGGCACCCTCCACCAGGCCCACACTCATGTCTCCCTGCACCCCCACCCCCCAGCATCCAGGGGCACCCTCCACCAGGCCCCCACTAATGTCTCCCATCACCCCCACCCCTCAGCATCCAGGGGCACCCTCCACCAGGCCCCCACTCATGTCCCCCTGCACCCCCACCCCCCAGGCATCCAGGGGCACCCTCCACCAGGCCCCCACTCATGCCTCCCATCACCCCCACCCCCCAGCATCCAGGGGCACCCTCCACCAGGCCCCCACTCATGTCTCCCCCCAACCCCAACCCCCAGCAGTGCAGGGCACCCTCCACCAGGCCCCCACACATGTCTCCCAACACCCCCAACCCCCAGCAGTGCAGGGGCACCCTCCACCAGGCCCCCCACACATGTCTCCCTGCACCCCCACCCCCAGCATCCAGGGGCACCCTCCACCAGGCCCCCACTCATGTCTCCCATCACCCCCACACCCCAGCAGTGCAGCGCACCCTCCACCAGGCCCCCACACATGTCTCCCAGCACCCCCACCCCCCAGCATCCAGGGGCACCCTCCACCAGGCCCCCACTCATGTCTCCCATCATCCCCACACCCCAGCAGTGCAGGGGCACCCTCCACCAGGCCCCCACAGATGTCTCCCTGCACCCCCACCCCCCAGCATCCAGAGGCACGCTCCAACAGGCCCCCACTCATATCTCCCATCATCCCCACCCCCCAGCAGTGCAGGGCACCCTCCACCAGGCCCCCACACATATCTCCCAGCACCCCCACCCCCCAGCATCCAGGGGCACCCTCCACCAGGCCCCCACTCATGTCTCCCTGCACCCCCACCCCCAGCATCCGGGGCACCCTCAACCAGATCCCCACTCATGTCTCCCATCACCCCCACCCCCCAGCAGTGCAGGGCACCCTCCACCAGGCCCCCACACATGTCTCCCATCACCCCCACCGCCCAGCGGGGCACCCTCCACCAGGGCCCCACACGTCTCCCTGCACCCCCACCCCCCAGCAGTGCAGGGCACCCTCGACCAGGCCCTCACTCAAGTCCCCCTGCACCCCCCAGCATCCAGGGGCACCCTCCACCAGGCCCCCGCTCATGTCCCCCTGCACGCCCACCCACAAGCATCCAGGGGCACCCTCCACCAGGCCCCCACTCATGGCTCCCTGAACCCCCACCCCCCAGCATCCAGGGGCACCCTCCAACAGGCCCCAACTCATGTCTCCCATCACCCCCACCCCTCAGCATTCAGGGGCACCCTCCACCAGGCTCCCACTCATGTCCCCCTGCACCCCCACCCCCCAGCAGTGCAGGGCACCCTCCATCAGGCCCCCACTCATGTCTCCCACCACCCCACACCCCCAGCAGTGCAGGACACCCTCCACCAGGCCCTTCACACATGTCTCCCACCACCCCCACCCCCAGCAGTGCAGGGGCACCCTCCACCAGGCCCCCACACATGTCTCCCTGCACCCCCACACCCCAGCATCCAGGGGCACCCTCCACCAGGTCCCCACTCATTCTCCCATCACCCCCACCCCCCAGCAGTGCAGGGCACCCTCCACCAGGCCCCCACACATGTCGCCCAGCACCCCCACCCCCCAGCATCCAGGGGCACCCTCCACCAGGCCCCCTCTCATGTCTCCCTGCACCCCCACCCCCCAGCATCCAGGGGCACCCTCCACCAGGCCCCCACTCATGTCTCCCAGCACCCCCACCCCCCAGCATCCAGGGGCACCCTCCACCAGGCCCCCACTCATGTCTCCCTGCACCCCCACCCCCCAGCATCCAGGGGCACCCTCCACCAGGCCCCCTCTCATGTCTCCCATCACCCCCACCCCCCAGCAGTGCAGGGTACCCTCCACCAGGCCCCCACACATGTCTCCCAGCACCTCCACCCCCCAGCATCCAGGGGCACCCTCCACCAGGCCCCCACTCATGTCTCCCATCACCCCCATCCCTCAGCATCCAGGGGCACCCTCCACCAGGCCCCCACACATGTCTCCCACCACCCCCACCCCCCAGCAGTGCAGGGGCACCCTCCACCAGGCCCCCACAGATGTCTCCCTGCACCCCCACCCCCCAGCATCCAGGGGCGCCCTCCAACAGGCCCCCACTCATGTCTCCCATCACCCCCACCCCCCAGCAGTGCAGGGCACCCTCCACCAGGCCCCCACACATGTCTCCCAGCATCCCCACCCCCCAGCATCCAGGGGCACCCTCCACCATGCCCCCACTCATGTCTCCCTGTATCCCCACCCCCCAGCATCCGGGGCACCCTCCACCAGGCCCCCACTCATGTCTCCCATCGCCCCCACCCCCCAGCAGTGCAGGGCACCCTCCACCAGGCCCCACACATGTCTCCCAGCACCCCCACCCCCCAGCAGTACTGGGGCACCCTCCACCAGGCCCCCACACATGTCTCCCTGCACCCCCACCCCCCAGCAGTGCAGGGCACCCTCCACCAGGCCCCCACTCAAGTCCCCCTGCACCCCCCAGCATCCAGGGGCACCCTCCACCAGGCCCCCACTCATGTCCCCCTGCACCCCCACCCACCAGCATCCAGGGGCACCCTCCCCAGGCCCCCACTCATGTCTCCCTGCAACCCCACCCCCCAGCATCCAGGGGCACCCTCCACCAGGCCCCCACTCATGTTTCCCGTCACCCCCACCCTTCAGCATCCAGGGGCACCCTCCACCAGGCCCCCACTCATGTCCCCCTGCACCCCCACACCCCAGCAGTGCAGGGCACCCTCCACCAGGCCCCCACACATGTCTCCCACCACCCCCACCCCCCAGCAGTGCAGGGGCACCCTCCACCAGGCCCCCACACATGTCTCCCTGCACCCCCACACCCCAGCATCCAGGGGCACCCTCCACTAGGTCCCCACTCATTCTCCCATCACCCCCTCCCCCCTCCCCCCAGCAGAGCAGGGCACCCTCCACCAGGCCCCCACACATGTCTCCCAGCACCCCCACCCCCCAGCATCCAGGGGCACCCTCCACCAGGCCCCCACTCATGTCTCCCTGCACCCCCACCCCCCAGCATCCAGGGGCACCCTCCACCAGGCCCCCACTCATGTCTCCCATCACCCCCACCCCCCAGCAGTGCAGGGCACCCTCCACCAGGCCCCCACACATGTCTCCCATCACCTCCACCCCCCAGCAGTGCAGGGCACCCTCCACCAGGCCCCCACACATGTCTCCCAGCACCCCCACCCCCCAGCATCCAGGGGTGCCCTCCAACAGGCCCCCACTCATGTCTCCCATCACCCCCACCCCCCAGCAGTGCAGGGCACCCTCCACCAGGCCCCCACACATGTCTCCCACCACCCCCACCACCCAGCATCCAGGGGCACCCTCCACCATGCCCCCACTCATGTCTCCCTGCACCCCCACCCCCCAGCATCCGGGGCACCCTCCACCAGGCCCCCACTCATGTCTCCCATCACCCCCACCCCGCAGCAGTGCAGGGCACCCTCCACCAGGCCCCCACACATGTCTCCCAGCACCCCCACCACCCAGAAGTACAGGGGCACCCTCCACCAGGCCCCCACACATGTCTCCCTGCACCCCCACCCCCCAGCAGTGCAAGGCACCCTCCACCAGGCCCCCACTCATTAACCCTTCACCCCCACCCACCAGCATCCAGGGGCACCCTCCTCAGGCCCCCACTCATGTCTCCCTGCACCCCCACCCCCCAGCATCCAGGGGCACCCTCCACCAGGCCCCCACTCATGTCTCCCATCACCCCCACCCCTCAGCATCCAGGGGCACCCTCCACCAGGCCCCCACTCATGTCCCCCTGCACCCCCACACCCCAGCAGTGCAGGGCACCCTCCACCAGGCCCCCATTCATGTCTCTCACCACCCCACCCCCCAGCAGTGCAGGGCACCCTCCACCAGGCCCCCACACATGTCTCCCACCACCCCCACCCCCCAGTAGTGCAGGGGCACCCTCCACCAGGCCCACACACATGTCCCCCTGCACCCCCACACCCCAGCATCCAGGGGCACCCTCCACCAGGTCCCCACCCATTCTCCCATCACCCCCTCCCCCCAGCAGTGCAGGGCACCCTCCACCAGGCCCCCACACATGTCTCCCAGCACCCCCACCCCCCAGCATCCAGGGGCACCCTCCACCAGGCCCCCACTCATGTCTCCCTGCACCCCCACCCCCCAGCATCCAGGGGCACCCTCCACCAGGCCCCCACTCATGTCTCCCATCACCCCCATCCCCCAGCAGTGCAGGGCACCCTCCACCAGGCCCCCACACATGTCTCCCATCACCCCCACCCCCCGGCAGTGCAGGGCACCCTCCACCAGGCCCCCACACATGTCTCCCAGCACCCTCACCCCCCAGCAGTGCAGGGGCACCCTCCACCAGGCCCCCACACATGTCCCCCTGCACCCCCACCCCCCAGCATCCAAGGGCACCCTCCACCAGGCCCCCACTCCTGTCCCCCTGCATCCCCACCCACCAGCATCCAGGGGCACCTTCCACCAGGCCCCCACTCATGTCTCCCTGCACCCCCACCCCTCAGCATCCAGGGGCACCCTCCACCAGGCCCCCACTCATGTCCCCCTGCACCCCCACCCCCCAGCAGTGCAAGGCACCCTCCACCAGGCCCCCACTCATATCTCCCACCACCCCACCCCCCAGCAGTGCAGGGCACCCTCCACCAGGCCCCCACACAGGTTTCCCACCACCCCCACCCCCAGCAGTGCAGCGGCACCCTCCACCAGCCCCCACACATGTCTCCCTGCACCCCACCCCCCAGCATCCAGGGGCACCCTCCACCAGGCCCCCACTCATTCTCCCATCACCCCCACCCCCCAGCAGTGCAGGGCACCCTCCACCAGGCCCCCACACATGTCTCCCAGCACCCCCGCCACCCAGCATCCAGTGGCACCCTCCACTAGGCCCCCACTCATGTCTCCCTGCACCCTCACCCCCCAGCATCCAGGGGCACCCTCCACCAGGCCCCCACTCATGTCTCCCTGCACCCCCACCCCCCAGCAGTGCAGGGCACCCTCCACCAGGCCCCCACACATGTCTCCCTGCACCCCCACCCCCCAGCATCCAGGGGCACCCTCCACCAGGCCCCCACTCATTCTCCCATCACCCCCACCCCCCAGCAGTGCAGGGCACCCTCCACCAGGCCCCCACACATGTCTCCCAGCACCCCCACCCCCCAGCATCCAGTGGCACCCTCCACCAGGCCCCCACTCATGTCTCCCTGCACCCCCACCCCCCAGCATCCAGGGGCACCCTCCACCAGGCCCCCACTCATGTCTCCCTGCACCCCCACCCCCCAGCAGTGCAGGGCACCCTCCACCAGGCCCCAACACATTTATCCCAGCACCCCCACCCCCCAGCATCCAGGGACACCCTCCACCAGGCCCCCACTCATGTCTCCCATCACCCCCACCCCTCAGCACCCAGGGGCACCCTCCACCAGGCCCCCACTCATGTCTCCCACCACCCCCACCCCCAGCAGTGCAGGGCACCCTCCACCAGGCCCCCACTCATGTCTCCCATCACCCCCACCCCTCACCATCCAGGGGCACCCTCCACCAGGCCCCCACTCATGTCTCCCTGCACCCCCACCCGCCAGCATCCAGGGGCACCCTCCACCAGGCCCCCACTCATGTCTCCCTGCACCCTCACCCGCCAGCATCCAGGGGCACCCTCCACCAGGCCTCCACTCATGTCTCCCATCACCCCCACCCCTCAGCATCCAGGGGCACCCTCCACCAGGCCCCCACTCATGTCCCCCTGCACCCCCACCCCCCAGCAGTGCAGGGCACCCTCCACCAGGCCCCCGCACATGTTTCCCACCACCCCCAGCAGTGCAGGGGCACCCTCCACCAGGCCCCCACACATGTCTCCCTGCACCCCCACCCCCAGCATCCAGGGGCACCCTCCACCAGGCCCCCACTCATTCTCGCATCACCCCCACCCCCCAGCAGTGAAGGGCACCCTCCACCAGGCCCCCACACATGTCTCCCAGCACCCCCACCCCCCAGCATCCAGGGGCACCCTCCACCACGCCCCCACTCATGTCTCCCTGCACCCCCACCCCCCAGCATCCAGGGGCACCCTCCACCAGGCCCCCACTCATGTCTCCCATCACCCCTACCCCCCAGCAGTGCAGGGCACCCTCCACCAGGCCCCCACACATTTCTCCCAGCACCCCCACCCCCCACCATCCAGGGGCACCCTCCAGCAGGCCCCCACTCATGTCTCCCATCACCCCCACCCCTCAGCACCCAGGGGCACCCTCCACCAGGCCCCCACTCATGTCTCCCACCACCCCCACCCCCAGCAGTGCAGGGCACCCTCCACCAGGTCCCCACTCATGTCTCCCATCACCCCCACCCCTCACCATCCAGGGGCACCCTCCACCAGGCCCCCACTCATGTCCCCCTGCACCCCCACCCCCTGCAGTGCAGGGCACCATCCACTAGGCCCCCACACATTTCTCCCAGCACCCCCACCCCCCAGCATCCAGGGGCACCCTCCACCAGGCCCCCACTCATGTCTCCCATCACCCCCACCCCTCAGCACCCAGGGGGACCCTCCACCAGGCCCCCACTCATGTCTCCCACCACCCCCAGCAGTGCAGGGCACCCTCCACCAGGCCCCCACTCATGTCTCCCATCACCCCCACCCCTCACCATCCAGGGGCACCCCCCACCAGGCCCCCACTCATGTCCCCCTGCACCCCCACCCCCCAGCAGTGCAGGGCACCCTCCACCAGGCCCCCACTCATGCCCCCTGCACCCCTACCCCCCAGCCGTGCAATTTGCCTGGGTACGTGTATTCCTGGGGTGCGCGGGTAGTCTCCCATGCGATAACAGGGTACGTGTCTTATGGGTCCGCGTGAACTTCCACACGCGATACCAGCAGGCTACGTGTATTACAGGGTTCGCGGGAAGTTCCACACGCGATTGCCCTGGGTACGTGTATTTCGGGGTGCGTGTGAAGTTTCACACGCGATTTTGTGGGGTACGTGTATTTCAGTGTGCGCGTGAACTTCCACACGCGACTGGGCCTGTGAGAGTGGGGTACGTGTATTCCAGGGGTGGCCGGGAATATTTACTCGCGACTGGGCCTGGGAGAGCGTGTTACCTGTATTCCTGGGGTGGGCGGGAAGATTCAAACGGTCGCCTACAACGCGCCGAAAAAGAAATGGTCCAATCATGAAACACGTACGCCAGCATGAAGCAGGCGTACATCGACCCGCGCAGCATAAAAGTGCGCGCAAGCAACAAACAAGCTCAGACGCCAGGATGAACATACCGTTCCTAGCAGCAGTGGCCGTGGGTTACCAAAGGAGGAGGAGGAGGATAGCGAGGGCACGAATTTTCACTCCCAGAACCAGCCTTTTTGGGATGCCTGATGACCAGGTGTATGGGAGGTACAGGTTTCCACCACACATAATACTGGACCTGGTCAGTGAGTGGGAGGATGACCTCACATCACCCACCCTGTGCTCCCAAGCACTCAGCCCCCTGGAGAAGGTCCTTAATGTACTGCACTTCTTGGCCACAGGATCATTTCAGCGGACAAGTGCCATAGTGGGTGGGGTGTCACAGGCCACGCAGTCACGCTGCCTACACCAGGTCTTGAACATCATCACTGCACGCCCATCAGTCCGCAGGCACATATACCTGACCAGGACACCTGCAGAAAGGCAGGCTGCCGCCCTGGATTTCTACGCTGTGGCACAATTCCCCAAAGTGCTAAGTGCCATTGACTGGACCCATGTGGCACTACATCCCCCCAGGGCATCTGAGCACATCTATAGGAACCGCAAGCACTGGCATTCCATCAACGTGCAGGTAGTATGTAATGCCAAGGGAATCATCACCTCAGTATATGCCAACTATCCAGGTTCCACCCACGACAGCTTCATTTACTGAATGTCTACCCTAAGCCGGGACCTAGAAGCTGGGCGGCATGGCGATACATGGCTGCTTGGTGAGTATGAATGCCACTGCACATGCATGCATGTCAGATGCAGAGTTATGTCACTACCCCACTAATTATACCCATCACCTCCTCACCAGGGGACAGTGCCTACCCTCTGAGCACCCACATGATGACGCCAATTCAGAACCCCATCACGCCTCCCGAGGTAAGATACAACACAGCCCATATTGCAACCCGGGGCATAGTGGAGCGCAGATTCGGAGTGCTCAAGTCACGCTTTCGCTCCCTTGACCGTTCTGGCGGGCAGCTGTTATATGCGCCCCCAGTAGTGTGCAGGATCATAGTGGCAGCATGTGTCCTGCACAATGTTGCAACATGCCGGGGCCTGGCTGTGGACATGGTGGTGCCCCCACATCCCCAACCACATGCACGCCCGCTGCGCATGGGAGGGGAAAGGGCACGGGGTGAGGCAGCCCGTACGCAGCTGGTGGCTAATTACTTCACGTAGAAATCACACCCCTGTGGAGTGCACACAGCCCTGGCACATACCATCTGATAAGCAATGATGACTCGACCTGACAATTATGACGAACAAAGGGACAGTCAACTGTCAGAACTATAGCAGCCTGAGATTGTTCATGTGGTAGTGTCAGAATGTGTGCATCCCTACCTACACAAACACCACCAATGCAGTGTCATCAAAAGACACACTTCCATGCTGCAGAAATGAATACCCACTTGCAAAATACTACATGAGAACAGTGCCATGTCACCCAACCTCTCCCCGGCACGGCCACACAACACACCATGGCATGTCATGCAATGTGAGAGCAAACAAATTAATCCCCACAACATGCCCCAAGCGTCACCAACTACAGTGTCCCTAATGGAAACATGGCCACACATGAAATGCTCACAGTAATGCAGGACCTACAACACACATTACCAAATACTTACCAAGAATACCAATCACCTACACAACCTCCAACCTACCTTAAACATGACATTACAGACTTAAAAAATTGGTAGCCTCACTACCTGATAATGCCAGCACTTCGAACACTTCCAAGTATACAGTGTTAGCGCCACGCAAGAGTGTAGGTGCACTGCTTACAACATGGACTCCAGTTACAAGGTGGACCGCCTTGTGAAGACATGAGAAATGGACCTGCAAATTAGGAGGACGAGATGGATACAGAGGCACATATCAATACACCATGCAGTGTACAATACAACAACAATATGCACTATGAATGTATACACAGTATTGACTACAGACTGCCCACACATCAAATGGGAGTCCAACGTCACCATGTACGTCAATGTCACTTGGGCACACCCTTTGCAAGCCCATGGAAACGGGAAGCAGGACGGGTGTGTGTCACACAAACCCAAGCATCTGAACCAAAATCATGACAAGCCTGCATGTGCCCAGCCACAATACAGCGTATGCCCACGGGAGCCACACAAGGCAACACACTGTCCAAAAAACAAAAATTAAAAAAAAAAAAATCACAAATGGCTATCAATGGGCCCAGGGGGGTGGGGGAGGCCACCCAGGAGGTCCGAGGACAGGGTGCACACCAAAACCCACCTGTGTGGATCTTGCGGAAAAAAAACACCTCCATGGGCTCATGGCCTGCACGGCTACCCTATTGTGAGAGAATCACTGCTGTCGCTCTCCTCACCCTCTGCAGCTGCATCAGGAGGTGGTGGAACTATGGGAGGCAGCCCACGCAAAGCCCTAGTCTGTTCCTCCATGGCAGCAAGCATGCGGGTGTGGAAGGTCTCGTTCTGGAGGATAATTGTGCGTAGGTCCCCATGCAACAACTCACGGGATGCCCGGACCTCCGCCCTAGTTGCCTGCATCTCAGCTGAGAGCGTACGTGTGAGACGCTCCAGCTGCTGTTCTGTCCTTCTGTTTGTTGAAGCCTCAAGCTTAACAAGAGTTGTCCTGAGGTGAAGGAGTTCCACCCTCAGGGCTTCCCTGTAGCCCTGGGACTCTATGGAAATGGCTTCCCGCAGAGTCGCCAGTGCCGCCCGCCTGTCCCTGTCGGACACCAACATGTCCTCCCTTTGTGACTGGCAGATGGAGTCTGTTGCCTGCTGTAGTCGCTCCATCAGCCTTTCGGGGGGGACAATGGAAGTGGCCACCCTATCCATGGCCTGAGCCATCATCTCTGATGATGCTGCCTGTTGGGTTGCCATACCGTACATGGATTGCTCCCATGCAGTATTGCCAGGTGGCGTACGGCCACAACGTCGGTCAGCACCACACCTGTCTGGGGCAAGGCAAACTCCACCTTGCTGTGCCGGCACTGCCTGAGGCTGCAGGACTGCATTCCCCCTCTGATCTGCTGGCCCAGGAACAGGATCAGATGTTGCGGAGTATGACCCTGCATCCGTAACCACCAAAGGCGTACCTGCAAACACTGACATCCCCATTGAGGGTTCTAACCCTGGTGTAGGTGGGTCGGACAGTACAGAATCCCTCCCAGGAACACTTACCTGCGACGGCACATAGGTCTCATCATCCGAATCGACACCTGAATGCAGCTCGGGGGAGGTGCAGCCAGAGACACCCCTTGAGAGCACGACCTGCAGTAGTTGTGGGTTCTCACCCACCACCACACCAAGTCCCTCACTGGTGGTCGGTCGGGCCTGAGACCCCTCCTGGGTCTGCACCATCTCCACAACCCCAGCAGTATCAAGTGCGTCATCCCCTGCAAAGACATAAAAGAAAACAAATGGAAACATGCATTAGCACTATGGCACACAATTAGGGCTGAGAAGCTACAGAAACAGTACTTGATTGACACATGTCCCACATTACTAAAACCCTCCCATGCATGCACCGTGACTGCGTGTGAAGGGGAGGCAGATGGCACACATTAATGACACCAAGATGGAAGATTAACACATTTGCTGCATGCTGCCTAGCAGTGGCATCACACATTGGCCTGTGATTGGCAGGTCAAATACACATGCCATCACACAGATGGCATGTACCCTAGCCATGAAGTGAAGAGGCAGAGGAGGGCACCAATTGTTCATTCAGTCTAGTTTGCTCATGAAATTGATTTTTTCATTGAAATGGTTCAAATGTTTAACCTGGAGCTGCCAGTCCAAAATGGTCCTATAGCACAGGGACATGTCTAAACAAATCATGTCCAGGAAACAAAGCCAGTCCACTGTACCATAGCCATGTCAGACATGTGACAATAGGACTGAGAAATGCCTAGTAAAAGTGGTGGTATGCAAACAATCTGCCTGAATAAACAGAGGAAAATAAGCAACAATGTTGTGGCAAGATGACACTTCAAGGGCAACTGGCGTGGTGTTGGGCTGGATGTCTAATGTTGGCAGAAGGGATACTGCTATACCCAAATGCTCGTGCGCAGAATGTATTGGATGAGGCACATGGGTGACCCAAACCACTCAGGCACACACACCCTCACCTGGCACCCAAACAGAAGCCCTCACACACACACCATGCACATGGATGACACACACATGCATGTGCACTCACCCGACAATGCCTCGTAATCTGCCAGTTCTCCCACGCCTTGGATCTGTTCCTCTGTGACGTAGGTCCCAGCAACCTGCTCATGCGGAGTGAGTTCTATGTCCTCTGCTGGAGACCCACCTCCAGTCACTAGAGTAGCGGCATGACTTGAGGCCAGCTTATTCTTTGCCCTGCGATTCAGGTCATTCCAGCGCTTGTAGCATTCAGTAGCTGTGCGCCTCATGATTCCAAGGGCACTTATGATGTCCGCGATGGTCTGCCAGTGTGCCTGACGTTGTGCAGGTGTGGTCTTGGATCCTGCAACAATCACCATTTCGCGGTCATGTGCGGACACATACTCTACAAGTGCATTCAGTTCGGCCTCATTGAAGCTAGGCTTCCTTGACGGGCCGGACTGTGTAGCCGTGTCTGGGGCATCAGCCTCGACTGGACGAGCACTCTTCCTCTTCCGGTTGGAAGGTGGTGGGGATCCTGAGTGTCCTACGCCACTCTGGACACTAGGGGCAGGAGCCCTGGTGGACTCTGTACTAGGAGTGTGGGATTGCACACTCAGCATGGGAGTTGGTGCAGGCATTAGCTCAAGTGCAATGGTGTCAGGGGGAATGTCAGCAGGATGGACTTGGACCAACACTGTCCTTGCTGGGTGTGTGAGAGGTGGGGTGGATGGGGCCGCAGCTGCCCCTGCAGCCTCCCCAGCCTGTCTACGCGGGGCAGCAGATGACCTAGCTGCCCCTGATCCAAGTGGCCTGATGACACCAACATGCAAAGGCGCACGTGGCCTAGACCTGCTGACCTGGAAGTCAGCCATGGAGTCACCCTGTGCCAGGTCTGGTTCCACAGTGGGCTGGTCCAACAAGGGCTGAGCATGGATGGTGTCAGCCACGTTACCCTCAACCAGGGGGGGGGCATGGGTGTCCCTGACTGCTCCTCCACACATGGGGGGCTAGGGGCACCCTGCAAGTCATGGCCACGTCCCCTACCGGATCCACCACGGCCACCACTTGGGGCTCGGCCACCTTTGCCACCCTTACGGCTTGTTCGCCTCCCAGCCATGGCACTCATGTTATTGTGCGTATGGGAGTCAATGTGAACTATTGTCCTGGGCAATTGGGGGTCAAAGGGGTTGGGTACCAGATGGTTATCATACCCTAGTGCTCTAGCAAGGCTGTATGTCACCCCTGGGGAAAGATGACGGGTCACGCAACGCACAGGCACCCCAAACAAGGGAAGTAAGGTGCACGCAACCCCTCCTAGACCACGTGTGTGGAAAAATAAACCTGCACTATGCTGTGGCACCCAGAAACACAAGAATGAATGTATGCGTGTCACACGCAGCCTAGAATGACCTCTGAAGGGGTATGTGACACACGGGGCAAGCACAGATGTTAAATACGTGCGCGACTCACCGTCTGCCAGGAACAAAAGCGTGAAAAATATGCGCGTGTGCGCGTTGGCAACACCCCCGCCAAAAGAAGAATTGTACGCTGTCTGTGGAGACAGGACAACAGTAGAAAGGAACGCTGTTTGAGGAAATAGGCCCAGGAAAAAGAGGAAAAGAGAAAAAGCTGTCAGAGGTAACAGGGAGTACGAACTTGAAACGCTGTGAAGTAAATCGCGTGTGAACCGACAAAAAGTACAGATTTCACCCACTCGCTCTCCACGAAAAGCACGTACAAGGAAATGGCGTTCTACACGTACCTTTTATACACACGTCACAGACGCGCATACGCGATGAGGCCATTTCCACCAATTACACGCTTTGACACTCGGACGTGTATCTTCTTTTTTACACGCGCCATTCTCTATGGCCATGCGCGTGTCATCATAGCTGCGCATGGGGGCCTTTGGGACAATGAAATCGCATATGCGTGCAGACGCGCTTATGCGCTAAGGGCCTTTCCTCGAATTACATGCAGACATGCAGGATTTTCACGTGCCAAATCACTCCGTATCAAGCTGGCCAGGCGTAAGCACACGGAAGACCACGCTCCTGCCCAGAAAGCCAATTTACTGCCCCCCAGAGCCTCGAGCACGCTCCCACCTGCCATCTGCTGCTGCCTGACTGCCTGCTGCCCACGTGCCCTGCCATTTGCTGCCTGCACATCAGCCAGGGGTGCTGTTGCTGTGACCACCCCTGCTGGAACCGAAGACTCCCGACTGGGGTTCCATCGCTCCACAGCCCAGCCCCAGGACCCAGTTGCCCACCCACTCCTGCCTCTGGGGTTGTCATGTTGGGCACTGCAACATCTGGCACCACTGACAACCCCCGGCCAGAGAGGCAGAGGGGCACCAGCTTCAGTGCCAGGGAAGTTGGTGTCCTGGTGGAGCAAGTCCTGGGGCAGTATGATGCCCTCTTCAGAAGTGTGCGCGCCGACAAGGAAGGACGGACTCGGATCTGGACGGACATCGTGACTGCCATCAGCGCGGAGGGGGTGGTAGTTCGTGACTTCCAACATGTCAAGAAGCGCTGGGAGGACTTCAGGTCCAGGACCCTGAACAAGGCCTGGCGCCTCTTGAAGGCAGCGGATGCTAAGGGGCGCCGGGGCCACTTGTCGGAAAATCAGATGAGGGTCCTGGAACGCATATCCCCAGCGCTCCACGTCCAGGTCCTTGAGAGGCAGACCCGTCTGGAGTCGAGCGGTAAGTGTACATGCATCATGATTGTAAGCTGTGCGTGTGGTGATGTGCCAGTAGTGTGCCAGTTGCACATCTGTTTGTATGGGGCCGAGTATGGGTGGGGGTGTACAGGGCCGTGAGGCTAACACATGCGAGGGCTGTCATGTGTGAGACATGGATGGTGCTTGTGTGTATAGGCTTGCATGCCAAATGCAGTTGTGTGGGCACACATGTTTGGATGAATGTGTATGTAAGTAGGCATGTTCGTGATGTCACGCATGTATGTTGTTTTCAGCTGCATGTATCAGCACTGTGTACATGTGCATGTGTGTGTATTTGACAAGGGTGCAACTGTGATGCAACATGGATGCATGTGACAGCGGGATGTGGAAGCCTGATTGGCAGATGTGACATGGATGCCCATCTGAACACTGCGACAGTTGGCTGAGGTGTACACATGCATGCAAGTGTGGTGGTGTGCGTGCATGTGTAGTGCACTCCCTGTGTTGCATGTGATGTCTGGCTCACCTTTGCCTGTTCATGCTGTTGTATGTGTATGGATGGTGCTGGCAGTTGCGATGTGGCTGTGGTATGGCTCATGCGTGCAAGTTGAAATGACATGTGTGTTGCCAATTGTGATGCCATGTCTGAGGTTTGCCAATGCCACTCATGTGCAACTGTCATGTATGTATGTGTCCATTATACAGTGCCCTGATGCCTGTGTTTTATTTCTCCCTGTCTGCAGTGTCAACTGATGAATATGGCGGGGAAGGTGCTGTGGAGCACAGCGGCGGGGATCGCACCGCCAGCCAGAGACACAAGGCCCGGCTCCCCTCCCAGGTTGTGATCTCGTCGGGGAGTGAGGAGTCCGCCGCCGCGTCCCAGGCCGCGGCTGCCGGGGGGAGGTCCAAGAGGCAGAGGTCGGAGTTGGACTCCTCTGCAGCAGAAGGGGCAGCTGGGACCCCACAGGGCCCAACGGGGGAAGATGGCACGGAGTCATCCATGTTGGTGGGGGGTTTGGTGGAGGAGGAGGCCGTGCAAGCAACAGAGATGGGGTCTGGAGGTGGGGATTCCACTGGTGCTAGTGGTGCAGTGCAGGACCAGGGACAGGAGGCAGCACAGGTTGCCGCGGAGGTGCCTGTGTGCAATCCTGTCCCTGATCCTGTCACTGCATCATCTTGCACCAGCAGGGATGCCTACGTCCAGACCCGTTTTCAGGCAGGGGATGCGTGTCATGATGTCTACCTCCAAGGAGCCAGGTCCGACTGAGCGACCCCAGAGGCAGGCATAATTTCCCCCAGGGGAGTGCAAGCGGGCTGAAGCTGGGGCCCTTTGGACGCAGTCCTGGCGCCTTAGGCGCCAGGCTCATGTTGGACCTCTGTCCTGGCGCCTTAGGCGCCAGGCTCATAAAGCTATACATGTGTGCAAGTGTTTTCATGTGCACTTACCTGATGCAGACCATGCTGCCACATCCAGGCCCTCTTGAGGCCTGAATGGAACTACTTTACCTGTGGGACTACTTTCCACCCGGGCGTGGTCGGGGAAGGATACATACCTGATCGGAGGAAGGATACACACTTGGGACTTCTTCCAAAGCTATTTAAACCACACCCGATCAGCAACTCACGCTTCGCGTTGTTCTGCTCCTCGCAGCTGGACGCTCACCGTGTCAGCTCCTGGACTTCAGCCACGCCTGTCAGCATCCTGGGTCACCTGCAAAGGGACACAAGAGACCTTACCAGCGAAATCTGCACCACGGAGACATCACCGACGATCCTGAAAGGGAAGACATTATTTTTAAAAGCATTTCGTTACGATCGCTGCAGTGCTACATTTCACTCACCTTTCATGGGTTCCTCCATCTTCAGCAGCGATCATCCGGATACACAGCCACTTCCCAGAGCCTAGAGAAAAAGACAAGAATAAGAGGTGAGAGAAGGAAGGGAATAAGACTTACCTCATTTCATTTCGGGTCTTGCCGCTTCAAGGCATTTTCTGGACCCCGGCCCCTATGGGGAAAAAAGACAAAGACATTGAATGAGCGTATGCAAAGTCAGTTCCCGAGCGCTCATCCAGAACTAACCTGCCATTTACTGGAACTGGAACTGCACGTTTCACTTCGGGTCGGTGCCATATCTCCGGCATTCCGAACCCCGGCCCCTAAGGGGAAAAAAGGACATAAACATTAGCGCTTGCTACAAAAAGACAATGAACATTATTATTAAGCTTGGACTTTTGAACTTGCAACAGAACTTTTACAGAGCCTTACCTGAATAGTCAAGCTTACCTGAACTCCCATCAATCCTCAATCCAGTGAAGTAACTGGGTCGTGGAAGGGTATCGTGGAGGGTTGAAAGAGAGTGGGAGGCTTGGTCATAACTCAGTCAGTAGGTAATACTCCCTTTTCACGCACAGGGGAATATTCCTGCGAGCCGGAGAAGCCAGAGTTGAGGGCCCTTCCTGTCCATCTTCAGAGTCCTGCGCTTCACCATAGAAGAAGCATCAGCACTGGAAGCCAGACCTGCGCCTCCGTGGGAATCAGGTGAGCGTTACAGAACGCAAAGCCTACCCACAATTTCCCACCCGGGCGCTATGGAGACTTCTGAGACTGACCAGCTGGCCCAGCTTTTGGGGGAATTACGGGCAGAGGTGCACTCAGCCCACCAGGAGACTAACGCTCTCAAAAGAGAACTGATCTTATCCAAGGAAAGAACAGATCACCTAGCCAAAAGGTTATTACAGGCCCAGACAGGGCACACTCCTTTACCTAATTCCGGAGATATTTCCACATCAATGGGTTTGAGTAACCCGGTACAAATTAATCTAACTGGACACATGCCTTTGGCCCCGCCTGAACGTTTTGCGGGGGATGCCAAGAAATATGCCGTCTTTATGAACCAATGTCGTTTACACTTTCTATGCAGACCCGGAGCCTTCCCTAACGACCAGACCAAGGTAGCCTTTATACTATCTTACCTCAGTGGCAGTGCTGCCGATTGGTCTATTCCATTGGTAAATCAGGATGATCCCATTCTCCAGAATTTTCAGGGTTTCCAGGCCAGCATGGAAAGATTGTTCGCTCGACACTCTCAAGGACATGCCCTTGATAACGAACTGCTATCCTTACGACAAGGTAATCAGGATCTTCTGTCCTACATAGCCACCTTTAACAGACTGGTTGTGGAAACTGGATGGCCAGAAAGCAAAAGGATCACATTGTTTCAACGAGGCCTGCGCGGAGAGCTTAAGGATGTTCTAGCTCAGATAGTAAACCCACCCCAGGTCTGCGCAGACTACATTGACTTGGTGGTTCAACTTGATCACAGACTTCAAAATAGAAAAGCAGATTGGTTCAAGTATGAAAACCGAGCACCGATCAAAACCCACGCTAACTCCAAGAGTACCGACGTATCTGAACCTATGCAAATCGGTGGTGTTAAAGGACCTTTAACGCAGAAAGAACGAGAGAGAAGGCGGCAAATGCAACTTTGTCTGTATTGCGGGACTTCCGGTCACTTTCTTCGAAATTGTCCAGTTAAACCACTTAAGAAGGTGGTTGGAGCTACTGATAACGAATTAGTGACACCTGATTCGGGAAACGACCTAGCCCGGCAAGCGCAGGGGTCCGCTTGCCGAGCTGGAAAACTAACTCTTTGACCTCGCATTTTGTCATGCCAATGGTGCTCGTGGACCCAAAACAGCCTCAGCAGTTGCATGCTATAAAAGCATACATCGACGGTGGAGCTATTGGAAATTACATAGACCGTGAATTGGCTTCCAGGATTAAGCTTCCTCTCCGCCCGAAAGTAACCCAAGATGTCATTACTACAGTAGATGGAACCGAAATAGCCTCAGGGTCTGTAACGCATTCCACTGTTGAAGTGACACTGGTGGGTCAGGATGGACATCGGGAAGCAATCGTGTTTGATGTGATCAAGGCCCCACAATTTCAAGTAATTCTTGGAATTCCTTGGTTAGAAACACATAATTCCAGAATTGACTGGCGAGCAAAGAAGATAAGTTTTCCTGATTGTGAACCAACTTGTTATCCAAGAAATCCAGCTATGGTTCTAGCCTCAGCAACTTCCACCCCTGTACAGCTACCGTCAGAATACCAAGAATTCCAAGACGTTTTTCAGAAAGAACAGGCTAACACGTTACCTCCCCATCGGTCTTATGATTGCCAAATCGATCTGGTACCCAATGCTCAACTTCCTTGTAGTAGGATTTATGCTCCTACGGAACCTGAGAACCTGCATTTGCATCAGTATTTAGATCAGTACCTAGCCAATGGTTTTATTCGCCCGTCCAAGTCTCCTGTCTCTTCAGCTCTGTTCTTCGTGCCGAAAAAAGAAGGCGACCTTAGAACGTGTATAGACTATCGCGCCCTAAATCAAATAACGATTAAGAATCGTTATCCTCTGCCCTTGATCCCTGAGCTTATCGACCAAGTGAAAGACGCTTGTGTGTACACCAAGTTAGATCTCCGAGGAGCTTATCACCTGGTGCGCATAAAAGAAGGCGACGAATGGAAGACTGCATTCCGCACCAAGTTTGGGCTCTTCGAATATCAGGTGATGCCCTTCGGTTTGTGCAATGCACCTGCCGCCTTTCAGTACTTTATGAATGATGTTCTTCGGGAACTTATCGATGTCTGTGTCATTGTTTACATTGACGACATCCTGGTGTACTCTTCTTCAGAATCTGATCACAGAAAACATGTTAGGGCAGTTCTTGAGAAACTGCGCCAGCACAGACTATTTGCAAAACTCGAAAAATGCGTTTTTCATATCACAGAAGTTGAGTTTCTCGGATTCATCCTGACACCTCAAGGAGTCCGAATGGACTCGCGAAAGGTGGACGCCATCCTCAAATGGCCATCTCCAAGCTCGGTGAAGGGAGTTCAGAGCATGCTCGGCTTTGCCAATTTCTATCGAAGATTCATCCCGGAATTTTCCTGAACAGTCCAACCCATCACCGCTCTCCTAAAGAAAAACAAACGCTTCGCATGGACTCTTGAGGCCGAACAAGCCTTCCAGGACCTGAAAACCAAATTCACCTCTGCACCTGTATTGAAGCACCCGCACCCAGATCTCCCGTACATAGTGGAAACCGATGCATCCAGTTCGGCCATGGGAGCTGTCCTGTCGCAAAGAGACCCAAAAACTAACCAACTACACCCAGTGGCCTTTTGGTCCAGAAAATGTTCTCCTCCTGAAATCAACTACGCAATCACCGATAAAGAGTTACTGGCCATCAAATCTGCTTTCAAGGCTTGGCGTCACTACCTTCTCGGGGCAAGACACACCATCACCGTAATTACGGACCACAGAAACTTACAGTATTTAAAAACGGCCAAAGCGCAATCTTCACGACAACTCCGATGGGCTCTATTCTTTGCGGAATTTGATTTTGTAATTACCTATCGCCCAGGCTGCAAGAATGGAAAAGCGGACGCCTTATCCCAGATTGGCATGGAAGAACCTAATTCGAGCTTAGAACCTGTGCCCATCATACCTGAGCAAAGAATCTTAGGCTTAACTTCATTGCAAACTATTGAGGACATCCAAACGCAAGTAAAACAACTTCTAGACTCTTCAACCTTACTGGAATGGAGTCAAAAGGGTACTCATTACACCGTTAAGGATGACTTACCCTACTTCCAGGAGCTGTTGTTTCTGCCAAGTAAAGAATTGCAAGAACTTGTTATTGCCCATCATCATGAATCTTTAATGGAAGGACACCCTGGTATCGCTAAAACGGAGGAAAAAATCAAACGCCACTTCTGGTGGCCTTCTTGGAGAAAAGACATAAAGGCCCTCATTACGACCCTGGCGGAAATCGCGGTGCTAAATGCACCGCGGAGCACGGCGGAAAGCTGGCGATAGCGCCATGGAGGATGGCGGATTTTCCGCCCCATTCCGACCTTGGCGGGGCGGTAAATCCCCATCCCCCATTTTACCCTTCCCCATTCCCATTTTTGCCCCATAGGGTATAATGGGAGTGGGGAAGGCGTTAATTACGCCACCTCAAAATACGGTGGCGTAATTAACGACAAGGTCCCGTAGCGCCATGGATTTCTCCGCCCGGAAAAACCAGGCGGAAAACGCTCCATGGCGCTACGGAATCTCGTAGTAGGGCGGACGGGTCCGCCGCGAATAACGCTGGCGTAAACCCACTCCGCCAGGGTCGTAATGAGGCCCAAAGTCTTTTGTACTGTCTTGTGGAATTTGCGCCCAAAACAAGGCTCAAAAGAAAAGGCCAGCCGGCCTACTTCAACCCTTGGATATTCCACCGGTGCCATGGCACACCCTGTCAATGGACTTTATAACAGATCTGCCTCCTTGTGCTGGTTACAACACAATCCTTGTAATTGTGGACCTATTCTCCAAAATGGCCCACTTTATCCCTTTAAAGGAATTCCTGGAGAATATAGTTTGCATACATGGTTTCCCTTCCATATTAGTCTCGGATCTTGGAAGTCAATTTATCTCACATTTTTGGAAGAAGTGTTGCCAACTAGCACAAATAGATGTGCGGTTATCCACCAGCCACCACCCCCAAACCGACGGACAAACCGAGAGAACCAATCAGACTCTCGAGCAATATCTTCGGTGCATGTTACACCAATCCGAGTTAAATTGAAAAGACTTCCTTTGGATCGAAGAATATGCATACAACAATTCAGTGCATTCTGGAACCGGACAAACCCCCTTTTATACTTTGTATGGTCACCATCCTCGGACCTCTGACCTAGATCCACCTCTGACCCTGGAAATGCCCGCAGTAAATCATCTGCATTCCACAATAACCCGAGCCTTCAAAGAAGCTGCAACTCATTTACAGCAAGCCAAGAAAAAGTATAAAGAAAACGCTGATTTGCACCGAAGTAAAACTCCTCCTTACCAAGTAGGAGACCAGGTATGGCTAGCAACAAAACATTTACCCCTCAAGGGCCCGCGAACCTTCAATCCCAGATTCATAGGACCTTATCCAATCAAAGCTATAATCAACCCAGTGGCCTTTAAACTGGATCTACCGTCCAACATGCATATTCATCCAGTTTTTCATGCATCACTTTTGAAGCCAGTACAACCAGGAACCCGATTGTCCAAGCCTCCAGATCCAGTTCAAGTTGAAGGGGAATTAGAATTCGAAGTTAAAGACATTTTAGACTCCAAGGTGGAAGGGATATGAACCTCAAGAGAGATCGTGGGAGCCTAGTAACCATGTCCACGCACCTCGATTAGTACAAAGGTTTCACCGGAGATTTCCGAACAAGCCCAAACCCCCGGAGGGAAGAACCTTGGGAGGGGCCTTGAGGAGGGGTACTGTCATGATGTCTACCTCCAAGGAGCCAGGTCCGACCCAGCGACCCCAGAGGCAGGCATCATTTCCCCCAGGGGAGTGCCAGCGGGCCCAAGCTGGGGCCCTTTGGACGCAGTCCTGGCGCCTTAGGCGCCAGGCTCATGTTGGACCTCTGTCCTGGCGCCTTAGGCGCCAGGCTCATAAAGCTATACATGTGTGCAAGTGTTTTCATGTGCACTTACCTGATGCAGACCATGCTGCCACATCCAGGCCCTCTTGAGGCCTGAATGGAACTACTTTACCTGTGGGACTACTTTCCACCTGGGTGTGGTCGGGGAAGGATACATACCTGATCGGAGGAAGGATACACACTTGGGACTTCTTCCAAAGCTATTTAAACCACACCCGATCAGCAACTCACGCTTCGCGTTGTTCTGCTCCTCGCAGCTGGACGCTCACCGTGTCAGCTCCTGGACTTCAGCCACGCCTGTCAGCATCCTGGGTCACCTGCAAAGGGAGACAAGAGACCTTACCAGCGAAATCTGCACCACGGAGACATCACCGACGACCCTGAAAGGGAAGACATTATTTTTAAAAGCATTTCGTTACGATCGCTGCAGCGCTGCATTTCACTCACCTTTCCTGGGTTACTCCATCTTCAGCAGCGATCATCCGGATACACAGCCACTTCCCAGAGCCTAGAGAAAAAGACAAGAATGAGAGGTGAGAGAAGGAAGGGAATAAGACTTACCTCATTTCATTTCGAGTCTTGCCGCTTCCAGGCATTTTCCAGACCCCGGCCCCTATGGGGACAAAAGACAAAGACATTGAATGAGCGTATGCAAAGTCAGTTCCGAGCACTCATCCAGAACTAACCTGCCATTTACTGGAACTGGAACTGCACGTTTCACTTCGGGTCGGTGCCATATCTCCGGCATTCCGAACCCCGGCCCCTAAGGGGAAAAAAGGACATAAACATTAGCGCTTGCTACAAAAAGACAATGAACATTATTATTAAGCTTGGACTTTTGAACTTGCAACAGAACTTTTACAGAGCCTTACCTGAATAGTCAAGCTTACCTGAACTCCCATCAATCCTCAATCCAGTGAAGTAACTGGGTTTCAACGCGCCCCTGCATCAAAAGCTGGATGGAGAGCTCATCCTTCCTGACCCTAAGGTGAGACTTCACGGGGAATCGTGGAAGGGTATCGTGGAGGGTTGGAAGAGAGTGGGAGGCTTGGTCATAACTCAGTCAGTAGGTAATACTCCCTTTTCACGCACAGGGGAATATTCCTGCGAGCCGGAGAAGCCAGAGTTGAGGGCCCTTCCTGTCCATCTTCAGAGTCCTGCGCTTCACCATAGAAGAAGCATCAGCACTCGAAGCCAGACCTGCGCCTCCATGGGAATCAGGTGAGCGTTACAATGCGCTCACAACAACTGGCCTTCCACTGCCTGTGGACGTGGCTATCCGGCTCCGGGTTGAGCCTGTCCTGACTGGTGTGGCGTTTGCGTCAACGGGCCATGCGAGGTGACCTGCAGTCTTTTCATGAGGAGACTGCACTTCATCTCGAATGGCTCGTTGACCGCGTCGGCCTACTGGGACTGGTCACCCAGGCCGGATTCCTCCGTTTGATGGGGCTTGCTCAGACCCCTCCTCAACTGAACCCCCTATGCGCCAGTCGTCCTCCGTGCCATCTTCCCACCCATTAGTCACCTGGGTGCCCTGTGGAGCTGCCTCTGACGGTGTGGCCAGGCTGGTGGAGGAGGCATCCCTGCCACAGTCGGGAGTCGGACGTCCAGCAGGGGTGGCCACATCAATGACTGCACCCCAGCCAGCGGAGGATGTGCAGGCAGCAGGAGGCAGTGCACGGGCAGAGGCACACCAGCAGCAGCAACGTGGTGGGAGCCATGATGGCTCGGGGCCTTCGACATCGGAGGGGCAGGCATCGGCCGGAGGGCAGGAGGACCCAGGACGGGTAGTGTCTTCCGTGTGGCAGCGGTTGGGCCACGCCATAGATGCGGAGCGGCAGCGGGCGGAAGAGGCACGGCTCACGATGGTCAGGGCGGAGAACTCCATGCAGAGGGCCCTGAGGCGGGCCGAGTGCCTCGACGCAATCCGCAGGGAGTTTGGGGTGAAGATGTTGACGGCCCTGCGGACACTCGGGGCCATGGAGGAGGACCGCCTCCGGGACATTGAGCAGGAGTTCGATGATGCCCTGGCCCGGAACATCCCGAAGTGAGCCGTCGGACTAGCCCGCTGCCCTTGTAAATAGTTCTGTAGTTAGTGTTAGGTTTCCTTTGGTTTTGCATTTTTGTTGGACCTTTTGGACAATGGGCCACATTTTTGTATATAGTTTTTTTTTTTTAGGTAGTGTTATTAGATAGGTTTCATTTCTTCTGTTGGGATCATGGACCCTGGATTGTTTATCTGTATATAGTTGACTTTTGGATTATCATTTTTTTTTAAGATTTACCCATGGAGCAATGGTTTTCGATTTTAATTTTCCATTGGATTTACTTTTGTGGACTGTGACTTTGGACACCTTTCCTTTGTATTATGATTTGTGGTTTTGCATTATTTCACGGACCTGCTGGTTTATTTTTTTTAAATTTCCATTATTGTTTGTTTATTTTTGATTCAAATTATGTTGCTTTTAATGCATATTTTTTCGTCAAACTTCAATGTGTAGTATCATCTCATTGGTTTCATGCATATCATGATATGGGTTTTGACATTCACTGACACCCATTGGGTGTATGTGAGGGACATGTGTTCATTTCCAAACTTGCAATTGGGGTTCTATCATGTTATTGCCATTTCTAAGTGGGTGGATGCAATACTCGGGTGGGTGTTTGGCATTTGGAGGCTGACCATAAGGGCCAGGGATCTGGATTGTGATGACATGTTGTCTGTGGGACATGAGTGGGGGCCTGGTGGAGGGTGCCCTGCACTGCTGGGTGTGGGGGTGATGGGAGACATGAGTGGGGGCCTGGTGGAGGCTACCCCTGCACTGCTGGGGGGTGGGGGTGATGGTAGACATGAGTTGGACATGAGTGGGGGCCTGGTGGAGGGTGCCCGTGCACTGCTGGGGGGTGGGGGTGATGGGAGACATGAGTGGGGGCCTGGTGGAGGGTGCCCCTGCACTGCTGGGGGTTGGGGTGATGGGAGACATGAGTGGGGGCCTGGTGGAGGGTGCCCTGCACTGCTGGGGGGTGGGGGTGGTGGGAGACATGAGTGGGGGCCTGGTGGAGGGTGCCCTGCACTGCTGGGGGTTGGGGATGCAGGGAGACATGAGTGGGGGCCTGGTGGAGGCTGCCCCTGCACTGCTGGGGGGTGGCGGTGGTGGGAGACATGAGTGGGGGCCTGGTGGAGGCTGCCCCTGCACTGCTGGGGGTGGGGGTGATGGGAGACATGAGTGGGGGCCTGGTGGAGGGTGCCCCTGGATGCTGGGTGGTGGGGGTGATGGGAGACATGAGTGGGGGCCTGGTGGAGGCTGCCCCTGCACTGCTGGGGGGTGGGGGTGGTGGGAGACATGAGTGGGGGCCTGGTGGAGGGTGCTATGCACTGCTGGGGGTTGGGGGTGCAGGAAGACATGAGTGGGGGCCTGGCGGAGGCTGCCCCTGCACTGCTGGGGGGTGGGGGTGGTGGGAGACATGAGTGGGGGCCTGGTGGAGGCTGCCCCTGGATGCTGGGGGGTGGGGGTGCAGGGGGACATGAGTGGGGGCCTGGTGGAGGCTGCCCCTGCACTCCTGGGGGGTGGGGGTGTAGGGGGACATGAGTGGGTGCCTGGTGGAGGCTGCCCCTGCACTGCTGGGGGGTGGGGTGGTGGGAGACATGAGTGGGGGGCTGGTGGAGGCTGCCCCTGCACTGCTGGGGGCTGGGGGTGGTGATTGACATGAGTGGGAGCCTGGTGGAGGGTGCCCCTGCACTGCTGGGGGGTGGGGGTGGTGGGAGACATGAGTGGGGGCTTGGTGGAGGGTGCCCTGCACTGCTGGGGTTTGGGGGTGATGGGAGACATGAGTGGGGGCCTGGTGGAGGGTGCCCTGCACTGCTGGGGGGTGGGGGTGGTGGGAGACATGAGTGGGGGCCTGGTGGAGGGTGCCCTGCACTGCTGGGGGTTGGGGTGCAGGGAGACATGAGTGGGGGCCTGGTGGAGGCTGCCCCTGCACTGCTGGGGGGTGGGGGTGGTGGGAGACATGAGTGGGGGCCTGGTGGAGGCTGCCCCTGGATGCTGGGGGGTGGGGGTGCAGGGGGACATGAGTGGGGACCTGCTGGAGGGTGCCCCTGCACTGCTGGGGGGTGGGGATGGTGGGAGACATGAGTGGGGGCCTGGTGGAGGCTGCCCCTGCACTGCTGGGGGTGGGGCTGATGGGAGACATGAGTGGGGGCCTGGTGGAGGGTGCCCCTGGATGCTGGGGGGTGGGGGCGATGGGAGACATGAGTGGGGGCCTGGTGGAGGGTGCCCCTGCACTGCTGGGGGGTGGGGGTGATGGGAGACATGAGTGGGGGCCTGGTGGAGGGTGCCCCTGGATGCTGGGGGGTGGGGGTGGTGGGAGACATGAGCGGGGGCCAGTTGGAGGCTGCCCCTGCACTGCTGGGGGGTGGGGGTGATGGGAGACATGAGTGGGGGCCTGGTGGAGGGTGCCCCTGCACTGCTGGGGAGTGGGGGTGATGGGAGACATGATTGGGGGCCTGGTGGAAGGTGCCCCTGGATGCTGGGGGGTGGGGGTGGTGGGAGACATGAGTGGGGGCCTGGTGGAGGGTTCCCTGCACTGCTGGGGGGTGGGGGTGGTGGGAGACATGAGTGGGGGCCTGGTGGAAGCGGCCCCTGCACTGCTGGGGGTTGGGGTGATGGGAGATATGAGTGGGTGCCTGGTGGAGGGTGCCCCTGGATGCTGGGGTGTGGGGGTGATGGGAGACATGAGTGGGGGCCTGGTGGAGGGTGCCCCTGCACTGCTGGGGGATGGGGGTGATGGGAGACATGAGTGGGGGCCTGGTGGAGGGTGCCCCTGGATGCTAGGGGGTGGGGGTGATGGGAGACATGAATGGGGGCCTGGTGGAGGGTGCCCCTGCACTGCTGGGGGGTGGGGAGATGGGAGACATGAGTGGGGGCCTGGTGGAGGGTGCCCTGCACTGCTGGGGGGTGGGGGTGGTGGGAGACATGAGTGGGGGCCTGGTGGAGGGTGCCCTGCACTGCTGGGGGTTGGGGGTGCAGGGAGGCATGAGTGGGGGCCTGGTGGAGGCTGCCCCTGCACTGCTGGGGGGTGGGGGTGGTGGGAGACATGAGTGGGGGCCTGGTGGAGGCTGCCACTGGATGCTGGGGGGTGGGGGTGATGGGAGACATGAGTGGGGGCCTGGTGGAGGGTGCCCCTGGATGCTGGGGGGTGGGGGTGGTGGGAGACATGAGTGGGGGCCTGGTGGAGGATGCCCCTGCACTGCTGGGGGGTGGGGGTGATGGGAGACAAGAGTGGGGGCCTGGTGGAGGGTGCACCTGGATGCTGGGGGGTGGGGGTGGTGGGAGACATGAGTGGGGGCCTGGTGGAGGGTGCCTGCACTGCTGGGGGGTAGGGGTGGTGGGAGACAGGAGTGGGGGCCTGGTGGAGGCTGCCCCTGCACTGCTGGGGGGTGGGGGTGATGGGAGACATGAGTGGGGGCCTGGTGGAGGGTGCCCCTGGATGCTGGGGGTGGGGGTGATGGGAGACATGAGTGGGGGCCTGGTGGGGGTTGCCCCTGCACTGCTGGGGGGTGGGGGTGATGGGAGACATGAGTGGGGGCCTGGTGGAGGGTGCCCCTCGATGCTGGGGGGTGGGGGTGGTGGGAGACATGAGTGGGGGCCTGGCGGAGGGTGCCCCTGCACTGCTGGGGGTTGGGGGTGATGGGAGACATGAGTGGGGGCCTGGTGGAGGCTGCCCCTGCACTGCTGGGGGCTGGGGGTGGTGATTGACATGAGTGGGAGCCTGGTGGAGGGTGCCCCTGCACTGCTGGGGGGTGGGGGTGGTGGGAGACATGAGTGGGGGCCTGGTGGAGGGTGCCCTGCACTGCTGGGGGGTGGGGGTGATGGTAGGCATGAGTGGGGGCCTGGTGGAGGGTGCCCTGCACTGCTGGGGGGTGGGGGTGGTGGGAGACATGAGTGGGGGCCTGGTGGAGGGTGCCCTGCACTGCTGGGGGTTGGGGTGCAGGGAGACATGAGTGGGGGCCTGGTGGAGGCTGCCCCTGCACTGCTGGGGGGTGGGGGTGGTGGGAGACATGAGTGGGGGCCTGGTGGAGGCTGCCCCTGGATGCTGGGGGGTGGGGGTGCAGGGTGACATGAGTGGGGACCTGGTGGAGGGTGCCCCTGGATGCTGGGGGTGGAGGTGGTGGGAGACATGAGTGGGGGCCTGGTGGAGGCTGCCCCTGCACTGCTGGGGGGTGGGGGTGATGGGAGACATGAGTGGGGGCCTGGTGGAGGGTGCCCCTGGATGCTGGGGGTGGGGGTGATGGGAGACATGAGTGGCGGCCTGGTGGAGACTGCCCCTGCACTGCTGGGGGGTGGGGGTGATGGGAGACATTAGTGGGGCCTGGTGGAGGCTGCCCCTGGATGCTGGGGGGTGGGGGTTCAGGGGGACATGAGTGGGGGCCTGGTGGAGGCTGCCCCTGCACTGCTGGGGGGTGGGGGTGGTGGGAGACATGAGTGGGGGCCTGGTGGAGGGTGCCCCTGCACTGCTGGGGGGTGGGAGTGATGGGAGACATGAGTTGGACATGAGTGGGGGCCTGGTGGAGGGTGCCCTGCACTGCTGGGGGGTGGGGGTGATGGGAGACATGAGTGGGGGCCTGGTGGAGGCTGCCCTGCACTGCTGGGGGTTGGGGGTGGTTTGAGACATGAGTTGGACATGAATGGGGGTCTGGCGGAGGGTGCCCCTGGGGTTGGGGGTGCAGGGGGACATGCGTTGGTGGGCAGTAGTGCAAGGTGACATGTGGGTTGGCTGGGGGGCATGGGCATGGTGGATGGGCTGCCTGCGGGACATGTGCAGGGTAGGCCCCTGTGGTGAGGGCCGCCTGCAGAGGCCGTGGAGGGTGTAGAGGGAACACCTGGGAGGACCCACACATGCAATTCACGTGTGATGCTCCCCGCACACCCCTGGAATACACATACCGTGATGGACTTGCGTGTGATACTTCCTGTGCACCCCTGAAATACACGTACCATGCTGCTTTTGCGTGTGATACTTCCCGCGCACCCCTGGAATACACGTACCCTGCTGCTTTGGTGTGTGATACTTCCCGCGCACCCCTGGAATACACGTACCGTGATGGAATCACGTGTGATACTTCCTGCGCACCCCTGAAATACACGTACCCTGCTGCTTTCGCGTGTGATACTTCCCGCGCACCCCTGGAATACACGTACCCTGCTGCTTTTGCGTGTGATACTTCCCGCGCACCCCTGGAATACACGTTCCCTGATGGAATCGCGTGTGATACTTCCCGCGCACCCCTGAAATGCACGTACCCTGCTGTTTTTGCGTGTGATACTTCCCGCGCACCCCTGGAATACACGTGCCCTGATGGAATCGCGTGTGTTCCTTCCCACACACTCCTGATGTACCCGTACCCAGGACAATCGCGTGTGAAACTTCCTGCGAACCACTGAAATACACGTTCCCCGCTTGGCGTTTGCTGTTTGGCAGCCCTGTGAACTGGTCCAGGGTTAGCGCAGCCCTTTGCGATGATTTGGGAATTTTGAAGGCTTTTCCTTGCGCGAGGGCGTTCTTGGGGGCGTAAATGGTGCTGCTGCAGGGTCGCTGTGCCACGGCTGGTTTCGGAGGCTAAAATCCATGAATACGCTGTGCGATGAAAATGATTTTTTCGCACGTGGCTGGCGCAGTGTATCGCACAGGGACACTGTGCGCCAGCCGCGTGCGCCACTTTTGTGTGAATTTCTATGAATTACCTGATAGTCTCATGATTTATTTGAATTTTGGAGATTAAGACAAGTTCCCCATGTTTCTACTCACAGATGGCCAATTTTTAATCCGTTATTGATTTGTTTTATGTTCTCTTCTCTCTTTTTTCCTTTTTCTTTGTTGTATCTGTTTTAGGTGTGATTATTGCTTTCAACATACAAATCTGTATTGTTAGTTTTAAAATTATGTGTGCAACAAAGACACAGATGAAATATCAAGGAACCATGACGTCCACGGGAATGCTTCGTCCTGAAGATGATGGGCATGAACTGCATTAATGTTAGATACACCTTTCCATTGAAACTACTAATTGCCATTAGTGCCAGGCCTATTTTATTGTGTGTAATTTACTGCCTTGACACCTTAGTAGTTGACGCATGCCATTCCATGGTTAGCTTTAGTGTGTTTTTGATTATTGTGTGTTTGCTCTATATTTTGTTTATTATCTAATATTGCGTAGGTGACTGACGGTTCTCCCCTTGAGTGATCTTTTTCACTCACTCGGGGTCCTCGACATTGCACCTATGAATTAATGATTAGGACCAACTAGATGGCCCTCTTTTTTTGCTTTTTTTCTAAATAAGCACTTTATGTTATGCACTTTACCTTTTATGTAGAGGTGTACATTAAATATGAGCTCAAGACGGTTTAATATGTATTTTAATATTGATAACATTTAAATAAATATAGTTTTTATAATGATCTTTGGTCTTATGTAAGGTTGATCTGTGGTGTGGACCTGGGGCCCTTTCCTTTTCTTTTTTTGTCGGATTATGTCCTTTGATTGAACATAGTTACGTTCCGCTGGCACGACTACTGTACTGTTCAGTGCTTTACAATCTTCCCCTAATGGCATTGTATGTTTTTCCGAATGCTCTGGGATGTCACTCATAATGTCTGACTTTAATGAGCTAATGAGTGAAGAGCATGTCAATAACTAGGTCAATACATGTGAGGACTTCCCAGATATTATGTTCACCAGGGTTTTCAAAGATTATCATTGGAAAGAAAGACCACCTGTTGAAAAAAGGCAGGAAACATTTGGCAAAAGCGCACATCTGTGGAAGCATCTCCAAGCATGGCCCAGGACCAATATCTATATTTGGAAGGAGGACGCACATTGCCTTCTTTAACATTGCAAGAGTGTGCTCATGACACATCTGACACAAATCGTTCACAGAACCAGCAAATTGAGAATAATTGTGGCTAATGATAGTGGAAATGTGTTGGCCATAGCATTTATGGAAAGTCAAGGAGGAAACTGGGTGCAAAGTCGAACAAATTCCCCATGATATGATATGATATGATACGATATTATATGATATGACATGGCATTTATAACCCACCTATACACAAGTGTTTCAAAGCATGACGAGGCAAGGGAGGGGGAACAGAGGGAAGACAGAGACAACCATCCTGCTGGGCCAAGTGACATTGAGATCGTGCAAGTGCAAGGGAGTGGGGGAAAGGGAAAGTGCAGGTAGGCTGAATGCAATACATAGGATCAACAGTAAAAAATAAATAGAATACATAAAAACAGTAGGTAAAAGTGTCACCAGCTAGAGTTAAGTGCAGACATCAAGTGTCAAGAGCTGGTGGGGACTGTAGGGATGCAGAAACATCCCACAAGTGCAGGGGCTGCCCGGGAGGCAGTGCAGGTGTGCAGCTGGCTGGGGACGGGGACCTGGGCCCAAGATCAGAGGGTAGCCAGGTGACCATTACAGTTTCAGTCAGGAGTTCAGCAGGGGATAGGAGGAGAGAAAGTAGAAGCAAAGAGGAGGGTGTTGAGGTGCTTCCAGAACCGGAGATGGTTCTCCTCAAGTTTCAGGGAGGTAGGGAGGCTGTTCCAGAGGGAGGCCCCAGCCAAAGAAAGAGATCTACCACCAACTCGTTGTTTGGAGAAGCGACTGATCCTGAGGAAGTTGGAGGCAGATGAGCGAAGAGCTCAAGAAGGAAGATATTAAGGAAGAGAGACTTGGAGGAATTGAGGTCCCGGGCCCCAGAAGGCCTTGTGGACAATGCAGAGGGTTTTGAACTTAATCCTCGCAGCCACTGGGAGCCAGTGCAGAGATTTCAGTCCTGGAGAGATACAATCCCTGGGCTTCAGGCCAAGGACAAGTCTCGCAGTCCTGTTCTGGATGAGTTGCAGAAGGCAGAGTGTAGAAGCAGGCAGATTTACAAAGAGGCTGTTGCGGTAGTCCAGCCTAGAGAGAACCAGAGCTCTGGAGACAGTGAGCTTCTGGGGGAAGAAGAGGAAAGGAAGAATACCTCTGAGAAGATGCAGCAGGTAGTGTGACTTCTAAGAGACGTCAGAGATGTGAAGAGAGAAGGAGAGAGTGAAATTGAAGATGACCCCAAGGTTTTTAGCCTCACAGGTGGGAGAGGAAGAGGGCCAAGAGAGGCCAGCCAGAGAATGGCAGGAAAGGAGGGAGCAGGTGTGCCGATGAGGAGAATCTCAGTCTTACTGGCATTAAGGCAGAGATCATTGGTGGCACACCACTCCTGGACAGCGGACAGACAGTCTGAGATGAGAGAAGGAGAAGAGTTGGCAGAAGGGAGCCTGAAAATGAGCTGAGTGTCATACGCATAGCACTGAAAGTTGGGGCAGAGAGCGGCAATGCGGTCGGAAAGAAGTTCCAGGTATTGGTTGAACAGCCAGGGAGAGAGGTTAGACCCCTGGGGAACACAACAAGTAGAGATAGAGATAGAGGAGAGGATGGACCTAGGGTGGACCTGGGAGGGTCGATCGGAGAGGAAAGAGGTCAGCCAAGCCAGGGCCTGTTCGGTGATACCCAGGCTATCACAGAGACGGTTGAGCAGGATGGCATGGTTGATCGTGTCAAAGGGAGAAGATGCATGAACCCCTTAGAGATGATCTGGACCTGGATCAAAGGATAATTTTAGCTGGTGCATGAAGTGACCAAATTGAGAGCTGCTTAATGGCAAAAAGAAGTTTTGCATATAGAACCCTAATTGGACATTTTAATTACAATAATTAAAAATGTAATTAACTGTCTTCCAGTTGTCCCTTAGTGAAACGCAGCTCTGGTGAATATGTAATCTCGGTGCTTATTATACTGTGGGTGCGCATGTGTTTTTTTTTCTTTGTAACCTCTGAACACAAAATAATATACAGCGTCGTTTGCCCTTTACAGTATTACTGCACAGGTGGGTTGGTTGGTTCAGGGGGTTCAGTGAGCTACTGACTGTTGCGTGCAAATGAACGCCTTTCCCAGGCCTAAACTTTGCACCCCAGTTGTTTTCATTCTCAGTCACTATAAACGACCTGCATCAAGTTGCTAAATTGCTATACCATCAAATACATTACAGACTGGAAAAGTAGAGCACACCCAAGTGACCTATCTAGAACACACGTATTACCCAACGTATTACTAAGCACAGAATGTTTTCTTTTGATAGTCATTCAGCATGCAGAGTCGGACACCATATATTCAGATCTTTGATATATATCTTGAATATTTATCTGCAGAATCCCTATAAAACACATTTGCATTGTTTTATTAAAACAAACACAACATAACACATTATGAAAAGCTCATTGTAGTATTAGTATGAGCATTACGATACATGACAATATATTTAATATGAACTTGGACATTCCATTTGCGACTTGGGTAGTATTCTAATTTTTTTTATGTCTATGCACACTAAAACCACACCCGCATTGCTGCTGAGACCTTAACAAGAGTCATGTCCATTGCACTCCAAATGTAGAAAACTATTCTAGTCTACCCTGCCTGACTCATGGGTGTTGCCAGTACCACCATAAATCTAAAAATGTTGACAAGCAGGGCCTGATTCATGCAAAAGTGTGCATATACACTGCACCGCCTGCACGCCGAGAACGAACCTGCGCTGCCCAGTCGTGCATACGACAATCTGTGTGCCACGCTTATTTATGGAAAGTAACCCCATGCGCAAGTCGCGGCCGGAATGCCTACGACACGCCCACACGCAGAGCCATTTCAGCCATGGAAACAAACCTTTTTGCACTCCTCGTGCG
This sequence comes from Ambystoma mexicanum, assembly GCF_040938575.1. Classification (NCBI taxonomy): domain Eukaryota; kingdom Metazoa; phylum Chordata; class Amphibia; order Caudata; family Ambystomatidae; genus Ambystoma; species Ambystoma mexicanum. The sequence goes on from NC_090927.1 coordinate 1,139,480,392, forward strand.
TAGCAATGCACCCTGGAAAAACTGCCTGTGTACCCCCCGAACCAGGCTAGCACCAAGGGGGGTGCATTGGGTCCCCCGTAACTATTCCCACCACGCCCCCAACATGCGTACCACGTATCGTAAAAATTGTCATTTTCCAGGACACATGCGTGCAAACCCTCATAAACGGTTCCTGCACCCCGCTACACTGCCTACGAGCACCCCCAAGTGCGATCGGAAACCCTGACTGCATGCACGAACCCCCAAATATGACACCCAATCTTACCTTTGTGCAGAGATTCCAATGTGCAAGTGTCTGTACGCCTGCCTTCGGGTGGTCGATAGTTCGAATGAATTGCATGGCCGTTTCCCTGCCGAGTGGTTGCGCGGTCAGCTCCATGAATACGTATCGTCGAAACCAATAGTGGGTGTTTGCGATGGACTGCCTCTGGGCCGTCGATTGTAATCCCCACATTTTCACTTGTTCTTCACCATTTTGCGTGTTCTGCCCCCAACTCCTGTCTATGCGTTCCACCCCCAACTGCGGTCTATGCACAGGCACGGCCACGATCTGCAAGGTGTCTCGCACAAGGCACTCGGCCGCTTGCAGAGACATGCCGCTCCTGCGCGAAGTCTCCGCACAGTACGAAAAAGTCTTGGGCAGACGATTCCATGAATCGGCGAGCTGAGTTGCGCTCGCGGTTTGGCGTGCAATGTGTCGATTTACCACGCAAATCATTGCATGAATCAGGCTCATTGTGTTTCAGCTGCAGATTGTAACGGTATACTCGATTGTTCAACCCAGCATTAAACGAGGGCCTTTGTCAGTATAAAGATCGTTAATTTTCATCAAAGGCAGAAGGCACTTGATTCAACTTTTGGGTATGATTTCTACAACTAATTGGTAGGATACAATGCAGACGGCCTTCCTTTTGAGGAATAGTTCTCTGCATGCATCTATTCTTCACACACTCATGTGTATGTATCAGAAGCAAAATAAATGTCATGTTTAGTTGACTAAACATTTAGTCAGTGTGAAAGTATTCCTTAACATGTATTTCATCATCCCAACCCCATTGGGTCAGTCATGTGTGACCTGGAATGGAATGTAAATGAACTCAAACTATTGTTATGGGCAGCCTTATGTTGAGATTATGTTTCACTTTAAACAAGAGAACAATTTTGAAAAATGTAAAAGGTATTTGAACATATTCAGGCTCTCAGAACATAGAGCAGAGATTCCTTTGGATCAACACTTATTTACAGCACAGACTGTACGGTAGAGTACTTTACCGAAATTCATTACAGCACATTGCCCATTCTCTACAATATTTATAGTTTTCATTAAGGGACTTCACATATTGCATTTCTGAGCCCTGCAAGGTGCGAAGTAACGCATTCTAAACAAGCAAGAGGCCAGATGCCAATGGCCTCCATTATTGAAGTCCTGTACTCCAATGGCGCTGCTTCAAACTTGGATGTTAGCGGTAATCTTGCTTCTAGGACATTCTTTTCTGTTCAGAAGGTAACACAAGAGGCATGGCTGGCCACATTAGAGCCACGCCACAGCACCGGCAGCAGGGGGCTGCAGAGGACAAGGGCAACTTTAGACTCATTCAGAACTAATGCTAGGATGTCGCCAGAATACAAAGCGAAGGAACATGGCCACAGGATATTGTAAACCATTATTAATGACTAATATGTTATAGAGTAAAGTTTTCATCACAGAGAGGTGCCTAAATAAAGACTGCCGTTTTACATGGACTATGCTCAATGAATCCTTGAAAAGATATTTACTGGGCCTCATTACGAGGTTGGAGGTAGCCTTGCCGGTAAAACCGGCAAGGCTACTTCCATACCAGGCAAGAAAGTCCAGCACCCATGAATGGGCTATTACCGGAGTATTCCGGGCCAACCAGACCCGGTAATTGCCCTTTTGCGGGTGCCGGAGCCGGTACATCCCCATTCCCATTTGAGCCCCATAGGGCTCAATGGGGATGCCTTTAGCACCGGCACGGTTAACAACGGTGCCGGTGCTACAGGCTTGCTATGCTCACGGGTGCCTTTCATTCCGCCAGGACAGGCCTGGTGGAATGAAAGACACCAGTGGCACAACTCAGAGTTTGCCGATCTGGATACAACAGCACTGGTGAGCTTACCGTTACCGCTGTGTCCGGACCGGCAAACTGACTGTTTTGCACCAAATAAAAGGGAAAGATGCTAAGCGTTGAGTCACTAGGGGGGACCAAACTCTTGGGGCCAACTGTAACATGTGGTGGGATGATACCATGCTTTCCCCGGCTCACGTAGGCTAACCACGTTGTGTGCGAATCTGCATTTCAGCGTTTAAGTACCCAACAACACCGAGTGTATCATAGTCATTTGGTATGTAGCAGTGCATCCAGAGCACCCCGATATTTTTAACAGATAGTTGGAATTAAATCACACAATAATAACAATAGCAACCTAGAGGTGATGCTCAAGCCCTGTCCTTCTCAATGCTAGTACTCAAGCAATTGTTTCAACCACTAATCCACCAATTGCCTGCCTGTGATATGCACCGTAGGATGTATGGTGCTGAGAACAGGTCGCCTGTGTGCATTATGCGCAGAGCTGGCATGTGTAGCCACAAGGCCACTTGTTGGAAGACAATGGCGGCACCTACTGGCTAAATGATCGATGCTCATGCAGCTATGTCAGCTGCATGCCAGGAAGATATTGGTGCAGGCATTCCAGGCAAGAGAAAGAGCGGTATGCCAACAAAATCTTGAGGACAAGGCCTGAGGTTGCCTGCCCAAAAAGAGAACATTCCCCACCGATGTCTGCGAAAACAAAGATTGCAGCGCTACACATATAAGAGCATCTATAAGGGTCAGAGTCTTGAGTAGAGTTATGACAGATACACTCTAGATGCACAGAAGTTATAATGTCTATTATATAGAAGGAACTTAATACGCTATCTGGAAAATTAGGGTCAGGTTATTGAGTCATTTATAGATCTAAGGAATAGCGCTGGTTGCATTCATTACATAGTGCCAGATCATTTTATTTGTACATTGTGGAAGCTGATTAGCATGGGCGTAATTATAGAGGGGACGGGGGGACAAGTCCTCCCAACTTTTGTGGCATGCCAAATTGTCCCCCCCATCTTTTGGGTGGGGCAGAGCAGGGCCGGGGGGCCACATTGCAGCCGCTGCAGCAATTAAGTAATTGGACAGCGCAAACCTGGCTGTCCATTACATAAAGGGAGCATGGATTCCCCGCATGGCTCTGTTCCTCACCCTGGCTGGTGGCCTGACTCAAAGTTAGCAGCCACTGCCAGGGTGCTGCACTGGGTGGAATTCATAGTATTCATTGATAGTATTCATATGTTGTGCATTTAGTGTGTTAAACACATTTTATTTTTTGGGGGGGAGAATGCCTTTGTCAAAAGATGCAAAAAGTTACCATTTCACATTATCTTTTGTTATGATTAAGTCTTAAAAGACAGCCTACAAGCCATTCTTTATAATTTTGTGGAATTGCATTCTGGTATTTGTAGTCTTCAAGATGGGGTGAAAATAACGCATTTGCAGTCATATTATTTGACATATTTCAATAAGGATTCCTATATTGCTGCAGTACTTTAATTATGATGTGTGTACTTTTCAGGTCTGATTTATAAAACAGAGTATTGCTGAAAGCCAAACGTCATGGTGAGGAGGGGAAAGGATCAGAGGGCACATTTGTTGTGATGATTTACCAGGTACTTGGATGTGGGAAGAGAGGTTGCTGGACTGAAGATGTTCTCCCTGATCCTGTGTTGATTTTCAGGATGCAAGTTGAGATTACATGTGGGTTGACTGAGTCCACTCACTTTTTTCACAGTCCCAGCATGCAAAAAAGGTTGTTTTCTCAAGTTTTCACCCACCAGGATTTGAACCCACTAAACCACATGAAAGTGTCGCCAAAGCACACATCTTTTATTGGTATTTTGCTTTCCATAGAATATTTCAATATAGATTTTTGGGTTAAAAGGTGCACACCTTTTACACTTTGCCAGCAGTGTACAAGGAAAATCTCTAGCTGTTTTTTTCTCTGGGTATTGATGATTCATTTTGTATAAGACAATGTTCATTTCTATTTTGAATTTTCTTCCAATAGGAAAGGCCAGTTGAATTACATTTGCGTATTTCACTGTAGGATACGTTCAGTCCCTGTGCGTATGTTAATGAACCCCCACACTTTTTTCTGGACTGGACAACCATTGATGGCATTTGAAGACCTGTGGAATTGCTTACTCCGACTGCCTTAGTACCTTTTGGGTAAATAGGCTTTGCTCTGATATCACTATCCTGCAGCTAAAGCACATTGCCCTGTCTGGCCCAGGACCAATCTCTGCCCTTACATCCTTGGAACCTGCAGTCACCTTAGGTATGTTTGGATTACTTACCAGTGATCTTCATTACTCTTTGCCCTGCTCTTCTTTGTCACAGTATTTTCTTTTGAGGTCCCCATCTCTACAAATGATTCAGCTCACTAGGTCGGCTACTCCAAAATAAGCCTCACTCCTGATATTGCTACAACTGTAAAATTAACAGTTAAAATTCAGATATTGAACATCAGTTTATCTGATCCCTACTGATATTAATGATTTTTTTTTACATCATTTTCTACAAGAGGACCCACACATGATTTGCCGCCCACGGTCTTGCAAATCCTAAGCCTGGCCCTCACTGCGGGCTAACCCTGTAGTGAGGGGCTAACCTTTAGAGACTGCAGGAGTTGCCGGGAGAGGGGCAAACTTTGTGGGTGCATCTGCATATTCTCATGAGACTGTTCTAGTCAGCATAAATGTTAAAAGCTGTTAACTCTCTGTGTCAGAAACACTTACATAAGAACTTTGAGAATGAGCTGCCTGCTGTCTCCCATGTCCTGATCACTCCCCTGACATGCAAGCACCAAGTCACTCATCATGATTTCAATTGCCTACAAAATGTATGCATACAAATTCAAGTGCTAACAATGAAATGCACTAAATTATTACTAATTGCCTGGCCTTTGTTAAAAGTGCACCCCGCCCTCGAAGCACTGTTTGTCAGGTCCTTTCCTGCTCTGGCATTGTAGTTCAGGCAGGTCAAGTTGACGTAGTCAGGGACAGGGGTGGATAAAGCATGGTCTGCTCAACGGCTGTGCGCCAATGTTTGCATGTGTTATTGTGTCTGTAATGTACATATGAATATTGTGGGCACAAACGGCATTGCAATGGAATTGCTGAGTGCATGTGTGTGTGTGAGTAGGTGAGTGTGTACAAGCATATGTGTGTTGACTTTTGTGTCTGAATGAATGATAAATAATGCATGGTTTGTTTGTTCTGGATGGAATGAATTTTGTGAATGTTATGTTGTTGTGTCACTAGGTGGGTGGTGGCAGGAATGAAGATGTGTGGGGGCCCCTACTTAAGAGCAAAAACAGTGTGTAGCACCCATGGGGTGCATACATTACAATGGTGACAAAGATAAGGTTAATAGCAGCCAATTATGTCAATGCGGCCAGCCAGCTAAATGCCCACTGAAGAGCTCTAAACCCTTATTTGACAACAAGTGGCTGATATGGAGGAACCAGTGCTAGAAGGCAAAGAGGTGATAACACTTCGATGTATCCCGTGGAAAGAGAAAACACAGTGTGTACTGCGAGCGCTGCAAAGAGCACATTTTGAGCCCCAGGACTAAAATAGAGAGAGATTCATATAATTCTGTGTTACAAGACTGCTGAGTGCTGACTGGCAACATGGGGCAGGTGCTGGGGGCCACCCCTAAGGCTCAAGGCCTCTTTTTTTTAAAAAAAGGTTGAAATACCCATATGCCATCCATGATGAATGGGTATACATTTTTAGTGTGTGTGTATGTATGTATATGTGTGCGCGAGAGGTGCTTGGCAGGTGCAGCACTTGTTTATGGGCATTGAAAAGGCAAATAATTCCGGGCATCTTTATAAAGCAAGCATGGTATGTGTTATTAATTGGCTAGACTGGCATTTTTTACTGTTGTCAATGCAGTGAATTGTAAAGGAACTCTGTTGTGTTATAACTTTCAGAAGACTGGCTTGTCGTTAGAATACAATTTTAAAGCTACAACACCAGTCTTATGCAAGTTATAACAGAGCGTCAGCAAGGGACTTTTGTGGTGTCATAGTTTAGCCTTATCCCTCAGATGGAATGATTACGACCCGTGCGGTAACCATGGCGCTATCAGCGCCATGGGTGCCGCCGGTATTTTACCGATTCCGCCATGGTGAATGGTGGAATTACCGCCCCATTCCAAGGTTGGCGGGGCGGTAATTCCCCATTCACCATTGGCCCTTCCCCATTCCCATTTTTGCCCCCATAGGGCTCAATGGAAATGGGGAAGCGGTAGTTATGGTACCGCAAATTACGGTACCGTAATTACCTCCAAGGTCCCTTTGCGGGTCCAATCCTTAACGGCTGGTTAAACCAGCCGTTAAGGTAGGGACCCGCAAAGGGACCTCGTAATTAGGTGGTAAGGGGTTAACGGCGCCGCCACCTTTTACGGCACCGTTAACCCCTTACCGCCTGGGTCGTAATGAGGCCCAGAGCCACCATCCACCCTTCCTCCACACTGCCCCTTTCCTTCAGTTGTCATGTCCCCCCCAACATTTTCAGTAAAGTTACTCCACTGCTGATTAGGGTAGGCAGTGATGTTGCCCACTAATACACTGATCCCTCAGACAACATTGGTGTGTATAGAGCTGAGTACCAAAAGGACGATTGGTGGTTCTGCGTGGTAGGGTTAATAGGCAGTGCAGGGACTCTAAAATGCTCAAGATACTTGACATGTTTACAGAATATCCTCTGTCTGTCACCCTTTAAACCAATGTGTGCAATAGGACAGAACAAGGGATGCAGAACATCAGCTCGGGAGCTAGTTCAACGAACTGGGGTTTCAAGCCGCAGTTTCCTGCTGGGAGGGAGTGAGTGATTGGAGGTCAGCTATAGGTGTCCAAGGGTAGGATCTTGATGGATTGAGAGATCAGATGTTTTACAGGCTGGTGAGGTGAACCAGAAGGACACAGACTATATTGGGTCATAGTTAAGGATGTTTAATAATAATTCAAAGCAAATGAACGCCTCACTAGCCCGATCATTATGAGGGAAGTTCCCTACCTAGCAAAACTAAAACTAAGGGTGCACGTCAAGTTCAAAGTAAAAGTCTTCTGTCCCGAATCCTAATCACTAACAGGCCCTACCACACCAAACTGAAGGAAAAAAGGGAGGCTTTCACTAGAGCCTCGGTGTGGGTTTTTTTGGGTGGGTTCTTAGTCTCAAAGTTCCTTTTAGTACACAATCGTTTTCACAGTCTTCAGATATAGTTTCTTGGTAGAAATTATAATTATGTTCGATATGGGTTTCACTCTCCCCCTTGATAAAGGACATTTTTCTGTCTTGTACTTTTCTTAGGTTCTATTTCAGGATTACTTGACAATATACCTCTCTGTCTACCACCTTCTTGGTACTGAGACTCCACACAAAATCCTGTGGTTCTCTGGTAGATGTCTTTGTTTCAGAATTACAATGTTTAGTAGCCTGGTCGGCTATTCAAACCTTGATATATAATGCTCATGTCTCTTTCACTCTGTTTTAGTGTGGCCATGTGCAAGGATGCCATTTAGGGGTCACCAGGGGTTGCACCTGCGACCCCTGAGATCTCCCTTGCTACCCCTAAAAATAAATTAAAAAAATAACAAAACTTTATTTTTTTATTAAATTGAGGCTGCTGTGCTGTGGCCAGCAGCATGTGGCTCTTCGTTTCTGGAGTGGCTGGTTTTCTGATAGCTACAGCCGTTAAGATAGCTCAGTGGGTGGAGAGCTCGCTTCTACAATGTGTCTGTGATCTGCAGGTTGCAGGTTCGACTCCTGGCAAAATAATCTCAGCCTTTTATCCTGCTGAGGTTGCTAAATGAGTACCAACACAGGTTGGGTAATATATATTTGTTCTTTATGAAGCGCTAAAGCGTCGGTGCTACATAATAACACATAATTATCGTTTTGCCTTGAACGTCTGCTTGCATTCACAGTAATTTGCTAATATGGACCTATACGCGCTGATATTAATGATACATATGGTGGTCTGTTCTTGTATAAATGTGTATCACTTTACAGTGATATTGTATCCTCATTGTTCGTAGTGTACATAGAAACAATGCTATGTTCCACTTCATGTTTTGTCAAGGGGTAAAAGGTCAAGTTCCATGATGTCACTTTGGGGTGGAGTCAAATGATATCACTTCCTGTGATGCCATCAGAGGTCAAGGGTCGTGTGATGTCACTTCCGCTGCCCCTGGCATTTTGGTGAATTGACATCCCTGCCCATGTGCCCATTATCTCCTCTTACATTCTCGTAATTATGGCAGCTATTCCAGTCTGGACATACAATTTTCATATCCCTTTCCCTCTGTTTTACTGGGGATGTGTGCCCACTAGCTTTTCTTTCATTCTAGTACTTTTGGCAGCTATTCCAGCTGTGAAGTTTGGATTGCTTTTCCTCTGCTTCAGTGAAGCCCTGTATCTGTTAGCTTCTTTTTCGTTCTCGTACTTCTGAAGGCTATTGCAGCCTTGAAATAAAAAGTGTGTATATATTTTCCTGTTTTACTGAGGTCCTTTACCTGTTAGCTTCTCTGTCTTTTTCGTACTTTTGGCAGCTATTTCAGCCATGACATGCAACATCTGTATCTCTGACACTCTTTGCGTTCACAACAACGCTGGCTCCCCTGCTCGATGTGGCTCCACCCCTCCAGGGCATTGTTGCTACAGAGGCTCGCCTCTGCGAATCAGTTGATCTCGTAGGAGCATCTTTATACACGTCTTTTGAGAACAAGGAATTACGTCAGTCTTCCTTGATAAAGGCCTTTAGGCAACATTCAGCATTACCTGAAGCCAATAGATCAGTGAAGGATCTTTGTCAATTATGGTTATAGTCAAAGTGTTTCCAACATCCATATATGCAGACAAGGTGGTTTGGGCTGGGAATTCCTTATGGGAGTGGGAGTCCTTGTCCTCAATAGGGGAGTCACTCCCAGTGAGGTCCCACTTGCCCAGACCCCTAGGGAGGATCTTGCATAGCGGCCTCACATCCCTAGCCTCCTCTCTGGGGAGAAGGCGTGAATAGTCCAGATTATTCACACTGGTCTCTGCTGAATACAACCTATAAAATGATAGGCGACATAAGCAATGTCAAGGTTTTGCTGCTAAATGGAAGTGAAGGCTCTAAATTGACATCAATCTGCTAATCGCTGAACTAAATCACTCTCTGCAGAGTTCAGTATGGGGAATGATGTGAGTACGTTAGACAGGCACAACTCAACACATCTATACTTGGCCCTTAGTAAAATTGGGAGTCAACAACTTATTTGTTGACTCTCAGATGACCATGCCCTAGAAAGAAAATTATGGGGCTGTGTTTTGGCCAACTGGCTTCACTTGATTCTGTTGGCATATGTTTGGGTGTTTATCTTGACAATAAAACCTGCCTCTGATTTAAGTTTCTGCAAACTCGTCACCATGTACTCCATAACTGCACATTATTTTCCAACAGACAAATGAGATACATTGTTATAAAGTTGACAATGGCCAGATTTTGGCATACATTGAACAATTGAGGAAAGTTTCATTAAAGTGAAGTGATATCAAGGTCGAGATCATTATGCAGTGATATTTCACATTTTTTTACCTTTATTTTTGTGAATCTATTATTGTGCTATTTTTTATATTATTTTGTTATCTTTTTATATTTCTATGACAACTCTATTGTCTGACAAATAAAGTATTGTTGATTGAAACCAGCCAAGTCACATAGGATATGATTAAATAAAAGCAATGACCAAGGAGACTGAAAGACCGCCAGAACTAGAGAACCAAGCAAAGACCTGCAAAAATGAAAAATGTCATTTTCCAACACAGCATACCCTGTCCCACACACCTTAGAAATACTAGACTAGGTTCTCGCCTTATTGCACCCACTACTACTTGCCTGAACGCAGCCCCACCGACCATGACTAGAAATGAGAGACTAAGCTATCGTACCAATCCTGTTACAAAGCTCACCAGAATTCTCACCAATCAGACTAAGAACCCCAAGCAGCATATCTCACTTACTGAACTTCCACCTAGTCACAACCTCACTACACCTTACTCACCACCACACTCGAAAACTAACCCTCCACAGACCTCTATCAAGGGAGCCCTCATCAACGCTCGCTCACTGGTTGCCCACGCTACTGATGTCGCCGACATTATTTCCACCAACCACCTAGACTTCATTGCCATCACGGAGACATGGCTCCACCCAGCAGCCGGTCCCTCAATAGCTCTAGCCACTCCAGACAATTATAACATCATCCGAGCTGATAGGAAAAATGGAATAGGAGGAGGAATAGCAATTATTGCGAAATCCACCCTAAACATTAGAGAAGTAACTAGTACACCCCTACCTACAGCTGAACTTTTATCCGTCAAACTCCCATTATCTGACACACAAACCATCCTGCTCCACATTATATACAGACCCCCCAGAGCCCCCTCCACCATTGAAGAGGATATCTCTCTCTTCCTCACTACCAATTTGAAACCGAAATCCCAAATCATCATTCTGGGAGATTTCAACTTGGGAATCAATGACCCCAATGACAACCAAGCCACCTCCCTTAATGACATGATTAATCATCTAGGTTTCACCCAATACATTAATCAACCTACACATAGAAAAGGAAGATCCTTGGATTGGCTTGCAGATGCCAATTGCAACCTCTCACTGGCTGACATCACTCCCTGTGCTTGGACCGACCATCATCTTATTACCTTCTCTTTACCTAGAAACTTACCATCTACCACACAACCCACAAAGTTACATCAAATAATCTCCTGAAATAACCGCAAAATCACTATAGAGAACCTCAAACCTCTTCTCGCGCCCATCAGTAAAGCTAATCTACCCAGGCAAAAAAACAACCCTGCAGCCATAGTAGACTTATATAACAATACTTTAGAACTAGCCCTCAACCAGATAGCTCCTCTCAAACAACGAAAAGCCAAACCTATTGCCCACTCCAACAAATGGTTCTCAGCAGAACTAAAAGCTCTCCGTAATATTAAAAGAACTGCAGAAACTAGCTGGAGAAAAGCCCCTTCTCTCTCCACGTAAGACAAATTTGCTTCAGCTGCCGCCACCTACAAATCCGCCATCTTAAATGCTAAGAAAAAGACCTATAACCTGAGAATACAAAATGCCAAATCTGGCACCAAAGAACTCTTCTCTATACTAAGGGAACTTGAATCACCACTGCCCCCTAGAGAGGACTGCATCAAAGACAAGGCCTGGTGTAACAATATCCAGCTCGCCCTTGCTAACAAAATTTCCCTCCTACAAACCAAGATAGAAGCAGAGAAAGCTAGCCTTGCCTCCAAGCAGAATCCCAGCAGCAAAATTAGCCACACTACCCCTATCTGCCCATCTTTCCTCTTCTCTCCAGTCACGGAAGAGGAAGTAATCAAGATAATCGCCAGCCTCAAACCTTCCAACTGCAAAGGTGACATTTGCCCAGCTGCTGTCATCAAAGATGGTGCTAATGAGCTAGCCCCTCTCATCACGTCTCTGATCAACTCCTCTTTCAAAAACTCAGTGGTCCCCAACAACCTTAAAGAAGCATGGGTCCTACCCCTGCTCAAAAAACCCAACCTCGATCCCAATATCCCCACAAATTACAGGCCCATCACCACAGTCCCATTCCTTCTCAAAATCTTGGACAGGGTAGCCTATCTCCAAATACAACAGCATCTGGAAGACAACAACCTCCTATGCCTGCGACAATCCGGCTTCAGACCAAGGCATGGGACTGAAACTGCCCTCTTGGATCTAAAAATCCAAATGGATGACGCCAAAGACAAGGGCAAACTAGCCATCTTGCTCCTGTTGGATCTCTCTGCTGCCTTTGATCTGGTCGACCACCAGATCCTCACTCAACACCTCTCCCCAGCTGCTGCATTCTCGCAGAATGCCACTAAGTGGATCAAGTCATTTCTGTCGGACAGGTCGACTAGAGTCTTCACCCCCACTGCAGCTGCGGACCCTATCCCAGTCACTTGTGGAGTGCCGCAAGGCTCTTGCATTTCTCCCACTCTTTACAACATTTTCACGAAGCTCCTATTTGACCGTCTTGACGATCTGGGTGTCAGCTACACCAATTATGCAGACGACACCCAGGTCCTCATCACGCTCACTGGTAACTATGAAGAAGATGTTGCAAAGCTTAATGATATCTATTTAGAAATCCAAGCCTGGATGGCCACACACAGTCTTTGCCTCAACGACGATAAGACAGAATTGCTTATCGTAGGCTCCCAGGCTCGCCTCAACAGATTGGACCAAAGGTACCAATCCTTTACCATTGATGGCAACATCATAAAAGTCTCCAAAGAGGTTAAAACATTAGGTGTATACCTCGACTCTACCTTAACACTAAAGAAACAAATAAACTCAACCATTTCAGCTACCTCATAAACCAATAAATTGATCAATGCCTGTAGGCCTTTCCTCTCCACCTCCAGCTGCCTCACCCTATCTAGAGCGCTGATATTGTCTAAATTAGACTATTGCAACACACTCTACCTAGGCACGACATCTAAAAACTTGAACAAACTCCAGATCCTGCAAAATAATGCATTAAGATGTGCACTCAACCTCCCGCGCAAGGCTCACATATCCACGGTTAGAAAAGAAGTCCACTGGCTCCCGATCCGTGATAGAATCAAGCTAAGAACACTGGTCATCACCCACAAGTGCCTATCACGCACTGCCCCACGCTATCTTTCTGACAAATTCTCTAGACACTGCCCCATTAGACCCACCAGAACACCTTACCTGCACCAACTAAAGATCCCTAAGTATAACCTAAAAACAGCAGGAGGCTCCAGTTTTCCCAGTGCTCGCAGCACAATGTTGGAACACCCTACCCACTACAATTAGATCGGAAACCGCATTCTGGCCATTCAGAGCCATGGTAAAATCATGGCTACTAGCCTAAACATCCAGAATTTCACCGACATGACTGGCTAGCCGCCGCGCTCGACCTATAGTAATGTTTACTCTATCCATAGCATATTCAGGACCAACCTGTAACCCGGTCCGCACCAGCCACTGTAACTTGCCCTCTGTACATTCTTTTCTCGGTATATTCTACTCCTGTATGTAAACATTCAGAGCCTGGACTAATGTACGCTCTGTCTGTTGTATTTATGATGTTCGTGTAACGATATGTAACTCTGCTGTACACATGATTATGCGCCCAGCTACCTGAGGGTTCGGATGCGCTTTATAAATAAACAAACCAAACCAAACCAAACCAAAGCAAGGGTAGACAGAATCACAGCCCTTTTGATGAGACAATGCTGATCGACAATACAGAAAAAGGAGGTACTATGCATGCACTAGGAAGCCCCACATAATGGGCAGGTGCTTTCTGTGTCCCTCCATATACACAAGCAAAGAAAAACATAGCCGCATCGCCGAAGGAGGTGGGCCAACCAAACAACAGAAGGGGAACCGCAGACGGGCTGCAAAGGGAAACACAACAACATGTTACCACCTGGAGTGACACAGACCATCTTCTGGCATGCGGCACACCAGTGCCACACTGGAGCTGTGTCACCAAGCACACCAGAGCCTCCACCAGCCAGTCAAGTTCTTGAGGGCCGACTGGTTGTAGAAACGTGATGGGGAGTTGCAGGTATAACTAATTTGTGATCAATTTACAAAGACATTTGTATTTATGATAGCATCAAGTTTTAAACATTCATGACATTAGATATGCCCCTCAATGTAAAGTGCATCCAAATCTGCATTTGAAAAAGTCATAGCAGCGTAACTGCCCAACGTGAGCCATATGAATCCTAATGACCAGCTCTATGTTTGTTTGTTTATTCATTTGTTATGTGCACCAAACCCGTAGGGCACAGCACTATGAAGATGCATAGCTTACATAGTTACAAATATGCATTGAATATTCACAAACATACACAGAAATTTCATAAGTACAGAGTATACAGAATGTGCAAATATATACAGAGGTAAGGTGGCCTTTGTAGTTATAAGAATAAACATGAGCAGTGTGCAGAAATACGCACTGCTCAGTCAGATCCTCTGTGTATCACTAAGGCACGCAGGTGAGCTGGAACAACAGGCATAACCTAACAGTTCAGAGGCTAAGGGTCTGTAGCGATAATGTGTTTTATAACATTTCTTCTGAAGTGTAAGTAGGGTTGGTCAACTCTCAAGTCTTGAGGCAGAGAGTTCCAGCATTTAGCAGCCTTTACAGGAAAGCTATTGCCATCAGTAGTGGTGAGCTTGTATTTAGGCATGGTCAGGCAATTAGCATTGCCGGCTCTGGTTAGTCTGTGAACAATTTTTCTCTGAAGCTTAGGTGTAAGGTAGCTAGGGGCAGCGTTGTTAAGAGCTTTGTGGGTCAATGATAGCGTCTTCAATTGTATTTTATTGGCCGTGGATAACCATTTATGATGGCGTCTAAGGGGGGAAATGTGGGTTCTTTTGTTTATGCCTAAGGCTGCTCTTAAGGCGTTATTTTGTAGGGTTTGGCGTTTATGGATAGTCGTTTTATTAGCACCACTGTAAAGACCATTACAGTAATCAATTCTGGAGAGTATTAGAGCTCTAGCCAGGACCAAGCAGCTGTCGTCAGAGAGGAAGGGCTTGCTTGTATGTGTATGTGTGGTTGTTTTTGCAATAAGACCCTGCCTGTTTGTGTCTTTCGAAAATTGAGTGTTACAGGGAAGTATGCAGGCTTATTTCTTTTTGTCTTCTGTTATGTTTTGTTAAGCAGTATGTGTACAATGCAATATTCACCATTACTGTGGCTTCTTCGTGCTTAAGGCTGCTGTAGTGTCTTGGCAAGGACACAGTTAACGGAGCATCTGAGCTCCATCACTAGAGGCCCCAGCCAATGGCAATGCGCGCAGCTCCCGCATGCGCTTTAAATTATCCCGCGCTCAGGCAGTTGCCGGCGCAGATAATAAAGAGTGGTTTACAGCGTTCTCGGGTTCTGTGTGATCATTCCCTCTGCACTGGGTTTAACCCTCCCCTTCCTCCAGTGCCTGCAGCATCTTCATGTCAGTTTTCACAAGAAGGACAGGACAATGGCGATGAAGATGGAATCACAGTAAATGCAACCCAAGCGCATGAAACGTCCTGTCACCTGAATCTTTGAGGCCTACACAGGGACCATCACATTCCACAACGTCAGAAGGTGAGCTAAATGAAGAAGATGCCCGAAGAGCAGCAGCTTTTCACCGACGTGGGCTGTATGATATGAATGATCAGCAAGCTCTAGGACCTTGCTGGGAGTAGTGGATAAGAAGGTATGAAAACTATCTGCACGCACATGACGAAACTGCGCCTGAAAGTGCCCAGAGGACCTGCGTCGTCCGGAAGATGTTATCAATATAGTCTTCCATTTCTTCATCAAGGAGTGAAATGTCCTACATGTGGACATGTATGCGCCAAGTGTGGCTGGGAAAACCACCTGGCTGTCGTCTGTAAAGCTCCACCTGCTGATCACAGGGGTACAGCTCTACACCATCCAAACAAGAGTTCAGTGCACGCAGCAGTGGTCCAAGGGAAGACACCAGTGAGAGGCGAGAACTTGAGCGCCATGTGAGACAAGTGACAGGAAGGTCTCCTTCGCTCTCATCCCCTGCCACCCATAGAAGCAACCCTGCGCGATTACGCCTTCACGATGAACGGTGTAACAAACCCGCCTGAAGGCAACCTCAACCTACTGGTAGGAGATCATCAGGATAAATCACTCATTGACACCGGAGCCACTCTGAACATCATGTGTGTGTCAGAATACCACAAAATGACATCTCCGCCACAGCTAAACGCATCTGACCTGAAGAATTTCCAGTGGACAGCGAGCGGACCGATACAAAATCACAGGAAGTTCTCCACAACAGTATGATACAAAGAGAAGTGCACCCAAGCTGAGTTTCATGTGCTTAATGGAGAGGTTCCCGGGAGTAACCGACTAGGTCGTCCCACAGACATTGAGATGGAGATTGCGGCGGTAACCTACAATATGCAGTCCAGGTTCTAAGCCAGAGAGGTTTTTCCGACCCTATTCAAAGGCATTGGGTGCCTGAAGGGAAGTCCCGTGATGCTCCACATCGACAAATCAGTACCACTATTTGCTCAACATCTGAGGAAAATTTCAGTGCACCTACAGCCGCTGGTGGAGGAAGAAATCCAATGCATATTGAGTGAAGTCATAATAGAACCAGCTGATGGCCCTACTCTTTGGGTGTCTCCCATAGTAGCTGTTCCCAAGAGAGGATCCACTAACAATATGCACATATGTGTCGACATGCGCCAGGCGAATAAGGCAATTGGGCATGAGAGACACCCCCGAATGCACCTGGATGATATGATCAGCTTAGTAAATGGAGCCAAGGTTTATTTGTATTGCGCACCAGACCCAACGGTATCAGAGCGATATAAAAGGTGTTTTCAAAACTTGTCTTGAACAAAGGGTTGAATCAGATTGTGATAGATGAACAATCCAGGTATATCACCAAATTTGCCAGGCTGATTGGACACTTCAGATATAAGAGACGTAGCTTCGGCATCTGCTTGGCTGCTGAGATATTTCAGGAGAGTGTGAGGAGAGTGATTTGGAATGTGAATAACTGCTACAATTATAGCACTGACACTCAAAAGTGAGAAAAATTTGTTTTTCATAAGTCGCATCTCATGTTTTGGGACACGTGTTACTCACCACACCAAGAACAGCTCAGGCGTTGGTTAGGCATCCTCGAACGAGAGGGAATGGTAAATCAAGTAGAACAGCCAATTAATCTCCAGAACTCCAGCTTCCCTGAATACAGAGAATCAGGCTTTCTCAAGTGAGTTTTAACAACTGACCTGAAGAGAGGATGTGTTGTGAGGCAGGTTTCTAGATTAGCCAGAAAACAATGAAAAGAGAAAATAACAAACAGGGAGGTTAGTATAGGGAGAGTAACTCGGTACGCACTAGTTACGGGTTGGTGCATATGCAGCAAAGCGTTCAAAATGCACTCATAGCTGATGACAAGAACAAACAGGTCCAGAGAGCAGTTCAGGTTCAGGAGAGGATTGGATGTTAAAGTTCCCAATAGCACTTCCAAAGGATTAATAGAGGGAGTGTTGCTCTATGGTGTTAACTGGTTTACTGGAAAGCAAGTCAGGAAGAAAACCTACTTCAAGTGTATGTGCGTAATGGAATACAGCACAAACGCATGCTAATAAGCAGAAAACACTCACGCTTGTGAAGACAAT
Organism: Ambystoma mexicanum; assembly: GCF_040938575.1. NCBI lineage: Eukaryota > Metazoa > Chordata > Amphibia > Caudata > Ambystomatidae > Ambystoma > Ambystoma mexicanum. The sequence goes on from NC_090927.1 coordinate 1,139,497,746, forward strand.
GCAGGAGCGTGGGGTAGCACAGGTGAAGTCCAACGTAGCGTGGAACAGCCCTGGACAAACAGTGGATGAGGAGGCAGTCCAGACAAAGATCCGTGATGGCCACAGGATATCAAATAAGTTGAGCGGCAGGCAAAGGGAGTCTGGGGATGTTCCGCGTCTGGCAACTGAAGATCAATGAAGGTGAGCGGCAGGCAGAGGGAGACTGGGAGACGTAGCAGGGTTCGTTAGCCGAGTAGACAAAAGACACCTACGGAGTGTAATCAGAGACAAGGGCAGGAAGGACGCAAGGAAGATGAGTGGGTAATGCCACAATTAGCAGCAGCGAACAATACCTGATCTCCGAATTTAAGTTGCAGGGAGGTGGGGCTTCCATGTACTTGTGCTGGTTGCACGCACGTGATGCGTCACATGACACGGATGCGTGCTTTGCAAAAACAGTCTTTACTGCAACACGTACTGTCGCCATAATGATGTTCTGGCACGCTGACCCCACCGAAAATAAGGTCTGAGCGGCGGTCTATAGGAAGAACCCTGCTGCCCATGTGTAACAACACGTCGGCTCACAAGAAGGCATTGGCCCGGATTTGAGCAAGGTTGCGGCCATCTCAGAAATCGCACCCCTGAAAGATGTCAGTGAAGTTAGATCATTCTTGGGAATGGCCAGCTACTGTGGCCAATAGCTCAGAGACTTTGAGAGTACCAGGACGCCCCTCAGAGAGCTCAAGCAAGGCAGACCATTCAAATGGTCACAACACCGTGAGGATGCGTTCACACAGATCAAAAGTAACATTGCATCAGCGGAACACATGGCCTACTTCGATCCATATCTGTGCACAGAACTGACAGTTGCTGCCAGCCCAGTTGGCCTGGGAGCAATTCTGGCACAACATCAGCCAGGACGGGAATCTCTTCGGACTATCGTAGCCTATGCCAGAAAGAGCCTCTCAGAGGTGGAAACCAGATATATCAGGAAGAAAATGGCCTGGTCATTTTCTGGGCATGCAAACACCTTCAAATGTTTCTCTTGGGCAAACCATTCACTATCATGACAGCTCAGCAAGCTCTGGTAACCATCGACGGAAGTTCTCGATGCAAGATGTCCCCCCAAATAGAAATATGGGGCCTGAGATTACAGGATTTTGACTGGACAATCATCCACAAGCCAAGCAAGGAATACAACCCGGCAGACTTCATGTCGCGACTCCCGCTACCATGTGACTCCACTGACAAAAGCTTAGCAGAACAATATGTACATTTTCTCACATGCCATGGCCTTCCCAGGGCAATCACATCTGAAACCATTCAAGATCATACAAAGCAAAATGTCGCACTGATGAAGGTGCAAGAGCTAATCCAATCTGGGGGATGGAGAGATCTGTACAGCACCAGTGAAGTACGAGAATCCCATCTCACTGTTGAAATTCATGCATTCAAGAATGTAAAAGAAGACTGGTCGGCCAGCAACAGAGCGATGCGGACGTGAGCCTCTGAGCTCCCGCGACCGCCGTACATATCCTGCGTGAAATAGCCTGTTATCTGTGTCGGAGCGATATAAAAAATATACCTACCGGGAGAGGAACTGCTGCTACACACAATGGTAGAAAATCACTGCGGATGGTGAAGGATTAAGGCGGCAGGCGAGTAAGGAAGTTTCCGAGGCGAGTCGGAGAAACGATTCCAAGATGGCGCCGCACTACGCGCCTCGGACGTGAGCCAGCCAGTGCAATAGAAGTACCTGATCGGGAGGCGGCCAGGACGAGAGAAGCGAGAAGAGACAGCGCACGGCGACTCCCTGCAGGAGGTGGATCCGAGCGAGATGCCGCGAGGAGCACGGCTGTCCGGTGCTACATAGGCGGCGGGTGAGCGAGAGGCAGATTGTGGCGCCTGTGCTCCACCGCAGCACCCTCCACCGTGGCGGTGGACGGCCCCCCCCTCGCTGCCTAACCATCGAGAGTGGGTGGGCCCACCGCGCCTAAAGCGGGTACCAAGAGGAATACCCCAGTGGAAAAGGACACGAGGAACTAACACAAGGAAGCAGCTGAGTAGTATGCGGCCAAAAGAGCCAGGCGAGACTGGAACCCCCCGAACCCTCCCAAACAAAGCTCAAGGCCGGTGATTGCCCCTGCGGCGGGGGAGCGGGTGTGCCTCCCACCCAAACCCAGTGGTGAGCGTACCAAAACAAACCGGGACAAAAGGTGTATCTACCGGCAACAAGTAACAACCGGTTCAGGGCACCCTGACACCCAATACGCAAGCCATTGCCGCACCGGAGGAGGATTGAGAGCTGACACTGGGGAGCAGCAAGGTGCGGCCGGCGCCAGCAGGAACATCTGGACCAGGAAACAGAAAACGAGGCCTCCATCCAGAGCAAAACAAGCAGCTAATCCATAAAACTCTAATAACCCCAAAAGTCAGAAAGCGGGAAGCCACATAAGAGACTGTAAACACACCCCGCACCTGAAGGCCCACAATATACTCCTCCATAGTGGGCGCACACCCAAGAACACATCGAACCGGTGCGTACCCAGACAATGCCCAGCGGCAGGAGACCACAGTAACAAACTTGCGCACCAGAGTGCACCAAACCATAGACCACGAACACCCTGCAAAGGTGATAGTAAAGGCCCCACTGTTTCAGTGGGAACAACTGAGCCAGTTCGGGAGCAGCAGCATGTGCAACATCCAAAGGCCGCCCGTACAAGCAGCATCAAACTGCCAACCATCGGCGATAGACGACGACATAATAAGCAGTCCCCAACACACTACGAAACTCGCTGAGCACAGTCACGAGTCTCCAATATGGGCAAAGAGAGAACCAAAAAGCCGGGAATGCAAAGCAGGATTGATCAATTCACCACACCTGCGAATAACACGCTGGCGGAACAGACCCACCAGGAATCAATGGAGGGGGAAGGGGACACAATATCCTTGAAGGACATCGTGACGGCAATCACCGACTCAGGAGCCTCCATGGAGCAGAAAATAGATGGAATTAGCGTGGATGTCTCACTACTACGCAACGATCTCCAAAAACTAAGCTCCCGCACCGGGGCGGCAGAGCAGCGCATATCTGGGGCGGAGGATGGACTGAGGAACCTAGAACAGCAGGTGAATAGGGCTACAACCCGCCTAAAAATGCTGTAAGGGAAGGTGGATGAAGGAGAGGGCAGATCAAGACGAAACAATGTAAGGATCCTAGGAATGCTGCATAAAACAGAAGGATCCAGCATGGAGTTGTTTCTGGAGCAATGGCTCACAGACCTGTTCAACCAAAAAGGTTTCTCAAAATTCTTCTCGATAGAAAGGGCTCACCGAGTACTCACCGGACGCCTAATACCGGGCACTCCGCCACGCACAGTGGTGGCAAAATTTCTAAACTACAGAGACCGGGACACACTGCTGCAAATGGCACGCACAAAAGGTACGATACACTATAACGGCTCATGGATAGCCTTCTTTCCAGAATACACAAGAGAAGTGCAAAAGGCAAGGCAGTCATTTGACCAACTTAAGAGACAACTGCGCTCCCTGAACGTAAGATATGGCCTAATCTTTCCAGCTCAACTGAAAATCTTCCATAAAGGGTTGACAGTCCACTTTACTGACCCGAAGGAAGCCTGTGGATGGGCGGAACTGCACATAGACGGTGACTGGAGATCGACTCGGAAAAACAGAAATGGGCACCTTGGAATCCTACCGGTCAGAGAGCCCCCCCTGAACAACTACCAGACCAAGACGAAATCTTACCTCCGCACGAGGAGGAGGGCTGACACAGGAACTACCGCTGCACCACACACTTGAAAACCGGCGACAAAGCAGCAGGGGACTCCTGACACATGAAAGTAACACAGTAAGACACTCGATATGGATGAAAATATATAAGCAGCCGCCTTGAACGAACACAGGCCCCCAGCTCCTGGGGAACAGCTGCGGACATTGTAAGTGTTGTTAATTGCAGTCTGGAGTAGACTCTAGTTAAGCTCCGACTGATGTTCGGGTGACAGGTACTTCGAGTTGGGGCGGAGTATGGGGAGGGGGTAGGAGAATTTGCAATTGTTTGTTTAGTTCATTGTTTTAAGAAGGCTCTTATTCATACTTAGGCCTGCCAGTTAACGCACACTTTGGGCCAGGGTCTGGCTCCCGTAGGGATGCAAGGCACCATAGTAGGATACATACAACACACCCTGACACACTCATCCCCCAGCTCAAATGACAGGATCCCCCAATAGAACCAACACCAAATCCATTAGGATTATGAGATGGAATGTGAATGGGCTAGGCAGTAGCATTAAGAGGCACCTAGTATTACAACAACTAAATCGGTACGCACCAGATGCAGCGTTCCTGACCTAAACGCATTTAGCAGGCACGAACTGCAACTTATTTAAACAAACCAACTACCGCATAGCATTACACTCTGGCTTTTCCATGGGGTCCCGCGAAGTACTCATCCTAATACACAAATGACTACTATTTAACCTGATATCCGTCGCACAAGACACGGGGGGTAGATTCGTATATATAACCGGAACTCTCTGGGAACACGCTATATCCATGTTAGCTATCTACGCGCCGCCAACCCTGCTTACCTCCTTAATTAACGACATAACACCCATAATCACTGTAGACCCTTTGAACCTGATGATAATAGGGGGAGATTTCAATGAGGTCATGAATCTGGAAATCGATCGCACACATATTTGCACAAGGAACCCCACCACATGTACCAAACTAGCTACATTTACCGATCCCCTGGCATTGAAGGACGTGTTGAGACACTTACATCCTGATACAAGAGAATACTTGTTCCACTCTGGAGCGCATGCCTCCCTATCGAGGCTTGACTACTTCTTTCTCCCGGCAATCGAATTGCACCTGGCAAGCGAGGCACATCTACTACCCAGAGGCATCTCAGACCACTCCCCTCTCGTGCTAGAACTTACCACCAACAGGCCGGCCCCCCTGCCCACCTGTCGGCTAAACAATTATTACTTGGGTTTTCCTGAACTAGTGGAGCATATCCAGAAAGCTACAGAATCGTATTTTGAACTAAATAAAGCCTCAGTAGAAAACCTGACACTGCTGTGGGAGGCATATAAACCGGTACTAAGAGGGGAACTCATCTTCTGGATCACAGCCCACAAGAGAAAACAGTTAAAATCGCTCAGGGAGGCTGATGCGCAAGTACAAAGAGCAGAGGCAACCCACTTATCCCTAAACCAACCAGAGTTGCACTGTGCATTACAGCTAGCACAAAAACAGCTACAAAATATTGCCCTAGATAGCGCCAAGCAGGCACACAAAGCAATGCGAGCCAGGGTGTATGAAACCGGAGACAAAGCGGGCAAAATTCTGGCATCGTTGGAGAGAAGGGATGAGGGTCTCAGACATGTTAGGACAATCAGGACACAAGAGGATGCACCAATAACAACAGATCGGGACATAGCGGAAGGATTCACAACCTAGTATGCTAACACCAACCTCCCCCATAGACACTTCAATCCTAACAGGAATCACCCTCCTCACCCTTAAACCCGACTAGATATCTCTGTTAGAAAAAGACATCACAGAAGACAAACTAACCATAGCCATAGCGGACCTCGAATCTGGGAAAACCCCGGGACCCAATGGCCTCCCAGTAGAAGTGTGCAAAAAAATAGGCCCAAATGTGATAACACCACACCTATTGAGGATGTACGAAGCCTCACGCAGAGAGGGATGTCTCCTGCAGGATCTTAGGAAAGCCACTATAGTAGTATTGCCCAAGGCAAACAAACCTCCAGACAGATGTAGTTATTACAGACCCATCTCTCTCATTAATACCGAAACCAAAATCCTAACAAAAACACTAGCTAACCGACTACAGCAGATCATACCCTCCTTGATCCACACGGATCAATGTGGATTCATGCCGCAAAGATCCACGCGTATTAATATACACAGGTTACACACAGCATTGGAGAAAGCGACCACTATTCAGGGCCCATTAGCTTTACTAGTGGTGGACTTTGAAAAAGCGTTTGATTCAGCCTACTGGGAGGCAATCTGGGAAATAATGCAAAGAGTGGGATTTGGGCCGCAATTCGTGAGCTGGGTCAAACTTCTGTATAAATCACCGGTAGCAGTAACAAAAGTGAACTGCTTTGTATCTAACCCCTTTGAATTAGGAAAAGGGACAAGACAGGGATGCTCCTTATCAGCTATGATCTTCGCGATAGCGATTGAACCCCTTGCGATAGTGTTAAGAGATATAGGGACATGGAACGGCTTCCGCTGGTCATAAAACTGGGAAGACAAAGTGTCCCTATATGCAGACGACCTGCTTATATACTTAAAAGACCCAGTAAGATCCTGCCCCATAGTAACTACTGTGCTAGAGAGATATGGCTCGTTCAGCAGCCTATGCGTTAACTGGGCCAAATCCATTCTGTTCCCTTTAGGACAGGAAGAAGAAACAATACCACCCACTGCCCCCATCAAGTAGAGAGGGAACAATTCAGATACCTGCGTATACAAATCAAGAGCAACTTGAACGACTACATCCCTAAAAACGTACACCCGGTAATGACAAAATTTGCGGAAGATGTCCGACACTGGTCAACCCTTCCATTAACATTATTAGGCAGAGCGGCACTCTTCAAAATGATGGCCCTGTCCCGTTTCCTATATATATTACAAAATGCCCCATTACATATCCCACCAAAAGAGTTTAGGAAAATAGACTAAACACTCCGGAAGCTGCTATGGAATGACGGCCGGCCACGAATGGCGCTCGCTACTCTCCAGAGGTCCATATGGAGGGTGGAATCGGGCTCCCCCGACTGCAGCGGTACTACTGGGCCAGCCAAATGGCAGTCGTGAATGATAAACTACATGGAGATATCTCCGTGCCACATAACAGACCACCAGAGACAGACACTCCCGAAAAACCCATCATGAAATACCTCTATAAGAGGAAAACCCGAATGACCACTTCCACCATGCAATTACACACAACCCAGATCTGGGCAGACACACATACATTTGTGGGATGGGAAAACAAGCTATCCCAAGCACAGCCACTATGGAATAACAAGAACCTCCCGGAAGTGTACACGCTTCCCAAATGGCCGAACTGGTCACGGCATGGGACGCTGACGATAAGCGATGTCGTGAAGGAAGGCAACTTAATTCCATTTATGGAGCTGGCACTCCGCTTCAATCTCCCGCAAACCGAACAATACCACTACACCCATGTGCATCATGCACTACAGGTCAGCCTCCCCGATATGAACTCCCTCCCGGAATACACCCCAATAGAACGAAACCTATTCCCAGAACGAATCACCCACAAAGTAACATTGGTTTTGTACAGCGCCATAACCTGCTTCAGCACAACAGAACTGTCAGGGCTACAGGCCAAATGGGAAACTGACGTGGGTACTATACTACCAGAGGAATGGGTCTCTGCACTGAAGTTTCCTAGGGAAGTGTCTATATCGTCAAGACTCAACTAAAGATACTGCATAGGGTATTCTACCCCAGGGTAGCCCTCTATAAATGGGGAAGGATAAATGATCCAACCTGTCTGCGATGTAGAACTGAGGAGGGTACCTTCTTCCATATCCTGTGGGATTGCGCCCACATTCAACAATTCTGGGAGGCATGTTGCAATGAATTATCAGCAGTCATGTGCAAATCGATTCCCAGAGACCCAAAACTACTACTGCTTGGAATGGAGGATGAAATTGAGCTGTCAAGATATGAAAAGCTGTTTCTGTTTACCACCACTGCACTAATTAAAAGGAACATTGCACAAAAATGGGGGTCGGAAGCGACAGCGAGCTACGATCAATGGGTGACAGATGTGGACATTTGTGTTGCAATGGAGCACAGGGTGTACACGGCCAGAGGATGCCCGGCAAAGGTGCAAAAAATATGGCAAAAATGGGAAGACGCCCACTGAAATACAACTCGGAATAATTGATTGAAGGATCATGTTGGGGCACATCTTGGTGATTCTTGTGTGCTCATAACAAGGGAATGGGGGTATGGTTTCTTGTAACATGTAAACTCATTCTCAACTATTTGCATGTACTGGGGGAAGACAGACAATGACCTTTCATTTGTAGTGTGCTTGTACTTGTTTAGTTTGCAAAGGTAGCGGGCGCCCCTCTCTCGACAGAACAAGGCCTGATAACCTGTTCAGTGGTTATTAACCACTTGAGAGTTCGCAGCCACTGCTTTTACTCACTGTGCCTTTCACAGATGGGAAATATCCATTTGCATATCAGTCTTTGTCCTGCCCAGTGGCAGTCCAGCACCGAAATGCAATGGCAATTCCAACCTGAACAAGAGTACCACCAGCAACCCCATACACGTGTTTCACCCTTGTTGGGGATCATCAGTGAGGTGAAGCTGATGCCTCTCTAAGCACAGTGAGAGGGAGACCACGTCTGGTTGCCCCCAGGAGACCTAGGGTTACCAATCCCAGGTTCCTTGAAATTTAGTTTGCAAAGGTAGCGGGCGCCCCTCTCTCGACAGAACAAGGCCTGATAACCTGTTCAGTGGTTATTAACCACTTGAGGGTTCGCAGCCACTGCTTTTACTCACTGTGCCTTTCACAGATGGGAAATATCCATTTGCATATCAGTCTTTGTCCTGCCCAGGGGCAGTCCAGCACCGAAATGCAATGGCAATTCCAACCTGAACAAGAGTACCACCAGCAACCCCATACACGTGTTTCACCCTTGTTGGGGATCATCAGTGAGGTGAAGCTGATGCCTCTCTAAGCACAGTGAGAGGGAGACCACGTCTGGTTGCCCCCAGGAGACCTAGGGTTACCAATCCCAGGTTCCTTGAAATTTAGTTTGCAAAGGTAGCGGGCGCCCCTCTCTCGACAGAACAAGGCCTGATAACCTGTTCAGTGGTTATTAACCACTTGAGAGTTCGCAGCCACTGCTTTTACTCACTGTGCCTTTCACAGATGGGAAATATCCATTTGCATATCAGTCTTTGTCCTTCCCAGGGGCAGTCCAGCACCGAAATGCAATGGCAATTCCAACCTGAACAAGAGTACCACCAGCAACCCCATACACGTGTTTCACCCTTGTTGGGGATCATCAGTGAGGTGAAGCTGATGTCTCTCTAAACACAGTGAGAACACCACTGAACAGGTTATCATGCCTTGTTCTTTCGAGAGAGGGGCGCCTGCTACCTTTTTTGTATTTATGAAAGGAACTTGGGGTTGGTCACCCTAGGTTACCTGGGGGCAACCAGACGTGGACTCCCTGCTCACTGTGCTTAGAGAGGCTCAGCTTCACCTCACTGATGATGCCCAACAAGGCTGAAACACGTGTATGGGGTTGCTGATGGTACTCTTGTTCAGAGAGGAATTGCCATAGCATTTCGGTGCTGGACTGCCCTTGTGGGCGGGACAAGGACTGATATGCAAATGGATATTTCCCATCTGTGAAGGTACAGTGAGCAAAAAGCAATGGCTGCGAACTCTCAATGTGGTTAATAACCACTGAACAGGTTATCATGCCTTGTTCTTTCGAGAGGGGGCGCCTGCTACCTTTTTTGTATTTATGAAAGGAACTTGGGGTTGGTCACCCTAGGTTACCTGGGGGCAACCAGACGTGGACTCCCTGCTCACTGTGCTTAGAGAGGCTCATCTTCACCTCACTGATGATGCCCAACAAGGCTGAAACACGTGTATGGGGTTGCTGATGGTACTCTTGTTCAGAGAGGAATTGCCATAGCATTTCGGTGCTGGACTGCCCTTGTGGGCGGGACAAGGACTGATATGCAAATGGATATTTCCCATCTGTGAAGGTACAGTGAGCAAAAAGCAATGGCTGCGAACTCTCAATGTGGTTAATAACCACTGAACAGGTTATCATGCCTTGTTCTTTCGAGAGAGGGGCGCCTGCTACCTTTTTTGTGCTTGTACTTGTTTGTTTGTCTTAAAATCAATAAAATGTTTTATCAAAAAAGAATGAAAAAGAAGAACTGTCAATGTCGGTGGATGGACTCGTCATGAGAGGACATTGAATAGTAATTCCCATGGATCTACGAGAAGCACTCATTGATCTAGCACATGAAGGTCACAGTGGAATGGTGACAGTAAAAAAACAAATCAGAGCCACTATGTGGTTCCTGGGGCTGGATCAAATTGTAGAGTGCACCATCAATACATGCCACCTATGCCAGAACACCTCCAGACCAAATAGACCAGAGACCTTTCTGATGTCATACATGCCTGAACGACCGTGGATTCACCTCGCAATTAACTTCTTCGGCCTCTTCAAAGAAAATAAGTATTGGCTGGTCATTATGGATGAGTTTTCTCAACTTCCTCTGGTGCAACTCATGTAGTCTATGTTGGCCAGTATCGTCATACCAGTACTGGACAACATTTTCTCCACATGGAGCCTTCAAGAAGCCCTAATATCGGACAATGGCCCACCTTTCAGCAGTTTGGAGTTTGAAAAGTTCATGCAGTACATGGGAATCCATCACAGAAGAATGACTCTGCTATCAGCTCAGGCCAATGGCATGTTGGAGCACTTCATGGGCAACTTGAAATGAGTTCTCCAGCAAAATGAACTAAGACAGATGTCGCTCAATCAGGCTGTGTGCAACAGACTCAGGGACTATAGAAACTCGCCACATAACACGACAGGGACGTGTCCCTCAGAACTGCTGCTTGGGAGGAAAACAAGGACCAGACTGCCTCATTTTGTGGATGAAGCGAGCGACCATGTGAAGCAGACGAGAGATGTAGATAACGTAGGAAGCAAGAGAGGAAAGAGTACCCAGATAACAGCGAGGAGCAGAAATCTCTGACCTGCAAGTAGGCGATAGGGTGCTTGTATCCAAGCAAAGGTGGAAAGAGATTTGAAATTCGATCCAGGACACCTGATGATATTGCATGTGAATGGAACAATGATTACCGCTCGCTCCCCCAGTAGAGTGGTTACTCAGAACATCTCTCACTTCAAACTATACAAAGAAGAGGGTCGAGAAGATCAGGGGGAGGAAGGACCTGCTGCAACACCTGAAGAGTCGATGACAGAGCAAGAGGATGATCCAAGAGACCAGCAAGAAGCACATCGGATCAGGTGCACCAGGTGCATTCAAAGGCCAGTGCGTCTCATTCAAGAGATGTGAGGATGTAAAAACTGTGAGAGACATTTGTTTGCCTGAAGGGGGAGATGTCATGTCCTAGGAAGGACATAGTTAACGGAGCATCTGAGTTCTGTCACTAGAGGCGCCAGCCAATGGGAATGCATGCATCTCGCACATAGGCCTAGGATATCCCGTGCTCAGGCAGGTGTAGAGAATAAAGAGTGATTTACAATGTTTTCTGGCTCTGTGTGATCATTCCCTCTGCACTGCTGTTAACCCTCACCTATCTTCATGCCCTCAGTGAGAATTTCCCCAGTTGGAAGGGGGGTGGGTGTGCTACATCCCGACACACCAAAGCATCATATGCAGCCTTAAATATTGCCTGGGTTCATTATTAGTGTGGTTGTGTTGAGCCAATGCGCAAAGGGTAGTTAAACAAACATGTTCTCAGTCTCTTTTTCCTTCTCCTTTTGCTCAACTTCTCGGCCCCTCAATTGTGGTGTCCCTCAGGGCTCTGCCCTTTCTCCTCTCCTCTTTAATCTCTATATCCAGCCTCTTTTTAAATTGATTCACTCTTTCGGGTTTCAGTGTTTCTCTCACGCGGATGGCATGCACATTCTGGTGCCACTTGATGAGCGGTGGAGTTTGTCTGCCGTCCATCTCTGGATGGGCAGAAATTGTCTCAGTCTCAATGGAGATAAAATAGAGGACCTCATTGCTGTCTCTAGCCCTGAGTCCTCAGGTTGGTCTTCCGCCTACTGGCTGGATGAAATCAGTCCTTTGCCTACCCCGTCCCTTGTGGTTAAAAACATGGGTGTTAAGCTCTCTTCCTCTTTATCAATGCAGGCTCAGGTTAGTGCTGTTTGCCAGTCGGTTCATTTTAAACTTTGCATTCCGCATAAGATTTTACACTGCCTCCCTCATCTTCCATGTGCCACGGTAGCATCTTCTCTTACGTCTGGTGCATTGGATTATTGTAATTTGCTTTTCTTGGGACAACATATTTTTTTGCTACAGCGTTTACAAATCTTGCAAAATACTGCAACAAAGTTGGTCACTGGTGCCGCCCAGTTTTCCTTGGCTTCTCCTATCTTGCAGTCCTTGCACTGGCTTTCCATGGTGAAACAGATAAAGTTTAGGGCCCCGTGCCTTGTTCATCTGGCTTTTTATAAAACAGAGCTAAATTCATTCACTATGTTCCTTTTCGTCTTCTGTCCTCTTCTTCTGCCCTTTGGATTTTGGTCCCACGGTTTAAACTCTCTCGGTTGGCAAGGAGCTCTTTTTCTGTAGTGGCAGCTCAATTATGGAATCACTCCCTGCTGATACTACAAGAGATCGTCAATCATTTGTCTTTCTGACGTGCCCTGAAAACCTTTGTGTTCTCTGTCTAAATTTCTCTCCTTAGCTCTTTTGTTTTTGTCTGCTTTGTCATACTATTTTAGCACCATGATGCCCTTGCTGATGATAGTGCCCTCTACACAGGCGGTTAACATAACCCTGCTACTTAGTTCCTAGGCCAGAATCTATGCACAAGAAATCTGAATGGTGCTAAGGCACCCTTAAATGAAGTGGACTTTGAACAGTGTTTCCTTCTGGAGCAATGCCGTGGACTGGGCTTCCTGAAAGGACTTGGAGTATGCCTGTAATTTTAGAGGGAGGGGTAATATAGTGATGTGGGATGCTGAGTTCCTCTTGGGCTGAGACAGTATTAGTTAACCTGCATAATCCTGTCTTTTCTATCCTTCTGACCTGAGCTGCAGTTACCTTATCCTGTTAGTAGCTGGCAATGGTGATATCTTGTGTTGAACAGGAGTGTAGACTGTAGAGTCTGTTTAGCAGCTCACATTTGCACGCCTACTGTGGGCACCATAGTCTTTTTGATAAACTGAGTGGTGGTTACAAGCATTAATAACTTATGGTAGAGTTGTATGGATTGCTACATTTAACCTTCCAGCTGCTTCAAGGCACAGTTAGGGCAATCATCCTAATTGTTTTATCAGCCAATGGCTTATTTCAGCTGGGATGGAGGAGAACCAACTATTGAAGTGTTATCTGATTGGTTGGGCCCATATGCTGAGTCGAGAATGTGAGGGGGCCATCCCGGTCCTCCCTGCTATGGGTGCAGGTTATTCTTCGATTCCTTTGCCAGTAAACCACACATTGAGGGCACAGACAAAAATCAACATGATAAAACATGACATAATGTAAAATTACATTGCACGACATAGCAAGCCGGTAAAATTACATTAAAACCAAAAAAAGAAATGAGGAAAAATACATTAAAAAAATAAAAGCGTCAAAACTCCCCTAAAACCTAAACATTTAATGTGGAGCCTGATTCTGAATTTCATTTAAAGTATGAAAAGTGTCATTCCATGAGGGAACGACACCCCCTTCTGTGCTCCTTATTCTATATGTATATAAAAATAGCTACATAATATGGACCGCATAGGTGTTATTTCGTTAGGGTATGACACTTTTCTTATTTTACCTGGAGCTCCGAAACAGGCACTGTGCTCCAAAATCAACATTGGGAAGGGAACATTAAAAAGAAAAACGCAAGGGTGGAACAGTGTTATTTATTAATGAAATAAGGGTGGCAGTGGATGGCCAATGGGATGTGTTGGGAAAAACCCCTATACAGGCAAAGATAAGCTGTACTTTACAAAGGGCGATTTTATATTACCATTGTTAACAAGCATTCACAATAGAGAAATTCACTAATTGCCTAGCAGATAAACATTGCGCAGTGTGTCCGGGCAGCTTAACATGGCATGGCATAGCATAACATACCATTCCAAACCTAAGAATTCATAGCATTTCAAAGCAGGGCAGAGCATACAAACATACTATAGGGTAGCATGGCACGTAGAAGGGATCGGATACATATATGTATAAGACAAAGCATAATGTGAGATAGCATAGCAGCACCACAAAGGCAGCATGTCGCAAACAGGGACGTCATTTCACCAAAATGCCAGGGGTAGAGGAAGTGGCATCACACGACCCTTGACCCCCTGATGACATCACAGGAAGTGACGTCATTTGACCCCACCTGAAGTGATATCATGGGAAGCGATGGAACACGACCTTTCACCCGTTGACAAAACAGGAAGTGGCATCACATAGCATTGTACACCACGAAAAATATGGTTCCGATGGTTTATAGTTAAAAGACGGAAAAAAAAATATCGAAAAAAAAAAATCGATTTTCTTTTTCAATACGTTTGTTTTTCGAAATGGGGGGGTTCCCCCGCACCCCTTTTTTCATTTTTTTTTATTTTACCCCTTTTTTTTACTTACCTGACCCCAAAAATACATATAAATAAATAAATAAAAAATGCAATTTTTTTTTGGGGAGATTTTTTTTCCAATATTTTTGTCATTCGATATTTTTTTTTCGGCCTTTTGACTGACCACCGGTTCCGATATCACTATAATGTGATGTACATTTCATACAAGAATGGATCGCCATATGTATCGTTAAGATCAGTGTGTATAGGCCCATATTACCAAATTACTGTGAATGCAAGCAGACGTCCATAACCAAATGATAATGATGTGTTATTATATAGCACTTACTCTTAAGCGCTTTATATAGAAAAAATATACACCTAATATCACCCAACCTGTGTTGGTACTCATTTATCGACCTCAGAAGGATGAAAGGCTGAATTGAGGCGTTTAAGAACAGACTAAATCAGTGACTCACCCCCTGAAGTGTGCCTGAAATAAACCTTTAATGAGTCTAGCAATTATTGTGTAGAATTCCAGAAAGACACATTATTTGGTATGCCTATTCTTTCTTATTTAGGGTCAGTGCTGAAAGTGTTAGACTTATGGCACTCCTGTTCTTATTTTTCTTCTTTTTTTAAGGGGCCTGAACAAGAAAGCCAGCCACTCCAGAAGTAAAGAGCCACATGATGCTGGCCACAGCCCATGAGCTTGCATTAAAAAAAAATGTTTTTTTTTACTTTCTTTTTTTAGAGGTCGCAAGGGAGACCTCAGTGGTCGCAGTTGCGACCTCTGGCGACCCCTAAATGACGTGCCTGAAGCTCTTATGTGGGGTGGCAGGAAGATGGCGGATAGGGGAGAAAAGATAGGCCCAGCATGACATGGGGACATATAAAAGGCCCAGAAACACCCACCCACCCACGAACCAGGAGCCTTTTGTGGCAAACACACTTCCATCTCCATGATGAAACAGAGCACCGACAACCAATCAACCTCACAAAGACGCACACATCCCCCCACACACATGTTCACACATACAAACCCACACACACAGACACACAAATACTACCCCTGACTCAATCCTTCCAATTTTGAGGACTGCTCCTATGCAGGTTGTCTGGAAAATGAGAATGGAGAACCGGTCCAAAAACAAAGTGCGGAAAACTCCATCCTTTGCACCTCTGCATCATTCCAGCCTGATGCCAATTGCTCTCCCTTTTCATCTGGAGTTGCTATGGGGGCCCATTTCTGCTCCCAGTTAAGAGCAAGCAGGCAGAGGATGCATGTTTGATTATTTGAATGAAATGGTGACTTCCAGAATATGCAACCATTAGTTTGCTTGTCTTTGTGGTTTGAATAGTGCTAAAATGCAGCCTTGCATGAGGGATTACGCATGGAAAGAGTCTCAAGTGTGCTCAGAGGATGAGTTTCTTTTCTGGCTGTCCTGAGGAATAAAAAATGACACTAAGTCAGTTATCAGTATTTCTGCCCGAAATTAGATTGCTGATCAAAAAAATCAATAGGTGCAGAATGAGATAGTAATTAAAGTTGAGCCAATGACAATAAGACTATCTAGAATATGACAGGCTCATCTGTCTAACACATAGTAGTATTAAATTATTATGAATGTAGAAGAATCACAGCAATAAATAAGAGCCAGTCTGTGATGATGATAGAGTAAAAATGCACATCTAGGCGTGCACCCCTAATCTGAGAAAAGGCCGGTATGTGTCCGTGGAGTCTTAATCACAACTAACAAACAGGGGTGATCATGTTCAATTGATTAAAACATATGGTGGTAATTCAGGAATAAATCTGCTGAATTACTGCCATAATCGGTTACCGTTACTGCCGCTCGGTTCCGTGGATTTACCGCGTGATTCCTAGTGATGCTATGGCAGTGTTAGTCCCCACTTTTAGGGATTTTGTCAGATTTGAAGTGAGTAGTCATTCCGCTGTGGTGTATCTGCAGATTTCTGGTGGTAAAGTGAAGGATTTATCTCAAGCATAATGCTTAGGATATGCAACACGCGTCACATTGTAATTAATGTTATTGTTATTTACTAATCTCGAATCTGGAGGTGAAAATGTGAATGAAGAAATTAAGGAATGCGGAATAAATTGATACATGAAATTGTGATCACAAAAGTTTCCATATAGAGTCCAGCGAAGGTATCCTAGCTTATTTTCACTGAGGCAAAAATAAGAATTGAATAGAAGTAGTCAGAAAGCCGCATTGGTTCATAAATGAAATATTGTCGGTAAACCCAAGCAGAGCTTCCATTAAGGTTTTGGGAGAACAAGTCATACAATTCTGTGCCTACAATTATGGAAAGCATACCATCATTTTAAAAGTCAAAATATTTTCATGCTTATGTTTTAGTAGCAAAAGACTTAGGTCACAAAAAATGAAGGGCACATTTGGATAAGGAGACAGGTAATATTGCCCTTTCTTCCTTCTTTTTCAAATCTGAGATCAATATAGTTGTCGACATGATCCATTCCAATCTGTAGGTGCTTATCCAGTCCTGTTTTTTTTTGCAGTCTGAGTTGTATTATGGGAAAAGCAGGACTACATGTTCCAGAATGCAAAGGAAAACTAAGGACTGGATACACACCTACCGATTTGAATAGATCATGTTGGCAACTATGCAATAAACTGGAAGACAAAGTAGCAATTGGATTTGTCCGATCTTGGGAGGACTCTGGGAGATATGATATGATGTGACATTTATAACGCGCCTGTACACAAGTGTTTCTAGGCACAACAAGACAAGGAGGGGGAAAAAAGGAGGACAAAATAATGATCTTACAAGGCCTTGTGTCATTCATATCGAGCAAGTGTGGGGAAGAGGAAGTGGAATCCCGTGCCAAGGGGGAAGTGGAGTTAACTCAGAAATGCAGCCAGTGGGTGGCTCATAAGTGCAGAAAGAAGGGACTTTAAGGTTGCAGATACAGGCGCTGGGGTCCCAGAGGCAGTGCAAGGGCAACTGAACATGCAGGAGCCTGGGCCTGGGTTCAGAGGGTGACCAGTACACAGAGCAGTTAGGTGCATCAGCAGGGGAGAGGAAGAGAGAAAGTGAAAGCAAAAAGGAAGGTCTTGAGTTGCTTCCGTAACAGGAGGTGGTTCTGCTCAAGTTTGAGAGAGGCAGGGAAGCCATTCCAGAGGACCCAGCCGAGGAGATAGATCTGCCCCCAACTCTCTGTTCAAGGAGAAAAATAATGCCATCACCGAGTTTGCAAATACTTCTATAATTCCACCGTTGGCTGTCATATTTAAGCACATTGATATTTATGGAAGTCTGACTGGTCAGAATGTGACTCGAACTCACCCCAATTATAAGAAGCTCACTGCTTCCCATGAAATCTGTTTTCTTATCTATGGTACTTTCTTTTGGGACCAAACGAGCATTGTTCCACTCTGTATAGAAATACATTAAAACAAAAAAATAATGATGCGTGAAGAATATATTTCCACTCCGAATCTTCATGAAAGCCTAGCTCTGCATTTGTTAAGTTGATGATTGAATGCTGAACAGCACTTCTGGGTGGGTGGAATGAATCACGTGCATGATCTGCCACGTGAGGTTATCTTCTGAGTGATTACATCATGTGTTTTTCTGATTGTATTCTAAGGCAGGTGTGATGTTTTCTAAATGTGTTTACAGGCCGCTCTCAATTTACCATCTACTACTTAGAACAGGGAACGTAACATAATAATATCACAACTGTATATTGCACATCATGCTGAGTTTATCTTACTTTGAAGCACTGTAATATTTGCTTTAGCCATTTTAATGGGACTCAACCACAGAAGAATGAATGTGTGACTTAAGCCTCGCAGGATTTAAAACTGTGCCCTACATGTAGTAGACTTAAAGGGTCCCTTCTAACACCAGCAACTTGTAGGAAAATGAGATGTGGGGGTGGATGGATTACGTAAGAGATGGTGGTGGATGGATTACGTAAGCCTCCTCTAGTTCATCCCTGCAACAGAGCTGTTGCTAGGGGGGGCTAGAGGGCTATAGCCCTTGATCTTTTGGTTGTAGCCCCGGATATAACTCAGGGGCCCCAAGCAAAAGGCTATAGCTAGCCCCGAATCCTGCCAGTCCAGACATTAGCTAAGCCTTAGCCCCTGATGTTGTCCAGACCTAGCAACACCCCTGCCCTGCATTATGATAGGAATATTTGGACTGGGTCAGAACAGTGACAATTAGTAAAAACGGTGCCACTCAGGACCTTATTGCTTATTCTAATTTGAATCTCCATCCACACTTGAAATACAGTAGATATGGCACCCCGTTCGGTAACCAGGCAACACTTCAATTGTGCACTTTCTGCCCCCTGAATGTATTCTTTCCTGATCATTGTTAATGGACACCCCTTAACTCTTACTTTTTCTTTGTCCCAAAGTCTCTCATTTTGCGATGTCTGCAAAAGTCAGACAAATATGCCTGCTGTAAAAGGGTCTCTTCAAGTACATAAGCACATAAATACTGAAAAACCATAACGCATTGACCATCAATTTCTTTTTACTAAACAAATATCTATTTAGCTTAAAAATATACGCTGTTGAAAATGACTATCGCTTTGTGTACTATAGTCAGGATTACTAATTTTCCAGTGCCAAAGGCGTAATGGGGCACTAATGTTATGTCGCCATCACTCTGACTAATATCATGGTCCCCCTTGACAGACCCAAGATGAACAAGGTCCTTGACCTGGACATGATTCTTCTTGATCTATTCAAAGCTGACATGTTAATGTGGGATCCCATTTTTTGTAACATCCTGAATGCTGGCTTTAGTTCAGGGATAATACCTCGGTCTTGGTGGGAAGATTCTAGCATTCAAATCCATAAAATAGGTGGCAAGTGCCTGACTAGTAATGAACGGCCAATATCCCATTAGGACACAACATGGAATCTGTTTGGGAAGCTTCCTCTGGGCAGGATCTATTTGTGGCTGGATAGAATGCACACCTTTACCAGTCCAGGCTAATTTCAGGAAGAGGGTTGGTTTAAGAGAGCAGTATTTCTGCACTTCTAAAAAAAGAGGGGGGTTTACCTGGCTTTTGTTGAGCTGAAAATGGCCTTTAACTCTTTGGAGAGAGAGGAACTATGGTTTCGTGTACATGCTCTTGGACTGGAGAAATGGATTCTTGCAATACCAAAAAAAAAAATTAATCAGCCCAGTACTGCCGGAGTCTTTTTTGATGGACAGTTGCAGAGGCGTAGCCAGGATTGCCTAATAAGTGGGGCCTGAAGCTAATGTAGTTGGGCCAACCGCATTGCCATTCATATCTGTAAGTGTTCACATAGTGCTGCTGAGTGGGCATTTATATTTGAGTGGGCCTGGCCTTCTCAGGCCCTACATTGCCTTCGCCTGGACAATGACAGTTGAACAAAAGACACCAACTAACACGGATGGGCGGTGAGACACGCAAATGGACAAATTTGCAAGAACCCTAAGTGGGGCTTAGATGGAGCCCAAAAGTCATATAAATAGATGTCACAATTTCTTTATTTTCAGACCATGCATCCTTTGTTTAGCAAAGATGGAAAATTCCCTTGGTTTCCTGTAGGAGCCTTCCATGAGTGCTGCAAGAAAAATCACATGCTAACCAACATACCTAAGACAAAATTGTTAATCTAGGGAAGAAGCGGAATCCTAACTGATGAAAAGAATTTCTGAATCAAAGATGTCCTGATCAAACAGGCAATTTGGTGGGAAAACTCTTAACGTTTTCCACACAAAGTCTTGCTCTGCAGCACTCTGTAAAGAAGATATATTGGGCTGCACCAAAGGCTCACATCTGAGATCATCAGAAAACAAGTTCCGGATAGGCCTATTAACTATGTGCATCTACACCCCCTGAAGGCAGAGTTGAGTTGGAAAGCCATCAAAGATACTGCAGCTTCAAAGCTGTCCTTTTCTGGATTCATCTATGAACACATTCAGGAGCTAGTGTTTTCAGGGCTCATCTTCCCTATGCGATCGTTTTCCTTCATTGCTCAAATATCTTACCTCTGCCTTTTCACAGGAGATCATTACAGTACAAATTAGCATACCATACAGTGTGGGATGTGCCTGCTTTTCTTGAAAAATCTGCTTTAAGATACATTAAAGAGAGTACTGGCACAACAATAAATAGAATATCATTGTATACACTTGAAAGAAAAATATGAAAACACAGCAGTGCCTGCTCAACCCCACCTGGAAATACAACAATTGGATAGTCCACAAACTCCAAAAAGAAATTATCTAGCTGAATTTAAAAGATACAGAAAAGGCAATAGATATCAGGTAACAATAAAAAAGTTACTTCTTAGTTCAACGGCACTAAAGATAACGTGTTAGAAACATAGAGGAACAAGTGTATGAAGGTGAATATGGGAAGTACGATCAGACCATTAGAAATGCGTATCTAGGAGCATCTAAGATCAATATGAATCCAAGACACAAGACAACCATTAGCGGCACATTGGGTAGTAGAACACAAAGAAGAAAACATTGAAGCAATACGCTTATTGCAGAATTTGTAAAGTCGAACATTCAAAAGCAGGAGGAGATCAAGAAAGAATATTGAGACAAGAGGACAAATATATAAATATGTTTTGGAGTACAAACCTAGGACTCAACTCTCATAATTAATTATATTAATTTTCTTAGTTTTATTTCCAAACTGACATGAAAAAGGGTACAAATGGAAGCCAAATGCATTATTAGAAGTATGAGGAGAGCAACCAAAGAGAAACTTATATTGTGATTGGTTTTATTATACTAACTACAACAGAATAAGGAACAGCGATATGGTAAGAATACGTACATTTATACTAGATACACTGGCATAGTAACATTCGACAACACTTCCGCTGACACTACTAAGATATAACAGCAAGTAGTGATGATACTAACACGAAATTGTACCAACATAGGATCTCATGCATGCATAAAAACACAGTACCTAATAAGAAATGATTCTGTGCTAATTAATTTTTTTAGGTACAATTTTTCATGTTATTAAACATTAAAATGGAATATTGTAACTTATGAAAATTAAGTGATATTAAATCGTGACATTTTGAAAAATTCAAAATACATTAGCAAACAGTGTTACATTTTTCAAATTTGGCATATAAATAAATGCTAAGGCACTAATTAAAAATAAAAACAAAACAATAAAAAAGAGGAAATTTCAGTTAGAGAATCTGTTGGTTTTTACTATTCCCCGATGGCCAGATGGACAGATACATTTTTGGTCTTTAAATAGTTCTACTTCTATTTCTAAAAACAATCTATAAAAGAAGCTATTGCATTGTGTGCTTATGAAAATTAACATTAAAATGTGAAATTTTGAAAAATTCAAAATACATTACCCAACAATGCTAAATATTTAAAATGTGGAATATAAATAAATGCTACGGTATTAATAAAAAATGAACACAAAACAACATAAAAAGGGTATTTCAGTAACAAGATCTGTTGGTTTTTACCATTCAAAGATGGCAAAATGCATAGAGATGAATTATTTTACTTTGAACAGTTCTACTTCTATTTCTAAAATTCAAGAAGCCTAAAAAATGTCTGCCAACCACCTGAAATGCTTGAACACGCAGTCCTCTTCAAATCCAAACTTACAGTAAGAATGATATGTATCTAGCAGTATGTATAGACTCAGAAAACATGGCAAACATTACTTAACAAGAGATTTACATATTTTGGTACCCAACAGAAGATAGGGAAATTTTAAAATACATATATACAATGCACCCTTTCTGACTGATAGGTGATAGGGAATAAAGACACGATGAGAACCAAAACACAATAGGTTGATGGGAAGCATACCTTCAGTAATACATCAAAAGGTATTGATAAATTAATAATTGTATTAGTGGGACTGACATTGGTTGATGGGGATTAACTGAAATTATATGTTTACAAGACATGTTCACTTATTTTCATAGGAATATATACGTAATTGGTTGAAAAAAAAAGAAAAGAGAGATT
Source organism: Ambystoma mexicanum (assembly GCF_040938575.1). NCBI lineage: Eukaryota > Metazoa > Chordata > Amphibia > Caudata > Ambystomatidae > Ambystoma > Ambystoma mexicanum. Next base: position 1,139,520,101 of record NC_090927.1, read on the forward strand.
TTGCTAATTCCTTTTTACAAAATTGGTTTGTTTATGAGACACACAACAAAGAAAGCATAACATTCTTTACAAGGTTACTGTGGCTATGTTATATTACTCACTAACTATAAAGAAATCTATAATTGGATTATATATAGAGGAAAATATTAGTGACATTACAAATAGCTGAGGCTCTCTATATGCATGCAATTGGAATCCAAACATACATACATGAAACAAAGATATATTATTAAATGGAAGCGCAATTCAATCATAAAAGAGAAAGTACTGTTTAAGTAAATTTCAAATATCGCTATACGAGAATGAGAATGATATGAAATGTATTTTATAATAGCATCAATTAATGATTATGATCTATATTTACTGTCTTTTTCTTCCCTCACCTCTTCTCTTTGAAATGTGCATATAATATTTGATTGGGATCATAGTTCAAAAATAGCAAATATAGGGGAGGCGTGGCTTGGAGTGCCATCGATGTGGTCGCTCCTCTGAGGCCACCCGTGGGATGCCCGCCGCCGCTGTCAAATTCCGGCGGTTCTAAGCAGGGTTCCGCGTCGCCAATGCCATCTAAAGCAACCGGAACCGACATGGCACAACCTGGATAAACATAGCTTTCGACCGAGGAGGCGTTCTACCAGAATTTAGCGGCTGAACTTCTCCCCCGTCTTCGACCGAAGAAACCAAGATGGCCGCCAATCCGGAACCCAGCAGCCCACGCCGCACTCGTCGGTAGCGGGACCCTAGGGCGCCGGGGGGCTGGAGAAGGGGAGCGGTACTTAAAACAGTATCATCCGATTCGTACCAAGGCGGCCCGGAACACTCCGGGTTGCTGCCTCGGCGGCTACGGCTTACATACACCCGGAGGGACCAAGAGAGCAGGCCTTCACCCCTCCCCCGCTACGCAGAACGAGTCGGGACCCCCGCGGCCATCTTGCATCATCCCCAACGGAGACCCTCTCCCCATACCAACGTTTCCTGGGGCACCCCTGCCCACTCACCCAGACCTAGTCCGGAGCGGGGGTCGAGGGGGCGAAGCTCTCCGACTGCGGTCTCCCGCCGTCCTGGGCCTCGCTGCTACTCTCTTAATTAAGACCTCCTGACACGAGCAGCATGTCGAGGCTGACGAAGGTGAGCAAGGGCACAGATATCTCCGCCATGTTCACGGCTCCAGAGAAACCCAAGAAACAGGATCCTCCTAAACTGACCCCACAGAAGCCACAAGAGGATAGGGGCGCTCTCGCCACCAAAGGAGACCTGATAGCCTTCATGGCGGACATCAAATCTGAGTTCCGCGCCTGCCTCTCGGAACTCACCGCTAAAGTTGACCAAACGGATCAGAGGGTCACAGAACTCGAACAGAGGTTCGGAGAGATCGAGGACCATTCCCAGGATCACGCTACTACACTGGGGGGAATGCAAAAATCTATCGATTCCCTGCATCACAAATGCGAGATCCTGGAATTCAAACATGAAGACCTTGAAAATAGGGCTCGTCGCAATAACCTCCGCATTCGGGGCATCCCGTCCTCTATCCCCGACAACAAGCTAGCGGACTACGTGGGAAGCTTCTTTGAGGCTTTACTCCTGGATCTGGACAAATCACAGCTCCTACTGGACCGGACCCACAGACTCCGCCCGCGCCGTGGGACAGATTCGGACCCCCCTCCAGATGTGATCACCAGGGTCCACTTCTTTACGACGAAAGAGGCAATATCAGCGATCAGTCGTCAAGGAGAAGAGATCACTTTTCAGAGCACCCCACTTCAAATCTACCAGGACTTCTCACCACTCACTCTCCAGAAAAGAAGAGCACTTCGGCCTCTGACATTGTTCCTCCAGGAGCAACAGATCTGTTACAGATGGCTGTTTCCGACAGCTCTCCAGTTCACATATAATGGCACCCTACGCCGAATCAGCCACTTGGAAGACGCGGAGAAAAACTTGCACCTGACCTCACCCCGAGATCCTTCCACGGCAATCCTAGAGGGGTCCGAAGACTCTGGACCGCCTCCTTCTCCAAAACCCAAACGCACGCCTTGGTCGTCGACCCAGCGGAATAACAGAAAGAGATGAACGCTGACGCTTCCATGGTCCCAGGCTCCATCAGCAAGTAAGCCGGGACACAGATACCCCTGCTTGAAGCAGGACCCGCCACCTAAATTGCAACTTTAAACACGGTGGCGGCGGGCCACATCCATGGTTCATACCCACCCCAAGGATACTTTCCATCTCTTGTTCCTTGGGAACCCACAGTACTCGATACGTGATGAGACAGTTGGCCCTGTTGGCCTTAGATATGACCGTACTGACAATGTCGGTCTACCCCCCTGTTAAAGTTGCGGTCCCCCGTTGGGGCTCCGCGTTAAAACCTCAAGTGCAGAATGATACCAAGAGTTCCCCTAACAGACATGGCAGTTGAACCTCCACCCCAGGACCCCCCCTAACCCAAGGAACGGAGAGTGAGCCTTCAGAGGACCTTCAGTCGCTTCGGATCCTCTCCCTGAATGTTAATGGCTTGAACTCCCCCAATAAGCGAAAGGCAATTCTACTAAAACTTCGCGACAAAGAGGCAGCGATAGCTATGCTTCAAGAGACCCACCTGCTGCCAGCAGATGTATCCCGCCTTCGATCCCGGCTATTCCCGCTCCAATTCTTCGCCTCTGGCACAAGTAAAAAAGGAGGTATGGCGATTCTCTTCAGGAAAGACTTGAACCCACAGATTCTGGAAACAAAAATATGCCCAGAAGGCCGATTTACAGTGATTAAATGCCTCCTGATGGGAGAATTGTATACCCTTATCTCAGTATACGCTCCCAACACTGGACAGTCACACTTCTATGACGCCTTGGGCACATCTCTCGCCAGCTTTGTGGAGGGCCAAACAATCGTCGGTGGGGACTTCAACGGGGTCCCCGACCCCACCAAAGACCGATCACACCCCCCGACTCCAGGCGACTTCGCCCAAGCACTTAGCCTCCTTCGATTCTTCAGGACCCTGGAGATAATAGACTCATGGCGGGTGTTTCACCCTGACGAAAAAGATTTCTCCTTTTACTCCTTTGTCCATCGCACCTTCTCAAGGATCGATTTGTTCCTGATCTCCCCGCATACGTTCCCCTCAGTCAAAAAGGTCACCATCGGCACAAGAGCGATCTCCGACCATGCCCCAGTGCTCCTTGAACTCCAGGTTCATAACCCTAACCCTAACATCCCGCGTAAATGGATGCTGTACGACCCGATCCTCAACGACAAGGCCACCAGAGAAAAGATCGCAACAGGAATAAGTAACTTCTTTAAGGAAAATCCAGCCTCAGACACCTCATTAGCAAACAACTGGGATACCATGAAGGCAGTAATCAGGGGCTCCCTGATAGCCCAAGGTGGGGCCTACCATCGAGATAGACGACAGACCCGGACGGCTCTAGAGCACGAATTAAGAGAGGCCGAGGCACTCCACAAGGAGAAAGGCTGGTCCCCCAAAACACAACGGATCATCCGTACGGCACGGAAAAAACTGGAAGCCCACTATGCGGAACAAACCGCCCAACTAATGGCGAAGGCCAAACAGTCATATTATGCGAAGGGCAACAAGGCGAACAAGTTCCTGGTGGCCAAACTAGCCAAGCAGAGACGCATCAACGCGATCATGGGCCTGCGTGACGCCAACGGGATCACACTATACTCAGAGCCCGAGAAGCAATGCCTCGCAATAGACTACTTGGCCCAAATCATGAAGGCAACCCCACGAAACCTATCACAACAGAAGGAATACCTGCAGCAGGCAGAAGTGCCCCGGCTCTCCGACGCAACGAGAGACGAACTGGAGGAGCCCATCATGGGGGAGGAAATTGAGGAGGCCATCAAATCACTCAAAACACGGGCCCCAGGCCCGGATGGCTTCTCAACCCGGTTCTATAAGCTATTCAGAGCACAACTGACCCCCCATCTAACTACCCTATTCAACTCCTTCAGGGAAACGGGGGCGGTGACCCCATCGATGCAGGAATCTACCACCATCCTCCTACCCAAACCTGGAAAAGACCCAAGAAGCATAACTTCTTACAGACCAATCGCACTCTTGAATATCGATGCGAACATATACTCAAAAATTCTGGCAACCCGTTTGAATCGCATCTTGCCGAAGATCATCCACCCCGACCAGGCTGGTTTTATCCTGCACCGGACAGCAGGTGATAATATCCGGAGAACCCTGAACTTGGTGGACCTCGCCTCCCGGAACTCCCAAAAACTAGTCTTGGTGGCTCTCGACGCAGCTAAAGCGTTTGATAAGGTGGATTGGACGTTTATGAGACACACCCTAGGGGCCTTCGGCTTCGGACCGGCTTTCCAAACGATGGTTCTAGCTAACTATGATTGCCCTAAAACAAGCCTGAGGATCAACGGCCACAACTCGGCCCCAATCCCCTTATCATGCGGAACCCGGCAAGGCTGTCCACTGTCGCCCTTGCTCTTTGCACTCACCATGGAGCCCTTCGCACAAAAAATAAGGCGGAATGACCAAATCAGGGGCATACAAAGTGGCCCTACACACCATAAACTCGCCCTATACGCGGATGACATTTTGCTTACGATTTCGGAGGCCCACTCATCCCTCGAACCTGCGATACGCGAAATCACCAGCTATGGCGAAGTCTCAGGCCTCACCATAAATTTCGATAAATCATCTGCCTTGGGTATTGGCCTCACCCCAGCAGAACGAGAACCGTTGACTAAGATGTGCCCGATAACATGGGAAAGGAGCGCCATCCCCTATTTGGGGGTCTACATCCCGGCTGACCCAAGGGAGACATACAAAGCCAACTTTCCCCGACTCTTCAAGGAACTGGAAGGCGACTTGAAGCGATGGGAGACCCAAGAGATCTCACTGCTCGGGCGCATCACTGCATGCAAGATGAACCTCCTTCCGAGATTCCTCTACACATGCGCCTCATTACCGGTGGCAATCCCCACGCCAACTCTCCGAGGGATCCAGAGGAAAATGCTGAACTTTATCTGGAGAGGTAAGAAAGCGAGAATCCCTCTCAGAACTATGTTGGGGAGTCCCAAATTGGGAGGGCTGGGGGTCCCAGACCTACATGCCTACAGAGTGGCAGCCCAACTGGCCCGGGTCCAGGCCTGGCAAAATACGACAAACCGCCCCAGATGGGTGGAGCTGGAACAATCACGGGCACCCCTACCCCTGCGATTTCTACCACACATCCCGCCCCCCCTCAGGACCCATTGGGGAGAGCTCCTGCTATCAACTAAACACACCCTTAGCACTTGGGACTGGGCGCTAAAACAAAAGGGAGTGCCAAGAGGACTGAACCCACATTCCCCGGTCTTTCATAATCCAATGTTCACACCGGGTACGAATTCTCGCAATTTTTGTAATTGGATCAAAGGTGGGCTGGAGACCATAGACCAGCTGTATATAGGGGAGAGACCTCTCACATTCGCCCAATGCAAGGAGAAGTTCCAACTCCAGGAACGGGATAGATTCACATATATCCAACTACGCCACTGGTGCTCGCATCCCCAAACCTTGCAAGCAGCAACACGCCCTCCCACTGCCCTAGAACTCACCCTAGGAGACCTTCCAACCCGCGGTGGCGTATCCACCCTGTACAGACGCTTTCTAAGCGACTTCCTGACCACAAGAACCCGATGCATGGCCCAATGGGAAGCGGACCTGGGTCATCCGATAGAGGATCAAACCTGGGTTGACATATGGACCAGATGTCATCCGCCGCGTCGGATGGGGCTTACTTCCGCATTGGCGTCTGTGCCATGGTAGGATGCGGCTTTAGCGCCGCTTACAGGTCTAGTTGTTGCTTCCAACGGCTACCCGGAAGTATATATGCCGTGTACTTCCGGCGTGCCGTTGCGTTGCAACCCCCTTAGATTGCTTTGCTTTCCTTTGGGTATGACGCTACATTTTTCCTCTTCGGCCTTTTTTCTGTGCCGCTCCCTGCCTCTACTCTTTTCTCGCCCTGCTGGGTTGGCTCCCTCACTCTTTCTCTCGTACTTTTTCCTTCGCTGCCTACCGTTTCCGAGTAGTCTCTTCTCTCTCTCTCTGGCCGGAATCCTGCTCCAGCATAATCCTACCTTTCCTCGCCCCTTTCTCTTTGTGGAATCTCCTGCATTGACTTCTATCATCCTCCCTCTCGGAATCTCCGCCCGCCTGGCTGTCGGAGGTTTTCTTCTCCGGACCACACCTGCCCTCGGAACCTCCACAACATCCTCTACGAGGCTTCGATCCAGACGAAAGGGTTTTTTACGCCTTCCGGCTTTTTCCCTTTCTTAACCGCCTGTCTGCGGAAGCGGGGTCCCAGGACTGCTATGTACATCTAGCGGTCACTGTGGCTTCCCTTCGCGGCAGGTCTTTACCGCTAAAGAAGGAGAGAGATTACCGCACCCGGAGGAACTTTGTCCCGGAGGACCTGGAGATCATCTCGTCAGGTGAGGAGAGCGTGGAGGAAGGGGGGCGAGAACGCCCCAATCGGGACACCAGAACACATAACTCATCCACCTGCATCACCAACAGGGAATGTGCGTACAAGATCACGCTGCGGTGGTACTATTCGCCCCTCAGACTTCACCATGTGAACCCCCAGGTGGACCACTCTTGCTGGAGAGGATGCGGCCACCCAGGCTCTTTCTTCCACATGTGGTGGGACTGCCTGAAGATCCAACCATTCTGGAAAGCTTGCCTAGGGTCCATCTCACAAATTACCGGAACAATGATTCCCTTGAAACCAGAACCGATCTTGCTGGGAGCTCCAATCCCCGGGATCTACCCGCGCTCTGGACCCAGAGCGAAAATACTAACTCACTGCCTACTAGCAGGGGAAACGGTGGTGGCCCGAACCTGGAAAACCCCGGAAGGCCCCCACATCGCCCAATGGTGGACCAAACTATGGGACATTCTGATAGCGGAGAAGGTGACGGCAGCACAAGTGGGAACTCTACATCGCTTCCAGAACATCTGGGCTCCAGTGCTGGAATTCGACCAGCGCTTCCCCGCCCTGACCTACAAACCCACCAGGGCCCACTGGATCTTAAAAAACCAGGAGAGCCCGGAGGAAGACCCATAGTCGCTGAGGCTCAATCCGGACTGCCCTGGAGGGAGGAGCCCGCTCACAGAGCTTATGGGATGGATAAACCAGGGGGAGGGTGGAGGGAGAGGACGCAGGGGGGATAAAGGACTGGGGGTCAACTTGCCGATATAACCACTGCATATAATGTCTGTACTTATCATTCTGCCTTGATTTAAAATAAACAAAGTTTAAAAAAAATAGCAAATATAAGAAAGACAGTGGGGGTCATTCCGAGGTTGGAGGTAAGGGAAAAACGATGCCGGTAAAGGATTACCGGCATCGCTTACCGCTACGGGCTATTCTGTCCAACCAGACCGCTCTTTACGGCATCGTACTTTACAATGCCGTAAATAGCGGTCTATGCGTGCGCGCGCACGACACACCATACCGGCATTAGCGGCATGCCGTAAACCGGAGATGATCCCAAGTAATGCGGACATGCAAATAACGGCCTCCTGAAGGCCGAAAAAGAGCCTACCGGCATGTTGTAAATACCGGCATCTCCGAGAAGGTGTAAAGAACCCTGAGCAGTGTTAAGAATTGCCACAGGTGCACACAATCAACACAGGTGGAGGCAATGGAGTGAGGGCCAGTACAAAAGGAGCACCCCCACACACCACACCCCATCCCACACCAAGATGATACCAATAGTAGTAGCATTACTGGAGCTGGAGGCCCTGCTTGCAAGGCCTCAACAACAACAACAGCCCCCACCACAGAGGAGACACAGCAGGGGAAGGAGGGTAAGACAGGCCCAGCATGCCCCACCAGCGCAGCCACCGTTACCACGCCGGCAGCACCAAATCCCTCGCATCAGAGCCACCCCCTTCAACATAACACCTGAGCAGATCCACACCCTTTACCGGCTTCACCGTGACACCATCACCACCGTAGTGGACCTGATACACAACAACATAGTGAGCCTCATAGAAATACGCACCGCCATCCCCCCTCTGCTGAAGGTAGTGTCTGTGCTGCACTTCTTTGCCACGGGCACCTACCTGCACACAGTGGGGCACATGCATGGCATATCACAACTCTTATTTTTCCAGATACTGAACCAAGTGCTGGATGCCCACCTCAAGCACACAAGGGACTACATATCCTTACCACGGACTCCCCAGGAGATATTCGATACAAAAGTTGCCTTCCATGCACTGGCAGGCATGCCAAATTGTGTAGGTGCCCTTGACTGCACCCACGTGGAGTTGGTAGTCCCGCATGCCATGGAGGTGGTGTATCGCAACCGCAAGCAATACCACTCCATCAATGTGCAGATGGTATGCAACGCCAGCAAAATCATCACACAATGTTGTGCCCGATATCCAGGATCAACTCATGACTCATTAGTCCTGTGGATCTCCACGCTACCACGCTTCATGGAGCGACATGCTGGACGACGTGCTTGGTGAGTTGCCTGACTGGCCCATGGCAGTGCATCGGGGTTGTGAGGCGGTGGCTGCATACTCCACCTGGGTGGGAAGGGGGGGATGCATACTCCACCTGGGTGGGAAGGGGGGATGCATACTCCACATGGGTGGGAAGGGGGGAATGCATACTCCACCTGGGTGGGAAGGGGGGGATGCATACTCCACCTGGGTGGTAATGTTGACGTCAGTGCACAATGTGCACATCATCGAACACTGTGCCCCAAAGCAACTGAAACTGCACATGACAACCAAATTCCATAGTGATGAAGTAAGTCTGACACCTATCACTACATGACTAACAGTTAACCGGCCCACATCCCACAACACATGCACCACTCATCGGCAGCCCTGACACACCGTGAGGCCATCCTACACTATGCACTGCATATGCACTATGTTGCTGTATCCAGCATATCACCACACATGACAGTCATCCCTGGGAGCGCTGCAATCACCATGGAACTGATCAGTGCAGAATGACGAATATGGTACTGACTACAGCCAACACTCCCTACTACAAAATCTCACAGGACACAACACATGAATGATTTTACTGCAACACTGCTGCTTGTATATACGATGCGCGTGCAACAAGATGTCAGTGCACACCATGACCCATCTCGAAGATGCAACCCACTCCATCAGTCCATTGCACAGGACACATATCGTGGCCATAAATGGGGTAAATGCATCCAGGGACATGTGCGTGTGGGCAGAAATTACCTGCTGCCATGTGAGACTAGTACAGTTGTCCACCATGAATGTACGAACACTTACCTTCATTCCCCTCTCATGCAGGTGATGGTGGCTATCCCTTGAAGCCATGGATCATGACCGCTGTCCGAAACCCACAGAACAGGCATGAGGAGGACTACAATCGTTCCCATACCCGTAAACGTGTGGTGATTGAGCAGACCTTTCGCCTGTTGAAGGCACGATTTCGCTTCTTCAGCCGGTCTGGTGGGGCACTCCTCTACAGCCATAAGAAGGTGTCCAAGATCACCATGGCATGTGTAATGCTGCACAATATGTGCATCTGTCGGAACGTGCCCCTGCCCCCTGACATGGAACTGCTACCACCAGATGATGATGAAGGGGAGGAGGAAGATGTGGCAGGACATCATCAGGGTGCCGATGCACAGGAGGGACGTGCCGTGCGCCAGTCATTGATTGGACAATATTTCTGACACACAAGTCAGCAAAGGGTGTCATAATTTGAGGACATAGGGCACTGGGTGTGGGGATACATGTACACTGAGCACTTTTATATATTAAATGACACATGCGCAATGATGAATATCCACTCTGGTTTTTCTTTGCAACACAACCGGTGTATTAAAAGTGAAAATGTCTAAGTGAAAAACATACCCCCCTTACCCTCCAACTCCACCACACACCCTCATCCCCCTTCCCCTCACCCCCCAAATCCCCCACACATCCTCACCCCTCTCCCCCTCCCCCCACAACTCCCCAACACTAGTCCGATAGGGTCCACATAGCCCACATGTGGCTGGCAGTAAAGTCACTCTGCCCTCCTGGAGCCAGGGGGAGGCATGTCCTGGCGGCGCTGGCCACGGAGCGACCGATGGAGTGGGCTGGTCTGGGTGGAGTTGCTTGTTGAAGGGGTGTCCTCATGCTGAGGCTGTTGGCCAGGATGAGCAGCCTCCAGAGCATCGGCTATGCGGCCGAGCACTTCGCAGAGCCGGTTGGTGCTGTCCATTATTACCTGGCCCAGTGCCCTCAATTCATCACGCCACTTCTGCCTGGCCTGCCAATTGTCCTGCACAAAATCTGTGATCAGGGCTGTGAGCTGGTCAGCCCGCTGTGCATCGGCAGATGAGGTAGTGGCCCTTCTGGGGATCGGGCTGACATGTCCTGCCGGCGCTTCCTCAAGGGAACTGGGCACAGGACTGGCATGTCCCTCTGTTGGTCCTTGGCCAGATTGCTCAAGTGTGTCGGTCTCAACCGAGTCACTAAAGGATACCTGGGGGTTAGAGTAGGCTTCAGGGGTGTGCACGACTTCAACTGTGAGAGCCAGCATTTATACATGGCTACAATAGCACATTCAGATATTTGTGAGTTATCGGCATTTGGGTAGGGAATGGCACATCATTCAGTACTTGGGTCGTAAATGCATGCATATGTCGGTGTCATTCATGTTGGCTGGGTACTGTGATGTCTAACATGCACACTGTTTACATCAACTGCCCTGTGTGCCTCATGGAATGGGCCACTTTGTGTGGTATGTGTCATATATGTTACGGCCTTGCACCTGGCACTAGCTTGGGTCTCACTTGCTTCGGCATGATTTACAGGGGGGGGGTGTGGCCGACCATGCCGTGACTCCTTGGCCAGACCTTAGCAGTGACTTTCATAACATTGGCATTGGCATTATTGACTTTGGACACTCACCTCCATCAGCGGATGACGTTGCACCACAGTCTATTTCTCCGACCCCTTCAATGGATTCGGAGCCTATCATGGCCGCACATGTCTCCTCCCACGGCATGACTTTCATAGGCGAACTTGGGCCTCCTCCAGTCTCCAAGGCCTGGTTTCTATTCACAGAGAGAATGCTCCGCACCCTCAGCCGCAGGTCGTCCCACCTTTTGCGGCAATCCTTTGTGGTGCGGGCGGTGTTGCCCACAGCGCTCACCTTCTGGACCACTAGTGCCCATATTTCTTTTTTCTTCACCACCGCCTCCCTCCGCATGATGCTGCTGAAAACAGTCCCAGCATGCGCGTGGAGGGTATCCACAAGCATCTGCAGTTCATCTGGGCTGAACCGCTCCTTTCGGAGGTGGGCAGCTCCCTTCTTTGGCGCTTTGGGCATTCCTCAGTAGTGGTATTTACTTTCCGGTAGGTCAACAGTGTGCCAGGGGTCCTGCCTGGTGAGGATGGCAATGGATTGTGTTTTTAAAGATGGCCGCCCTGCTCCTTCCGTTCCTGTGCGATGACGCTAGTTCCGGTCCCGCAATTTACCCGTGACCGTAAATACAGTATCAAGACAAGTATAGTATCACAGAAAAGTTACTTGAACAAACAACATTCAAAACATATGTTATTTTCACTTAGCTCCTCTATAGAGGTGTGCAGTTGTGAATGTATATGCTAAATGCAGATCAGCTTAAATATGACTTGCACATGTTTGAATTTGGAAAATAATGATCTCTGAATAGTGTGCTTGTCTCTGAATAGAGTGTGTGAGTTATGTTCAGCATATGTTTCTGCAGCTTTCAAAGAACATCTGTAGATAACTTTCAACGTATATGTATGTGTGTGTGTGTGTTACTTTAAATACACATGTGTCTGCAGCTGCTTTCTATCTATTCCTTCTGAGTTTTCCTGCAGCCCAACAAGTTTGGGCTGAAGATGTGATCTTCCCTAGTAAAAATGTATAATGTTAAAACATCCTTTCCCTGTCACATTACACATGGATCTGTTTGTCCATTCAAAGATAAGTGACTGCAAGTGTTTAACATTTCCCACTATTTTCTAAGAATATGATGAATTATCTGTGCTAATTTCGTTTTTTCATGAACATATGAATTATGACTAGACTCACCCTGACATGCAAAATTGTGCATGATATCATATGAGCTGATAGTCTGTGGCAAATACTCTATGGCCTCTGTGACTCTATGCTGGGATGAGCAAGGCTTCTAATTAATGATGCTTACATTTACAAAAACAATCTGCCTTTAAGTTGCATCAATACACGTTTGTTTTTTAATCTCGGCTCTCAATACAAAAGGCACTGCATCGGGTTTAAGGCACAGGGCCTTCAATCTATCACTATACATGGGATATTGACACTTTAGCATCCCATTTTCCACCATCTAGCTTTTCCCAGGATTTTCCCATGTTAATCATTCTCTGCTATTTGGATTTACACTAGGGTTTTATTTACCTTTTTACATGTAATTTCTCATTTGGGGAAAATCATCCTGAATCCGCTCACTGGAGCGGTTGCCCTCAGCAAGGTTTTTGCTATGGTAGCTACTTAGAACCCAGGCATGCCCATCTCTCCCGTCTGCCTTCCAACCAGCCTCAGTTCTCTCCAGCTTTATATTTACAACAGTATCCATCAAATCTTCAATGTTCATCTCCCCATATTAATTAATTATAATCCCCCTGATCTGTGTGTACACCATTATATATCTTTGACTCCTCCTATGAGCTTGTGACAGAGGTGTAGCTTCTCCAGTCCCATGATCTGCAAAAGGGAGGGGTAAAATCAATGGCAATTTTATTTTATGGGCATAACTTTGTATGTAAATGTGTGGGAAAAGTCGAATCAATATTATTAGATTCTGTAGATCAGTCTGAAAGATCATGTGAAATACCTGTCTCTGTGTGAGATATCTTTTCAAAGATGAGTGCTTTTCCTAATTATCTCCAAATATTTCCATGACATCCCACAGGGATTTTATGTGTGTTGAAAATGTTGTGTTGATCGAAACCATGTATCACAAAGATACGTATTTTTAAATAATTAAATATTTGATTGAAATTGTGCAATAACATCTTTTCTTCCATTTGTAAATGAAAAATATGCTGTCTGTGTCCACGAAATGGCACTGCTTTACATTGGAAATTGGCTCATTGGAAAAAATATTAAATAATTGTCATCTTTAATGCAATGCAGTTATGGTTTTTATTGTACCTTTCATTAACTAGACAATGGCTGAAACAGGATTGAAAGGTAACTAAAAGGACTGCCCTATTTGTGGAAGGACTAAGGACTCAAGAATTATGGAACAATCAGGCGTCCTGCAATTTATTGTTTTTGACTTACCAAGATTCATGTATTTTTTTGCTATTTTTAAAATGGTTGGCTTGACTCAATCTGCTCTGTTGAACCCTCCAAAGAGCTATTATTTGGTTTACAGGTTCAGTCAACATACTAATACACCTACAATTTGTGTAGATCTGCACAGCATTTTTTAATTGGCTAATGCATTATTTTTCCATTATTTTAGGTGCAGAGAACGTACATGTAACTGAACAAGTAATGCAGTTAATTGCACATTCTCTGCACCTTGATGTGTAAAGAAAAAAGAACAAATAATGAAAAAATAATGCATTAGCCAATTAAAAAATTATGTGCAGATCTACACAAATTGTAGGTGTATGTGTGTGTTGGCTGAACCTGACTGAACCTGCAAACCAAATAATAGCTCTTTGGAGGGTTCCACAGAGCAGATTGATTCAAGGCAAATATTTTCAAAATTGAAAAAAAGTATGTGAATCTTGGTAAGTCGAAGGCAATAAGGGGCCATACTACTGTAATATCAGGGAAGGGTGTCATAATGTAGCAAAAGGCTCTCAGAGTATATCAGAATTAGCAGCCATTTTCACCTCGTTTTCTTAATCTAGTGGTTTAATCAGAAAACGACTTCTAGAGAACAAGAGCCTATAGGGAAGTAGGCATCTTCTTCATACAGGTCAACAAGCTCCAGAACTGGTCTGCAAACCAAAGTCACAATGTCAATTGTTTACACTACACATTTTGAATGGGAATTTGTGGATTTTAACTAGAAAGTTATTATCATTTTTTGTATTATTTTGGAATTGCAGACTCAATATACCCTCATTTATAGTCATTGCAGTGTATTTTCTAGCTTTGGATTTTTACAGTGTACTATGTATTATACATTTGTAATGGCTATGGCAAACATTAAACTGAAGCCAAACTAATAATCATTAGATGTTCACTGGGGTGGAGCATAAGCAAACTGTCTCTTCATAGTTTGTGCTACCTGCTTTTGCAAATATATTGAGCTGACATATCAATAAAATAGTGTGTTGTGCATTGTTTCATTACTTGCATTCTTTTTACTTACTGTTTGCAGTGACTACTCATTATTATTCAGTCTTGATTTGCTTCTTTTGCAGCTATTTTTTTTTACATGTCTTTGCAGAAAGCAATCTTTTTAAATCAGAGCGTGTTTAATATTGTCAGTGTTGTTTTTTAACAGACCATTGTGGGAGCATGCCTCACATTTCTTTGTTTTTTCATGCTTTTCATGTTTTATGCCTTTATTTATAAAAATCATGTGAATAATGTTCCTATGGGAACTTCGACAGCAGTCCCTTTGTAAAAAGAAACATGCAGCCTCACTGTGACAGATTCCATCCTTATGAGCTACAAATTACATTTTTGAATGGTTGTGAATATTGTGATGAAAGAAAAAATCTATTCTATAATCACCCCAAATTTAATGGGGTTCCCCAAAAATGTTTTTGCCCAAGTTAATCACATGTTCGAGATCCACTCAAACTTGTTTTGTTTTAAACAGCTGAGGGGACTGTGTGTAGGGAACTCTAAACAGTCTTTGGAGCCCCAGGCTTGAATTAACTCTCTGATCATGTCCCTGTAGTGCCTGTGGGTCAGGGTAGCCATTAATAGCTTTGGCCAGGTGCAGATGAACTTCTGGAGGATGGTGAAGACTCCACCAAGCCAGGCTAGAAGGTATGGTAAAGTTCATGGTAAAGTGCATGGCAGGGGCCATCTCCCTGTGTGCTTACCTGATCAGATGATGCACTCATTAGTCAAAACTGGCAGATAGCAACTACTGAGGTGGGGTGAGCACCCCGGTTGTTGCTATTACCAAAATGTAAGAGGAGTCTTTCCTGCAATTGACAACCTCAGGCATATTGGATTAGGGATGCAGTAAGTAATCTGACTTTGGATCACAGGCAATGAGGTCACAAGGTAGTAATAGGTGGGTGGACATTGGCTAGGACTAGCAAGTATTGGTTACTGAGCAAACCCTGGGAATTAGCATGTAGGATTAAAAGGCCTGCAATGCAATCACTCAATTGCAACATTCATGGATTACGGACTGCTGCGAAGACTTTGCATGATGAGCTAATCCTGAAGGCTGATTTTCTGCACCAAGAAGAGCTATGCCTGATAGCTGCTGACTGTAAAAATGACTGGCACCCTGAACTGTTACAGGACTACATACCAGGATTGGAGCTGCCAAACCACAATTTACCCATGGGAACAGTGCCATAGAAACAGACTGGCGACCTGCCTGCTTTTCGTGGGAAGCTTTCATCAGGTTACAGTCAATGTTCCATGGGCTATAGAATCCAGGGCCAGTCAACAGAAGCTCAGACTGTCATGATCTCTGCTTCCAAAAGGTCAGGGTTTTCCCAACTCCCTTGGAAGCAGATCCATAACCCAGGTTCCGAGTGCCAACCAGTCCCAATTGGGACCTTTTGGACCCAGTCCTGGCGCCAGTGGCACCAGGCTCATAAATATGCCCAGTCCCAGCGCTGGAAGCGCCGGGCTCATAATGCTTGGGTGGACTTACCTTCAGCAGACCATGCTGCTTACTTGCCTGCCAGTTGAGCCTCTGATCCTCTTCTGTTTGGAACTACTTTTCCTGTTGGGTGGGGCTGGAGCCACTCCCTAGATTCAGAACACTGGAACTCTTCTGGAAGGCAGGAACTCTTTTCTTACCAGGAACTCTTTTCTTACTTAGGCGTGGCTGTGGAAGGAGACACCTAAGCACTACAGGAGGCTATTTAAACCACACCCGGTGGATGAATCTTGCTTTGCGTTATTCTGCAACCTCTGCAGCAGAACGCTCATCGTGTCTTCTGCATCCGGTCCTGGGCCTAAGGAAAAAGGCTTACCATCCTGAATCCAGTCTTCAGCAACACCTATAAAGACAAGAAAGAACAGGTTAGCATTCCGGCATCTGAAAGGCAAAGGCTTACCATCCTGAATCCAGTCTTCAGCAACACCTATAAAGACAAGAAAGAACAGGTTAGCATTCCGGCATCTGAAAGGCAAAGGCTTACCTAATCTTCGTGCGCTCCGGAGGTCTTCACACTGCATTCCGGCATCTGAAAGACAAAAGTTTACCAACTCTTCGCACGCTCCGGAGGCCTTCGGCGCTGCATCCCGCATCTGAAAGACAAAACAAGGTGCGTTTAAAGACATTGGGGAACTTTAATACTCACGTGCCATTACTCCTTTCCACATCTAATCCAGTGGGTATTCCGGCACCCTGCAGCCGCTCCGAACTCGTACCTGCAAAATAAAAAGACAGTTAGAGCGCATAGTGAAGCAGGCAACAAGCGCTTACTTACGTGCTTCCAGGCGCTTCTATTCATCACACGGGCTCCATCTTCAACTCACTTCAGCCCGTCATCCGCCATCGCCGGAACCCTGCAAAACAAGAGACATCATTACTAAAGACTTTAAAGACATTTGAATGACTCGAAACTTACCGTTCGTGCAGTAAACGACGGACAGCAGTCCTCTGAAGTCAAGAGGCCTGCGCTACCTATCCAGTGAAGAAACTGGTTACAGCACCCTGCCCCGAGGCAGATGGAGAGCTCGGCATTCACTTACCTAAGGTGAGAGCGTTAACCTTTGGGGGTCTACAGGAGAGGAGAAGAGGAAAGAGATAGGGACACCCCAATAACCCCAGTTCATTAACCCCATATTTTCTATCTGCAGACATCTTACTCTACACGTCAGGCATACAGTGCACAGAGGTCCAGCCCAAAGAGCCAACCGGGTGCTACACATCACCTTTGAAGATATAGTAGTCGCCCAGTCAAGACCGGCGCCTCTGCGAGAATCAGGTGAGCGTTACACAGACACTCAGGGCCATTGAACATGATTTGGGCTGGTTTGAGCTTTTGGATCAGAGAAGGTAATGTTAACCAGGAGGCTTGCACACTACCGCTTACCCTTGGTCAACACAGCCTTTGCACTTGCCATAACCGCCAACTGGTAAGATGTTTACTCCATTTTCTTTCAAATGTTTTGACATTTCTTTTTGATCACTATGGCTGCCCATTGGAACCCATGTTAACTGAGATCCCATAGACTTCATTTGAACAGCAATGTTTATTTTCATGGATTCCGTTTGTAGAAGCACATATCTCAAAGGTAAAGCTTTCTTCATTCTCTGTACATCTTTCCGGTTGTAGGTCAATTGGTCGAATCTAAATGGTCGACAGGACAAAGGGTCGACACCAAAAGGGCGACAGGTCAAATGATCGAAAAAAAAAAAAATTTCACACGATTGTTTTTTTTTGGGGTGGGGTCCCCTCTAACCCCTTTTTTTTGCTAAAAAAAACCCCTTTTTTTCCCTAAACGAAAACCTAAAAAATATATATATAAATAAAATAAAAATTCGATCATTTGTCCTGTCGACCAAATTGTGTCGACCATTTGTCTGTCGACCATTTGTCTGTCGACCATTTGACTAGACAGCCGTCTTTCCCATAGCATGGACAATTGACAATGATCATTAACACATAAAGCATAATAGGAGGCCTCAGCTGCTAGAGTTGCTGGTGATGGCTTTGCTAGGTGGATCTTGGCACCATCAAGCATGGCAAGGTGGGACTTTAACTGGTGTAAGTTGGGTAGGGACAGGCATGATATTTCATGATTGACTGCTGTGGTTCCATTGTGAAGTACTAAGGTTTCAAATATCCCTCACGGTTAATGCTAATGAACTGCTCAAAGAAGGACCAGGATCACAAGCATAGATGAAAGTAGCAGTGTCATTGAATGGAAAAAGATGAACAAATGGGAAAATGTTGCACGAAGAGAGGAGGTTGAATCTTACTTCACTGTTACAACGTTCCAAGGTGAAGTCACAGACAAGGAACCTATACTGAAAGACAGTATTAATCAGTGTGACCCAAAGCAGGTAACTTGTCTTTCTTTTACCTTACCAGGGAACAAGCTGACTGTTTTTGTATTGCAAGAATGGTTCATGCAATATGCTCAGATTTTTCCTCTTATACATTTTTACTTCTACTAAAACTTAGACTTTTTTCATGGATTCGTTTATTGATAATTAGATAATACATTTGGCTATATTTATACTCTGGTTTGGATATTCATTTAATTTATTTACTTAATTGATTTTTTATAACGCACCTAATACCATACCTGAGTTTATTTTTAAGTACGGTCTCGGGATTCGAACCTCTGTTGCTCTGCTTGGTCTTGCTTCCAAGACCAGTGCGTTGCCCCTGTGCTTTCCTATCTTTCACTATGTGTTTCTTGTAAGCATTTGAACTGGTTGCTCATCTCAAGCCTCTTCTGATTTTGACCTCACATGGTACTTTCTATGTCAACATGCCATAAATAGTCCAGGCAATCCTGAACTATAATTATTGGAGGTTTTGGGAACAGGAGGTCTTTAAACCACTTGACTTTACTGTTGCCTTCATTGTGGCCCTAGGTTTTGAACAGTCAAACGAAAAAGGCACAGTCCCAAGTTTTTTGTTGACGGGGGAGAAATTCTCAAAAGGGACCCAGTAATAGGGAAAAACAGGAAGTACCAAAAGGTACAGAGAATTAATTACCCCTTACTATTCTAGCTCCAGAGTTGACAGAAATCAGGATACTATAGTCACATATATTTACACCAGACACACAAACATCACTATCAGTGGAGCATGGGGGACTAGAAGGAGAAAAACATTCGCCACAGGAAAATGTTAGCAAATACTTTTATTTATATAAATATAAAAAGGACAGAATCGATTCCTACATCAATGTATCAAAAGATACCAAAGGCTAAAAAAAGACATAAAATACATTAATACATATATGAATGTGTCAACCAATGACCCTATTCTTAGAAAGAATTCATAAGCTATATTGTCACTCATTTAGACATTAGCTGAGGTATAAATTGTCGACATGTTTCGGCCCATACAAAAATCAGACATTTCCTCAAATGTCTATTTCGAGATAGATATTGTGGCCATCTTCAGGACATATGATTTCTTCACACTTGGTCTTTTATGTGATGTGGATGGGACATCATTGATCTACAAATTCGAAACAGGGGAATGACATTACTTCACACATAACCATATGTACATTACATAGTTATTTTAAAATTCTTTTCTAAAGAAGAGACATTCCATAACAATACATAAGTGAATTTTATATAAAACATATATCATATTTGACCTCTTAGTCCTACCCACATTTCTTGGGCTCCTTTTGTTGTGTTACCTTAATTATGACAACGTTACTTGATGGTCTACCGGCCATATCATCACGTACACAGGGGACAGGGAACAGACACACATTTACAAAATCCTACATAGCAAATGTGACACAATATCAAAATTTCTTACTTTTTGACTCTGAAGAGAGTGTAATTCGATCGATGATGCACATTCATCCGTGATGTGTATGAATGTTTATATTTAGTCCACATCAATGTGGGTAATACCCTGGCTTCACTGGCAAGGCTCACCTAGTCCTATAATGTAATAAACATCGTATCTACATCAATGATTTCATATAGGTAAGGTGTATATTAGTTATTAATCAATAATTATCATATTTGACACAACATTTTTCTTTTAATGTCAGGAAAAAGAACTCTTCCTACAGCTCTGGCTTCTGCGCTATAGAGAATATTTAGACCGTAAACTGTGTATCGTTCTAAAAATGGTGATACATAAGAAAGGCGATTATTGCCCGACATTGTAATGGTTAATTAATACAAAGCAGCAAGGCATGGATGTACCTTCTCTTCGTTGGAATCCCCGCAGAAACGGTTATTTAGGGGACGCCGTGGTGGCACGGCTATTCACACACAGGATACTCATGTAAACGTGTCTCAGTAACCCAAATAATATGTTTCCGAGAAGCAAAGCTGAAAATGCAAAGAGAACGTATATATAAGCCGAAATTCGAAAATGCGATCGTCGGGAAAAAGTCACGCACGCTAGAGCTTACCAATGATTGCATCGTATTCATGTGCGGCCGCTCGTAAAGGTTACTTCGTTCACAGGCTTCACAAACAGGCTGGCTGGAACACGGATTAAATACGTGGATGTACGTATATGACGGGCCAATCGCGTACGGAACACCATGTCATGTGACCGAACGTGTACGTCATGTGACATGTGTTTACAGAGATATGTCAAACAGCTATGTTCGTTTATACAAAAAACAGGAGTCTTGTAGCCCTGGGTACATTTGAAAGACTCGATATTTAATTGGTCTGGCTGTTATAATTCATTCGTAAAACTTAGACCCTAATTTACCGTATGTGGGTTGTTTCAGCTATTAACTCGATTTTGGAACCTCTGTCCATGTATGCAGACTGGTTATATATACAATCTCTTTGCATTTTCAGCTTTGCTTCTCGGAAACATATTATTTGGGTTACTGAGATGTGGACTAAATATAAACATTCATACACATCACGGATGAATGTGCATCATCGATCGAATTACACTCTCTTCAGAGTCAAAAAGTAAGAAATTTTGATATTGTGTCACATTTGCTATGTAGGATTTTGTAAATGTGTGTCTGTTCCCTGTCCCCTGTGTACATGATGATATGGCCGGTAGACCATCAAGTAACGTTGTCATAATTAAGGTAACACAACAAAAGGAGCCCAAGAAATGTGGGTAGGACTATGAGGTCAAATATGATATATGTTTTATATAAAATTCACTTATGTATTGTTATGGAATGTCTCTTCTTTAGAAAAGAATTTTAAAATAACTATGTAATGTACATATGGTTATGTGTGAAGTAATGTCATTCCCCTGTTTCGAATTTGTAGATCAATGATGTCCCATCCACATCACATAAAAGACCAAGTGTGAAGAAATCATATGTCCTGAAGATGGCCACAATATCTATCTCGAAATAGACATTTGAGGAAATGTCTGATTTTTGTATGGGCCGAAACATGTCGACAATTTATACCTCAGCTAATGTCTAAATGAGTGACAATATAGCTTATGAATTCTTTCTAAGAATAGGGTCATTGGTTGACACATTCATATATGTATTAATGTATTTTATGTCTTTTTTTAGCCTTTGGTATCTTTTGATACATTGATGTAGGAATCGATTCTGTCCTTTTTATATTTATATAAATAAAAGTATTTGCTAACATTTTCCTGTGGCTAATGTTTTTCTCCTTCTAGTCCCCCATGCTCCACTGATAGTGATGTTTGTGTGTCTGGTGTAAATATATGTGACTATAGTATCCTGATTTCTGTCAACTCTGGAGCTAGAATAGTAAGGGGTAATTAATTCTCTGTACCTTTTGGTACTTCCTGTTTTTCCCTAGGTTTTGAACTTCAACCATGTTAGCAAACAGAGGTCATAGGTTACATTTGGGGTCTATTTATTTGCCTCATCAAGGGCCCTCCCGGTGAAATGCTACTATTTTGTGCAAGGACATAGTTATGTGCTGGCACTTTTGGTAAGTAGGAAGCAATCATTTGCATGAAGGAGACTTCCATTTAAAGCAGGAACTCGCTACTGGTAGCATCATTTCTACTACAGAAAATGTGATAGCAGAAGCAGCAAGGACTAACTAGCACAGCTGTGTGGATTCCGATTTTTAGCAAAGGGGAAAAATCATATAAAAAATATTGTTGCCTTATCACCTTCTACTCCCTTCTGATACAATGATGGACTGGGTTCTCCAGAATTGTGTCCTGCTGGAGTACAAAAAAGTAATCTACTTGCACAGAAATGTTGCTATGCGTGTACTGCCATTGCAGCTCTAGGAAACTCATAAGAAAAGATGCAGAGCAAGGCATCCTATTAAAAACAACAAATGCAGACAACATTTGGAAAACACCCAAAAAACACAAATGCAATGTTTTGCAGTCACTCAAATAAAGCTATTATTGACAAGGCCAAAGATGAAGATGTTCAAATATAAGAAAACATCCTGCAGGTCTTATCAAAATAGATAAACTGTCTTTAAAGTAACACTCTTGCCACTTGCAGGGGGACCTCTGCCCCCTGCATCCCCCCAAGTAAGTCCTTCAAAAGTGGCAACCTACTCCTTGTCACCACACTAAACTTTCGCTCTGCTGTCAAGCACTCCTCTGACATCTGCCACCCCCTGGAACTCCTGGACCTTGATGTCCTTGCTGTTACTGACACATGGTTTAAGGAAAGCTCTGTACAAGTTTTGACACACTCCTCCCTGAAGGATACAAGATCCTCTCTGTGACCAAGCCCCACAGGCCAGGAGGTGGACTAGCCTTGATCTTTCCTTAGTGGATCCCTGTTTCCATTACTTCCACTCAGGTCTTCTCCTCCTTTGAATGCCTGGTCTGCAGGCTCTCTCTCACCTGTCACCTCTCTTGCTCTGGCCACCTTCTATCGGCTGTCTGGCCAGTCCACGCTCTTCTTCTCGGAATCGGCAAACCTGGCCTCTTCACTCCTCTCCTCCCCTTCCCAACTCCTCCTTCTGGGGGATCTTAACATCCATCTTGACTCCCCCGATTCTTCAGGACCTTTCCAAAAACTATGTGACTCCCTTTCTCTTTCCATTCTATCCTCTGGTCCAATGCACACTGCTGGCCACACTAAGGATGCTCTCATCACCACAGACATCCCACTATCTATTCCTCTCACTATTTCACTCACATAGACTGAACATTCTCTTCTCTCTTCTCACTTGAATCTGTCTTCTCCTTTGGCAATAGCACAGCCAATGCCACCTCCTGCCTTCAAGGTCATCCAACCCATGAAAAGAGTTGCAGCATCTGGCTTTGTTTCCACCTACTCTCCTCCTTCTACTCCTGTGGCTGACCTCCACCCTGATAAAGCCCTCTCCAAATGCCATCGTTCCATCTCCAACAGTCTTGACATTCTTGCCCCTGTCATGAGGTTCTGAGTGAAGCCTTTTGGTACGACTCCAAGCTGGGTGCCCTTAAACGCAAGTGCAGAGTAGCAGAATGAAAACGGGGGTCTTCAGGTGCACCCTCTGACGACCTGGCCGGCCGGCCGCCTTCTTCAAACCAATATAGACTGTGCATCTGCTCCAAGAAAAGATTCTTCATTCAAACCAGCATCTCCACGGAATCTAACAACACAGCCGAGCGCTTCAAAGTCTGCAAGGAACTGGCCAACCCTACCACCACTGTATGCTCTACTACTCCTACCCAGTCCCTTCGCTCTGACCTGGCTGCACACTTCACCATCAAAACACAGGACATCTTGTCCTCTCTCTCTTCTGCTACCCCCACACCAACATCTCTTGGGTACCCCTCGGCAGCCCCTGCCCCTCCCCTCTTCTCTCCTCCCTCTCCCATGTTACACCTGATGAGGTCTTTGGACAAGTCCGGTTTATGAAAGCCTCCTCCAAACAGGTGCATCCCTTCCCTTCCAAAACCATCAAGGACAATATTGACACTCTCGCTCCCTCTTGGCCGACCTCTGCAATCTCTCTTTCACCACTGGAGTTTTCCCCACTCCTCTCAAGCACTCTCTTGTGCAACCTCTGCTCAAAAAACCCTCTGCCGACCCTTCAATTTCGGCAAACTATCACCCGATCTCCATCACCCTTTTCCTGGGAAAACTCCTGGAGAAGATGGCTCAACTTACCCTCCATACTGAATCTGTTGGTTGTCTCCATGACCATCAGTCTGGCTTTACAGCATCTAGAGGCACATAAACTGCTCTTCTGAACGCCCGTGATGACCTGCTCTCAAATCTCGACTTCAACTCTGCCTCTGTCCTCATTCTACTCGACCTTTTCTTCTTTCGATACGGTAAACCACAACAACCTGATCACCCATCTCCATGATACCCTGGGCATCACAGATCAGGCCCTGGTGTGGCTCGCCTCCTTTCTCTCTGACTGGCCCTCACAGGTGGAACTTGGGCCCTTTCTCTCCTCTACCACTCTCTCTACTTGTGGTGTCCCCGAGGGATCTAACCTTTCCCCCTGGTTTTTCAATTTCTACATGACCCCCTTAGCCCACAGGATCTCTACCTTTACCTCTAACTTTCAGTGTTATGTCGTTGGCACGCAGCTCTCTTTCAGGCTACCCTCGGCCTCCTCCTCGCTCATCCCTGATTGTCCATCCGCAATTCAGGCTTGGTGTGCTGCTAACGATCTATGCCTGAATGCCAGAAAGACAGATCGTCCTCAGTGGGACCCCTGCTCCAGCTTTCCCACTTTCTCACTGGCCTGCCTTCTTTGGCCCTGCGCCCTCACCTACCAATGAGGCAGAAAATCTTGGGGGTCATCTTCAACTCCACTCTCTCCTTCTCTTCTCACATCTCAGGACATCTCCAAAAAGTCCAACTAGCAACTGCACCTCTTCAGATGTATTCACCTTTTCTCACTTTTCCCAGAGGCTCCTCACCTCGAAAGCTGTGGTTCTCTCTCGGCTGGACTATCGCAACAGCCTCTTTCTCAATCTTCCTACTTCTACTCTTCGTCATCTGCAACTCATCCAGAACAGAACCGCAAGACTTATCGTTGGTGCCAATCCCAGGGACTGCATCTCTCTGGGGCTGAAATCCCACCACTGGCCTCCTGTGGCGGCAAGGATCAAATTAAAGACCCTCTGCATAATCCACAAAGCTTTCTGGGGCCGGGTCCGCATTATCTACAATGCTCTCTTCCTAAATACTCTCCCTCTAGAGCCCACCGCTCATCCTTCTCCAACTCTCTGCGGATGAGCCGCTTTCACAAACAGATTTGGGGGCAGATCTTTATCCTCTGCAGGTACTTCCTTCTGGAACAGCCTCCCTGCCTCTCTCTGACTTGAGCCTCAGCACCTTAAGTTCTGGAAACTCCTCAAAACCTTCCTTTTCTCTTCCTCCTCTCTCTCCCTCTCCCCTGCTAACATCCCTTTTTTTTTCTCCACCCTCCTCTTCCATAATTCTGTTTAGTTTTTTTTTTTTTTTTTGCTGACTGGATGCCTGGTTCACCTCCAGAGCCAACAGGTCCCAGGCTCCCCCGCCAGTCTTTTGCACATGCCTGCGAGCCGTTGCACTCTGTTCAACATTACTGCACCTTCAGCTTACGCTCCTTGAGCGGGTCAACCTCTCTGCACTTAACCCAGTGCCCTGCTCGACCGGACTCTTTGTTCCACCCACTCCCCCCCCCATCTCTGCACCTACGTTAGTACGTATGCATGACCTAAATGTACCTGGACCAGTTAGTGTGTCTGCCGTGTCCCCCCCAACTGTACCACTTCGTGCACCTCCACTAGGAGAAATGTCGTCAGGCCAAGTATGCTAGTTTTTCTGTTTAGACCATTTGGAATCTTCAGGGCCTAAGAATGATTACTGTATGCACTATATAAAAAAACAATAAATAACATCTATGGCTACAGAAAAATTTAATTTAAAAGTGGCAATGGGGAGAAAGTAACCTGAATCAAGGATTAGCTGTAGGTTTCAGCTTTGGCATCTGTATTCTGCCATACCACCTCCCCCAATATGAGATGTGAAAACAGATCCAATGCTTTATCACAGATCTTACCTTGTGTAGGCTAAGCCATAAAGCTAGCAAATGGTCTTCAACTTAGTCACGGGAGGCTGGACATGATATAATTCCTAAAACAGCGTTTGTATGGGTTGAATCTATGTGTCATGGGCGAATAATTAGCTAATGGGGTTTTAGGAGATCTGTGGTGCCGCCTAATATTTCCATCTCCCAGGCCGTCATGAAGGGAGAATAAGATATTTCCTGGAAAAAATAAGGTTAATCTGAACAATCTACAGACATGGGAATTGTCCATGGGGGAAGCGACAAAAGTCATGTAATCCCTAAGGACTGCGAATTTCAAAGACCTTATCAGCACCAGGCCTCTGAGTCGAAAATATTAGGCCTGAAGTAACAGCTAAAGGACTGAAACTCCAGATGCTCTGCCGGTGAGACGGGCGGACAAAGGCAGTCTCTGCCCTGGAAAACAGGAAGCTTGCCTGCTGTGGAGTGCTGGGTGTGTGAGGAAGAGGGGCTGATTGCCCACACCTGCTTTGGATGCATTCAAAACTGCTTCTTGCGTAAAGGGCGGACAGGAGCAGTCGCTACAGCCTGTGCTGCGGGCTGTGTGCTTCGGAAAACTGGAAGTAATTGCTGTTGCATGTCTAACTGCCCTATGGTGAAGCTCATTAGCTGTGTACATTCTGTCTCAAGGTCTGCCTGGATTTAGCAGGGTCACAGCAGCCTCCCCAGCATGTGTTCTGTGCTTGCAATCCGGAACAATTTTGACCTGTAATTAACAAGGAAAAGGAATGAAGGAGTAACATTCCTATGTTTTATACACTTCTATTGCCTCCTTTTTGCTTCTTTGTTGCTAAGGCTTTTCCTTCCGTTTCTTGTGGAAATATCTAGGGGTTTACTGAGCCTGTCCCCGAGCTTTAAACTCCATGCAGTCAGGGACGTAGGGGCGGGGTGCATTCTGGTTTCCGGGCTCTCCGGAAGTGTTTGCTCCTTTGGAGGTCCGGGCTGCGAGCCATGCCTGGTTCTCCTGCGGTCTTTGTTGTTCCTGCAGTCACAGGTTATGAACCGTTCTGGAAGTGTTGGAATTATAGTAACTTTGCATCATGGGAAGTCCATCTCTGCAAGACGTCATAAACTGTGGGTTGTGGTAATCTCAACAGAGGGTGGGGAGATGAACTGTGGCAGCCCTGTGAGCCATTCGGGCGTTCCTCCTGGGAGTTAATCTTGTTACTCTCATCATTCAGTTATTTGCTGTTCGTATTTCGGATACTGGTTTTTGGAGCTCTGATTACACATATTTTTGGGGTATTTTTTGTATAGGAAATTTCAGACTATTTTAGACCATTTCAGGTGCTTTTAAGTGTTTTAGGCCTTCTTATTACTTCTATGGCAAAAATGGAAAGCCTGCGGCCACCCAGGGTTCGAAAAAACACAGAAAATCCAAGGAGAGGGAACAGATTACAACTCTGGAGAACCCTGTCACCAAGGAGAGGGCTATTGCTCAAAACAAGACCTCAAAGGGGAGGGGGGGCACTGGATTCTTAATTACAAAAGGTGGCGGGGCAATTGGATGAGCAGATTAGGGTAGCGGAAATAGCTATCTTGTCTACTCTGAGGAATGTTACTGTATCTACGCCTTCCTTGCTTGGCACCTCTGGGTTAACCAGAACTCCCACTCCTGCAGTGGAAAGCATATCCATACTGGGAGATTCTGGCCCTGTATCTGTCCCGGTTTTTGCCTCTATCCTTCTCAGGGTACATGCCACCATTCTGGTATGCCCCAATAGAGTGCCTGTTGTGTGGCGGGGGGTGTCTCTATCTGTAAGGCTGCTCCACTGTCTACTCTAGGAGTATTGCACAGAATCCAAAGGGTACCAGTGTCACACCAAATATGCAGCCCATAGTAATTGGTCAAACCTCTTGCTGTTCTTGTAATTGATGCCTTCTCCTCCTTTGTTGTCATCCGGACTTTCTAATCCTTCCAATCCTATCAGTTTAGAGGTATTGAAAAAAGACTTACTGTTTCCAATGATAAATGTTATGATGACCTTTAAATCTGGCATTTTTAATAGATTGTCAATTTTCGATTACCCGGTAAAACCGTTAAGGAAGGATGTTGCAGCATTAAGTGATCCTGATAGGCATTGGCTGAAGTGTGCTTATTCTGGAAAGTCGGCTGGCTTTGTGGCCCTAAGTACACAAAGTGGTCAAACAATTTAAACTGAAGAAGGAGGGGGATTAGGTAGTGAGAGGATTACTACCCATGCCTGTGATGTGTCAGTAGATCTTCATGTTCCTTCCGACTTACATCCGCGTCAACGTTCGTTCCCATTATTGCCCTCTCGGACTCCCACTCCATCCTCACCTCCAGGATCCCTGGGGCCTCCAAAAAAGAGACCAGGTGTTACTAAGAGAAGTGCCAATGAGGACATTGGGAGAAGTGGCCATGAATCAGAATTGCCTTAAGTGGGAGTGATTCTGAATGTGCCAATGTTGGAGGTTGGGTCCAGAGAGGAATGTAGTGCCCTGATCAATAAATCAACTCAGTGGATTAATAGGAATATCCAGAGCAGACCTATTGACCAACATCTAATTTTAATGTCCTGCAGAGTCCCGCGGGTGGGACTCACCAACAAATCTATAGTTGGGGACTGTGTGGTGGTGACTTTTAAGCATCTAGGTGTGACTAATTATGTAGTTGCCTCTAATCTAGGTTTTCCAGGACTTAAGCGCAGGGCATGCATGGTGTCGTTGAACTATTTCTATCCTTGTGGAAGGGGGTGGGAACCACTGAAGAGATGGGTCTGGTCTCACACATTCTACACAGATGTCTGGGATACATCCAGCGGCCCTTCCTGTAACTGCTCTAGTCCCTCGTGGCCCTGGGCTAAACGAGAGGGGTCCCAGAAGTAGAGTGGCCAAAGACCATAACTCAATGCCCTCCCTCAACTAGTTTGCTTGCCTAAGTGAAATGGATGATATTGAATGACTCTCGGACTCAGGGCCAAGTGTTTGCCATACCAATGGGGCCCATAAAAGTACTCCACATGGAACCCTAAATGCAGCAACATAAACTGAGCAAATGTAATTCCTGTCATGGAATTTGGCAGCAGTTAAAACAAGGTTAGCATTGGCAGGCACATAGTCTCTATTTAAAGCATTGGATATCATCTTCTTGCAAGAGACATGGTCCCAGGACGAAATTAATGAGGATGGTTATGTTTTGTATCTGGAGAAGGCCCAAAGAAATAGGAGGGGCGGAATTATCGAGGTTTGTTTATTTTGGTTAAATCTAATCTGATGGGTGAATTGGTGGTGTTGAAGCTCCCAGTCCCCTTTATATTAATGTTAAGGATTCTAAGACCTGGTATGAATGATATACTGGTTGTTAACTTTTATGACAGACTGCACATACAATTTGAAAACAAGGTTTACATGTCCTCGCCTCAGTTCTAGAGGATTTAAATTCACTGATATCCTTGAAAAATGTGTGCTTGGTGCTGGGGGGAGATTTCAATGCAAAGCTGGGAGGAGGCTTGGGTAACATACTGTACAATGATATGAGGTTGTGGTGGCAGGGATCCTGCCACCTATTATGATGGATCCCAGATTATGTGCAGACGGAAAGAGTTATGTTTGTTTGTTTGTTTGTTTGTTTTATTCACTTATAATGCGCACCAGACCCGAAGGTAGCCTGGCGCAACAGTACTGAAAATGCAAAGCTTAAGTTACAGGGTGGGGTCATGGGTTACATACAGTATACAAATACAAAATACAATAAATCACAGGTAGGCGGCAATTGCAAATTACACACAAAATACATGAAAAATTAGTACAGAATACAATAAAGGCAGTATATACAGGCGCTAAACTCATCGGCCAGGTGGGCAGAGTGAGGAGGTCCATAAGATCAAAGGAGAACAGGATAGTGATGCGTATAAGCTAGGGTTGTGTAAGGATAAGTAGGGCATTATCTATATGATTGGGTGTTGCTTTCTGTAAATGGTCGATTTGGTGCAGACATCCCAGACAAGCTTACTTTTTCAACTGTGCTGGGAAGTTCCCAACTCGATTATTTTTGTGTCCCAGTCAAATTATGAGGTGATCTGGTGGGGTTTAAAGTGTTAAATTATATCTGTAGTGGCCACTTCCCAATCAGGATTGACATTTGACTGGCACCCAGGGATGGGCCCCCTGGTCAGGCCTACCTTCCGGAAGTGTCTTTGTCACGGAATGCTCCACAATGGAGACTGAGGTGGAACTATGACAGGAAGGAGGATCTACTAAGAAAGGCCATTCAATCCAGCCCACAAGAAATGAAGAATTTGTTAGCAGGGTCTGGGGAACACACCCTTACAGTGAGAGCGTTTGGGTTGTTGCTGACCAAAATGTCCTCTGTATTGTCCCGCGCAGCATGTAAAAGAATGAAATCAGTGAAGGTTGGTTGGATTGATTCTGATTGTACTAGAGCAAGTCCAATTTACTCGCAGTTTTGAGTTGCCCACTGGCCTCTAAAAACTCTATTGTCAGTGCTAGGTCCCAGTACAAGGAGGTCCTTGCAAATAGGAAAAGGGCCATATAAGATGAAGTGTGGGACACATGGGTTTGTGCTTCTAGGGACACTGATGCAAAACTCTTTTTGGAAATTGAGCATTGTGGTCCATTCTACAAATATAATCAGAAAGCTCTTGTCTGCAATGTACCGGATAAGGCTTGGCTGGATCATTTCTCATCCTTATATAGTGCATGTAATGTGGAAGTGCATTGTGGTCCTGCAACCTTGGGTAGTATTGAGATTTCACTTGTTGGGGGTGATGATGATGCTAGGATTGTATTCACGGTGGGTGAGATATCGAAAGCTATTGGTTGCCAACTTTATAATCGAGCACCAGGACCAGATAATGTCCCAGCTGATCTGTTTGTTATGGCTCCAGATCTTTGGGGCCCTGTATTCACTCAGGCCTTCAATGCAATCTCCATCATGGTCTTGTGCCATCATCCAGCCAATTCATAAAAAGAGGCCACTTGAATCTCCTGCCTCATATAGGCCTACATCGTTTTTGGATTCCCTCTTTAAGATTTTGAGTCATGCTATTCTTGCTCGGCTAGAGGAGTAGATCACGGGTACTGGAGTTCTCTTGTTGGTGCAGCTTGTATTCTGGCCTGGTTTGGGTACGGCCGAGAAGTCCCATAGCCTCTATCTGTTAATTGTGCATTCCCTTTATATAAAGGAGGATCCTATTTATTTGGCATTCATGCATCTGAGCACGGCTTTTGAGAAGGTCAATCGTACCAGGTTGTGGGACGTGCTCGAATCCATGAATTCCCAGCCCTGGTGAGCCTTCTGGCCAGATTGCATAATTCAACTCAGGCTCGTGTAAAGAGTGGCTCTAATGGGTGTTGTAAGGGTTCCTTTGCAGTGAACTAGGAGTGTGTCCTGGCGCCTCTTATTTTCTGCCTGTATATTAATGGCTTACATGAACATATACTGAGTCTAGCCCCTGATGTACCTAGGATGGGTGGACGGTCTCTGCAGGTTCTGGTATATGAGGATGATACGTTTTGATGGCATGCACACCGAAAGCATTGCAGAGGCTTATCTCTGATTATGCCTGTTTTATGGATTGCTTGGACCTAATGGCAAAATGCTGAAAAGTCAAAGATAATGGCATGTTCTAAGGGGAGGTGTTTGGTTAAATTCAGGGGTATGTATTGTAAGAGTGTTTGGATCCCTAGAGTTGATAACTTTGACTATCTTCAGGTCAGATTCTCTCCTAACCTTGGCCCCACTCCTCATGTGACCAAACAGGCTGTCTGATTTAAGCAGGCAAGGGGATGTGTCATCAGGTCTATGGTTATGTTCAGAGTTAGACCGATTGATTTGATGCTTAAATTTCACAATGGCAAAGGGGCCTCTGTTGCTAGATTTGGGCTGGAGGTGTAGGGTTATACAAATGTTACCCCCATCCAAATAGTGGAGAACCACTTCTTTAAGAAAATTTGGGGCTTGCCTTCATCAGCTCCAGATTTTGGAGTGCATATGGAACTGGGTTGTAGGCTAATTGGTCAATGGTTTAACAATATGCAACAGTAATTACAAAAGACTAACCTGTGATAGTCATGTCGTTCCATGGCTAGTAAGAATCTCTCCGAAATCTCTATCAATCTCTTGAACAAAGAGAGATAGCACAAAGACCTCAGGGAAACCCTCAAGGGGAAACAACCCTGTTCTTCAGTTCCAATGAAAGGACTTCGCCGCTGGCAGCAGCCTCAGTGGGAATCCAGGTCTTTATCTGGAGCAAGGAGAAACTATGTAGAGAGAGAGATCATGATGAGGCTCTATAGCGTTCGAACGGGGGAAAGTCTGTTCTGTACATCTGATAAGGTACCTGAGTGTCGGGAAACCAGGACTTGAGCAATAGAGAAAAAGGGCGTTCTGCAGGTGGGTGTGGACAGAAATATCCTGAATGAAGGATGAAAGCAGTTGAACAATAATAGCTTTGAGCAAGGATAGAAGAGCTAAGTAAAGCAAAGAGACAGCTTAGAGCAGCAAACTCACAAGCGTTGACAAAACAGTAGCAATGCGCTGTCACTCTGGGGTTGCTCGCATTATAAACCCAGCAGTTCCTGGGCACTGCAGTTGTCATGATGATGTGGCTCTCCTTCCCCTCTGATGAAGTTGAACCGATGCCTGGAGCATTGGAAGCCATCTTTGAGGTTCCCGCAATAAAAGCACAACATTGCTGCCAATGGCTAAGAAAAGAATGTTGTCGGAACCGAAACATGACAGTATGCCCCCTCCCAAGGGATGAAAAGCCTCACTGAACAGGATGAAGCCGATGAAAATGTTTGACCAAGAGTGGGGCATGAACAGAAGAAGCCATTTCCCATGAGCGATCATCCAGGGAATACCCTTTCCAGTCAACTGCAGGGGTCCCGAAAGTATCTTGAATCACAAATACCTGATACCTCATATTCCATACCAGCGGGAGTAATCACTGGTGGGGGACTGGCATGGACATTTCGCTGAAAGCGATCAGAGGCTTCCTGTTTCAACTGCAAAACATGAAAGACTGGGTATAATCATGACCAGGTGAGTGGTAATCGGAGCAAAAAGGCTGCAGGGCCCCTGGTATCTAGGATCAAGAAGGAGCAGAAGAATCTAGGTGACAGTTTGGGGGAACCAGATTCTTTGGAAGGAATTGTGTGGATTACCATACTTTGTCCCCCGGTTTCATCACAGGTGCCGTAGTTCGATGCTTGTCAGGAGCCTGTTTTCACCGATCATGAGCAGCCCGAAGGGAGGCCAGGGCTAGCGTATAACCCCATTGGACGTCAGACAAAAGAAGATCAACATGTGGGAAATTGGCAGTAGAACAATAGTGGGAGGGAAAACAGGTAGGATGGAAGCCATAAGAGCAGGTTAAAGGACTAGTACCAATGGATGTATGATCTGCGTTGTTATACGCAAACTCGGCTAATGGTAGAAGAGTAGCCCAGTCATCATGTGTGGCTGAAAAAAAACAGCGTAGATAGCCTTCTAAAGTCTGGTTCAGCCTTTCGGTCTGACCGTTCGTTTGTGGGTGGTATCCTGAGCTCAAAGATCGCCTGATGCTCAATGAGGCACACACTAGTTTCCAGTACATGGACGTGTATTTAGGGCCCCGCTCCGAGATGATAGTGTCTGGAAGACCTTGGTGGGTGATGATATGTTCGATGAAAAGTTGCACCATCTTGGCTGCAGTAGGGTCGAAGTGAGCCATCTTCATAAAGTAGTCTATGGTTACAATGATAGTTGTGAGACCCTTAGAACTGGGGAGAACCGAAATAAAATCTTCTGGAGCTCTTTTGTCAATGCCTTTGTGGGAGATATATTGGGACTAGTTTACCCCAAGGTGCTCTACGAGGAGCCTTAGTTTGTGGACAGATGACACAGCTGGAAACATACTCATGTACATTGCTCTCCATCTTTGGCCACCAAACATGCCGTTTGAACAATGCCAGGGTACCTTTGACACCCTGATGTCCCGCAACCTTGGAGCCATGACACAACTTCATTGCTTCTGTCTGATTGGTAATAGAAGGTAGAAGGATCTTATGGTTAAGAAATAGTAGACCATTGTCAGGTATCAAATCATAAACAGGAATGATGACCCTACATGTGTCGGCCTGTTCTTGGGTATCTCTTCGAACCGTCTGTTGGAAATCAGAGACCACTTGAATAAAGCGTGCTTTGGGGAACATCAATTCAGTTTGAAAACTTGAAACTTTAGAGGGTGACTTCCTGGATAAGGCATCTAGCAACACATTGAACTTCACAGATATGATTACGAATTTGATATTATAGGGTGAAAAAAAGTGAGCCTATTGTGCTTGTTGGGTGTTTCTAGTCTAGCGGAGCAATGGAACGCTTCTTTCGTTCATAGATGTGCTTAAATGTCTGCAGTTCAAAGCAAATTGTTACGTGTAAGGGTTTTGGTCAGGTTCTCGACGGGAGCACTGAACAGGCACTCCTTCACTCCATGGTCTCAGGTCACGCCCTGAACTTTGGTTCTTTTCTGTAAGATTTCATATGGAACAACTGCTGGGACAATCTCATTTTACGCCATGCCGAAATTGATTTCCACAGAACTGTACCATACAGTGAGCCTATGCTCAGTTCATATCGAATCACTGTTATTGAAAGGTTCTGTGGCAGACGGAGAACTTTGCGCCAACATTTTCCCTCTAGTTTACACCAGATTTCAGCAGGTATATTCTATCCCCCTTCGCTGCCAAACGCTATGGAGGATACTACTTTTTGTAAGTAGAAGGAGAGTATTGGTTTTAATGTAAATTTGCCATAGGCAGTGTGTAATTTGAGTCCTTGCAAGGTAAACATCATCATTCGAGCTAGAAGATCTTGAGTCCAATCTCATTCTCATATTGAGATATTAAATTGTACTCCTAAATAACAAATGGAGCTTGTTAAATACAGTTTTTCATGATTTAGGTGCCAGGTGAAGTTTGTTTTGTGTAGGTTTCCTCTGACGCCAATAGACATGGGGCCTCATTACGAGGTGGGCGGTAAGGGATTACCGGCACCGGTAAGGGGACCGGTTCCGGTAATCCCTTACCGCCCTACTACGAGTTCCCTTTGCGGGTCCTCCCTTAACGCCTGGTTTTTCCAGGCGTTAAGGACGGGACCCGCAAAGGGACTCCGGAGCTAATAACGGTACCGCAATTAGCCGTACCGTTATTAGCACCTTCCCCATTCCCATTGAGCCCCATAGGGGCTCAATGGGAATGGGGAAGGGCCCTGGTGAATGGGGAATTACCGGTCCCGGCAACCTTGGAATGGACCGGTAATTGCTCCATTCTCCAGGGCGGAGTCAGAACGAGTTTGGAGGCATGGCTGCCTCCAACCTCGTAATGAGGCCCATGATGTTTGATTTCTTCGTGTTAATTATTACATCATTTTTGTTGCAATACCTTTGTAGCGCATCAAGTGATCTTTGCAGTCCAATTTGTGTCGTATCCAGCAGGACAATGTCTGCGTATATATGACCCAAGAGACATACTTGGGTCATACTTGGAAGCAGCCTTCCGCATTTTGTTATACGCACTACCACCTCCTTCCTTCGGGGTGATAGACATCGCACTTACATCATTTTTTCTATACTATCAGGTAATTTAGACCATTTATCTCTCAATCATTATTCGGGTTGACGATTAGTGGTTAACTTGGGATCT
Organism: Ambystoma mexicanum; assembly: GCF_040938575.1. Lineage (NCBI taxonomy): Eukaryota > Metazoa > Chordata > Amphibia > Caudata > Ambystomatidae > Ambystoma > Ambystoma mexicanum. Next base: position 1,139,555,606 of record NC_090927.1, read on the forward strand.
CCCTCCACAAAGGCATTAGGCCCTCCCTAAGAGCCACCATTGGTTTATTAGGAATCAATTTAACTAATTATTTCAGAGTTATTGTGGTCACTTGAACTTTATGCAACATAAACTAATGTGAATGTAAATACACTAGCATTATTAATGCTTATACTTTGGAAGTAGTGCTACAATTGAATTGACTTCTTCAGCCTTAAAACTCTTCAACTCTTCAAGTATGAATGTACAAATATACTGTGTTATACACTATTTTTCTGTAATTTATACATTTGTTCATAGTCTGTTTAGGCCTAAGAAGAAGAGGTGTTCATCCTCGAAACGCGTCGCCAAATGAAAACAGACTACTAGCAACACTTCTTCAAATTGTTCCTTTTCTGCAATAACATTGTGATTGCTTTTGTCTTTAAATTATATTTGTAACCTAAAACAAAATATATACACTTATATGTTCTACAAAATTTGTTTTGGTTTATTATTGTTATTTACAAACAGAATTAACTATTCTGAGGTCATAGTAGTTGGTTTAGCCAACACATAAAAGCGTGCAGGGGACGGGAGGGTTCAAAGCTTGAGCCTTCTCCTTCTTTGTTTGTTATTTGTGGAGGTCTTGTGCCAGGATCTCAGTTCCTCCCCCGCACCTCAAATTAAATTGACAACTTTTCTTTACTATTTTCATAAAAAGTCTACCAGATTAGGAGTGCACCAATTTTGGTATCTTATTTGCTTTTGGCTCATTAAACCAGGAGTAATTCAGATCACCGCATACAATGATAACAGGGTCGTCAAAAGAAATTAGACACTTGTCAATTGAAACGGTTACTGCTGATATCAATTTGTTCTGGGAAATCATTGCTGGATTCCAATATACGTTGATTATTAGTAAATGGCATTTGGGACTGTTGTTAGTCTCAGGAAGTTGTAGCGTAGTTGCTTGAGTGAACATGTTCGGATTTTCAGCTTTTAGTATGGTTCAATTTAGGTTATTTCTGATCATCGTGATCAACCCAGCAAACGGGCGACCAAACATATTCTTGCCCACTGCATTAAGCAAGTTTGTATATCCATCACTTGCCAGTATCTCCCGCATCCAGGTTTCTTGTAAGCACAATATCGAACACTGATCTAATATTGGCCATTTTCTTTTTAAATAAATAAGCGAAGCCTCTTGTGTTCCATGAAGCCAGGTGGTGCATAAAGATCTTGTCACTGATCTTATCCTAGTGATCGCTCATTTTTGGTATTTGAGATTTCCATCGTGTGCTTGACTTACCATTTGGGGCGGATGAAAAATAAGCCCTTAGCTGATCTCGCAATTCTACTCGTTTTTGTTTGTTGTTCCCTTGTGCGGGGGTGGGGGCCTCATTTTCAAGCTACTTCAAGATATTAAGCTTTCATCCAGTAGCTGCACATCAAAGCCGAAGAACATCAGATCATCTTTAGCATCAAGTAATTGCTTCGCAATGAGCTTCGACTTAAGATGGAGGGTGACCCAGTCTAGTCGCTCTTCTGACATATATTCGACCACAGCAATATCATCAGATTCTATTGTGCGTAACATCGGAATGCTATGTAAAAGCTTGATGATCTTGCGACGGTTTAGATTCAGTTCATTTTGTTCATTTAAGATGTTTTTGACTTGTAATTTCCAGATATTGCTTTTTGATGGCTCAGCTGACTGATGCAGTGTGCCCTTATTTTGTCGTAGGCATTTGGACCTTTGAGCCATTGTCTGTTTTGGGTTTAAATTCAAAGGCTGCATATATGGTTTGTTCACAGTTTTGACTTTTTGGGCAATTCACTGTCAATGCCAATTTGTCCTTCTCAGATTGTGCGGATGCCATGGCTATTTGATTTTTCAATGTCAGATATTTTTGACATCGTGTTTTGTGTCATCTTTACGGATTTTGTATGCATCGACTTTTGGAATCACTGCATCACTGTTGTTTTGGAAAATTGTATTTTCTTCGTCCCTCATTATGGATTCCTCATGACCATCTTCGATTGAGTCCGTTGAGAGATCACAGAGATCGATGGAAGGTTCAGAGGATACATCTTCTAAGTCATTAGACTCACCCCTCAATCTTTTTGTGTGTGGTACTGCCACCATGTTCGGTTGGTTATCCTTTGTGTGTTCGTTGGATGTTTTTCCTTTTTTTCCACTCGTTTGAACATGCTGATTAGCGGAGGAGTCGAAATGTTCCTTATGAATTTTTTTGATTTGTTGGTTCGTGGTCTCTTTGCCTTCAGTTCGAGCCTCACTTTGGAACCTATTGTCTTCGGTTTTACCCCTCGTTTTTGGATGGATCTGACTGGGGCTTTTATCGTTTTTTCCTCTCCTAGAAATATTCCAAATGATAGTTTACTAGTTAGGTTTTGCGGGCCCAAGTTAGGCAGAGTCTGATTAATACTCATGCTTGTGTTCGTCGTGACACTTGGAATGGCTTGTTCTACAACATCTGTCGGTCCATCTCGTGAGTCTTCAGGTATCAAGGCTTTTTCTGTGGCTTTCATGATTACATTCTGCGAATCTTGAGACTCTGCGGATGTTGGGGCAATCGTTATTGACGCTTGCATCGTTTCCATTTTTTGTTGGTTAAAGTTGAACTGTTTCCAAATTGCGTAGGATCCTTCTCAAGGATAAGGGGTTCTTTAAAGGTGTCATTTTTCGCATTTGTCTTAGTCGTGACCTTCAGCCTTTGCCCCTTTTTCAATGATCGATGTGACAAACTGGCCATGGATTCTGGCCTGACTGTCAAGCTGTGTCGCATCCATTTGGTGCATTCTATGACAGCCTCCATAAGGTCGACTTTTTCCTTTGTTTCTTGTCTGGCAATATCACTTAGTCGTAATTGCCAACTCTGTGAGGTATCGGCTTCATACTCAAGTCTCTGTGTGATATTTTGTGACAACGTTTCCATCGTTGTCAGCTTATTGTTTATTGTAGTCAATAGCGAAGTATGATCGTTTAGTGAGTCGTGTATTGACTCATACAACTTCATAAATTTAGCATGGCAATTGATGTTGCAGCAAGAAAATTGTTGTGAATTTGAAGGGCGGCCGCTGTGGATAGATGTGCCTTGTGCTTCGATTCGATATTCAACTCACTGTCCTGTGGAGATAAAAAGCTGGCAGTTTGCTTACTTGATTTGGGAACTTCATTTGTTTTTAGGCATAAGTTTGTTCTCCTTCTATCATCAGTAATGTTTATATTTCAAACTGATGTTTTCTCGTGAGGCGTGCTTGTCTTTGAGGGCAGAATATCATTGCCCACTCCACTATCCCATTATCAAGCTTGGTTTTATAACAAGTTTTTGCATATTTCTGGGTGCAGCTCTCTTCTAGATGTTCCCTCATCATCAGGAAGTTGGCTTTTAGCCTTTCAGTTAACCGTGCTTCTCTCACGGCTAACTCTGATGTGGACATGTTGTTTCCAGTGGACTTTTTCATTACCGAGGCAGCAGTGCTTTCGTCGGAAGCTTCGGCGATTCTGGTTCTAGTCTCAGATTCATCTTCATTTATTATTTCAATATTTGTGTCGTACCTCACTAACTTTTTTGCAGGAGTATCATTATGCATTGGTACGTCAGCATGCACCCGTTTTATAGATCTCAGATCTGCAGCTGATTCGGATTTGTTTTTTGGGTTAATCGAAGTCGAGGGGGGATCGCCATTTCTTTCCATATTTTTTTGTGCCACCAATTGCGACCCACTCAAGAGTGGTCGTTTGGGTATCGCAGGAACATCAACCTTGGCCATCGAGCCATAGACTAATGAAATTTCTGTGACACGGGCCTCGATCTGTCTCGAGGGCTGTTGCTGGTGGGTGCTCTGAGCCCCCATCACTCTCCGATGAATGCGAGAAGCGTCGGGATCGCCTTGGGTGTCGGCTTGCAGCACAGCTTCACTTGCTAAGTGCACTGTTAACATATCTGAGTCCGTTATTTCAAATGGGGAGACATGCATCGAGTCACTAGCATCGATATATACCGATGGGGATGGTAAGATGGAAACAATGGGCGTTTTCATCGCCTCGAGTAAACCGCGTTGCGGAACACTGTCGGTCACACTTATGCTCTCAGGAGTTCGAATTGCTTGTGACTCAAATTTCTGTGGATCCTCTTGATCCTGTACGTCAGTGTTGCCTGACTTGTTGAGTACCGCTGATATCAGACATATTAGCGAAGGGATTGGGGGTTTGGTATTACCAGAGGGGACGCCATGAATTTCGAGTGTTGAAATGTTGCTTACCTCTGTCTCAATGCCATTTTTCAATTTCCTGCGGTGCTGTAGCGATTTGTGCCGCGTCTGGGGACCAGGCAGCACAGGCGCTGGCTGTTTCTGAGGGTCGCCAGCTACCAGTGCACCACATGTCATTCTGCCGCAGCGGAAGCCGGGGCGGACTGGGGCAGACTGAACTCGCTGCCGAACTCCGCGCTGTGCTCCACGCCAGGCAGTAGTTTTTAAAGGCTATCCTTCCGATTAAAGGTATAGCAACCCAATTTGTTTTCAGCAAAAGTTCGATCAGTCGCTGCAGCTCCTCGCTCAAACACAATCTGGGGCAGACTGAACTCAGTGCCGAACTCTGTGTTATAATCCCTTGACCAAACAGAGGGGAGACCAATCTAGGATGGCAGAAACCTTACAGGGGTCCCTGATGATTCCCAAGGAGGACAAGACATAACTGGAATAGGTGACGTCTTGCTGATGAAATTAGCATTTCTCCAGTTTACAGAAAAGACGGTTGTCCTCCAATCTCTGTACTACCGTCTGTACTTGGGTGACATGTTCCGAGATGGTACGGGAAAAAATAAGGATATCATCTAAATATATGATACCCGAATGGAGTAATAGATCTAAAAATATGTGATCCATGTATCTTTGGAAGATTGCAGGGGCATTAGAAAGGCCAAAAGGAATTACTCTGTATTCAAAGTGGCCAAAGGTGGTATGAAATGTTGTCTTCCATTCATTGCCCGCACTGATGCGGATGAGGTGATAAGCGCCTCGTAGATCCAACTTTGTGTATGCCTGCGCTCCTTTGACAGCTTCCAGAATTTCTGGTATTAAGGGCATGGGATATCTGTCTGGAATGGTGATCTTATTTAGCCCCTAATAGTCGATGCATGGGCAAAGTTCTTTCGATCTTTTTTTGGAATGAAAAATAGAGAAGCCCCCACAGGGGATCATGACTCTGTGATAAGCCATTCTGTAAACTGATCACAACGTACTCCTTAAGTGCTTCTATCTCTCTTTCAGATAATATATACATTCGTCCGAAGGGCACAGGTTGATCAGGTAATATGGGGATGGAACAATCATACCTCCCATGTGGTGATAGGGTCTTGGCTTGAGCTTCTGAAAACACTCCCTGGAACTGTTTGCACTGAATAGGAAGAGTCTGGATCTTGCTGATACATGTTGAGTGGCTCATTTTGGTGGAGGAAAATGAGACAAAAGGTTGGGTTGGTTCTTCGGAAGACAGACAGTGAGAGACACAGTGCTCTCAACACAGAAATAAAGTATTGACTCGCCAGTTAATGTAGGGATTATGAGTGTATAACCACAGGAGTCCCACTATGACGGGATGATGTGCAGCCTTAATGAGATCGAAGGATAATTCCTTCTTATGGGAGGACACAGACATATGGAGGGCTTTGGTGCGGTCTCTGATGAGACCAGATGTCAAAAGAGTACCATCCACTCCTTCCACCGAGACTACCATTCTTTTCAGATGTCTTGGAATATTGTGAGACCTGGCCCAATCGTCATGAATAAAACATCCCGCAGCCCCATAATCAATGAGGGCTGGAACATGGTGTATCTCGAGGTTGGCACAGCTCAATGTGATCAAGATGACCACCATATTTGAATTATTGGACCGCGGAAGTAATTGCACTAAAGGAATAGCCCTTGAATCTTGGAAACCCACTTGTTCTTCCCCAGTCATGGGTTCCCCATGACTGGGTTCTGGCAATTCCCAATTATCTAGGTGGAGCGACCGGACAGTCGCGTACCAAAATGCTCCTTAGACGCACAATACATACTGAGGCCCGTGGTTCTGTGGCAGGTACTTTCTTTAGGGATTAGAGGGCCTCGGGCCAATCCTAATTGTATCAGTTCTTCCTGATTTACCAGTTTTGCAGGGGTGAAAATAGGATCCAACGGTGACCTTGGAGTTCTGTTCCTCTTGCACTCCAGGCTTCTTTCCTGTAGCCTATAATCAAGTTGCATGGTAAGGGAGATCATCTCTGCCAGGTTGGAGGCTCAATAGATACATGACACTTGATCTTTGAGGTCTTCGGAGCATCCTCGCCTGAATAAGGTGAGGGGGGCATTGTCAGGCCAAGCCGTGTCAGCTGCCATCTGCTTAAATGTGATTATGTACGTAAGTAAATCCATGTTGCCTTGTCGTAGAGTTGTACCTGAGCAAAAATGGTAACCTTGTGTCTTCCGAACATAGCCTTGATGCTATTAACAAATGCTGGGTAAGAATCCAGGATTGGAATGTTGGTCGTGACCAGTGGTGTAGCCCAGGCTAAGGCAGCACCCGAAAGATTGGCAATCAAATGACCAACCTTGTCCCTCTCCGAAAGGGAAGTAGGCGGCCTTGAAAGAAAACAGTACAGCTCTGTAAGAACTCCTTTAATTTGTGCGGGTTTCTGTCATACTTTCCACTTGATAATCGTCCAGGCAGTAATTCGCCAGCACAGGGTGGCCTTAGCATCTGTTGCCATTGTGTTATATTTTCCTGTTTTAGAGTTTGGATATCCTTTGTCAGACTTTGCTCAGCCGTTACTAGCTGCTGCATTTGTTCCATTGTCAGGAACTCCTTTTGGGCATTGCTATCTGTCAATGGTTTACCGATATGCAACGGTAATTACAAAAGACTAACCTGTGATAGTCCTGCTGTTTCATGGCTAGTAAGAATCTCTCTGAAATCTCTATTGATCTGTTGAACAAAGAGAGATAGCACAGAGACCTCAGGGAAACTCTGAAGGAGGGAAAAAACCTGTTCTTCGGTTCCGATGAGAGGACTTCGCCGGTGGCAGCAGTCTCAGCGGGACTCCAGGTCTTTATCCGGAGCAAGGATTAACTATGTAGAGCGAGAGAGCGTGATGAGACTCTATAGCGTTCTGTCAGGGGAAAGTCAGTTCTGTACAGCTGAAAAGGTACCTGACTGTCGGAAACCAGGAATTGAGCACCAGAGGAGAGGGTGTTCTGCAGTTGAGTGTGGACGGAAATATTCTGAATGAAGGATGGAAGCAGTTGGACAATAGTAGATTTGAGCAAGGATAGAAGAGGTAAGTAAAGCAAAGACACAGCTTAGCACAGCGAACTTACGAGCGTTGACAAAACAGTAGCAATGCGCCATCTCTCCGGGCTTGCTCGCATATAACCCCAGCATTTCCTGGGTGCTGTGGCCGTCGCGGTCATGTAGCTCTGCTTCCCCTCTGACGGAGCTGGATCGATGCATGGAGCATTGGAAGCCATCTTGGAGGGACTCACAATGAAAGCACAATATCACCAGCAGCGGCTAAGAAAAGAATGTGGTCAGAACCGAGACATGACAAGCGCTTTCTCTGCAGCCTGTTCTCCATTGGCTCAGGCTACGGGGTAATGAGAGAGCAATCCTTAACCATGAGCTGATTCATTTTATGATCATTGAATATTCTTGTGGTAAGGTCCTGTGGATGTGCCACATTAAGAAACAAATGACGGCAATGAACATCACACATTTGTTTCCACCTTCAAATGTGCTTTCCTGTGGTGAAGTAGAAACATGAGCCAGCTGCTTTCATGAACATGGTGGGGCTGATAGAGAAAGTATGGAGATGCTGAAATCCAAGTACAGAGGTCAAATAACCATCATGTCCCGATGCATACAGAAGTGTTCCTTATGGGTGGAATTCCCAGTGGACCAAGTCCTCATAACTCGGGCATGGATTGACTGTGTTCTGCCACGGGCAGTTGTGGCAACCTGGTCTGGGCAGGGTGTTAATCAGTCTTCCCCTCTGTGTGATTCTCCATATGAGGACCTTGCCCATCTGATATTTTTTGTCCAGCGTATGTAAGTGTGAGGAGCTCTGTGTTTAGACCTTTACTTTGTGAACTGGGCTTTGTGCAATATCGGCCTGCTCAGGAGTACGATCTGACATGCGGACTTGTATGGTTGCTAATTTTAATGAGATGGTCATTTGTATGGTTTTATTCTTGTGATTTGTATTGATATGTATTTAACATTTTGTATTGGTTTTCATGGAATGCTTTGCACATTTCCAAAATAAACATGAATAATGATGATGAAAGACCCACCTACAGATGCTATTTAATAAAAAAAAATGTATAGTGGTTTCCACTATTTCACCCATAATTCTTGAACAGAAAGGCTTAGAAAGTTAATTATTCTTTTGTAATGTAAAGCTAGAAATGCTCTTTTGTAAATTGTAAATGTAAATTGTGTGAGGTTATTTTCAGTGAGCAAATTAGGCAAATACGCATTTTGTCACAAAGAATTGGTGCACACTAGAGTGTCATATGCCATGGTGTCAGCAGGAACGGGCCTGTTGCTATGATATGGGCAAGAAATGTGAATAATAATGTAGAAGTGAGTTAAATGGAAACATCTATAATGCAGTACCCATTCATGCTCTCATGATTAGAATTGCGTTGTTTGATTCACTTCAGAGAGAGGAATCTAGTGAGCAGAAGAGTAAAGTGGTCATATGTGTGGACACCTCAAATTTAGAATGTGGCAATATTTAAGGCAAGAAATCCCTGAAATGACATTACAATAAATGGCAGGGAAACTGGGTTTAGAAGTTACTCTCATCAGACTTCCCTATTCATTAATATGTCCAATGACTGTTGAGGGGAATGTCTACTCTGTTGTCACTTTTGCAACAGAGTCTAATCACATACATTGACCAGATAGATTGGGGAAAGTATACAAACCTCAATAGGTAGGGTTACTCTTCTATACAAGATTCAACACATACTCACTGGGGAGACTGACAGACTCCCTGGCTCGCTCACTGACTGATGGAGCAAAAGGAGAATTGATAACAAAAGGAAAGAGAAGGAATGGATTGCTCTACTTTTGAAACCTTTTATGGATTATTAACAGAGACTGTAAGTGAGGATTAGCAGGAGTTAAAGCCCCAGGCCTTCTTCAGTGGAACAGACAGCAGACAGACTGTGGAGGAAAGCTCAGCCCATTTTGTCAACTGATACCCACCTGTTCCCAGAGGAGGAGAATTGAACCGGTCCTTAAGGGGGTGTCCACCTGTCTATGATAAATCCAAAAGAAATTCATATGTGAGTGTGATTTAAAGGGGAAACAATCCAGAGGGCAGTGATACTTTGAAGGGAATTAGATTAAATCCTGGCCCTGTGGTGTGTACATACAAAGGGGGAGCGTTATAGAAACTGACTGTATATCCTGCGAAATAAGTAAATATTACATAAGCTTATGTGCTTCTGGAATTATAGATCAATGAAATTGTAACTCTAGTCTATATACAGGGAGACCCTTTGACTTCTTTTCTTTGCAATGTGCAAGCACATAGGAGCACAGAAGAGCACAGGACATCTAACTGTGTGCGTACCTAGACAAATCAAGTAATTAGACCATTCCTGGATACACCATCGAGCAGTATACTGTTGTTAAAGCTAAGTGTTCCAGACCAAATGGAGATTATTGACTAACCATTGTCTCACTGTTTGAAGTTTCCCACTGAAAGTGAGAAAGGTACGCTTTTGCACGATAATTAAATAGAAATAGCACTGATAGTAATCTATCCAACGTACATGGTGAACATACATTTTCCTTTCTAAAAGCCATTTACATATGTTGGGTGTCTTGACCCACGTGCAAGTAATCATGCTGCAACATTTGGTGCTGTGGGCTTAGAAAAGTCAAGATGGCGGAAAACCCACATGTGCGCCAAAATCCAGGAAAGCTGCGCAGTTTGTGCGCCCACCAAAATGGTTGCCTCACTTGCCACCCACCAGTGCGAGAATGAAAGGCCGGGTTGCCATGAGGGAAATGGGTTGCCAAAGGAAAAACAGTAGCGCTGGTTAGCTTCAAAGCGCTTTAAAACCACCATTGGACTACCCGCACAGTAGTCTGAAACCATTGGGAATGGCAATGCTGATTGCCAAATGCAACTTAGAATTGTGGGGAATTCATTTGTTAAATCCCAAAAATGGGTGCAGTACCAGTACTCACCACTATCCAAAAGCCGGCGTTTTAAAACCACCCTGTGTTTCTCTGAAGGCAGGCTCAAACTGTCTATTTTAAACATTGCAACACATCTAAAAACTCACTGGACACCAGCAGACATTTGGTAGAATGGAGTGTTGTGTGCCTACAAAATCTGGGAAATGAAGAGCCCAGAACAATGCTTATAACAACTGGCTGAGCTGTGGATTGCAGCAGTTTAAGTTGCACTGGATTAAAGACACTAAAATCGAAATGTTTAGATTAAATGAGTGACCTATGTTTGGTGTCACATGCCTTTGTAACTGTTGAAATGTCATAGTTTTGCACTTAGAATCAGCATTCTAGCTGCATGTGTAAAATTGCAAGTTAATTTAAAAAAGCAACAAAAAAACATGACAGTTAGCTGAAAGTCTGGCTTAAGGAACTGGATTTTGCTTGACAACTACCCCCATCAGGAGTGAAACTTGAGTCACAGCTGTGTTCCCAGGCCTAGCTGCCCTTTTGCTGCTCACACTAAGGATATGCCATCTATCTGATAATTGAATTACCTGTGCTCTACAGGAGCTCTGAACAAAGCCTGTCTTGACTCAGGCAAAGGTTTTATTACAGCAGTCGTAAAATGTAGCTTCCTCTTGGCAGAAGCTGGGAGGGGCACTGCCTGTGAGAGCAAGCTGGCTTGGCAGAACTGGATAAACCAGTATTTCTACCTTGTGCTGAGAGGAAACCACACCCCTTTGTAGCCAGAATATTGTTTAGAAAAAGATGGATCATTCATAGAGCGGACATGTGAAATTTTATAAATGATACCATAATTCTTGTGATTTTTCTGCCCACATTTTAAGAGGTTTTTCGACCCGGTGGCATGTTCAGGGGGGTTTTAGCGGAAAAGTGGATATTACTATAAATGTATGCATGTTAAAAATCTGAAACTTCATCAGTTAATGTCCATACTCCCTGCGCACATGTATGTAAAGTTGGGTCAATGTCAGAAATTGAAAAATCAGTTAAAAAGTCAATTATGTGCCATTTCTGAATGCAAGCTCTTAGAAACAGCAGATTTGGACAGAGACATGGCTAAATTCAGCCACACCATGTATATGTAATTTCAAGCAACTGTGTAACTGTGAAATATGTCTTTTATTATCAAATATAGAATGTGTGCAATCTGACAGAGGAGTGTCCTATCTGCAAGCCATAAAATGACATCCCTCTGACTCACAGTTCATTCCCCAATCAAATGAGTAATGGAAGTTTGACCAATTGGAAGCTGAGAGAGAGGTAGGGTCAGTGATGCTAGAACACACCCACATTCTAAACACATAAAAGCAGACAGACAGGACAGATAGGGACTTTCAAATCCATCTGCCGCTGGAAGCTCTGCCGGAAAAATCCATACTTTACCTCCATCAATCTCCAGAGAAAGCTGTGCAGAAAGATCCAGACTTTACATCCCTCAATCTTCAGAACCAGAGAGAGCAGACCCAGATCACTGTGAAGTGCAGAGACCAGAGGCGAGTCTAAAACCTGACCAGATCCATGGCGAGGCCCATTTCACTCAAGAATATAGTGTGAGTACCTAGAAAACTGTGCAGAACCAATCTCTAGTTAAAGTAATATAATTCAATCTAGTTTAATCTAAGTAGAACTGTCTCCTAACTGTCACCTGTCATTTGCAAAGCTGTCACTTGTCATTTTCTAGTTGCAAGCTGCACTTGTCATTTTGAACTTTAAAATTTCAAATCTGAAAAACGACCTTTATTTAATCGCTCATATCTCCGCGACCGTTTGTGCTAGGGACTTGCAGTAACTTTCATTTGAAAGCTTAGAATCATAGCTTTGAATCGCACCAAGAAACACATTCCTACCCCTTATAGTTTTGCCGTAATCGTGAAAAACGCACGCGCGAATTTTGCCGCGATTTGCAAATTTCTCCACGTGTAAAAAGACAGCAGTTTTGCTTTTCCTTGCCAAAAACTTCGTTTACCTGCTAGTTACTACTAAAGCATTGTTAAGGTGATCCTGAATTCATAGTGAGTAGATACCAATCACCCTGAACCTCTGAAAGGGAATTAAAAGCATTTCCAACATATTTCTCATCCATTGCTAGCACATATCAAAGCATTTGGGCCTGTGTTTTCAAAACTCCTATCTGTTTTCTGTAGTGTAAGCTTGCTGGATTGAACTGAATTACATTGATTGCATTTCTGAGAACTGTGTGCTTCCTTCCATTTCCTTGCATTGTATCAAGGGGGGAAGGGGATTGCCAGAGAAAAGTGATTACATTGTTTTGCTGAAATCATATCAAGTTGTTTTCTATACTGCATTTCATTCATTCAACCTTGCATTTCCTTGAACCTTATAAAGCATTCTCTACCACATTATACTTCTGTACCTATTTACCAGTGTGCTACCTTATCCATTTCATGTCAACTCCTTATTGACTATAGAGAAGCGTGCTAGTGCCAGATTCTCCGTTGTTGATCTTTATCATATCAGATTAAGTGTGCTATTCAATTATTAATTTATTATAAAGTGTGATATATATATATTTTAAATTATCAAATAAACCTTTTAAACTTGCAAAACAGAACTACTTCTTGGCTCAGTGGGGTCAGGGGGATTCCAAGAGAGGGGTGTTATATAGGGGTAGTCATCCAGAACGCATGAACTGGACATAAAGATATATCAATAAGGGTTTTCATTCAGTATTCTAGACTAGGCGTTAACTTAGCTGTAGTGCTGAATTGAATCCTCTTACAAATTGGGGGCTCGAGCCGAGACGTTGGGTTAGATTTACCATTTGTGCAGCTTAATACAGTGTGCGAACTGACGGGATACATACATCCGGTCGGATCACCACGCTGCATTACGCTGTGAAGCATTCCTCAAAAGGGACACTCCAAGAAAAGTTCTGTTCTGCAAAAATAAAATACAAACTTCTGTAAGTCAGGACAGAGACCAATCTCTAGAATGACGACCTTAGTAGACATGAAAATAGCCAGAGAGCACCTCTTGCATAAGCTATTTGTGAGAGGTGAATGGACCGAACAGGGCCAGGATGTGTGGTTGCAGGCCATCACACAACAGGTCACTGAAACAGGGTCAGATATATATAGAGATCAGGGTCCCTTACATGTGGCCCTGAGTGAACTATATATGGCTCCTAAAGCCAAAGAGGAACACAATAAGATTGCCAGGATAGCAGCATACCTGTACCTATATATGGGAGACATGCAGGATAGATGTGCTGAAAGCCAAAATCTGGCAAATAGGCAACAGATGGCATTACAGAAGGCCCAATCTGATCTGGACTCTTCTGAGCAGAGGCTGCAGAGGAGCCAGGAGGCAGAAAATGATAGTAGGCAATATATCATTAAAATAAAAGAGGATATGGGCATCCTACAACAGGAAAAGACAGACCAGGATACCCGATTTCTGGCCCTGCAGAAGGAGCACCAAGACAGTTTGGACTCCTTACTGCAGAACCAGAAAAAGCTGGAGCAACAGATCAATTTCAACAGGGCATGCACAGAGCAGGTAGCCACCCTGCAAACCCAACTAGACAGAGAGAAAGAGGAGAGCAATAAACTGATTCTGAAAGACCTGGATACCCAGGCAGAGTTTGATGAGGAGCGCCAAAAAGCTGGTGCCCTTCAACGGCAAAGGGACGACCTGGCGGCACAAATGCAGGCTCTTAGTCAGGAGAGAGACGCCATAGGCCAGGAAGTCTGCCACTTAAAAAAGGAAATTGAAGAAAATCACCTGGCCCTCCAGGGGCTGGGTGATCTCCAAAAAGAAAACCAGAACTTGGTAGAGCACACCAGAAGGGTGGAAGATGCTCTAGCAAGAAAGGAGCAGGCCAATAGGGACATTGCCCAGGAGGTAAACCTCCTGCAGCAAAGACTGGCCCAGTTCTCCAGGACCAACCAGGAAGCACAGAGGGAGAATGAGGCCCTCTGTCAACACAATGATAGGCTCCAGCAACAGGTAGCGATGCAGGAGAAACTGATAGAGTCGAGTAAGGCCTTAACAGAGGAACTGAAGGCACAAATGCAGGCTCTTGCATTGCAACAGGGAGCAGGGGCGGATAGAGATGAGGTTCGCTGGGAAATGGAAACTCCGGAGCATAACCTCAGGAGCCCTAGTACCAGAGGCCCTCTTACCTCTCAGTCCCTGGACTCTGCCACCCCCATGTCCCCTGGTGCACATGAGCACAGGGCCACAGGGATGGCAGATTACTATCCAGCTAAAAGTATGGGGCTCATAGGCCAGTACCACTCAGGAATGGAGGGGTGGGCATCCGGGTATGGGCACCCAAGTACAGTACAGTTCAGTGGGGAACCCCAGGAGAGTAGGCCCATTAAGGGCATCCTGAAAACCTCTGCCCAGTTAGGTCAGTGAAGGGGGTACCCATCAAATCCTGGCAGCAAGGAGGAATCTGAAGACTCCTCTGAACTGCGCAGGACACAGGAGACCAGGTCCCCACATTCTGCCAGCCATTCCCAGGCTCGCAGAATCCGGGAAAACCTGGAAGATCAGACGGGAACCTCTGGGAGCAGTGCCTCTGAGTCCGAGGATGAATGGACAAGGGTTACCCGAACCAAAAAGGCCAATAAGGCAAAAAGGGCCTTGCTTAAGGACCCCTTAAAGCAGATTAAGGCGATCAGGAGCGTCATCACGCCTTACCATAAGAACACTAAGTATTCTGTTTGGGAGCACTTAGAGTTGTTTGAACAAATGATGGAGACTTTCCATTTGAAGGACAGCCAAAGCTGTATTCAATATGTAAAGTGGACATTCTCCCCGGAATACTCCAGTTTCTTTGCGGGGCTGGAGGACCAAAATCATTTAAGATGGTCCACATATAAGGCGGCCATCCTGAAACATTTTTCTGTTCACAGAAATCCTCAAGAGGCTCGCAAGGCAGCCTACAATTTGCAATGTGGGGAGGATCAGGCCCCACAAGAATTTGTGCAGGAGTTAAAGCGTGCTTTTGCACAGACCACAAGAAGGGTGCGCACAGATAGTAGAGCGTTCATAAATACGTTTTTCCATGCCTTGCCCAAATACATCATGACCCAGCTCGTGAGGGATTTTCACGAGAAAAGATCCTTAGATTGGGTCATTGAACAGGCTACCCGGATCTATGAGGTGCAGAAACCGATAGATAGCAAAAGTAATGCCCAGAAAACCCCCAAAGCCAACAGCACCCCTGCTGCTGCCAAGGTGGCAGAGGTAAAGGTCACCCCCGTTTTGGATTTGGAGATGGGGGGGCCTAAAAACCTACCTGCACCTAATAATGCTAGGCCCAGGAGGTCCTCGGGTCAGTCACAGACCGGGAGCCAAGGAGGCAGCCCCACAAATGGGGTCCCTCGCTCTCCTGATTATGTAAGTCCCCGTTACAAGGGAAATCGACCCATCCTGGGTTATGTGTGGACTCCTCCAGCCCAAGGGGGGGGATCCAGCCAAGCACCTAACCCAGGGAACTTCCCTCCAAGCTTCCCACAGGAGGGCAGAAATTTACCAAACCCTGGGCAGAACTTTTTCCCCAGATATCCACCCGACTTTCAGCCCCAAAACCATCCATCCTTCTTTCCCCAATTCCCTGAGCCCAGACCACTGAATCCGGGAGAGGGGAGGCCAAGGGTGGAGGGGTACCCAAATCTTCCCAACCCGGGGTATTACCAGAGGAGGGACAGCTACCCTTCCCGGGATCAGCCCAGGGGAGAAAACAGGGCCCCGTATCAGCCTGAGCGGGTTTCCCAGTTAGAGCGCCAGGTTCAAAACATGGCGCGGGATATGGGTCACATACTGAGGGCTCAGCAGAACCCTCAGATCGGCGTGCCGGCGCAGAACGCACCCAACTCTGGACCTGGTGCTCCAGAACAATGACGGGGGCAGCACCCCGATAACTCACCGGTTCCCAGGGAGGAGGCACAAAGGGAAGGGGGGTGTAAAGCCTTGGAGGAAGCTTCCTTCCTCACTTGTAAACAGCCCCTGGAAACCCAGGAACCGGAAACAAAATCTCTTGCCCCTGAAAGTCTGCCTCCTAAGGAGCAGAGGGGGGTAGGAGAAACAAAAGACCCAAACAGACTCAGTTTGAGGAGGAGGTACAGAACTTCCAATTTGAGGGAGAGGGATCCTCAGAGGATCCTGGGAAAAGGATCTTCTCCTTCAGAGAGGGGGGAACTCCCCCCAAAGAAAAATGGGTCCCTAGGGATGCAAATCCAGACTGGGGAGATGTGGAGACTGAGCTACCGCCGCCCACCATCTCATCCCAGAACCAACAGCAAGAAAATCCCCTGGTTCAAACCCATCCTGGGGACTGCCTCCAAAAAGGGGGGGGCAGCCCAGAACCGGAACCAGGGGAACCCACAATGGCTCTGATCTCCAGTTGCCAACTTTTTCTTTCAGATTCCCAAGACTCTCCACAGAATTCTGCCCAAATCTCTTCGCTATCGATGTCCAAAACCAGAAAGTTAGCCCACCAGTTGTCCAAAAATGTGCATTATCTGTGACCCCTTGAGGAGAAGGAGGGAAGATATTATGCCCCGGTACAAGTACAGGGGCAGGGTACAATCTCGGCACTGGTGGACACGGGATCTCAAGCTACCCTTCTGTCCAGAAGGGCCTTTGACGAACTGAATGCAGGAAGGGGAGAGAATTACCAAATTCCTCTCACCTCTCTTCCTGGACAACTACAGAACTTTGACGGGAAGGAAATTCCCGTCGAGGGGACGGCAGATTTGGACATTAAAATTGGGCGACATAAGTTGAAACACCCGGTCATAGTTGTGACCCCAGAGGACACCCCTTGTTTACTAGGGAATGACCTCCTGAGAAGGTTGTCACCCCTAATAGATTGCGTAAACAAGGTCCTCTGGACCCAGACTAGCCGACCGATAAAATTAAAACAGAGTGTCAACCATGTTATTTTAAACGGCACCTGCCACATGGTTGAACAAAAATCTGACCAAGTAGAATTTCACTTCCAGAATAGCCAAATTCCAGACGTGACAGTAATAGCAGTAGGACAACAGACTGGTGATGGGGGGTCCTCTCTATTTCTGAAAATCAACCTTCCTTCCAGTCTAAAGTGGTACTCCACGCTGGAAGGAAACACTCTGAGATTTTATACTAATCCACAATCAGAAACTCCCACTCCTATAGTCCAGAAAGATGTGAAATCAGCTCAGAGCCTGGCTGATATTCAGCAAATTGGAGAGCAGTTGTTCATCCCTGTTCAGTTAAATGATGGGAAGGACTCTGTTCTCACTCGAGTGTGTGTGAACAACGGTAAGAGCTTCATCAGCGAAGCCATGTTTCGCCAACTCCCAAAAGATCCAGCCATTCCCACCTTCAAACTGATAGACAAGTGGGAAATGGACCTGGAAGCACCCAATTCAAAACATCTCCTGCCAAGCAGGTGTATGCTCAAAATCTCCATTGGCAACAAGAGCATAGTCCACAATTGTTGGGTCGTGCGAGACGTCCCTGCCGCCTTTTACTTAGGCAGTGACATTCTCAATCGCTTTGCCATTAGTTTGGACCTAATAAACTTCAAAGCTTGGTCCCGATTAGCGGATAATCCCATGGGCTTTGATGATCCAGAAAAAGCATTTAGGTCAGCTCAATTGCTACCTTATGCAGTTGAAATCCAGATTAAAGAGGAGGTCACCATCCCAGAAAGGACCCGACAATTCTCCCTGGAAGTGAAAGTTAAAAGGGGACAAGAGTTGAAAAACCCTGATGCTTACATACATCTAAATGCTTCTCTCCAACAGCAAGGGTTGGGGGTAAACCCAACACCATTAGTCAACATAGAACATGACACCATTCCAATAGAGGTGGATAACAGCGACTTAAAGAGTATTACTCTAGCCGCAGGCACCATTATTGGAATGGCGGTTGATGACCGACATTTCTCCATTGATCTTAGAAATGAACTGTTAGGACCAATCCCCAAGGACTGTTTTGACAGTGACAGTGAGGACAATACAACACCAGACAGGATTTTTACCCGGCATGGGGGGAACTTCCTGGTGTACACTTCCTGCCCTTATGGTAAGGAAGATGTGACTTGTGAATTCAGGAGGGATGAGGTGATTTTCCAGGTTCATGAAGGCTGCCTTGCCCACCTGAAGCCTCCGGTCCAAATCAGCACTCTGACCAGGGACTTCTCCACCCAGCTGGAGGAGGCCGCGGAGATAGCCAAACCAGAAGTCTTTCCAGGCTTCAGGCAGATGGTGGAAGAGAGAGTCAACCTAGCTGATGCCTGTGTGACTCTGGAACAAAAGCAAAAGTTGAAACAAGTTTTCTTGGATTTCCAAGATCTCTTTGCGGTAGACTCATATGACTGTGGTTGCACTGACATCCACACAACAACAATCCCCACGGACCCTGGCATGACTCCTGTGTTTGTGAAGCAATATCGCTTGCCTCTCGCATCAATGGAGTCCCTTACTGAAATAATTAAGAACCTTGAGTCCCGGGGAATAATCCGTCCAGTCCACAGCACCTTCAATAATCCGGTGCTGGGAATATTGAAGCCAAACGGCCAGTGGAGACTCTGCGCCGACCTTAGGGAGCTCAACAAACGGGTCCATACTTCCCGATGGCCTCTGCCCTACATTGACCAAGGTCTGGCCCAGATTCAGGGGTCACAGGTATTCACTGCAATAGACCTGACCAATGGATACTGGACCGTGCCTGTCAGTAGGGAGGACCAATACAAGCTGGCTTTTACCTTTGGGGGCCAGCAGTACACATGGACCCGGACTCCCTTCGGATACCTCAACTCCGGCAATGAATTCAACATTTTTCTACACAAGGCCATGCCCGACTTGGGTGCAAGGGGTAACCTGGCTTATGTAGATGATGTCCTCATCAAAAGCTCAACTGTTGAGGAACACATAGCGGAGATCCGTTATGTTCTGACACAGTTGAGGGCCGCCGGAGCAAAACTTTCCTTTCAGAAAGCACAGTGGTGTAAAACCCGTGTTAACTTCTTGGGGCATGAGATTACTCCTCAGGGTCTTTGTCCCCAGGAAAAGAAAGTGGAAGCACTTCAGAAACTGAAAGACCCCACAACTCTGCGGGAACTAAGGAGCCTCCTTGGACTGACTAATTACAGCAGAAAGTTCATTGAGGGCTACGCAGAGATCACCAGACCCCTGATTCATCTCCTGAAGGGGGGGGTCAAGTGGGAATGGGGTCCAGAACAAGCCGAGGCAGTAAAACAACTCAAAAGAAGCCTCTCACAAGCGCCTTGCCTAGCTTACCCTGTCAGAAACAAGGAGTTCTTCCTGGAGACAGGGTTCTCTAATACGTGCTTGACGGCCGTATTATACCAAAAGCATGACAAGGTCAATAAAGTAATCTCCTATGCGAGCAAAACTTTATCCTCTGTGGAGGAAAAATTCAACGATTGTGAGAAGGCACTCCTGGCGACGGTGTGGGCATTGAAGAATTACCGCCCGTTTATCCAGGGGGAACACATCGTAGTGGAGACTCCACACCAGCCTCTGCAATATCTCCAAAGTGACAGAATCCGGGCCGGAAATGTGAGTAATTCCTGAATTACTTCCTGGATTCTGTCAATGCAAGGCTTTCCTGTGGAGGTCCGATATGGCCAAAACAAGAAGAGTCCCCTCGCGCAAGGTCTGGCTGACTTGCATGATTGTGCCAGAGAAAACTGTCTCGAGGACGAAAGTCTAAAAATCAAGGACAACATGGAGGCATACCTTAATTCCCCACACAAAGTCTTTGAAGAGGACAAGTGTGAGGGAATGCCCACTGTCTATGTGGATGGATGCTCTTACCATGTTGACAACAACGGGGAGAAAGAATTGGTGGCCGGCGTAGGGAATGCATGGGTGAATGAGTCCCCAGAACCCTCCGCTGGATACAAAATTGGTCCCCGAAGTAGTCAGGTGGCAGAATTGATGGCTGTGCATCAGGCCATCCTCACTGCTGTCCAGCATCAACTCCACGAACTGGTCATAATCACAGATTCGGATTATGTACGGAACGGGTTCGTGGAGCACCTGGTTAATTGGAAAACCAGAGGCATGTTATGTGCTAACAACAAACCCTTGAAACATGGGAAGTTGATCCAAAACATTGATGATCTGGTCACATCGAATGGGATGACCATCTATTTGAAGAAGATTAAGGGTCATTCCAAAGTAGAGGGACCAGACAAAACTGGAAATGACTTAGCTGATCAGCTGGCCGAAACCGGGGCCATCCAAGGAGATCTAATTGAGATTGAGTCCCTGTTGGGGGAAATCCAGGTCACTGCCATCACTAGGTCCCAGACAAATGCTCACAACGACCTTTCAATTGTACAATGGAGTAAGGAGACCCCTGATGCTGATTTGATTACCGCTCAGAAGGGGGATCCAATTATTGGTAAATTTTACCAGCACCTTGAGGACCCTGAGAACTTTCCCCTGACGGATACCGATTACATTGGGAAAGAGGACCTAAGAGTGTTGATGAAATGTCCAAAAATGTTCCGAATCCAAGACGGTTTGTTGGTAAGGAAATCCAAAGCTGGCCACGATCAGTGGGTGGTTCCTACCTCATTCCGAAGCCTGATGTTAAGTCACGCCCATGATGCGGCCACCGCCGGTCATAGGGGGTTTCACACAACATTGGAAATATTAAGAGAGGTTGCATACTGGCCACACATGGGGCAGGACCTCGACCAATACTTGAAGGGGTGTCTTGTGTGTGCACAATTTCAGCCATCATCCCTCACGCATCGTGCACCTCTCCAAAAGAGGGGGATGACACTGCCATGGTCAGATTTACAAATCGACTTTGTAGGCCCCGTGATTCGCTCTGCTAGGGGGAATAAGTACATGTTGACCGTCACATGCTTGTTTACCAAGTGGGTGGAATGTCTCCCAGCCCCAAATTGCAAGGCAGAAACTGCAGCTGCCTTGATGATTAACCACATCTTTTCCCGTTTTGGTCTACCTCAAAGGATTGAGTCAGACAGAGGTAGCCACTTCACCAGTGAAGTAATGACAAAGATGTGCGAGATACTGGGGGTCAAGAGAAAGCTGCATATTGCTTATAGACCAGCTTCTTCTGGGGCAGTAGAGAGATATAACCGGACAATTGTGAGCATCTTAAAGAAGTTTGTGGCAGATTCTGGGCCAAGTTGGGATATCCAATTACCTCTGGTCCTAATGGCCATCAGATCTACCCCTTCATCTGCAACCAAAATGTCACCATTTGAGTTGATGACTGGGCGCAAGATGGTGCTTCCTCAGCATTTGCTCTACAGGACCCAAGAGCAGACACTGATAAATGCCTCCACTACTCATGAGTATGTAGAGAATTTAAGGAAACACCTCCAACATGCTTTTGCTTATGCTCAGCGGAATCTAGAAAGATCAGCTGATAGCATGAAGACCCACTATGACCTGAAAACTTCCAGGAAGGAATATCAGGTGGGGGACCGGGTCTATCTATACAACTTCCAAAGGAACCAGGCCAAGCAGCGCAAATTTTTGCCTACATGGAAGGGACCATTCGAGATCATAGACAAAATCTCCCCTGTGGCCTACAAAATCCACATCCCCAAAGGTCCTTTGGCAGAGGGAGAAGACAAGTGGGTCCACATAAACCAGTTGAAATGTTGCCATCCCAGGCACACTCTGCAACAACTGGAGGAATCCTCTGGAATCCTAGCGGGTACTGCCTCAGACTAATTCAGTTCCAATCATAAAACATACCACATCTAGTCTCCAAAATATTGTGATTTGCATGAAACTGTCTCTTAGTTATACTGTTTTTTTTTCAAAATAAGAATGTAATGTTTCGTTATGATGAAATGCATATGCTGCCCCACTATCTCAACAGTGGTGGAAAAACGTCTATGAGTAGGTATTGCCGCTCTTCCTTTGTCGTCCTAGGAGAAAGAAGACCTTGAGACTGGCCAAGGAGGACGATCCGGAGACCGGGAACGAAGATCCAATGGGCCCAGTGGACCGCCCAATACTCCCATCAGGACTGGCGAGGAGAACCGATCGATCAGTACCGGATGGAGAAGAAGATGCTGAACTGTGCCATCTACAGAGTAGGAAGAAGATTATGCGGACAGACCGGTGCGTGGGTCAAAACCCTTGGGCACGCGACTCCCCATCGACTCAAATTCAAAGTGCAGTCGCGTGGGGGGGCTTGTTGGGTGTCTTGACCCACGTGCAAGTAATCATGCTGCAACATTTGGTGCTGTGGGCTTAGAAAAGTCAAGATGGCGGAAAACCCACATGTGCGCCAAAATCCAGGAAAGCTGCGCAGTTTGTGCGCCCACCAAAATGGTTGCCTCACTTGCCACCCACCAGTGCGAGAATGAAAGGCCGGGTTGCCATGAGGGAAATGGGTTGCCAAAGGAAAAACAGTAGCGCTGGTTAGCTTCAAAGCGCTTTAAAACCACCATTGGACTACCCGCACAGTAGTCTGAAACCATTGGGAATGGCAATGCTGATTGCCAAATGCAACTTAGAATTGTGGGGAATTCATTTGTTAAATCCCAAAAATGGGTGCAGTACCAGTACTCACCACTATCCAAAAGCCGGCGTTTTAAAACCACCCTGTGTTTCTCTGAAGGCAGGCTCAAACTGTCTATTTTAAACATTGCAACACATCTAAAAACTCACTGGACACCAGCAGACATTTGGTAGAATGGAGTGTTGTGTGCCTACAAAATCTGGGAAATGAAGAGCCCAGAACAATGCTTATAACAAGACTGGCTGAGCTGTGGATTGCAGCAGTTTAAGTTGCACTGGATTAAAGACACTAAAATCGAAATGTTTAGATTAAATGAGTGACCTATGTTTGGTGTCACATGCCTTTGTAACTGTTGAAATGTCATAGTTTTGCACTTAGAATCAGCATTCTAGCTGCATGTGTAAAATTACAAGTTAATTTAAAAAAGCAACAAAAAAACATGACAGTTAGCTGAAAGTCTGGCTTAAGGAACTGGATTTTGCTTGACAACTACCCCCATCAGGAGTGAAACTTGAGTCACAGCTGTGTTCCCAGGCCTAGCTGCCCTTTTGCTGCTCACACTAAGGATATGCCATCTATCTGATAATTGAATTACCTGTGCTCTACAGGAGCTCTGAACAAAGCCTGTCTTGACTCAGGCAAAGGTTTTATTACAGCAGTCGTAAAATGTAGCTTCCTCTTGGCAGAAGCTGGGAGGGGCACTGCCTGTGAGAGCAAGCTGGCTTGGCAGAACTGGATAAACCAGTATTTCTACCTTGTGCTGAGAGGAAACCACACCCCTTTGTAGCCAGAATATTGTTTAGAAAAAGATGGATCATTCATAGAGCGGACATGTGAAAATTTTATAAATGATACCATAATTCTTGTGATTTTTCTGCCCACATTTTAAGAGGTTTTTCGACCCGGTGGCATGTTCAGGGGGGTTTTAGCGGAAAAGTGGATATTACTATAAATGTATGCATGTTAAAAATCTGAAACTTCATCAGTTAATGTCCATACTCCCTGCGCACATGTATGTAAAGTTGGGTCAATGTCAGAAATTGAAAAATCAGTTAAAAAGTCAATTATGTGCCATTTCTGAATGCAAGCTCTTAGAAACAGCAGATTTGGACAGAGACATGGCTAAATTCAGCCACACCATGTATATGTAATTTCAAGCAACTGTGTAACTGTGAAATATGTCTTTTACTATCAAATATAGAATGTGTGCAATCTGACAGAGGAGTGTCCTATCTGCAAGCCATAAAATGACATCCCTCTGACTCACAGTTCATTCCCCAATCAAATGAGAAATGGAAGTTTGACCAATTGGAAGCTGAGAGAGAGGTAGGGTCAGTGATGCTAGAACACACCCACATTCTAAACACATAAAAGCAGACAGACAGGACAGATAGGGACTTTCAAATCCATCTGCCGCTGGAAGCTCTGCCGGAAAAATCCATACTTTACCTCCATCAATCTCCAGAGAAAGCTGTGCAGAAAGATCCAGACTTTACATCCCTCAATCTTCAGAACCAGAGAGAGCAGACCCAGATCACTGTGAAGTGCAGAGACCAGAGGCGAGTCTAAAACCTGACCAGATCCATGGCGAGGCCCATTTCACTCAAGAATATAGTGTGAGTACCTAGAAAACTGTGCAGAACCAATCTCTAGTTAAAGTAATATAATTCAATCTAGTTTAATCTAAGTAGAACTGTCTCCTAACTGTCACCTGTCATTTGCAAAGCTGTCACTTGTCATTTTCTAGTTGCAAGCTGCACTTGTCATTTTGAACTTTAAAATTTCAAATCTGAAAAACGACCTTTATTTAATCGCTCATATCTCCGCGACCGTTTGTGCTAGAGACTTGCAGTAACTTTCATTTGAAAGCTTAGAATCATAGCTTTCGTGAAAAACGCATGCGCGAATTTTGCCGCAATTTGCAAATTTCTCCACGTGTAAAAAGACAGCAGTTTTGCTTTTCCTTGCCAAAAACTTTGTTTACCTGCTAGTTACTACTAAACCATTGTTAAGGTGATCCTGAATTCATAGTGAGTAGATACCAATCACCCTGAACCTCTGAAAGGGAATTAAAAGCATTTCCAACATATTTCTCATCCATTGCTAGCACATATCAAAGCATTTGGGCCTGTGTTTTCAAAACTCCTATCTGTTTTCTGTAGTGTAAGCTTGCTGGATTGAACTGAATTACATTGATTGCATTTCTGAGAACTGTGTGCTTCCTTCCATTTCCTTGCATTGTATCAAGGGGGGAAGGGGATTGCCAGAGAAAAGTGATTACATTGTTTTGCTGAAATCATATCAAGTTGTTTTCTATACTGCATTTCATTCATTCAACCTTGCATTTCCTTGAACCTTATAAAGCATTCTCTACCACATTATACTTCTGTACCTATTTACCAGTGTGCTACCTTATCCATTTCATGTCAACTCCTTATTGACTATAGAGAAGCGTGCTAGTGCCAGATTCTCCGTTGTTGATCTTTATCATATCAGATTAAGTGTGCTATTCAATTATTAATTTATTATAAAGTGTGATATATATATATTTTAAATTATCAAATAAACCTTTTAAACTTGCAAAACAGAACTACTTCTTGGCTCAGTGGGGTCAGGGGGATTCCAAGAGAGGGGTGTTATATAGGGGTAGTCATCCAGAACGCATGAACTGGACATAAAGATATATCAATAAGGGTTTTCATTCAGTATTCTAGACTAGGCGTTAACTTAGCTGTAGTGCTTAATTGAATCCTCTTACACATACGTGAAGGTCCAGTAGTTTGTTGCAATTGAGTTTAAAATGCAGGGGAAATACTGACCTGTCTATTGAAGAAGGGGGTGGTATCTATTTTGAATAAAGGGGAAGTAACGAGAATTGGATCAGCAGGGATACTTTGAGCTAATTTGCTTTTTAACAAATGAAAGATTCACCTTAAACTCTTATGCATGCTTTCCCTGGTGCATGCATGCTCAGGGGGAATTAAGTGTATAGACACCTATGGTGATGTATGTATTACAAACTGTAGCATTGAAAACTGATGTGACATTATTTCTGGGGTGGGTGGAAAGCTCCCCTGAATTAGATGTTGCCCAATTAAAACATTCTACACAGCAGCACTTATCTTTACTCAATGGGACCCTGAGCTCCTTGCTCTGAAGTACCTGGTGAGAAAGTCCTGTTAGTAGTCAGTACTTTACTTTGCCTCCCAGAAATGTAAGGCTAGTCAGTGAGGATCCTCGGTAGCTGAGACAAGTGCCATGAATGTGATGCTCTTCTGTGGGTCTGGCAGAACAAGTCCTGCCCACATGCTGAACCACAGCAGAGGTGACCCATAGCATCACTCACTGTTTTATTTTCAGTGGCAGAAGCATGCTTGCAACAGCTGCACTTGTACCTGCAGCTCCACTAGCTCCTTCATTGTCTGCTCCTGCGTGGCCCAGACCCCTCAACAGTAAAACCATACAACATGCCAGTCTCAGATCAGCCCCTTCTGGTTATGGAGTGCCGGAACCAAAAGGCTCTAGCACAAGGTGCCCCAACCCCATGCCAAACCACCTACGCAGGAAGACCTGTAGCACCACTCACATGTTTCTGTCCTGTGGCAGAAGCATGCTTGCAACATCTGCAGTGGTGCAAGCAGTTCCACTGGCCCCTTCACTGGCTGTTCCAGCATTGCCCAGACCTCTCAGCAGTAAAAACAAACAGCATTTCAGGCTCAGATCAGCCTCTTCAGGTATTGGAGTGCAATTGGTGGATGAGTGAGAGGGAAAGTCCGAAGCTGAGTACAACGGAGGTACTGCTTGACCAAGGACTTATCCCAATGAATGCACAGACGTCAGCTCCCAGTACTGAAGTACTGCTAAAAGATACCAGTCCAACCGCTGGCTACCCACATCCTGTAAAGTGCTCTGCTGCTCTCGAGCTATGTCCGGCCTAAAACAAAGTAAATTATATTCAGACAGTGGAGGGTGGGAGCTCTTTGCCTATGCCAGGACTGGAGATCTTGACACACCTGCTCAGTGTCAGAGGAGGCTGGTGGCATGCTGTTTCTGAAGTGTGTGGTGAGAGGTCTGCTTATATGATGTACCAGGTTATAGGATGGAAGCTTATACTGGCAATGCTCATGCTGTGTCTAATCTCTGTGAAGTAAGCTTGCCATAACTCTGACTTCATCTGTGTTAGGAAAGTCTGCACTGGCTCTGGCCATGCTGCGCATGGTCTCTGTTTGGAAGGTCTTCGTATTTGCTCTCCATTACCGGTTCTGAATTTAGGAAACATTCATTGATATTGCCTAAGCAAAACATGGGCTGTGAAAGAAAAGCTTAAAAGTTTTCGGTCCATGTTGTACCTGGTCTGTGAGAGAGAAACTTCAGTGGCTCAGTCCATGCTGTTTGTGCCATTGCCATACCTGGTCTGTGTGAGGAGGGGGGGGGTCTTTGTCCCTTTAATACCTGGACCGTTTAAGGTCCACTTACACTGGCTCTGTCCATGATTTACCTAGAATTTGTGAGCAGTGGGGTGTTGAGGATGGACTACCTGGTTTGTGTTAGCAGGGACTGATGTTTCTTTCTTATGCTGTATCCGTACAGTACCTTGACTGGGTGTGGGAAGCTTGCATACCTCTGTACATTCGGTACTTGATCTGTGTACCTGATCTGCCTTAGAGCTCCCTAATATTTGCCTGTTCTGTGTTTGGGAAAATGACCCACTGTACCTCCCCGTACTGTAACCATTTGTGTGTGAAGCTTTCACTGGCTCTGCACTTGCCATTCCTATGTTTTCGCAAGGGAATATTGCATTGCTGGTGCCAATGTTGTAGCTAACCTGTTTTTAATGGGACTTCAGTTTGAGGAGTAGTACCAGTGATTGCCATGTTTTGTTCTCGGTGCAATTTGGAACTAACATGGTTGTTTTTTGAGGGCAACTACAAAACCAGCATGGCCGTGTGATTTTTAGAGAAACACTGGCTTTGGCCTGTTGGCATCTGCTTGACAATTTTCTTGAGAGAATGTGAAATGGGCAAATGCACTTTATCGGGTCAGTGTAAACTGGCACAGCATATTTCGTGGATACTATAGAAACTAATTATGGAAATGTGCTTAATTGGGGCATCATTGGCATAGCACGGTTGAGACATGCAGAACCATTTTCTGGAGGGAATATACAGACTATAAATGTGGCAAAATTGCAATGAACTGTTGAAACAGTAATGACAATATGTGACCAACTGGGGTAGTTAGAAATTAGTGTGGTAAGGTGCAAATCTGGTTAGCAATGTGGTGGACTTGTATGGAAATATTAAAATTGACAGTCCAGCACATTGATCTGATTTGTGGCATATTTGACAGCACCGTTGTGTATTTTTGGTAGAAGCATCCTGAAATATTTAGCAACACCCTAACATTTTTGATAGCACCCTGGACTATTTCAGCAAAGCTATGTGCTTTGAAGTCAACCTGGCATGTGGTGGCAGCACCTTCTCATATAATAGCAACTGTGATTGAATTTTATTTCTAATTTGTATATGATAAACTAGCATGGAACCAATGATTTTTGTATGTCTCCTGGCACATTATTTGAAATGTTTGCAATTTCGACTAATATATGGTTCATGATCATCATGTCTCTAGTAGCAAGCTTCACTGGGGACTGTTTTAATGTTGTGGCAAAAATATTTTCCCAGTGTGCATCTACCAAGAATAGTGCCTGGTTAATTTTCAAAAGGTCACATGCACATCTGGTACGGTTAAGATAGTCCAAACATTTTAGATTTTTGATAAATAAAACTATGCAGGCGATTCATTTCAGAAAGGGTGGTCTGCTAATCATGGACTCCATTCCTAGAGTGCAGCTGGGCACAAAAATAAAGGAATTTGTAAGGTCCTGCCATATGTGGCAAGCATCTGGGAGGAATGGTACTTATGAGTTCTCCATGGCTTGCCACCACCAGACCAATGGGCTTGTTGAAAGGTATAACAAGACCCTGAAGGGCATAACAGGTGACTTGGAAAGAGCACTTGAGAAAATGGGATGTTCTCCTGCGATGCCTTTTATTTTGCTAACGGGAGGTGCCACAGAGTGGAGTAGGGTTCAGCCTCTTTGAGCTTCTGTTTGGTCATCCTGTTAGTGTCCTTTATGCCTGGTGCAGGAAGGGTGGGAGGGCAATACCTGATCTCCTTCCCATGTGATAGTGGATAATGTACTTGGGCTCAGATCCAAAATGGCCAATTACAGAGTAGAGAGCACCCAGAACCTTAAGGTCAGCCCAGATCTCATGAAGCACTGGCATGATCAAAGAACCGCAGTGACAGAGTATAATCCAGGATAGATGGTCTGGATTATGGAACCTGTCAAGCACAGCACCCTTCAGGATACATAAACTGGGCCTTATGTGGTGTTCTGCTAAGAATCAGGGAGGTTAACTACCTCATTGATACAAGGGATCAGAGCCAGATGCACAGGGCGTTTCATGTCAACCAGCAGAATCTGCATTACAACCGGGATGACTTGTTGGCTCTCGTGACTGATGAAGAGATGGAGGGTGAGATAGATCCTCTTCCAGACTTGCTCCATGCAAAGTCCACCAATGTGTTTGTAGATGGAGTTCAGATCTATCCTGACCTCTCTGAACACTAAATGCGGATCTCCCTGCAGCTGCTTAGGCAGTTCATGGGTCTGTTCTCACTGACTCTCTAAAAATTGATTAGTCTATCCATGATATCAACACTGGAGCCAGTGAAGAGCAGAATTCACCAAATGGGGAAGAGCTCCCTGGACCTCAAATTGAGTCAACCATTTTCAAAGCCGTTGAGCCACAAAGGACCCACCGTGTTGCCTTTAGCATTCTTGATACATTTCAAACTGCTGCTTGCATCCATCAAACTGGTCCAACGCTGCATTGCTGTCACGGGATGACACCCTGTAAAGAGAGGCACAGGACACCCAGGAATTCCTGGTTTTGGGTGGTTGTGCCGAAGTAAGGTGGACAGATAAGTACACACACAGCTGAAAGTAATGAGAATGAAGAGTAGGCAAGTGTAGCAAGGAATAAGGTACAACAGAATGGATTCCCTCTATGGGTGTATGCAGATATAGGAAAAGAGTATTCCACGGACCTTAGGAAAAACTCTAGCCTTCTGCACAGTTGGCTATAACAGAGGCCCACGCTGTTTGCTCATGGCTTGGAACAACAGCTATGGGTGTCTGTAACGTAGAAACGAGACAAGGGAAGGGGCAGAGGTTGCCTGATGGAAACCAACAGACAAGCTCTGTACAAAAGGGTCTACAAACAGTACAAGAGTACAAGAGAAGATACTTACAGACAAATCCAGGAAAAGGAAGTTGATGGCAAACTAGCAGAAGGAAATGAAGGGAAAGTTGAATAACAGGATTGGATAGCAGAGGACGGTAAGGAACAAGGTTGAGAGCTCAGAGGAGCAGGAAAGCAATGAGCAAGCCCACAGGAGCAGGGCTGTAAAATAGGGAGCCCAGAGGAGAAGGGCTTAGGGCAGCGGAGTAAAGCAGGCTGCACGGCAAGGAGCCTAGAAGGGCCGGGCAGCAAGGAGTGAGCCCTGGGGGGTAGGGCCGCTGACCGTAGAAGGTTGCAGAGGACTGTAGAGGGCTGCTAGGCTGAGAACCCAGCGGACAAAGGCTGTAGGTAGCAAGCAGCGGAGCGTGATCGGCTGCAAGGTAGGAAGCCCGAGGACAAGGGCTGTTGGCAGCGGAGAGAAGCGGGCTGCGCGGCAAGGAGCCAGAAGAACCGGCAGCAAGGAGTAAGCCCAGAGGAGCAGGGCCGCTGACTGTAGAAGGCTGCAGAGGACTGTAAGCTGCAAGGTAGGAAGCCCATAGGACAAGGGCTGTAGGCAGCTGGAGTGAGGCAGGCTGCAGAGCAGGGAGCCCAGAGGACAAGGGCTGTAGGCAGCTGGTGTGAGGCAGGCTGCAGAGCAGGGAGCCCAGAGGACAAGGGTGTAGGCAGCCGGAGTGAGGCAGGCTGAAGAGCAGGGAGCCCAGAGGACAAGGGCTGTAGGCAGCCGGAGTGAGGCAGGCTGCAGGGCAGGAGCCTGGAAGACCAGGGCGGAAGGTAGCAGCTGAGTGTGATCGGCTGCAAGGCAGAAACCCGCAAGGGCACAGGCAGAGGCTGGAAAGCAGCAGAGCGTGATCAGCTGCAATGTAGAGAGCCTGGCAGGGCACTGGATCCAAAGCCGGAGTAAGGAGAAACCGCATACAAGATCCGTAGCTCGAAGCAACAAGGTGCCGGAAGGACTCTTAATGCAAGAGACTAAGCCCCTGCAGGCAGCAGCTTTTATACTGCCCAGCCCAGCACAGAGGCAGGCTAATTGGTCGCACCTGGCTAAGCACACCTGCAGACAATCGGCCACCTCCCTCTCTGTTCCTGAGCTGGTGGAAGCAGAGCAAATCCCTAGGGCTTCTGGGGATTGTAGTTCTGAAGATGGCGAATAGGAATGGCCAGGAAAAGATGCTTATAGCCAAGTGCATTGTGGTAATTGTAGTTTGTTGGGAAAAATAGAAAAGCACCAAAGTCTCGCAAATGGCAAATAAGGTCCATATTGATCGTAAATGTATGCGCCCATGGCGCAGGCATGACAGTATGCCCCTCTCCAGGCCCCTCTCCAGGCTCCCTGAAAGTTGACCAACAACAAGAATGTCTGTCACACCGTGAAAGAGTCTTATTCCAAAAAGGCACATCATGAGGCACCAAAAACTGTTTAAGGTTGGTAGGTGGTAGTCTTGAAGGACGGAGACAGTATTAATGTTCTGAACCTTTGAGGTAGAATTCAGAAAAGACAAAGTCTTTGGAGCACAAATCCCAACAGTGTGTTCAGAGGAACTGTGAAAGACTGCTGCAGGCTCCATGGCAAATCTTGCTTTGAAAGGCAACAGTAAGGTGTTGGAAGGTGGAGCCAGAGGTACAGCAGAGTTGGTTGCTCTAGGAAGGTTTTCCAAAGCATCAGACGCAGCAATGGCAAAGTCAAGATTAGCCGCAGAAATTTCAGGAGTCACAGTGGCGGGTTCTCCATGATTAGTAGGAAGTTCAGAAACCACGGCAACAGGGAGATCATGAATGGCTGTAGATATTTCCGATGCTGTAG
Organism: Ambystoma mexicanum; assembly: GCF_040938575.1. NCBI lineage: Eukaryota > Metazoa > Chordata > Amphibia > Caudata > Ambystomatidae > Ambystoma > Ambystoma mexicanum. The sequence continues at coordinate 1,139,587,464 of NC_090927.1, forward strand.
CAACTGAGAGTGTGGGTGCCGTAGAAGAACCAGCGGGAAGTGACGCACCTGAGACTGATTGAGTAGAGTCTGGTAGTTTTAGTGCTGCAGAGGCACCAGCAGGAACAACCGGAGCTGTAGTCCTAAAAGAAAAGTTGTTATCTGACTTAGCAACCGGTTCTGTCCTTGCAGGCAGAGAGGAAGGGGGTGCTTCTACTGCAGAAAGAGTGATGTGAGATGCTGCAGCAGTAGCAGATTTAGAAGTATTAACAGGAGGAGCATCAGAGTTTGGGTTAGCAGATACAGTAACAGGCAGTATGACAGATGTGGGGTCAGGATAGGATAGGCGTTCTGAAGGCTGATCTTCAAAGTCTGGTGTGCTCAGATTGCTAAGTGGGTCTGGGGTATAAAAACCCTTAGAAGCAGAGTACATTTCTGATTTGATCACTTCAGAAGAGGCTGTAAGTGTGAGTAAAGGACAGTAGTCAGAGGTAAGAGCGGAACAATCCTTTGACTCAGGTGGATATCTAATCAGAAGATTACACTTGTCTTGTGGTGTAATAGCAGTGTGAGTGGTTTGGCCCACGAAAGGAGTTAATTCTTTACTGCCTGTACAACAACCTGAGTTATTGTGGCTGGAAAGTGATAAAGCTGTGTCAGACTTTAGAAGGGATACATATGCTAAATTGAGGTCTTCCATCTGCTTGGTATAAGTCTGTATTCTTTTCTGCGTGGCAATTCCAGACCTTATCATGTCCATCTTTAAAGACAGAATATCGGGTGTAGGACATAGTGTCAGAAGGTCTGGAATATTGTATCCCTTCATTAAATTTTTACTATGTAAATAAACAAAGTCATCATAGAGATCTTCGGTCTGTCTTCTAAGGCGTAGGAGTTGTTCTTGATGCAGGTATGTACCATTAGCCTGATCTAAAGCTTCAGAATCTGGTGTAGCAGAAAATTCGGTTGTAGCAATAGGAAGACTGACCTTAAGGTTATTATGGTTAGTAGATCCTGGGGAAGTATTAAGACAACCGATGGTCAGTATTGGTCTTTTGTACCCAGGACCAGGTGGACTAACCTCAGGATACTTAATGCCGTGACCTATCAAATGAGGGATACCAGCAGTCTGGGGAGCTTGCCAAGCTGATCTTGAACATATCACTGTAGCAACAGCGTACTCTGGTTTAGAGTCTCCCACAATGAGTGCTATATCCTTGGCTGTAGCAGTGTCAGAAGAATTGTCAGAAAATGCATGAGTGTTTTCCATTGGTTGGGCTAACAAAATCTGCAGGAATTCATTTTCTTGTTGTAGTTCTTCTACAGATAGAGACTGCGGCTCATAGTTGCAAATGTCATAATAGTTACACATAGAAGGGTCAGCAAGCCAGTGAGTGTAGTACCGAGCTTGTAAATCTTTGTTTACTAAGGCGAGACTGTTCTTTAGACTAATGTTCTTGTTTGATGTCTTTAGGGAAACAATAGATTTTTGTAAAGGTCTCTTAACCCGAAAGGAAAGCATCATTGGACTGTGTGTGCCTTTCCTGCCTAAGGAACAAGATATTTTTGGCTCTTGCATTCTGTCACGGGATGACACCCTGTAAAGAGAGGCACAGGACACCCAGGAAGGGTTTTGGGTGGTTGTGCCGAAGTAAGGTGGACAGATAAGTACACACACAGCTGAAAGTAATGAGAATGAAGAGTAGGCAAGTGTAGCAAGGAATAAGGTACAACAGAATTGATTCCCTCTAGGGGTGTATGCAGATATAGGAAAAGAGTATTCCAAGGACCTTAGGAAAAACTCTAGCCTTCTGCACAGTTTGCTATAACAGAGGCCCACGCTGTTTGCTCATGGCTTGGAACAACAGCTATGGGTGTCTGTAACGTAGAAACGAGACAAGGGAAGTGGCAGAGGTTGCCTGATGGAAACCAACAGACAAGCTCTGTACAAAAGGGCCTACAAACAGTACAAGAGAAGATACTTACAAACAAAACCAGGAAAAGGAAGTTGATGGCAAACTAGCAGAAGGAAATGAAGGGAAAGTTGAATAACAGGATTGGATAGCAGAGGACGGTAAGGAACAAGGTTGAGAGCTCAGAGGAGCAGGAAAGCAATGAGCAAGCCCACAGGAGCAGGGCTGTAAGATAGGGAGCCCAGAGGAGAAGGGCTTAGGGCAGCGGAGTAAAGCAGGCTGCACGGCAAGGAGCCCAGAAGGGCCAGGCAGCAAGGAGTAAGCCCTGGGAGGCAGGGCCGCTGACCGTAGAAGGTTGCAGAGGACTGTAGAGGGCTGCTAGGCTGAGAACCCAGCGGACAAAGGCTGTAGGTAGCAAGCAGCGGAGCGTGATCGGCTGCAAGGTAGGAAGCCCCGAGGACAAGGGCTGTTGGCAGTGGAGAGAAGCGGGCTGTGCGGCAAGGAGCCAGAAGGACCGGCAACAAGGAGTAAGCCCAGAGGAGCAGGGCCGCTGACTGTAGAAGGCTGCAGAGGACTGTAAGCTGTAAGGTAGGAAGCCCATAGGACAAGGGCTGTAGGCAGCCAGAGTGAGGCAGGCTGCAGAGCAGGGAGCCCAGAGGACAAGAGCTGTAGGCAGCCGGAGTGAGGCAGGCTGCAGAGCAGGGATCCCAGAGGACAAGGGCTGTAGGCAGCCGGAGTGAGGCAGACTGCAGAGCAGGGAGTCCAGAGGACAAGGGCTGTAGGCAGCCGGAGTGAGGCAGGCTGCAGAGCAGGCCGCCCAGAGGACAAGGGCTGTAGGCAACCGGAGTGAGGCAGGCTGCAGAGCAGGGAGCCCTGAGGACAAGGGCTGTAGGCAGCCGGAGTGAGGCAGGCTGCAGAGCAGGGAATCCAGAGGACAAGGGCTGTAGGCAGCCGGAGTGAGGCAGGCTGCAGAGCAGGGAGTCCAGAGGACAAGGGCTGTAGGCAGCCGGAGTGAGACAGGCTGCAGAGCAGGGAGCCCAGAGGACAAGGACTGTAGGCAGCCGGAGTGAGGCAGGCTGCAGGGCAGGAGCCTGGAAGACCAGGGTGGAAGGTAGCAGCTGAGCATGATCGGCTGCAAGCCAGAAACCCGAAAGGGCACAGGCGGAGGCTGGAAAGCAGCAGAGCGTGATCAGCTGCAATGTAGAGAGCCCGGCATGGCTCTGGATCCAAATCCGGAGTAAGGAGGAACCGCATACAAGATCCGTAGCTCGAAGCAACAAGGTGCCGGAAGGACTCTTAATGCAAAAGACTGAGCCCCTGCAGGCAGCAGCTTTTATACTGCCCAGCCCAGCACAGAGGCAGGCTAATTGGTCGCACCTGGCTAAGCACACCTGCAGACAATCGGCCACCTCCCTCTCTGTTCCTGAGCTGGTGGGAGCAGAGCAAATCCCAAGGGCTTCTGGGGATTGTAGTTCCGAAGATGGCGAATAGGAATGGCCAGGAAAAGATGGTTATAGCCAAGTGCATTGTGGTAAGTGTAGTTTGTTGGGAAAAATAGAAAAGCACCAAAGTCTCACAAATGGGAAATAAGATCCATATTGATCGTAAATGTATGCGCCCATGGCGCAGGCATGACAATTGCATCAGCTGTGTGCATCGCTGCTTCGGCTCGCACAGCCCACCACCCCAGAAGCCTTCAAACTGCTATTTCTTTAAACAATGCATCGAACTGCACAGAAATCCACTTTGAACTCGACTCAACGCTGCAAATGTGAGAGGCCCCCACAGACCTGCCAGTGAACTACCACCAGAATCAATAAAGGTACATCCCAGGAGGGAATAAGACCAAGACCAACTGAGAGTGATGTCAAAGGCTTTATCTAAAATTAGGGCAAACAGAATCTACTCCGCTCACGCCGAGAGCGCTCTGCAGAAACCATGTTACAAATTACTTTTATACAGAGAAATCGTCATTGGGTTGTGGGAAGGCCTTGGGGGCACATGAACAGTTGGGATTGGTCACTAAGAGGAGGCACCTATAGGTGCTATATGGTCAGCGATGGTTGATTGGTCCATGGGTGGGTGGCGAGTTGACATCATGATGGGGTGTGCTGGGTCAGGAGTTCATCTGGGCTCATCTTGCCCAGCCTCCAACGACTGGATACTTTTCATCCTGGTCTTGTCACATTTTTGCCCTTGTGCCCACACATTCCCATCCGGTCACACACTTAATCACTTCGGTTGGCAATAAGTTTCACACAGAAAAACAAGGCATGAATCTCCAATATTGGACATCAATTGCGTGCGTCTTACCAACAATATCTTTTTCATATAGAAACACATAAACATATTTGGATACCGGGTTGGGGGCATTTCTTCATTATTGACAGGGGGAGGCAGGGGTATATGGTTACTGCGAGTGGATTTCAGGAAACACATTTCATCTGTGAACGTATCCTTTCTTCGAGGGCCTTTCTGATCATGGGTCTAAACAACATAACTCTACATTTGGACAGGGCGTTCAGGAATGGGCTTAAGGTCCTCCTACTGAGGTCTCCAGTTTCACGTCACTAAGAAATGGCAGGGGTTATTTATATTTACATATAACAGGCTACTGCTTCATATGCACGTTGACGCTTCTGTTTCGAACGTAATACCATATAACATTGTCAAACTTCATATGCTTTTGGGCAATTTCATAACACCGGGGTCAGGGGGGTGGTAGGAAAGGTGTAAGAGGATTCAATTCAACACTACAGCTAAGTCCACGCCTAGTCTATAATACTGAATGAAAACCCTTATTGATATAACTTTATGTCCAGTTCATGCGTTCTGGATGACTACCCCTATATAACACCCCTCTCTTTGAATAACCCTGACCCCACTGAGCCAAGAAGTAGTTCTGTTTTGCAAGTTAAAAGGTTTAATTGATAATTTAAACAATATATATATATATCACGCTTTATAATAAATTAATAATTGAATATCACACTTAATCTGATATGATAAAGATTAACAACGGAGAATCTGGCACTAGCACACTTCTTGATAATCACTAAGGAGTTGACATGAAATGGATAAGGTAGCAACAATACTTTTATGGTTTCAAATGGATGCAATGTGGAATGAAATGCAGTACAGAAAATAACTTGATAGGATTTCAGCAAAGACAATGTAATCACTTTCTTGTACAATTCACCCCCCCCCCTTTATGCAATGCAAGGAAATGGAAAGAAGGCACACAATTCTCAAAAATGCAATTCAAATGTAATTCAGCTCACCCCAGCAACTTAGACTACAGAAGTTGAAAACACAGGCCCAAATGCTTTTAAATGTGCTGGAAATGAAGAAAAAATATGCTAAAATGCTTTTAATTCCCTCTAGAGGTTCAGGGTGAGTGGTATCTAGTTAATATTAGTCCAGGCTCACACTAGCAATGATGCAGGGATGGTTTTTATGAGGCAAACGAATTTCTTTCAGAGGAAAGCAAAAGCAACTATCTTTTTGCAAGTGGAGAAATTTGCAAATCGCGGTAAAATTCACGAATGCGTCTGGTGCGATTACAGAGGAACTACAAGGACTATCACTATCGTTTTGGGGTCCTAGGAAAGCCTAGGATCTCAGCTTCCAGATGAAAGTTACTGCAAGTCTCTAGCACAAACGGTCACGGAGATATGAGCGATTAAATAAAGGTCGTTTTTCAGATTTGAAATTTTAAAGTTCAAAAGACAAGTGCAGCTTGCAAATAGAAAATGACAGGTGACAGCTTTACAAATGACAGGTGACAGTTAGGAGGCAGTTCTACTTAGATTAAAATAGCTTGGATTATATTATTTTAACTAAGAGATTGGTTCTGCACAGTTTTCTAGGTACTCACACTATATTCTTGAGTGAAATGGGCCTCGCCATGGATCTGGTCAGGTTTTAGACGGGACTCTGGTCTCTGCACTTCACAGTGATCTGGGCCTGCTCTCTCTCTGGATTCTGAAGATTGATGGATTTAAAGTCTCTATGTCTGCTCTCTGAAGGTTGAGGGAGGTAAAGTATGGATTTTCCGGCAGAGCTTCCAGCTGCAAATGGATTTGAAGGTCTCTATCTGTCCTGTCTGTCTGCTTTTATGTGTTTAGAATGTGGGTGTGTTCTTGCATCACTGACCCTACCTCTCTCTCAGCTTCTAATTGGTCAAACTTCTATTTCTCACTTGATTGGGGGAGCTAAGTTGTGTCAGAGTGATGTCATTTTACAGCCTGCAGAAAGTCCACTCCTCCTGTCAACTTACACACAAATCTAGATTTGAAACAAATACATATTTGCAGAGGTACATATTGTTTTAAAATCATATGCACCCCTCACATATCACAGGAGGTATCTCCTGTTCAAACTCTGCTCTTCCTGGGAGCTTGCATTCAGAAATGGCAATATTTTGCACTTTTTAACTGGTTTGCAATTCCGGACATTACCCCAAATTTACACACATGTGCGCAAGGAGTATGGACATTAGTTGATGAAGTGTCAGATTTTTCACATGCACACATTTTGAGTAATATCCTCTTTTCCGCTAAAACCCCCCTGAACATGCCACCGGTTCGAAAAACCTCTTAAAATGTGGGCAGAAAAATCACAAGAATTATGGTATCATTTAAATAATTTTCACAAGTCCGTACTATGAGTTATTCATCTTTTTCTAAAACCATATTCTGGCTATAGAGGTGTGTCTTTTCAGGTCACATGGTACAGAAACCAGTCTTTCCAGTTTCTGCCAAGCTCAGAGACCCTGCCACTCCCAGCTTCTGCCAAGAGGAAGCTGTTTTACGACATCTGCAATAAACCATCTGCCTGGGTGAAGGGGGTTGCATTGTTCAGAGCTCCTGTGTTCTGTGGGGCTCCCCTTAATTCAATTATCAGAGAGATGGCATATCCTTAGTGTGGCCAGCAAAAGGCAGATAGGCCTGGGAACACAGCTGTGACTCAAGTTTCACTCCTGATGGGGGTAGTTGCCAGGCAAATTGGAATCTCTTTAAGCCATGTTTTTAGCTACATGTCATTTCTGTTCCCCAGTTTCTGCATTCAAATAAACTAACAATTTCACATATGCAGCTAGAATGCTGATTCTAAGTTTAAAACTATGGCATTTAAACAATTGCAACCTATGTGACACTCAAAAGTAGGTCACTCATTTCTCTTAAACATTGAGATTTTTAATGTCTTTCAGTCCAAATTTACTTAAACTGATGAAATCCACAGCTCAGCCAGTCTTGTTATAAACCTTCAAGTCACTTCAGAATATAACTTTACATTGGATCCACCTCTCAGTAAGTCTTTCTTTGGCATGTTTTGGGTTCATTTATTCAGTTTTACAAAATCTAAAATCTGGTGTTGTTTTAAAACGCCGGCTTTTGGATAGTGGTGAGTACTGGTACTGCACCCCTTTTTGGGATTTAAGAAAATGAATTCTCCACAGTTATGGGTTTGCTTTTGGCAATCAGCATTGCCATTCCCAATGGTTTCAGACTACTGTGTGGGTAGTCCAATGGTGGTTTTAGGCAGTGTCCTTCTGTGCCCATAACATCGGCAAAAATGGGTGGTAGCCTATTCTTCATGCATTTCCCTGTGCATTTTCTGGGAAGCTCTGGCCATCATGATGTTTCCATGTCAGTACTGCACAGTTTTGAGGTAGGGCTCGGATGCATGGGTAAATACATCCCACAAGCCCCCCTCTTGCGATGGCCATTCGGTTTCACTGATGGGACTCGCATGACCTGGGATGTTTCCTCATCTTCTTCCAATAGATGGCACAGTTCAGCATCTTTTTCTCCATCCGGTACTGATCGATCGGTTCTCCTCGCCGGTCCTGATGGGAATATTGGGTGGTACACTGGGCCCGTTGCGTCTCTGCTCCCGGTCTCCGGATCGTCCTCCTTGGCCCGTCTCAAGGGTTTCTTCCTCCTAGGACGACAAAGGAAGAGCGGCAATACCCATCCATAGACATTTTTCCCCCACCATTGATATAGTGGGGCAGCATATGCATTTCAACATAACAAAACATTACATTCTTATTTTGAAAAAAAACAGTATAACTAAGAGACAGTTTCATGCAAATCACAATATTTTAGAGACTAGATGTGGTATGTTTTATGGTTGGAACTGAATTAGTCTGAGACAGTACCCGCTAGGATTCCAGAGGATTCCTCCAGTTGTTGCAGAGTGTGCCTGGGATGGCAACATTTCAATTGGTTTATGTGGACCCACTTGTCTTCCCCCGCTGCCAACGGACCTTTGGGGATGTGGATTTTGTAGGCCACAGGGGAGATCTTGTCGATGATCTCAAAGGGTCCTTTCCACGTAGGCAAAAATTTGCGCTGCTTTGCCTGGTTTCTTTGGAAGTTGTATAAATAGACCCGGTCCCCCACCTGATATTCCTTCCTGGAAGTCTTCAGGTCATAGTGGGTCTTCATGCTATCAGCCGATCTTTCTAGATTCCGCTGAGCGTAAGCAAAAGCATGTTGGAGGTGTTTCCTTAAATTCTCCACATACTCATGAGTAGTGGAGGCATTTATCAGTGTCTGCTCCTGGGTCCTGTAGAGCAAATGCTGAGGAAGCACCATCTTGCGTCCAGTCATCAACTCAAATGGTGACATTTTGGTTGCAGATGAAGGGGTAGATCTGATGGCCATTAGGACCAGAGGTAATCGGATATCCCAACTTGGCCCAGAATCTGCCACAAACTTCTTTAACATGCTCACAATGGTTCGGTTATATCTCTCTACTGCCCCAGAAGAAGCTGGTCTATAAGCAATATGCAGCTTTCTCTTGACCCCCAATATCTCCCACATCTTTGTCATTACTTCACTGGTGAAGTGGCTACCTCTGTCTGACTCAATCCTTTGAGGTAGACCAAAACGGGAAAAGATGTGGTTAATCATCAAGGCAGCTGCAGTTTCTGCCTTGCAATTTGGGGCTGGGAGACATTCAACCCACTTGGTAAACAAGCATGTTACAGTCAACATGTACTTATTCCCCCTCGCGGAGCGAATCACGGGTCCTACAAAGTCGATTTGTAAATCTGACCATGGCAGTGTCATCCCCCTCTTTTGGAGAGGCGCACGGTGCGTGGGGGATGATGGCTGAAATTGTGCACACACAAGACACCCCTTCAAGTATTGGTCGAGGTCCTGCCCCATGTGTGGCCAGTATGCAACCTCTCTTAAGATTTCCAATGTTGTGTGAAACCCCCTATGACCGGCAGTAGCCGCATCATGGGCGTGACTTAACATCAGGCTTCGGAATGAGGTAGGAACCACCCACTGGTCATGGCCAGCTTTGGATTTCCTTACCAACAAACCGTCTTGGATTCGGAACATTTTTGGACATTTCATCAACACTCTTAGGTCCTCTTTCCCAATGTAATCGGTATCCCTCAGGGGAAAGTTCTCAGGGTCCTCAAGGTGCTGGTAAAATTTACCAATAATTGGATCCCCCTTCTGAGCGGTAATCAAATCAGCATCAGGGGTCTCCTTACTCCATTGTGCAATTGAAAGGTCGTTGTGAGCATTTGTCTGGGACCTATTGATAGCAGTGACCTGGATTTCCCCCAACAGGGACTCAATCTCAATTAGATCCCCTTGGATGGCCCCGGTTTTGGCCAGCTGATCAGTTAAGTCATTTCCAGTTTTGTCTGGTCCCTCTACTTTGGAATGACCCTTAATCTTTTTCCAATAGATGGTCATCCCATTCGAGGTGACCAGATCATCTATGTTTTGGATCAACTTCCCATGTTTCAAGGGTTTGTTGTTAGCACATAACATGCCTCTGGTTTTCCAATTAACCAGGTGCTCCACGAACCCGTTCAGTACATAATCCGAATCTGTGATTATGACCAGTTTGTGGAGTTGATGCTGGACAGCAGTGAGGATGGCCTGATGCACAGCCATCAATTCTGCCACCTGACTACTTCGGGGACCAATTTTGTATCCAGCGGAGGGTTCTGGGGACTCATTCACCCATGCATTCCCTACGCCAGCCACCAGTTCTTTCTCCCCGTTGTTGTCAACATGGTAAGAGCATCCATCCACATAGACAGTGGGCATTCCCTCACACTTGTCCTCTTCAAAGACTTTGTGTGGGGAATTAAGGTATGCCTCCGTGTTGTCCTTTATTTTTAGACTTTTGTCCTCGGGACAGTTTTCTCTGGCACAATCATGCAAGTCAGCCAGACCTTGCGCGAGGTGACTCTTCTTGTTTTGGCCATATCTGACCTCCACAGGAAAGCCTTGCATTGACAGAATCCAGGAAGTAATTCGGGAATTACTCACATTTCCGGTCCGGATTCTATCACTTTGGAGATATTGCAGAGGCTGGTGTGGAGTCTCCACTATGATGTGTTCCCCCTGGATAAACGGGCGGTAATTCTTCAATGCCCACACCGTTGCCAGGAGTGCCTTCTCACAATCGTTGAATTTTTCCTCCACAGAGGATAAAGTTTTGCTCGCATAGGAGATTACTTTATTGACCTTGTCATGCTTTTGGTATAATACTGCCGTCAAGCACGTATTAGAGAACCCCGTCTCCAGGAAGAACTCCTTGTTTCTGACAGGGTAAGCTAGGCAAGGCGCTTGTGAGAGGCTTCTTTTGAGTCATCTTACTGCCTCGGATTGTTCTGGACCCCATTCCCACTTGACCCCCCCTTCAGGAGATGAATCAGGGGTCTGGTAATCTCTGCGTAGCCCTCAATGAACTTTCTGCTGTAATTAGTCAGTCCAAGGAGGCTCCTTAGTTCTCGCAGAGTTGTGGGGTCTTTCAGTTTCTGAAGTGCTTCCACTTTCTTTTCCTGGGGACAGAGACCCTGAGGAGTAATCTCATGCCCCAAGAAATTAACACGGGTTCTACACCACTGTGCTTTCTGAAAGGAAAGTTTTGCTCCGGCGGCCCTCAACTGCGTCAGAACATAACGGATCTCCGCTATGTGTTCCTCCACAGATGAACTTTTGATGAGGACATCATCTACATAAGCCAGGTTACCCCTCGCACCCAGGTCGGGCATGGCCTTATGTAGGAAAATATTGAACTCATTACCGGAGTTAAGGTATCCGAAGGGGGTCCGGGTCCATGTATACTGCTGGCCCCCAAAGGTAAAAGCCAGCTTGTATTGGTCCTCCCTACTGACCGGCACGGTCCAGTATCCATTGGTCAGGTCTATTGCAGTGAATACCTGTGACCCCTGAATCTGGGCCAGCCCTTGGTCAATGTAGGGCAGAGGCCATCGGGAAGTATGGACCCGTTTGTTGAGCTCCCTGAGGTCGGCGCAGAGTCTCCACTGGCCGTTTGGCTTCAATATTCCCAGCACTGGATTATTGAAGGTGCTGTGGACTGGACGGATTATTCCCCGGGACTCAAGGTTCTTAATTATTTCAGTAAGGGACTCCATTGATGCGAGAGGCAAGCGATATTGCTTCACAAACACTGGAGTCATGCCAGGGTCCGTGGGGATTGTTGTGGTGTGGATGTCGGTGCGACCACAGTCATATGAGTCTACTGCAAAGAGATCTTGGAAATCCAAGAAAACTTGTTTTCACTTTTGCTTTTGTTCCAGAGTCACACGGGCATCAGCTAGGTTGACTCTCTCTTCCACCATCTGCCTGAAGCCTGGAAAGACTTCTGGTTTGGCTATCTCCGCGGCCTCCTCCAGCTGGGTGGAGAAGTCCCTGGTCAGAGTGCTGATTTGGACCGGAGGCTTCAGGTGGGAAAGGCAGCCCTCATGGACCTGGAAAATCACCTCATCCCTCCTGAAGTCACACGTCACATCTTCCTTACCATAAGGGCAGGAAGTGTACACCAGGAAGTTCCCCCCATGCCGGGTAAAAATCCTGTCTGGTGTTGTATTGTCCTCACTGTCACTGTCAACGCAGTCCTTGGGGATTGGCCCTAACAGTTCATTTCCAAGATCAAAGGAGAAATGTCGGTCATCAACCGCCATTCCAATAATGGTGCCTGCGGCTAGAGTAATACTCTTTAAGTCGCTGTTATCCACCTCTATTGGAATGGTGTCATGTTCTATGTTGACTAATGGTGTTGGGTTTACCCCTAACCCTTGCTGTTGGAGAGAAGCATTTAGATGTATGTAAGCATCAGGGTTTTGCAAATATTGTCCTCTTTTAACTTTCACTTCCAGGGAGAATTGTCGGGTCCTTTCTGGGATGGTGACTTCCTCTTTAATCTGAATTTCAACTGCATAAGGTAGCAATTGGGCTGACCTAAATGCTTTTTCTGGATCATCAAAGCCCATGGGATTATCCGCTAATCGGGACCAAGCTTTGAAGTTTATTAGGTCCAAACTAATGGCAAAGCGATTGAGAATGTCACTGCCTAAGTAAAAGGCGGCAGGGACGTCTCGCACGACCCAACAATTGTGGACTATGCTCTTGTTGCCAATGGAGATTTTGAGCATACACCTGCTTGGCAGGAGATGTTTGGAATTAGGTGCTTCCAGGTCCATTTCCCATTTGTGTATCAGTTTGAAGGTGGGAATGGCTGGATCTTTTGGGAGTTGGCGGAACATGGCTTCGCTGATGAAGCTCTTACCGTTGTTCACACACACTCGAGCGAGAACAGAGTCCTTCCCATCATTTAACTGGACAGGGATGAACAACTGCTCTCCAATTTGCTGAATATCAGCCAGGCTCTGAGCTGATTTCACATCTTTCTGGACTATAGGAGTGGGAGTTTCTGATTGTGGATTAGTATAGAATTTCAGAGTGTTTCCTTCCAGCGTGGAATACCACCTTAAACTGGAAGGAAGGTTGATTTTCAGAAATAGAGAGGACCCCCCATCACCAGTCTGTTGTCCTACTGCTATTACTGTCACGTCTGGAATCTGGTTGTTCTGGAAGTGAAATTCTACTTGGTCAGATTTTTGTTCAACCATGTGGCAGGTGCCGTTTAAACTAACATGGTTAACACTCTGTTTTAATTTTATTGGTCGGCTAGTCTGGGTCCAGAGGACCTTGTTTACGCAATCTATTAGGGGTGACAACCTTCTCAGGAGGTCATTCCCTAGTAAACAAGGGGTGCCCTCTGGGGTCACAACTATGACCGGGTGTTTCAACTTATGTCGCCCAATTTTAATGTCCAAGTCTGCCGTCCCCTCAACGGGAATTTCCTTCCCGTCAAAGTTCTGGAGTTGTCCAGGAAGAGAGGTGAGAGGAATTTGGTAATTCTCTCCCCTTCCTGCATTCAGTTCATCAAAGGCCCTTCTGGACAGAAGGGTAGCTTGAGATCCAGTGTCCACCAGTGCCAAAATTGTACCCTGTCCCTGTACTTGTACCGGGGCATAATATCTTCCCTCCTTCTCCTCAAGGGGGCACAGATAATGTACATTTTTGGACAACTGGTGGGCTAATTTTCTGGTTTTGGACATCGCTAGCGAAGAGATTTGGGCAGAATTCTGTGGAGAGCCTTGGGAATCTGAAAGAAAAATTTGGCAACTGGAGATCAGAGCCATTGTGAGTTCCCCTGGCTCTGGTTCTGGGCCGCCCCCCCCTTTTTGGAGGCAGTCACCAGGATGGGTTTGAACCAGGGGATTTTCTTGCTGTTGGTTCTGGGATGAGATGGTGGGCGGCGGTAGCTCAGTCTCCACATCTCCCCAGTCTGGATTTGCATCCCTAGGGACCCATTTTTCTTTGGGAGGAGTTCCCCCCTCTCTGAAGGAGAAGATCCTTTTCCCAGGATCCTCTGAGGATCCCTCTCCCTCAAATTGGAAGACCTGTACCTCCTCCTCAAACTGAGTCTGTTTGGGTCTTTTGTTTCTCCTACCCCCCCTCTGCTCCTTAGGAGGCAGACTTTCAGGGGCAAGAGATTTTCTTTCCGGTTCCTGGGTTTCCAGGGGCTGTTTACAAGTGAGGAAGGAAGCTTCCTCCAAGGCTTTACACCCCCCTTCCCCTTGTGCCTCCTCCCTGGGAACCGGTGAGTTATCGGGGTGCTGCCCCCGTCATTGTTCTGGAGCACCAGGTCCAGAGTTGGGTGCGTTCTGCGCCGGCACGCCCATCTGAGGGTTCTGCTGAGCCCTCAGTATGTGACCCAGATCCCGCGCCATGTTTTGAACCTGGCGCTCTAACTGGGAAACCCGCTCAGGCTGATACGGGGCCCTGTTTTCTCCCCTGGGCTGATCCCGGGAAGGGTAGCTGTCCCTCCTCTGGTAATACCCCGGGTTGGGAAGATTTGGGTACCCCTCCACCCTTGGCCTCCCCTCTCCCGGATTCAGTGGTCTGGGCTCAGGGAATTGGGGAAAGAAGGATGGATGGTTTTGGGGCTGAAAGTCGGGTGGATATCTGGGGAAAAAGTTCTGCCCAGGGTTTGGTAAATTTCTGCCCTCCTGTGGGAAGCTGGGAGGGAAGTTCCCTGGGTTAGGTGCTTGGCTGGATCCCCCCCCTTGGGCTGGAGGAGTCCACACATAACCCAGGATGGGTCGATTTCCCTTGTAACGGGGACTTACATAATCAGGAGAGCGAGGGACCCCATTTGTGGGGCTGCCTCCTTGGCTCCCTGTCTGTGACTGACCCGAGGACCTCCTGGGCCTAGCATTATTAGGTGCAGGTAGGTTTTTAGGCCCCCCCATCTCCAAATCCAAAACGGGGGTGACCTTTACCTCTGCCACCTTGGCAGCAGCAGGGGTGCTGATGGCTTTGGGGTTTTTCTGGGTATTACTTTTGCTATCTATCGGTTTCTGCACCTCATAGATCCGGGTAGCCTGTTCAATGACCCAGTCTAAAGATCTTTTCTCGTGAAAATCCCTCACGAGCTGAGTCATGATATATTTGGGCAAGGCATGGAAAAACGTATTTATAAATTCTCTGCTATCCGTGCGCACCCTTCTTGTGGTCTGTGCAAAAGCACGCTTTAACTCCTGCACAAATTCTTGTGGGGCCTGATCCTCCCCACATTGCAAATTGTAGGCTGCCTTGCGAGCCTCTTGAGGATTTCTGTGAACAGAAAAATGTTTCAAGATGGCCGCCTTATAGGTGGACCATCTTAAATGATTTTGGTCCTCCAGCCCCGCAAAGAAACTGGAGTATTCCGGGGAGAAGGTCCACTTTACATATTGAATACAGCTTTGGCTGTCCTTCAAATGGAAAGTCTCCATCATTTGTTCAAACAACTCTAAGTGCTCCCAAACAGAATACTTAGCGTTCTTATGGTAAGGCGTGATGACGCTCCTGATCGCCTTAATCTGCTTTAAGGGGTCCTTAAGCAAGGCCCTTTTTGCCTTATTGGCCTTTTTGGTTCGGGTAACCCTTGTCCATTCGTCCTCGGACTCAGAGGCACTGCTCCCAGAGGTTCCCGTCTGTTCTTCCAGGTTTTCCCGGATTCTGCGAGCCTGGGAATGGCTGGCAGAATGTGGGGACCCGGTCTCCTGTGTCCTGCGCAGTTCAGAGGAGTCTTCAGATTCCTCCTTGCTGCCAGGATTTGATGGGTACCCCCTCCACTGACCTAACTGGGCAGAGGTTTTCAGGATGCCCTTAATGGGCCTACTCTCCTGGGGTTCCCCATTGAACTGTACTGTACTTGGGTGCCCATACCCGGATGCCCACCCCTCCATTCCTGAGTGGTACTGGCCTATGAGCCCCATACTCTTAGCTGGATAGTAATCTGCCATCCCTGTGGCCCTGTGCTCATGTGTGCCAGGGGACATGGGGGTGGTAGAGTCCAGGGACTGGGGGAGATGAAGGCCCCTGATGTTAGGGCTCCTGCGGTTATGGTCAGGAGTCTCTCTTTCCCAGCGGACCTCATCTCTATCCGCCCCTGCTCCCTGTTGCAATGCAAGAGCCTGCATTTGTGCTTTCAGCTCCTCAGTCAAGGCCTTACTAGACTCTATCAGTCTCTCCTGCATCGCTACCTGTTGTTGGAGCCTATCATTGTGTTGACAGAGGGCCTCATTTTCCCTCTGTGCTTCCTGGTTGGTCCTGGAGAACTGGGCCAGTCTTTGCTGCAGGAGGGTTACCTCCTGAGCTGTGTCCCTATTGGCCTGCTCCTTTCTTGCTAGAGCATCCTCCACCCTTCTGGTGTGCTCTACCAAGTTCTGGTTTTCTTTTTGGAGGTCACCCAGCCCCTGGAGGGCCAGGTAATTTTCTTCAATTTCCTTTTTTAAGTGGCAGACTTTCTGGCCTAAAGTGTCTCTTTCCTGACTGAGAGCCTGCATCTGTGCTGCCAGGTCGTCCCTCTGCCTTTGAAGGGCACCAGCTTTCCGGCGCTCTTCATCAAACTCTGCCTGGGTATCCAGGTCTTTCAGAATCAGTTTATTGCTTTCTGCCTTTTCCCTATGTAGGTGGCCTTGCAGGGTGACTACCTGCTCAGCACATACCCTGTTGAAGTCCAGTTGTTGCTCCAGCTTTTTCTGGCTTTGCAGTAGGGAGTCCAAACCTTCTTGGTGTTCCTTCTGCAAGGCCCAAAATCTGGTATCCTGTTCTGACTTTTCCTTTTGCAGCACATCCATATCCTCCTTTATTTTAGTGATGTACTGTCTGGTCTCATTTTCTGACTCCTGGCTTCTGTGCAGCCTTTGCTCAGAAGAGTCCAGATCAGATTGGGCCTTCTCTAACGCCATCTGTTGCCTTTTTGCCAGATCATGGCCTTCAGCATATTTATTCTGTATGGCTCCCATATATAAATATAAATATGCCGCTATCCTAACAATCTTGTCGTGTTCATCTTTGGCCTTAGGAGCCATATATAGTTCACTCAGGGCCACATGTAATGGACCCTGATCTCTCCATAGGTCTAACCCTGTTTCAGTGACCTGTCGCGTGATGGCCTGCAACCAGGCATCCTGGCCCTGTTCAGTCCATTCACCTCTCACAAATAGTTTATGTAAGAGGTGATCTCTGGCTATTTTCATGTCTACTAAGGTGGTCATTCTAGAGATTGGTCTCTGTCCTGACTTACAGAAGTTAGTATTTTATTTTTGCAGAACAGAACTTTTCTTGGAGTGTCCCTTTTGAGGAATGCTTCACAGCGTAATGCAGCGTGGTGATCCGACTGGATGTATGTATCCCGTCAGTTGGCACGCTGTATTAATCTGCACAAATGGTAGATCTAACCCAAACGTCCGGCACGAGCCCCCAATCTGTAAGAGGATTCAATTCAACACTACAGCTAAGTCAACGCCTAGTCTATAATACTGAATGAAAACCCTTATTGATATAACTTTATGTCCAGTTCATGCGTTCTGGATGACTACCCCTATATAACACCCCTCTCTTTGAATAACCCCGACCCCACTGAGCCAAGAAGTAGTTCTGTTTTGCAAGTTAAAGGTTTAATTGATAATTTAAACAATATATATATATATCACGCTTTATAATAAATTAATAATTGAATATCACACTTAATCTGATATGATAAAGATTAACAACAGAGAATCTGGCACTAGCACACTTCTTGATAATCACTAAGGAGTTGACATGAAATGGATAAGGTAGCAACAATACTTTTATGGTTTCAAATGGATGCAATGTGGAATGAAATGCAGTACAGAAAATAACTTGATAGAATTTCAGCAAAGACAATGTAATCACTTTCTTGTACAATTCACCCCCCCCTTTATGCAATGCAAGGAAATGGAAGGAAGGCACACAATTCTCAAAAATGCAATTCAAATGTAATTCAGCTCACCCCAGCAACTTAGACTACAGAAGTTGAAAACACAGGCCCAAATGCTTTTAAATGTGCTGGAAATGAAGAAAAAATATGCTAAAATGCTTTTAATTCCCTCTAGAGGTTCAGGGTGAGTGGTATCTAGTTAATATTAGTCCAGGCTCACACTAGCAATGATGCAGGGATGGTTTTTATGAGGCAAACGAATTTCTTTCAGAGGAAAGCAAAAGCAACTATCTTTTTGCAAGTGGAGAAATTTGCAAATCGCGGTAAAATTCACGAATGCGTCTGGTGCGATTACAGAGGAACTACAAGGACTATCACTATCGTTTTAGGAAAGCCTAGGATCTCAGCTTCCAGATGAAAGTTACTGCAAGTCTCTAGCACAAACGGTCACAGAGATATTAGCGATTAAATAAAGGTCGTTTTTCAGATTTGAAATTTTAAAGTTCAAAAGACAAGTGCAGCTTGCAAATAGAAAATGACAGGTGACAGCTTTACAAATGACAGGTGGCAGTTAGGAGGCAGTTCTACTTAGATTAAAATAGCTTGGATTATATTATTTTAACTAAGAGATTGGTTCTGCACAGTTTTCTAGGTACTCACACTATATTCTTGAGTGAAATGGGCCTCGCCATGGATCTGGTCAGGTTTTAGACGGGACTCTGGTCTCTGCACTTCACAGTGATCTGGGTCTGCTCTCTCTCTGGATTCTGAAGATTGAGGGATTTAAAGTCTCTATGTCTGCTCTCTGAAGGTTGAGGGAGGTAAAGTATGGATTTTCCGGCAGAGCTTCCAGCTGCAAATGGATTTGAAGGTCTCTATCTGTCCTGTCTGTCTGCTTTTATGTGTTTAGAATGTGGGTGTGTTCTTGCATCACTGACCCTACCTCTCTCTCAGCTTCTAATTGGTCAAACTTCTATTTCTCACTTGATTGGGGGAGCTAAGTTGTGTCAGAGTGATGTCATTTTACAGCCTGCAGAAAGTCCACTCCTCCTGTCAACTTACACACAAATCTAGATTTGAAACAAATACATATTTGCAGAGGTACATATTGTTTTAAAATCATATGCACCCCTCACATATCACAGGAGGTATCTCCTGTTCAAACTCTGCTCTTCCTGGGAGCCTGCATTCAGAAATGGCAATATTTTGCACTTTTTAACTGGTTTGCAATTCCGGACATTACCCCAAATTTACACACATGTGCGCAAGGAGTATGGACATTAGTTGATGAAGTGTCAGATTTTTCACATGCACACATTTTGAGTAATATCCTCTTTTCCGCTAAAACCCCCCTGAACATGCCACCGGTTCGAAAAACCTCTTAAAATGTGGGCAGAAAAATCACAAGAATTATGGTATCATTTAAATAATTTTCACAAGTCCGTACTATGAGTTATTCATCTTTTTCTAAAACCATATTCTGGCTATAGAGGTGTGTCTTTTCAGGTCACATGGTACAGAAACCAGTCTTTCCAGTTTCTGCCAAGCTCAGAGACCCTGCCACTCCCAGCTTCTGCCAAGAGGAAGCTGTTTTACGACATCTGCAATAAACCATCTGCCTGGGTGAAGGGGGTTGCATTGTTCAGAGCTCCTGTGTTCTGTGGGGCTCCCCTTAATTCAATTATCAGAGAGATGGCATATCCTTAGTGTGGCCAGCAAAAGGCAGATAGGCCTGGGAACACAGCTGTGACTCAAGTTTCACTCCTGATGGGGGTAGTTGCCAGGCAAATTGGAATCTCTTTAAGCCATGTTTTTAGCTACATGTCATTTCTGTTCCCCAGTTTCTGCATTCAAATAAACTAACAATTTCAGATATGCAGCTAGAATGCTGATTCTAAGTTTAAAACTATGACATTTAAACAATTGCAACCTATGTGACACTCAAAAGTAGGTCACTCATTTCTCTTAAACATTGAGATTTTTAATGTCTTTCAGTCCAAATTTACTTAAACTGATGAAATCCACAGCTCAGCCAGTCTTGTTATAAACCTTCAAGTCACTTCAGAATATAACTTTACATTGGATCCACCTCTCAGTAAGTCTTTCTTTGGCATGTTTTGGGTTCATTTATTCAGTTTTACAAAATCTAAAATCTGGTGTTGTTTTAAAACGCCGGCTTTTGGATAGTGGTGAGTACTGGTACTGCACCCCTTTTTGGGATTTAAGAAAATTAATTCTCCACAGTTATGGGTTTGCTTTTGGCAATCAGCATTGCCATTCCCAATGGTTTCAGACTACTGTGTGGGTAGTCCAATGGTGGTTTTAGGCAGTGTCCTTCTGTGCCCATAACATCGGCAAAAATGGGTGGCAGCCTATTCTTCATGCATTTCCCTGTGCATTTTCTGGGAAGCTCTGGCCATCATGATGTTTCCATGTCAGTACTGCACAGTTTTGAGGTAGGGCTCGGATGCATGGGTAAATACATCCCACAAGGGGATGGCTGCCACACAATCAATGCAACATGAATGACTAAGTTTGATCAACAATACACATGACTCTGTCTATTTATATGTCTAGTGTCTAGTCGTGCCTTCTGCTTTATTAACAGCGAGGTAGCGTTGTGTGAGTTTGCATAGGTCTCTGGTTTGTTTACTCATTACAGGACTGCACGTTAATCGTGATGGCATTTAAATGCTATAAGTCAACACACATTCTGATTTCAACAGAACAAGCTATCCTAAAAACTTCTCATACCTACATATATGTATTTACACTGTTATGCTCAGTGGCTTATTGAAGGTGTCAACAGGTTTACATGTATTCCAAATACGAGTAGGGGGCCTTCGTTTGCGCACTTGAGTTAGAAAGGGAAGACACATTCGTCACCTTAAAAGCCTCTCGTGTTGTTGACTCTGCTCTGGGGTGCACAGGGATTAGATGTCTGCGGCCCAGGTCTAAAGGGTGCGGGGCAGGTTTTACAGAGACAGATAGCCCTGGCCTTTGCCTCTTCCCCTTGAGCTACCTTTGAGTCAATAGAGGGAGTTTAGACGGCAAGTGATACAGAGCAGATTTTGTTGCTTTTCTGCTGCCAGCCTTTTCATGTTAACTGGGAAGTTATGCGGACGGCAAGGAGGAGGTGGCGGGGGAAGCGCTACACTGACTGTGTGCTTCCAGAGATGGTTGCAGGCTGGGGTGAGATCTGAACACTCTCTCGCCTATTTGCAAGAGGGAGTCTGTACGGTACAAAATGGAGTCTTGACTTAACCTTATGATGTAATGTATAGAGATGTGGCAGTGATCACAGGTGTATTTGTACGAAAGGGGCGATGGTTCCCTAAGATGTTCCCACATGAGTGCCCCAAGTCTGGGGCCCTGGACTTGAAGCAGACATGACTGTGCCCACCCGGGAAGCATGGGAATAAGAGGGGGGGTTTGAATGTCCCCTCCACCCACTCATTTCCCCCCTTTCATTACTTTAGTAACGAATACTGCAACTGTCCCAACCTCTTGCGTCCTTCCTCCTCTGCCACTGCTTCATCCCATGCCGGTGTTCCTTTTATTGGCATCCATGCTGTACATACTGCACGGAGGCTATGTCCCCGTCTAGCATACTCATCTGGGGTGCAGCTTAGATATATACACCCTCAGTCCCCTTCAAAATCTACCCATACCAGCATTACTCACAGGGTTCTTTTATGGTTGTGTGGTATAAGCTATCAACTATGTGTCCTGTGTTGTATACTGCTGTCATTCTGTATTTGGGACCCAGGCCATCCCCTGTTTGCACTTCCGCCTCATGTTTTATTTGTGCCACACCATTTGCACGTCCCATTGTCACCATCATTAGCGCGCCGTTTGGTACTGTATTTGCACAGCATCGAAGTCTTAATTGGCACACACAAAATATTAGGAGTAGAAAAACGATGAGAGGCATGAGTACTTTTACAGTAATTCCAAGCCATGTAGGCACCCAAGAGAATACGTTGTCGAACCAGGTGCTGGGCTCAGTTCCTCCATCTCTCTTCATCCGCTCACCAAGGTCGTATACTGCAGCGATTACGTGTGACAGGGAACCATTCTCTGTGTCGGCAGAGGGAACAAATTTGCAGCATGCACTCACGATTTTTCGGCAAACACTTCCATCGATTGCAGTCAATAAGTCCAGCACACATCGATTCCACATTGTCATCAATCGCAAGGCCCGCAGTTCCACCTTGATGACGTTAAATCCTTCTTCTCTGTCGTTGGCCAGCTGAATGAGCTCCCATCTTGTAATCTGCAACCACTTGGCATTCGCTCTTGTCTGGATGCAGGGCACGAGTGATGCAAAGAATGTCTCTACTGAACTGAATAGTCTGTACTTGTCTGGGATCTCGAACAAGAGTTCGGATGACTCTGTGGAGATATAATTGTATGACCTTCTCCTCCTTCTGAATGTGCCTGGTTCGTCTCCTGCATTCAGGACGTCTGCAGGCCCTCTCTCGAACGGTGTTGGGGAAGGTGCTCCTGCATTTATGGGCATTTCACGTTTCCTATTGGTGTGGCTCTCTGGGATCACCATCATTGCGGAGTGCAGTGTCGCCATGGAGCACATTCCTTTCCAAGACTGTGGAAGGTGCAGGTAGGCCATGCTGCCGCAAACTCAGTAGGTGTCCATCAGAGTGGCGGTGCCTTTGTTCATGTCGGGGATTATAAGCAACTTGACGCAATTTTAGTTTCTTCCCATGTCCTTGTTCCCTTCTCCATTGAAGCACAGATCATACGAGATGTTCTTTTGTAGCTTGAAGGGCTTTTCGATGGTGCTAACCCATGTTAGTTTGCTTATATGTTTATTCCATGTGGGGGTGCATGTTCTCTGTACCCATGCGAGTTTGTCCTCTGAGAGGTCCCGGAGTGCTTCTGCTTTGCACAGGACCTCCTCCTTCTGCCAATTGTTGTCAGCATGCAATGTTCCTTTAATCACCAGGAAAAGTTCCCTTACGCAGACTACTTCTTGCGGCCGGGAGTAGCATGTTTGTTTGTTTTGTAGCAGTTCAAAAGACACTGTGTGTGCTTGAAAAGTATTTTTGATTCTACACAGCGTAAGATCTACAAGACATTGGGCCTCTGCAACTGGTATTTCTTGTGTCAACAACACTTTGGGAGTACCTGAGGCGTGGGGGATAAGGGAGCAGACGTAGCAGCTCTCATTAGTGGTCTGCTGTGCATTATGGCTCATATCGGCATACCATCTATTAGCTTGATGGGGGTGTTGGGGATTATCAACAGTATCCAGGTCAAAACTGTATTCTCCCCCTTCCGGTCTGCCTCCGCTTCCCTTCTTTTCCTCTCCAATCTCTTCCCTTCCGCCCCCTCTTTGCTTACTCTTCACAACAATATGGAGGTTGTCATTATCCTTACGCATCGTCCCCCCTCCATCATACCCCTCTTTGATAGTTGAGCCAGGGTGTCAGCTTATTTCTTCTATTGCCATAGTGGTGGGATATGGATAGTTTAACACCCACGTTAGTTCTGAGGGAGTCTTGTCATTCATTGTGTATACATTGAAATGTACATTTTTCATTGTCCGGGGTGATGTTGTGTTATGCATCTCAGTGGCATTGTTTGTAATGTTCAGGTCGTTTTCTGGGGTCCAGAAACCCCATATTAGCCTTGCCCCATCCCAAATCAAGTGGGTCCCTTTTTCTATTGTTTTTATGCAAGCACCTCCTTTACCAACATCAATAGAAATGTACACTATGGCCCAGTACAGAAACAGGCCAATTAACACAGTAAAGAATACCACAGCACACAAAAATAACACGCACTCATATGAATAGCTAGGATATAACTCTCTCCTCCTTCTATCCCTTTCTACACTACTACTAACTGTGTTCGGAGGCTTATCCATGTCTGATGAGTTTCCTAATAAATGAAACATAAACACTTGTTAATCATGAATATCAGTATATACATTACATTGTTTAACCATCAATGCGCTATTTTAAACTCTCATCATTATTACTTTTGTTATTTTAATTTTTCTTGGTTTTTTTGCATATAATTTGTGTTATCTAAACTTGTGGCCACGTCCGTCCATCACTACTCCCACATTGTACGTTTGGGAGAAGCGAGGGAGGGAGGCATGTGTCGTGCTTGTATCATGTCACTGTTGGAGAGAAGAAAAGGTTACTCACACATCGTTATTGTACACCACACTTTGAATCATGAAATGCAGTTATTTTCATTAGTTTTCTTATGTTTTGCAAATACACATATTGCTGCTATATTTACACTTTTATTTACATCACTGATTTTAACTAGGGTTTGTCAAGCATTCAATGGGATACCAATGTCTCACCCGGTCCTCTTATTGTGTTGAGTGACACCTTCTTCCAAACCTTCTTGGACATTTCGATCATCTACATTCCCGCAGGCCCTGCGCACATCTGTCAAGTGTAACCACTCTACCTTGACAGCTGTGGGCGTGCAGAATATTACCTTATACGGGCCATTGAACCTGGGTCCGTTCCATCTCCTTACAAAACACCTGACAAAAACCATGTTGCCTGTCATCAGCTGGCAATCTGCGCTTTCTGTTATAGGTGCTGCTGTGTTCGTCGGCGAGTCATGTGTGAAGGGGGTGCTATTTGTTTTGCTATCTCACATGCTGCTTTTGTCAAGTTTCTGAGCCATTTGATTGTGGATGATAAATAGTGCAGGGCTTGTATGTAATGCCTAATATCGCTGTAATGTGCTTGAACATGTCATTCACAAAATGTGTTCCGTTGTCGGAACGGATTATGTCACAAATACCCCAGCGAGGGAATACCTCTCTCACTAGGAATCTGGCTGCACATCGTGCGTCTGGGTGGGCACGTGGTCCGGCTTCCACCCACCGGATGAATGGGCATACGACAACGATCAAGTATCTGGCTCCATTACACCGTTCTCCCATGTCGGCGTAGTCTATGTGTAGTTCTCTAAAGGGACCTTCTGGTTTTGGTAATGTTCCTCTGAGTGTACGTAGTGTCATACCAGAATTATAGGTCTGACACGTTCCTGGAATCCGGGGGCATATTATTTTTCCTGATTTTCTGCAATGATATGCTGTTTGGCGTTGTGGGCTGGGAGGTGCAACTGTGGCATTACCACTTTGCCTTGATGTTTTGTCTCCAGAGTAGGTCAGTTGGGGACTAACTACACCCTCGCTTCACCCATAATTCCTTTTCCTCACTTGGTGCATCGTGCTGGAATTCGACGATTTGGTAAATTGGCAGCGTATTTGTTATGCCATCTGTCCTACATACCCCACAGGCGGGCACCCACAAATCTAATGCCACCGCCCTCTCTGGTCCCGGTCCACTCCCCACACATAGATCCCCACTCACTCATGCAGGGCGGCAGCAACAGCAACATGACAGGCAGCACGCGTGGAAAACAGTCTGTTGGATATGTGCGTGTGAACTTTTTGCATCTGTTTCGCCAGTGGCAACTACCTTGGCATCTTGCAACTGGTCGGCGGAACCGCCGGCCCCTCCTGCTGCATCACCACGTGACCCGGAAGGCTCGGCCGTCTGTTGTTACTTCGGATCACGTGACAAGGCAGCGTGTGGGACTGCGCGTCACCTGACAAGCCTCTATCCATTCAAATACTGTGAGGGTACGCTCGTTCAGTGCTTCACAGCTGACTTGTTTCGGCACTGTTTGGCGTTCCTGTTACTACGATCACGGTATTGAATCACAGACTGTTTTTTCGGACTTCTTCTTGTCAAGCCCTTGGTTATCGTTCTGCTCTGCTGGTTACCAGACTTTTGGACTGCTTCTGGCTTCCTTTGGATCACCCTTGGATTTGGCCTACTCATTTGGTCTAGACCTCGGAACTTCTATCGGATTGCACACGCTCTGCAACACCTGAACTTGTCATTCCAGCTCACGCAGGTATTCTGGTGCAAGTCCATCCGGATTGCCATCCAGTGTGCTACCTCACCTGTTGCTGCCAGTTACACCCCGTCTCTGCACAGAACACCTCCCATCCTGTCTGTACTACTTAGGGCTTGGGCCCCTCCACCTTGGTAAGCCCATTAGTTACATTGTGAACCTCGCCAGTTTTCCTTGTCATTGTACTTACCCATTGCTTGCTTTACAGCGGTCGGGGGGGTTTCCGGTGTTCCTGGTTCCTGACATTTCCGGCACTCAATACCTGTGGCCTCAAGGATCGATCAGGGAGTTGTTGTGTATCTCCCCGTACGGTACTTGGGGACAGAGGCCCCATAATCGTCACGACCTTCAAGATATAGCAGTATTAAAGCTTTCTGGCTGTTCTTCTCCTATTGCTTTATGTAATATGTACTCACCTGTTGGGCTCTTGGGTAGGTAGGAGCATCTGCCGCCGCGTTTCCTAGTGAGATGACGTCATCACCTCGAGTGTGGGCCTGACATTTCACGACCGCGACAAGTGTGGGCTCTTTTAGGGTGTCGATCAGATCGCTTAATAATGCTGCGTGTTGTACTGGTGACCCATCAGCTCTCCTGAATCCCCTTTTGCCCCACCGGGCCAACCCCCCATGCACCGTGGTTGTCATGTATTCTGAATCTGTCTACACTGTCACCATGCATCCCTTCGCTGCCTGCAAAGCTTCTATCAACGCTACTAATTCTGCCACTTGAGCCGAAAAATGTGGAGGCAATCTCTTTTGCACAATCACCTCGAACTCCCCATCCTCCACCTGCACTACTGCTGCTCCTATGCGCTTCTCTCCTGTCTTGCAGTCTATGGAGGCAGACCTATCAACAAAGTAAACTTCTCCTTCTGTTAATGCAGTTTCGTGTGCCTGTTGAGTGTCTAGGCTGCTCCCCGTTTACGTGGTGCAATCATGCTGCTGCATATCCTCTACGGTGCATGCCTCGGTGATCAACATGACTGGATTTACACTTTTACACTGCACTATGTGGATGTTGGTGCTGGAAATAATTAGTTCATAGGCTGTGGCCCTTTGTGTCGTCAGTGTGCTTTTTTACCTTTCGAGTATGGCAAACAGGGAATGTTCTACGTACATCCATCCCATCACGACAGTGGAACTTTTTTCTATTACGAATGCAGCGGCTGCGAGAGTCTGTTCGCACGCAAAGTGTCCTTGCATTACAGCGTTGAGTGCTCCACTATAAAATGCCAGGGGTTTGTGGCCCAGTGACGTCTTTTGGGTCAGCACGGCAGTCATAAGTGAGCCATTGCAATGTGAGAAAAGATAAAATTCCTGTTTGTAATTTGTGGTTGCAAGAACTGGTGCAGTGGATATCAGTTATTTAAGTGTATTGAAAGCTATGTGCATTTCTTGTGTCCATTGCAGTTTAGTGTTTTCACTTTGTGCCTCTTTGAGGGCCTGTAACAGGGGCTTTGTGCATGATACATAGTCTAATATCCATGCCCGGCAGTAATTACACATGCCGAGAAATCTCTACATCTCCTTCACCTGCTGGGTTCTTTAACTACTTTTATTGCTGCTGCTATGTCTGGTATAATTATTTTACCATCTCTTGAGATCAATTGGCCCAAATACAATACTTCCAGTACTGTAACTGCAACTTCTGTCTGTCTACTTTGTATACCTTCTGGGCCAAGTGTGTCAGGAGGGTGATTAAGTCTTTTCTGCACTCATTCTCATTCCATCCGCAGACCAACAAATTGTCCACATACTGAATTATTGGGCTTTCTGTGCATATGTTCCCGAGATCTTCGTGCAATATCTTGTTGAATATACTGGGGCTCTCACAATATCCTTGGGGCAACCGACAATGTTCATACCTTTTCCCCCCTAGGGTGAATGCTGTCAAATAGCACGACCCTCGATCAAAAGGTATCGAGAAGTATGCATTCTTCAAGTCTACCACCGTGAAGTGGGTGGCTTCTGTCGGAATGCTGCATAATATTGAGGCAGGATTTGGAACTAAATGAAACTCTTTCTGTACCACATCATTGAGGGGGCGTAAATCTTGGATCATCCCCCATGCTCCTCCCTTTGCTTTCTTAATCTGGTAAATACAAGTGTTACAAGTTACTATTATGCCCTGCACTGTTAGTGCATAAATTGTATCTTTTAGTCCTTCATCTGCTTCCCTGGATTTAGGGTATTGTTTTACCCACGGTAGAATGGCTCCAGGTGTGAGCTCAATCTTTACTGATGTTACTTCGTGTAGCAACCCTACATCATGTGGGCCTGTTGTCCACAACTGTTGGGGTACTAGAGACATATCTTCCTCAAAATATGCAGGTGGGGCTCTGATCATAGCTACATGGCTTTGGATACTTTGGATCATTATTTCGCAAGGGATTGCAATTTCCATTACTATTTACCCTGTGTTTGCTGTGTCACTAAAAATGTCTTCATCAGATAAGTCTTGCAGAGCCACATTGGCGCCAATGCACAGTACTGTTCTCCACTGACACCCCTGCATGTCCATTGCTATCACTGCTATCCTGTGTGCTGATACTTGCACAGCGTGTGTGTCCAGTGGCACAATGGACCCTGGCATTATTTCTGGATCTGCCACTGGGCGAAATATGAATTCAAAAGGCACTCTCCATTTGTTGTTCTTCAGCTCTGGCACCACTCGTGTTAGTATTCTTAGCCCCTGTATGAACAAATCAGGATTCACAGGTATGCCTCGTATTTGTGGAAAGCCAGCTTGAGTGTGTATTAATAACATTGCCCGTATCGCTCATATGCCAGGCGTGGAGCATACTATCCCTCTCTCTGTAAATGAGATGGACATATTGAGTTTACTAAGAAGGTCCCTTCCCAGCAAGTTAATGGGCAATTCCTTGTAATACAGGAGAGGGGCCTGTACAGTTTTCTGTGTATGGAACCTCGACCACCGCCCCAGAGAACCCCTGCGTTTTCACGGTCCGATTCAAAAGTCGAAACCTGTCTTCCTTAAGGCCCGATTTTTCCGCTCCCGAATCCACCATGAAAAAAAATTGTTTGTTTCCTATCGCTGCCCCTACGAGTGCTTCCTCTACTGCATCGCGGATTACCGATAGTACTGGACACGCAAGTCCTCTCTGTGGGCTGTCCGATGCTGAATGCCACGGGAGTTAATCTACATCAAAAACACTCCCTGTTACTACGGCGGTTCCCCTGCATGGTGCTACTGAGGCCCCATTGGTGGTAGTGATATAGGTTTGGTTGCGCAGGTGGTCGGCATGGTTGTGGCACTGGGGGTGTGTAGGTGGCTTCTGCGGGGGCATGGGGTGTTCACCATTGTGCCTGTGGTCGGGCTGACCATCTCTCGTTCCACTACCCATCGGCAGCCCATACAGGCTTCCTGGGTGAGGATGTCTGCCGGCGTATAAATTGCTTGGCCTGCTTCGACATTCTCGCATAAAATGGCCCCACCTCACCATCTCTCCTTCCACTACCCATCGGCAGCCCATACGGGCTTCCTGGGTGAGGATGTCTGCCGGCGTATGAGTTGATTGGCCTGCTTCGACATTCTCGCATAAAATGGCCCCACCTCCCGCACTGCCAACATTGTCCTTGCATTCCCCCTCGCGGCCCTCCAAACCCTGCGCCACCTCCTCTGGGCCCTCTAAACCCACCTCTGTTCCCTCGCCCACCCCTTGACTGCCACTGCTGCCCCTCATATCCATTCTCCTCCATCCATGGTTCCTGACCATTACCTGTCCAGTTGGTCACCATCTGCAGTGGGACTCCAGTCTGCCCGTCCTCTTCCTCCCGCGCCCTTCCTGCCGCGCTCGTAACTACTGCTGCATTGACCTTCAGTAACTTACTCTGTACTAAATTAGCTTTGTCTGCCAGCCTTGACTTCGCTATCTTGTTCTCTTTCTCTTTGATCCGTTTGCAGTGGTGCACTATAATGCTTTGAATTTCAGGCCACCGCTTGGCTTCGATCCCAGCTTATTTTATCAAGGGCTTTCTGCACTTCCTTTGGGAGCCCCCTTTTAATAATGAAGTAGAACAGAGATGTGGATTGATCCCAGGCCGTGCCTGTTTCCGCTCTCAACATGTCCTGCACCCGAAGACTGAAGGACATCGCATCTTCCTCATCATTCATGGTACATTACATCACTGACTGTAAATCAGGGCTGTCTGGGAATGTTTCCCTCAACGCATCCCACACGCGTGCTTGCACTG
The DNA here is from genome assembly GCF_040938575.1 of Ambystoma mexicanum. NCBI lineage: Eukaryota > Metazoa > Chordata > Amphibia > Caudata > Ambystomatidae > Ambystoma > Ambystoma mexicanum. The sequence continues at coordinate 1,139,617,081 of NC_090927.1, forward strand.
TGTTAAACGAAGCCCCATCATGGCAGTCACAATCAAGCGTTATTCCTGGGCACCCCGCCTTCGCCCAAACCCGATTAGCCTGATCTCCCACCGCAGACACAAGCAGGCTCTTAACATCCCCCACTGCCAAGGGCACTCCTGCCGTGTGTTTTTCGAATGCGTATATCAACATGCTGGCGCCTCCAGAGAGTGGGGGTAACTGCTTGAGCAGGTTGGCCTTGTCCATTTGGGCCCATGGTATGTAATTTGGCCTCCCTGCCCCCCGGTGTATCAGTGGCAGCTGCAAATTGTTCCCCCCTTCTGTGTACTCACCTTCTTCCCTTTCTTTCTGACCATCGCTATACGCCCCGTCCTGTTTCTCAGCCTCCCTGTCCATTCCTCTAACAGTGACAACCCTTCTGTAGCCAGTGCTCCCCCGGTAGTGATCCCCAGTCTTCAGTCCTCTTCCTGCTCTTCTATGTCACTCCAGTCCTCCTCCTCTCTCTGTGATAGTGCCCCTCCTTCTTCTGCTTCTCGCCCGCTTTCTACAGTATTTATTTCTATTATTCGCGTTGGGGTATCATTAATTCAGAACAAGATCTCTCCCTTTTTCCATCCATCTTCCCCTGTCCCCGTGCTCGGTGGGGGAGTGTCATCTTGGTTCGCCCGTGGGGTGGATGTCCCTCCCCCTGCCCCCAGCGCCCTTATATGGGACAATTCCGTGCGGGCCATTGTGAGGCGTGATTCCAGATCTTGGGGTAGTTTTCTGATATTGACAGTTGAGCTGTCCAAGGGTTGTGTTATGCTTTGGCTCTCGTATGGGGGTGGTGCAGTAGCGGATGGCATGTGTACGGGCGGGGCTGTGGGCTGTGCTATGTACACAGGGTTACTGTATCCTTCAGCAGGTTCAGGTTTTGACACTGAGGGATAAACACGTGTTACCTCTATGTTCTTTTCATCTTGAGTGGGCGGTCCCGCATTGCCAGCTGCTGTCAGGGGAGATGCGCTTTGCTCGCTATCTTTACATGGGGGCACCTCCTCGAATAGGCGCCACAGATCCAATATCTCCTTTCTATTATGGAACTGTTTCCCCTTGTACTTAATGAACAAAAATGTGGCGACCATGTCCAATACTTCCTTATCAAAAGACCCCCCTTCTGGCCATACTTGGGGCAATCCCTCCCCCTTCAATTCTGTCATCCACTGTTCGTGGTATTTTTAATCTTATCAGCATAACCCGGTAGTGTCTTACAAATGTGAGCAAGGGGCGTTTCTGCACCCATTGTACCTCGCTCGTATGATACCTTACCTGGTTGGCCTACCGTGTATTTATTCGTTGCTTGTATACTCAACTTACTCTAGGTTTCGATTCTCAACTGCTCAATTACCTTTTAGTATTTTTACACTGCATTGAGTACCACACAATTTCCCTTTTAAATCAACACATCTCCATTGCACATTGAACTCCAAAAATAATCATTTCACATATGGGATAGACATTTAAGGTTTACATAGACAACGAAAAACATAGACACAAACAAGACACTTCCCAGCGTTCCCAATGTCCCGTTCTTCTCACCTACTCCCTCGTTGCGTTACCAAGGTTTAACCCCTTGCCCTCCCTTGGGCCAATCCACCCACTTTGGAGGGTAAGGAAAAGAATGAAATGAGAAAAAAGTCTGGAAAAAAGTGTTTCTACCTAAAACTCTGGGTTTCTCTGTTGACCCCTTAATCTCTTTTATTTCTCCCTTTTCACTTCAACTTCTTACACCTCTATATCCTGTACTAGTCGAGATTGCACTACGCGGCGCCGCCTTCTACTCCCCATGGAGATAGGATCCCTGTTAACTTCTTATCCCTTTTACTTAATTTCCCTCCTAATGCCCATATCCGATAGGAAGAGAGTAGTAGGAAAGATAGAAAAAGACCCCGGACTTCAGAACCTCTTATCACTCCCCCTCTAATTCACCTTTACACTCTTACGGTGCTACCCAAATTATTTTCTTTGCACCCTCAACCCTTCCCAATCTGACTCCCACCTGCGCCTTTAGTATCACTCGCACTTAATACTCACGTGTCCGTCTTGATCCGAGGCCCTCTGGACCCGATCGGCAGGGCGCTGCTCCTCGCTCAAAGACCACGCCGGCTCTGGCGAGTGGTACGTATGGGTTTTATTAAGAGGGATCCCGTACCCGCTCGCCCTACTGCATGCGCAGGTCTAAGTGTACCGGTTGCCGTTGGCGGGTAGCTCTTGAGGGAGCGCGCTCAGGGTCAAAGCAGGGGGGCATCTCGTGCCAGAAGGACGGGAAAGAACGCAATCGTGTCAGGGTCACCAATGAAGGTGAGAGGCCCCCACAGACCTGCCAGTGAACTACCACCAGAGTCAATAAAGGTACATCCCAGGAGGGAATAAGACCAAGTGAGAGTGATGTCAAAGGCTTTATCTAAAATTAGGGCAAACAGAATCTACTCTGCTCATGCCGAGAGTGCTCTGCAGAAACCATGTTACAAATTACTTTTATACAGAGAAATCATCATTGGGTTGTGGGAAGGCCTTGGGGGCACATGAACAGTTGGGATTGGTCACTAAGAGGAGGCACCTATAGGTGCTATATGGTCGACAATGGTTGATTGGTCCATGAGCTCGTGGCGAGTTGACATCATGATGTGGTGTGCTGGGTCAGGAGTCCATCCGGGCTCATCTTGTCAAACCTCTGATGACTGGATACATTTCATCCTGGTCTTGTCACATTTTTGCCCTTGATCACTTCGGTTGGCAATAAGTTGCAATAAGTTGCACACACAAAAACAAGGCATGAATCTCCAATATTGGACATCAATTGCGTGCCTCTTAACAAGGATATTTTTTGAATGTAGAAACACATAAACATATTTGTATACCGGGTTGGGGGCATTTCTTCATTATTGACTGGGGGAGGCAGGGGTATATGGTTACTGCGAGTGGATTTCAGGAAACACATTTCATCTGTGAACATATGCTTTCTTCGAGGGCCTTTCTGATCATGGGTCTAAACAACATAACTCTACATTTGGACAGGGCGTTCAGGAATGGGCTTAAGGTCCTCCTACTGAGGTCCCCAGTTTCACGTCACTAAGAAATGGCAGGGGTCATTTATATTTACATAAAACAGCCTACTGCTTCATATGCACGTTGCCACTTCTGTTTCGAACGTAATACCCTATAACATTGTTCAAACATCATATGCTTTTGGGCAATTTCATAACACCGGGGTCAGGGGGGTGGTAGGAAAGGGATGGCTGGCACACAATCAATGCAACATGAATAACTAAGTTCGATCAACAATTCACATGACTCTGTCTAATGATATGTCTAGTGCCTAGTCGTACATTCTGCTTAATTAACAGCAAGGTAGCGTTGTGTGAGTTTGCATAGGTCTCTGGTTTGTTTACTCATTACAGGACTGCACGTTAATTGTGATGGCATTTAAATGTTATAAGTCAACACGCACTCTGATTTCAACAGAACAAGCTATCCTAAAAACTTCTAATATCTACATATATGTATTTACACTGTTATGCTCAGTGGCTTATTGAAGGTGTCAACAGGTTTACATTTATTCCAAATACGAGTAGGGGGCCTTCGTTTGCGCACTTGAGTTAGAAAGGGAAGACACATTCATCACCTTAAAAGCCTCTTGTGTTGTTGACTCTGTTCTGGGGTGCACAGGGATTAGATGTCTGCGCCCAGGTCTAAAGGGTGTGGGGCAGGTTTTACGGAGACAGATAGCCCTGGCCTTTGCCTCTTCTCCTTGCGCATCTTTGAGTCAATAGAGGGAGTTTAGGTGGCAAGTGATACAGTGCAGATTTTGTTGCTTTTCTGCTGCCAGCCTTCTCATGGGAACCGGGCAGTAATGCGGACGGCAAGGAGGAGGTGGCGGGGGAAGCGCTACACTGACTGTGTGCTTCCAGAGATGGTTGCAGGCTGGGTTGAGATCTGAACACTCTCTCGCCTATTTGCAAGATGGAGTCTGTGCGGTACAAAATGGAGTCTTGACTGAACCTTATGATGTAATGTATAGAGATGTGGCAGTGATCACAGGTGTATTTGTACGAAAGGGGTGATGGTTCCCTAAGGTGTTCCCACATGAGTGCCCCAAGTCCGGGGACCTGGACTTGAAGCAGGCATGACTGGGCCTACCCGGGAAGCATGGGAATAAGAGGGGGAGGGTTTCAATGTCCCCTCCACCCACTCACTTGGACAACACTGAGTAAAAGATGCCGAGTGGATATGGCTTTTATTGTGCTCCCAAGTTGCAATTTCCTGGAAAGTTGGCTGCATATTTGAATTAATGAAGCAGAAGGAACTGTGAGGTGTGTCAAACTGGGATCTGGTGATGGAGAGAGTGTAAGAGTGACGTATTATATGTATTTATGTTTACAAGGAATCGCAGCCACTTTCCTTCAAAACGGTAAATGTTTTTACAAAGACTTGGTGATGGGGTGAAAAGGAGGCCATCTCCAATGCCCCCCCTTGTATTCGTATTTATTTGTAATGCGAAGCCAGACAGAATGAACTGCATTTGGGTGCACCCATTTCACCACCTTTGCCATGTAATTCCTAAAAGGGGCACAATTGACCATTGTGTACATACAAATGCACAGTAGTTGTCTGAAACACGACTGTAGATAAACTATTTCCATCTTCACAGTGGAGGTGGAAATGGCTGAAAAAATGCTTAAAAATATACTTTTTTATGTAACCGCCAGCACAGGTGGCATTTCTGAAGTATCCTACAAGCAAAGAAAATGAAAAGAGCACTAGATCGAGAGTGGTGTAAGAACCCCGAACCTTTCACTCGAAGTAAATACAAGGAATACATGTAAACATTTAAAAACACCATCATGGAAGCCAAAACTAAAAACTATAACCTATGGATCGACAATGCAAAGTCCAGTTCTAACAAACCATTTAAAATCCTCAAAGAATATGAGAGTCCTTACGACCCTGGCGTTAAGGGTTTAACGGCGCCGTAAAAGGTGTCGGCGCCGTTAAACCCTTAACGCCTGATTACGAGGTCCCTTTGCGGGACCCGACCTTAACGGCTAGTTTTACCAGCTGTTAAAGTAGGGTGCCACAAAGGGACCTCGTGCTAATTACGGTACTGCAATTTGCGGTACCGTACTTAGCGCCTTCCCCAGTCCCATTGAGCCCTATGGGTGAAATGGGGAAATACCGCCCCGCCAACCTTGGAATGGGGCGGTATTTCCCCATTTCCCCATGGCGGACTCGTTACAACACCGGCACCAACCATGGTGCTAATAGCGCCATGGTTTAGCGCCGGGGTTGTAATGAGGGCCACAATTCTCCATTCCCACCGATCATTAAAGACTCTGCTTGATGTCATATAATACAAACAGACCATTGCTACCAACAATCTCTCCTAACACACATAGTAAGCCACACAAGTTCAAATATTCCTCTCTCGGCTACCAAAGTTTGAATTTCACACCTGTACTGTAGCCGAAATCCATGACATAGTCATAAACCTCAAAACCACCTCATGCTTAGGGGACCCCTGCTTCACTAACATCTTTGAAGATTCCCTAGAAGTCCTTATTCCATGGATCCCCAGGATGCTCAGTATGTCCTTCTGTCATGGCATTGTGCCTTCCTCGCTGAAGGAGGCTTGGAAAACACTGCTACTAAAAAAGAACAAGCTAGACCCAGCACTGGCCAAAAACTACCGGGCTAAAACGAACATTTTATATCTCCTTAAAATCATCGATAGAGTGGCGTACTTGCAGCTACAGAAATTCATAGAGGGCAATGAAATCTTAGGCACCTACCAATCTGGCTTAAGAGCACAACACGGAACAGAGACAGCTATTAAATCTAACATCATTTGTATTTTGTATTTGTATTTGTTTTATTTGTAACGCGCACCATCAGGCCCGGAGGCAACAGGGCGCAACTTATGCAAGGTTACATACAGAGCATATATACATACATAATTTACACAGAGCGTGTATATAGTTACATAGTTTTTAGCAAAGGATAATCAATGAATATATCAATATACATAATTTACAGAGCAGCAAGTGATTGACATGTGACATAAGGACAAAAGTGTACAACAGGCAGGATCAGTGGGCCAATGCTAGTAAGGCTGTGGTGTACAGAGCAAGCCTCAGTGCTGATTGAAGAGCCATGATTTTGTTTTGGACTTGAATGAATTAAAGGAATCCTCAGATCTAATGATGATAGGGAGGGCATTCCATAGCTTGGAGGCAAGGACAGGGAAGCTTGTGCCACCCGCTTTTTGGAGTTTGAACCTGGGGATCGAAAGACAGTGGGTCTGGGCGGTTCTCTGAGGTCGGGTGGGCGCATGGCGGGATAGCCGACTGCAGAGGTACGGGGGGCCTTGTTAGCCAGGCATTTGTGCGTGAGGGCAAGTGTTTTCAGTGAGATTCTCTGCTTGACGGGTAACCACTGTAGATTGGTTCTGGGTTCAGAGATGTGGTGGTTTCGAGGGATGTTTAAGGCAGCTCTGATAGCATTGTTCTGGGTGATTTGTAATTTATTCAGGTTCTCTTGGCTAGTTCTTAAGTAGAAGGCGCTACTATATTCAATTTTAGACATAATGAGGGTTCTGGCAAGTGTGACACTATTCGGAGTAGTCAGAAACGGCCTGCAGGCTGCAATGAGTTTACAGGTGTATGCAGAGGCTGATCTGACTGCATTAGTTTGACGAGATAAGGATAGAGTGGCGTCAAGGTAAAAGCCTAAGGTTTTTGTGTCTTTCGAGTCTTGGATGGTATTGCCATCAAAGATAAACGACTGGTAGGACGGGTCTAGTTTGCTAAGGCGTTGCGAAGTGGCCAGGATGAGGAGCTCCATCTTCTTGTCATTGAGGCATAACTGGTGTTGGGCCATCCAGGCTTGGATGACCAGGTAGACGTCATTGAGGGCCTTGGTGTCAGCTAAGTAGTCTCCAGTGATGGGAATAAGTATCTGGGTGTCGTCAGCATAGTTTGTGTAGGAGACATCCAGATAGTCAAGTACATCAAAGAGCGGTTTAGTAAAGACATTATAGAGTGTGGGTGACACGCAGGAACCCTGAGGAACGCCACAGTGATTTGGGGTGGGATCTGCAGCTGCGGACGGAGAGAAGACCCTCATAGATCATGAACATCATGGTGGAAATGGGTCAACCAGCCCTACTGATGCTGTTGGACCTCTCTGTGGCATTCAATCTTATCAATCACACCTCCTTCAAGGCAGGCTGAAAAACATCTCCAGCTGTTCAGAGAAGGCTAGCCAATGGGCCGCATCTTTTTTTGCGTCCCAGAACTTCAAGAGTAGCTGTTGAAAATGCCCATGCTTTCTCCATTTTCACCACATGCGGAGTACCACAGGGAACTTGCCTGCCCCCAACCCTATTCATCATCTGCATTAGCCCACTACTCGGCCTCCACGATAGACTGGGTGTCCAATACGCAAAGTATGCAGATGACACTGAGGTACTATTAGAGTTGACAGGGACACATTCTGCAGATACTAATAATGATAATAATGAGAAGACAGAGCTCCTTATTATTGCATCTAGCCCACATTTAAAGAAAATTGACACCCTATACTCACATTTCTTTACCTCAGGCAACCAGATTCCAGTCATCAAATGTATGAAAACACTGGGGGTCTTCCTGGATTGTGAATTATCTATGAAACAACAAGTCTCACATATACGCTCATCTTGAGGCTATGTGATAAAATTCCTAGATCAAATCAGATCCTACTTAACCAAAAAAAACAGATCCCTACTGGCCACTGCCTTAGTAAATGTGCAGCTAGACTACTGTAATAGCCTGCGTACAGGTACATCACAAGCAAATTTGCACCGCTTACAGACAACCCAAAACAGAGCAATTAGGGCAGTTTTTGGACTATCCAGGTGTGACCACGTCTCCTCATACAGAGAGACCCTACACTGGCTACCAATCAAACAAAGACTCAGGCATAAGACCTTATCCCTCACCTACAGATGTCAGAACACGGTGCCTCCACAGTATCTGATGCACTCCAATCATAACCACACATTATCCCAACCCCGTTATTAATTGAGCAAAATGTTTGGATGAACCTATGAAACACATGCAGCACGATAACATCCCCCTCACTGGTTCTTTTCAAGAAAGCCATCAAAACCCTCCTCTTCAACTCAGCTAACAAAATACCCTTCCTTCCTTGACTCCTTGAATCCCTGCTGCTTACCCACATATCTAATTTATGTCTGCCCTCTGCGGTCCGTGGGCATTTAGTGTGTTATAAGAATTAAAATAAATAAATACATCTTCAGAGGTATTCCAAAAATGCCACCCACACTAGTGGTAAACTCTGAATTGGACTGATTTTTTTGGAAAAACCGCTGGCAGAGTTGGTAAACAAGCTGTATTTCATAAGACAATTTGCCCAATTCGGAATGACCTGCTTTGTTTTATTCTACTAATAAGTGATACCTGAAGGAGACAACTTTCTGTGCGTGTTTTTCAACTGTGCCCATAATTGAGTGCCACAAACAAGCCAGCAGCCATTTCGATAACCACACTAATAGCCATAGTTGTTATTCAAGGTGCTATTGAACTCTTTTCATAATAAACTCACAAGTGATCAAGAAATTCCCCAGAAAAGAGGGGAAGCAGTTTTACAGAATCAATCCGAGGACAAACTCTATTAATCATGGACGCTGACTTCCTTGGCAAGTAGGTTTCCTGCTGAAGATTGCAACAGACCAAAGGTTTATGGGTCACAGTGGCAGCCAACATTACCATCCACGGTCACAGAATCTGTCATTTAAATGCATACTTTGCTGCTGGGTGGGATGAACATGCGCCCGTATTCTAGGCTATTTCCTTTTCACTGTGGAGGCCACCCAGCGCACCTGCAACATTGTTGCAATCAAGACGACTGACTCACTCCCTCTTCAGTGAAGCCAAGCAGGCCTTTCAGCACACAGCTTCTTCAAGGCAGGCTAGAATGTTAAGGAGTTCCAATTTTGTTATGATGTTTTTGCATTTTGCAGCTCTGACCCAGAGAGCAACAGTCCAGCCAGTCTGTGGGGGCAACTGCCCTCTTGCCCCCCTGCCCAGTCCGCCCCTGCCAGCAGCTTCCGCTTACGCATAATAAGGCAAGATGGAATTCTAGCAATAACAGAATAGCCTTGGTCATTAGGACTCCACAGCAATGTAGACTATTATGCGTTTTTGTGTTTTTTGTCAGAGGTACAGGGAATTGAGGATGAGATGAGTGGTCCCAATTCTGTGTACATGTGGCTTTAGGCAATGTAGGCCGGCCGATTTTTAAATTTTTGCTAGCAGGTGATCTAGGAAGTGTTTGGTCTCTGAAAAGGTCCTTGCAGCAGCCATGAAATTGAGAAACATATATTTCTAGTGGAAATGCTTAAGGTCTTTGCTGGCATTGCCTTGCTGCATATGTTCATTTCTCCCTGGTTACAGTATATCATATTGTGCCCATCGGGGTAGGATGTGCGCAGAGGACGAAAGGGACATTAAATTACACATGTACTTATGCACTGTTTTGCTTTTTGTATATGATTGTGAGCCCTGTTTTTCATAAATATACAAAAGTCTCCAGTTTTAAAATAAACCACAATATTTCAAGTTTCAAGTTTTTATATATTTCATTGGACTGATTGGAAATGTTGTGTTGTGATGGAAAATGCATTTGTTTTCAAAAGCTAGTGCTTAATCCATTGCGGCATTCGCAGTTAGTCCAATGAAGGGTGGGTACACTTGAAACTGGGACATTTATTTATAAATGTATAATTTAATGACGTAATGTATTTGTATATGTCAATGTTTGCATGATTTGTGTATAAACAATAGATGGAATCAGAGGAAGAGCTTTGCAAGAGTTGGAAAGGAAAAGTAATTTAAGATATAGTGTTACATGAGTTTGAAGATCATTTTGGCTCTGTGAACTTTGTGATTTTTATACTGCTCATATGTACCTGTCCCAGTGTTTTAGGTTGATATGTCTTTGCATTAGATGAATTACTTTATTGAGGAGAAATGTAGAAGAAGACAGGAACTAGTCTCTCTCTCTCTCTCTCTCTCTCTCTCTTTCTCTCTCTCTCTCTCTCTCTGTCTGTCTCTCTTTCTCTGTGGGCGAGAGACATGTTGCCAGATGCAGGTTTTCTACAGCCACTCAAGCTGTTACTGATATCTTGAAGAAAAGGATAGGACTGCTCGGTGTTTGATTTGTCAAATTAGAATGCAATCAACAGCAGCAGATGCATAGCCTAGGTAGAAACTGGCCTGATATTCGTAGACATAAATTGCCCTTGTGTTTTTCCTTCCGGACTGTCACCCAACACTAAGAGTGCATTGTCTGTATGGGGGTGAGAGGCAGGCAGATAAGCTCTGTGGAGGGTTCGTAAGGGACCAGGGGACCAGGCTGCAGGGTCTGCAATGTGATTCTTATTTTCTATTGTGTGTTAATTATTAGTGTTTGTGCATACTGTAACAAATCTGCAGGTTCAGAAACAAATCAGTGGCCAGCAATCGAAATTAAACATTGCCTGGGTGCTCACAGAAGAATCAGATCATTGGTTTTAATCTGAGTGCAACGCTTTCAAAGAAGAAAGAACATTTTGAGTAATAGAATTGTATTATCGGCAGTGTGTCTAGTCTTGGTCCCTTCACCCATGACTACGTGGGCGATGTTTAAGAAGTTGCTGTGCATGCTAAGCTAAAGAAGCTGTTAAAATAGGAAATCGTTTCATTGTACTAACATTCTAAAGTGACTCTTTTTAAATATTTACAATATTATTGTATTGAGCAAAGCACATTATCATAACCTACAATACCCAATTATATTATTTTCGGGGAGGAAGTTATCCTTCTAACATGGACAATCTGGAAAACTCCAATTGTACTGTTTCAAAAAGGGAAGAGGACAAAGAGAATCAGTGATGGTTTCTAACTACTTTGCATGAACTCAAGCAGCATTTTAGAAACATAAGAATGACCAAAGAGCTTCATATGTGACAGATAGGTCAGGGGTAAAAGGGTTGTTTGCTTGAATCACTAATAAAGCACTGTGACCTTTTTGCACATTCCATTTTTCTTCAGCACTCACCCTAACATAAAAGTGTTCGTAACCATGATCAATATATAATCGTTAAAGCAGCTTCATGATTTGGATGTGAGGAGGAAACGGCTGTGACGTCAGTTTTTCCAGTGGTGTCGCTTCGCTCGAGCTTCTAACTTTTGCCCCGGAGCATTACTTGACCAGTAATGCCCCCCTGTTCGGGGTTGTATTTCTTAAGTAATAATACCCCTATGAACAAGAATCCTCTGCTTCTTCTGCCCATTGAGTAGTACTACAGTCGTAATTCAAATGGATACCAAATGGTAGGAGGCCAAGAGCATGTGTGCATTGGTACAATAGCAAAGTCAATTTCGCAACGTGAGGGATACATGGTTATTATACATTTTTGAGGCAATGTTTCGTTTTCATAGTACTGTCTGTTATATTTTGTATCAATGTGTATATTTGCCTCGATATGGATAGTTTTATGTGACTGTTTTGTCATGGTACATGCAACAGTTACTTGTTTATTGTTAACATTCTAAAATAAATCACTTATTTCCCAGCACATGTTTTTATAACAAGAGCCATTCTCCAGATGTGTCTTATCACAGTGGTCCGTAGGGTGGCTTTTTGACACTAAGAGCCTCCAAAGTGAGAACGTTCAATCATGGTCAACTGACCCCTGATTTTGTAGGGGTTGTCTAAGAGTAGAGCCACCTGGCATGGCTATAAAATATCAGCTAGTGTCCTAGCATGCCAGCATACATGTTTAGAAGTCACCACTTGCCCCGAAGTATGTTGCTGTATGTGTTCCATCCCAGTGCCCGATTCCTGCGCATCTCACCCCTCCTGTACGTCTAGGCATGCAGTTTCACACAAAAAGGAATGCTTGCAAGATTATTGCTTGTCACTGTGGCGTGCAACGCTTTGCAGCTCCGTTCTATGCCCTTTGGAGATTGCCGTGGAGAAAACTACATTTCCCATGAGGCTTCGCTTCTAACCTGCGGTTCTACACCATTGGCACGAGAGCCTCCTTCTCGGCTCGTGTTCCGGATCCACCTCCTGGTTTATTTAAGCAGCTGGAATGTGTTTGAACGCTGCTTCTGTTTGTAGTTACAAACTGGCTTGAGAAGTTCCAGCTTCTGTGCGATTCATTTCGACTACCTTTTCGTGTACTGGACCTTGCTTTTCCAATTCGGACTCCTTGTGGTATTTCCCTACATTGTGTGGCCAGCCTGTGTTTACTGAACCCTTCTTGCCTGCCTTTGACCACGTCTGTCTTCCGAGTTAAGTCATTCCCTGTCAGCTTGTGTACCAAACCCGTTTTTTCCTGCCTCTGGACTACTTTGCCGTCTTTGCTGATACATTGACAGACAGTTATCGATCCGGCACCTTATCCTTGCTGTGACCAACCGGAAAGCCATCTGTGTGGGGTTATTCCCTTATTGGCTGGTGCTTCTCCTGGGTTCTACTTAGAGAAAGTGTGGGTTTTGAGCCTCCGTGCTCATACTGTCTTGAACACTGCCACTATCATCCTGATTCCTGCTCTGAACTACTACCTCTGTGTCCTTACATCCTGGACTCACTCTCAGCGTCTTGGATCCTGCTGAACCTTTTGTTCTCAACTAACCTTACACATCATGGACCCTTTTGCCTCTCGCAACCTCAAGTGCACTGAGGGATGCCTTGCTGACAGTGCACCAACCCGTACCTAGTGCGCTCCTCATGCCGCCCGGGTTTAGACCCTCTACTAACTTCCCTGTTTATTATTTTGTACCATCTTTGTTTCCTATCCTGGATTACACAAGCCACCTTTTGATCCAATCAGGGATAAGACACATTTCACTTCCTCTAACGCTTCCTGAATAGGCAGAATTGTATTGTAATGTCCTTTCTGCTCTTGCAGGAGGAGTCTGGTGTGTGTTCCATCATTGAAATAGGGAATGGGTTTTTCAGGTACTTTTCTTGCCAGTTGAGATATTTTTGGTGAATTATAATGCGTCTCTTTGCATAGACAAGCTCCAACAATTAACCTTATCTGGCCGAAACACTATAGTGTCGACGACTTCCTTTTGTAATTTTCAGTGTTCGGTGTCACACTTTTTTTCTGTCCTCCAGTAATGCACAACTTTCTGGATGACACATGTTTTGTTGCAAATATGTTGTTGAATATGAAAGAAACCTGTCTTGTATTTGTTTAATCCTTGCTATTTGATTGGATGATACACATCTGTACTACAAATTTGAAAGCTACACAGTGTCCTGTTTGGTTTTGGTTTTTACTTACAAAAAATGTGTATGTTCAATAAATTACCCAGGGTCAAAGACTTTGTTGACCTAACATTAAAAGTTGCATTCTGTTTTTATGTAGGAGCATATCAAAGGATTTTTTGTGTGATCTCTCACCCTGATTGTTCTGGATTACTTAATAGTACATACCAAATAGCATCCACAATACATAAAAAAACGGTACAATACATATTCATAAAAAACATTGATACAGAATTTGATTGAACCCCCAAAACCTGGACCTTAGAGTCAATCAATATTTGGCCCTGTTGTGTTGTGCTGTAAAATGTCCGACATCTGTCAGTCCCCACAATTCATTAACAGAACCTTCTTCGGGGGCTAAAAAGAAACAAAATCTACGTCGATTGACGAATGTGCAAACTGGTCTCCACAGCGTAGCAAACACTCAAAAAAGCTAAAGGGTAAAACAGGGAAAAAGACAGACAAATCACCAATAGTGTTAGTGGAACACCAACAACAACAACTTGACTCACAGATTGCATCAAACTGGGATAGCAATCTAGAAAGTGATCATTAATGCACCATCAAACAGCAAAGTTTGGCTTAATACCTGCTTCTAGTGCTTGTATTTTGTCTTTCAGTGCAGAAGTACACTCTTGCTCCTCAAAGAAAGGCAGGTGTCACGATTCCTCCCACACGCACACCACTGGCCCGGGATCGTGTGGTCTCCAAAGCGCTCCCCCGCCCACGTCTCGCTCATCCCTTTCTCCCTCTCCTCTCCGGGACTCACGTGGATACTCACATGCCTTGCGTGCGCGGCCGCGCCTGGTCCGTAACAGGACTGCTCTCAGGCTACGGCCGTTTTTTCACTGGCAGTTACCTTGGCGCCTGGGATCACGAAGGACTAGCATCGGGCTTCCGCGTCACGGGACTGTAAGGTCGCGTTACGTGCTTGCCCGATCAAGTGACCCACCCGCGCATCACGTGACCAGAAGCGCTCATCACGTGACCAGAAGCGCGAGTACTTAAACACAGGAAACCCAGGTACTCGTTGCTTCACAGCTGTGCTCTGCATCCTGTTTGGCGTTACATACTTCAGATCATTGACTACTCACGGAATCGACCTGGCCTGCTCTACTGGACTCTTCTTGGATTTCCCCTTGGATTTGTTACTTGGTGATTATTGGCTTTCGACCACGGACTGTTTGGACTGCCTCACGGATTCTCCCTCTGGCACTTCGACTCTTTGGGCTTCTTGTCTCTCAGCTCCACAGTTTACTCCTGCTAACAGGCGGATAAGCCGACTACTACTCCTTTGGGGTAATTCAGTCCACATGGGTCCCGGACCTCCCCATTAGGTTCATCATCTCTACCTTGACCTCCTTAGGTAAGACCTTTACGTTTTTCCTAACACTGTGGTTTATTGCTTATTGCTTGGTACTTAATCTGCATTTTCTTGCAGCAGCTTGGGGTCCCAGAGGTTCGCGGTCCCGGATTTGAACATCTCCGCCTGTGGCCTCAACGGCTGCACAGAGAGTGACTTTGGGTTCTCTCTGTGCAGCATTTGGGGACGGAGGCCTCTTCTGCCGACACGACACTCAAGTCACAACAGACTGTGAAGCCTATTGTCGTGTAGGCAATGGAGGGGAACGCTGAAGATCCCATGACTGCTATAGTCCAAGCCATCACAGTGCTACGAGCCGACATGGCAGCAGCCAACACGGCTATCCATCAACGCCTTGACAACATACAGAGTCTCAGACACCCTTTGCCCCCAGATGCAGAGTTCGGAGATACACCCCCTGTCCCTCAACCCGTTTCGCCACCGGTTCCCTCACCTCAGAATCCCATTCCCGTGGTGTTACCCACCCCGTTCCCGCTGGCAGCTCCTGAGAGATACTATGGGGATCCCAAGAAATTCAGGACCTTCCTAAACCAATGCAAACTGCACTTTCTGGCTTTCCCAGATTCCACCACAAAAGCAGCGTTCACCCTTTCCCATCTGGCTGGTGTGGCTGCTGCATGGGCCAACCCCTTGTTGGAGAATGACAACCTGGCCCTATATGACTTCGATCTCCTTGTCACTGAAATGTCAGGGTCTTTGATACCAGACACAAAGCCCAGTCCCGGGACCTGGAACTCCTGGACTTGAGTCAGGGTAGGGGTTCCCTCATTGAATTCATAACCCGTTTTAACCAGTTCTCCGCTGAAACCTCCTGGCCCGAGAGCAAGAAGGCAGTGGTGTTCTATAGGGGTCTCAGTAATTCCATGAAGGACGCTCTATCGGTAGTCCCTTCGTTACCCACTGCATTCCAGGATCTGGTTGATTTGTCTCTTCAGGTGGACGCACGTAGGTCCGAAAGAAGAGTGGAAGCGGATTTCGCTCAGTCCACCACTCCTCACGCGACAGTTCCTTCCCCTGACTCCTCACAAGAACCCATGCAGATCGGGGGCATCAGGAGCCCGATAACTCCCCTAGAAAGGGAACATAGGAGGGTGGATAACGCCTGCTACTATTGTGGCACACTAGGTCACTTTGTTAAGGAATGTCCACGACGCCCCAAACTCAAGCCACAGGGTTTACGAATAGCTCGATCATAGTACCGGGGACGGGATCGAGCTATATCACTCACACCCCGGACCCAACACCCGCTTTCGGGCGGATCCGCCCCATACATGTACAAGCCACTCTACACCCCACAGCATCTGTCATGCATCCTGTTACCCTGATTATCGATTCGGGGGCAACGGGTAACTACATCGACATTTCCTTGGCCCATTCCCTGAATCTGCCCCTCATGACCAAGACTAGGCCCGAACCAGTACATGCTGTAGATGGCTCTTCTTTGATTTCAGGCCCGGTAAAACAACAAACAGCCCCTTTGCTATTGACGATTCAATCCAAACACAGGGAGACCATAAGTTTTGATCTCATCACCATGCCACAGTTCGGACTCATACTGGGAATCCCTTGGCTTCAGGAACATAACCCCCTCATTGATTGGAAATTGGGTTTGGTTCACTTTGAGTCGGACATATGCCAACATTTCTGTCTTCCCACAGACATCATCAGCGATAACCCTACTCAGGCTATAGCTCAGTTAACGGTGCTTGACCCGCAGGAAACATTATCGGATCACGTAGTCGGACTAGTAGCGACAGATGTTCCCCAAGTCTACCAGGATTATGCGACTGTGTTTGATCGTGGCTCCTCCGAAAAACTTCCACCTCATCGTCCATACGATTGCCCCATCGATCTGCTCCCTGACGCTGTGGTTCCCTCAGGGCGGATCTATTCCCTCTCACCATCCGAGGAATCGGCTCTCCAGGAGTACATTTGGAAGGCCTTGAGCCTAGGGCACATACGGCCATCCACCTCACCGGTAGCGAGCCCTATATTTTTTGTGCCCAAGAAAGAAGGCGATCTGCGCCCATGAGTAGACTATAGACGCCTGAATGCAGTCACGAGGAAAGACTGGTACCCTATTCCCCTCATCACGCCCTTGCTTGACCGACTCACACACGCTACTATCTTCACCAAATTAGACCTCCGCGGAGCCTACAACCTGGTCCACGTCCGTTCCGGGGACGAATGGAAAACCGCTTTCTGTACCCGGTACGGCTTATACAAGTATACAGTCATGCCCTTTGGGCTGTGCAACGCCCCGGTGACCTTCCAGAGGTTTATGAATGACATCTTGAGTGATATCCTAGATGTCTACGTTGTGGTTTACCTCGATGACATCCTGATTTTTTCTCAATCTCTGGAAGAGCATGTACGCCATGTTCGTGAGGTGTTGTCACGGTTGCAAAAACACTTGTTATATGCCAAGCCGGAGAAGTGTCTGTTCCACGTTGATAAGGTTGACTTCCTCGGGTTCTATATCACTCCCGGAGGGTTGTCCATGAACCATTCCAAGTTAAAAGCGGTTTTGGACTGGCCTGTTCCTGCGAACCTGAAAGCGCTTCAGTCCTTTTTGGGCTTTGCGAATTTCTACAGGAGGTTCATCTCTGGTTTCTCTTCTATCGTGTCCCCCCTCACTACATTAACCAGCCCTAATGTCCCCTTTCTTTGGTCTGATACACATCAGAAGGCCTTTGATGCATTAAAGACTGCTTTCACTACAGCCCCTGTTCTCCAGCATCCCGACCCAGAACTCACTTTTATTGTAGAGGCCGACGCCTCCTCCTTTGCTCTTGGTGCTGTCTTGTCCCAAGCATGTCAGTCCACGGGTCGCCTGCACCCGGTTGCATTCCATTCCCGCAAATTTACTACCCCCAAGTCCCACTACACCGTGACCGAGAAGGAGCTGTTAGCGGTGATGGACGCGTTACGCGTTTGGCGACACCACCTTTTGGGCGCCAAGCATCGAGTCACGGTATTCTCAGATCACCAAAACCTGCAGGATTTGGCGTCCCTAAAATGTCTTAACAGTCGACAGGTGAGGTGGCATCTTTTATTCGCGGCATTCGACTTCCAGATCCGACATAAGGCTGGTTCCGCACATGGCAAAGCCGATGCATTGTCACGCTCTCCCGGGGGGGTTTCTCTGCCAGAATTCCCTGACACGTTGTTGGACAACAACAAGGTAATTTGTCTATGTACCCCCTCAGTGCCCTTAGTGGACGCGGTACGCAATTGGGTTTCCTTGCACCCCGACCAGTTATCAGAGTGGGATCCGGTATTCCATGATGGTCTCCCGTATGTGTTGAACCGCCTGTTCTTGCCCACTGCCGATACACGCAATATGGCCATGGAATGGTCACACGATGCCCCTGTGAATGGTCATCCTGGCCAACGACAGAAGTTATCTCTCCTGAAACGCTGGTGTTGGTGGCTGGGCATGAAGAGGGACGTGGATTGCTACGTCAACACCTGCACCGTATGTACACAATGCAAAACCCGTAGGGGACGCTCATTGGTCTACTTCTCCCTTTACCCGTGCCTCCGAGACCGTGGCATACATTAACCATGGATTTTGTTACAGAACTTCCCCGGGTGCAGGGTTATGATACTATTTGGGTGGTGGTGGACTCCTTCTCAAAGATGGCCCGTTTCATCCCCTGTAAGGGTATACCCTCTGCTTCCCTCCTGGCCACCTTGTTCTTTGATTCCACCTTTTGTCTATTCGGGTTGCCCTCTGTCCTTATTTCTGACCGGGGTTCTCAATTCACTTCTCGCTTCTGGCGTGCTCTGACCAGGTTAATGGGTATTGATGTCCGGTTCTCTTCGGCCTACCACCCGGAGACGGATGGTCAGACCGAAAGGACAAATCAGACCATGGAGCAGTATCTGCGCTGTCTGATCCTGCAGCAGCACTGCTCTTGGTTGCGTGCCCTTCGACACGCTGAATTCGCCTACAACAATGCGGTTCATGCATCCACTGGGTTCTCTCCCTTCTATGTCCTCTATGGCCAGCATCCCTGCACATTGCCGATCCCTGACCTCGCGGCCTCCACCAATCCGGCCGCTAGTGCTTGTCTTAGGGATCTGTCATCTATCCACGCCCAGACCATGTTGCATCTCCGTGAGGCCCAGTCTTCTATGAAGGTCCAGGCAGACAAGAAGCGTCTGATAGCCCATAGTTTCACGGTGGGTTTCCGGGTGTGGCTTTCTACCCGTCACTTGAGGTTAGTGGGTTGCAGGAAGCTTTTGCCCCGTTTTTTGGGCCCTTATGTGGTGTCCCGGGTAATCAATCCTGTCACGTACCGTCTTGTTCTCCCGGGGTCGTGGAGGATGCACCCTGTGTTTCATGTCTCCCTTCCCAAGCCATGTCCGGCCCCTTCCCGTTTGCGCGCCTCTGCTGCCCCGGTGTGCCTGGCGTCCCCTGATGTGTATGAGGTGTCCTCCATCCTGGGCTCCCGGTTCTACAGGGGGCGCTTGCAGTATCTGGTGGATTGGGTTGGTTATGGCCCCGAGGAGCGCTCTTGGGTCCCCGCTATCGATGTCAACGCTCCCCGGTTGGTGGCTCGTTTTCACCGGGATCACCCTTCCTGCACACGGGGTCGTGGGCTTTTGGGGGGGGGCTCTGTCACGATTCCTCCCACGCGCACACCACTGGCCCGGGATCGTGTGGTCTCCAAAGCACTCCCCTGCCCCCTGTCTCGCTCATCCCTTTCTCCCTCTCCTCTCCGGGACTCACGTTGTCAGAATTGAAACAATATTATGCCTCCTATCGCAGCAATTGTATGTGTATTGGCCTGCGCCAAGTTGTCTAAACATCATATGCGAACAAACTCTGCGGCAAGGTTTTGACCTTAGAGAAAGTAATGTGAGTCGCCATCTTGGATTAACCCGCCATTTTAGGTTCTCTTGTAATATGGAAGTCACCCTGAACATCAAAATGGAGGCTGAATGACATTCTGAGTAAGATTCTGGCCGTTGTGACCTCCGTACACACGAATAATTAATATGCCTGCAGGCCACTTGTCGGGGTCGCGACCTGAGACCTTGTCCTATTGTTGACCTATGTGTAAATGTACAACTATATCAGCAAAACTAATCAAAATGCATATGTTATAGGATTGACCTGGCTAGGAACCCATAGGCCCGATCCCTAGAATGGTTAACCCGCGAGGGGGTTGGCCAAGGGCTGGATAAAGAGTATAAAAAGCCCAAGTATTCCAATGTACGGTCTCTCTTACTAATGCATCGAACCTTCGTTGAAGTTCGTTACGTTACTCTGAGAGCCGAATAGCTATCCGTTTGTCAATTGACTTTGGTAACTGTTTAGCTTTTAAATAAAGCACTTCTATGTTCTTTCTAACCTGTGTTGGTGTGTTTCTTTTTGGGCTTCCCGGCCTAATATTATTTTTATGTTTTCACAGTTGGCGCCCGAATAAGGACCCTCAAGATTGATGCCGGATCATTGAAGGTTGACGCAGACTATCGAACCGGGATTGGACGGTTTGATACTGCGGGCCCGACCGAACGAGACACGATACCTCGGCAGCGCTGCACGATCCGATCCTTGGACGATAGTCGCGTGGTCTGACACGGCATCTTGACGAGGGTCCATTTTTGAGGCGGGCAGATTTGTCGAAACCACCAAACACAAGGTAAAATTTGTTAGGTAAGTTCTTTGGTAAACCGTACGGTCCTCCTTAGGTTTGGTCAGGTGCAGTCGTGACCCGGCTCTTAATTTAACCCTGACAATTTGAATTTGGTGTATTGTATCTGCAGACACAATTACTGACCAGGTAACACCAATTTTTTGTGAAATGCCTGGGAAATTGTCTAGCTGCTTTAGGGCTCTGTTCCACAGCGATCGACAATCTTTGGAATTTAGCCGCCCGGCACCACAGGAGGG
Organism: Ambystoma mexicanum; assembly: GCF_040938575.1. Taxonomy (NCBI): domain Eukaryota; kingdom Metazoa; phylum Chordata; class Amphibia; order Caudata; family Ambystomatidae; genus Ambystoma; species Ambystoma mexicanum. Next base: position 1,139,637,715 of record NC_090927.1, read on the forward strand.
GTCGCCAGCATGTACTATGTACAGTAAGTATGGCATTAGAAGTATAGTATTTAATGATATTTGGCACAGACAAACCAGACATGCCTCCGAATTTCAGTGGCCAATCAATGGTAGTTTCGAGATCCCCCGTATTGAATACCTAGAATCGGTCTTGCTAAAAAAAAAGGCCAGACCTGCAGCATTTGATGTTTTGCAGAATTGGAAAAAAGAAGCGTTGCAGCAGCTTAAAAGTAGGGATAAACATGCAAGCCGTCATAAAACAAATGCTGAAAAGGCGTTGTTATATGATAAGGAAAAACATTTGGAGTCAGTCAAAAATATGGATAGGGATTTCTCACTAGGTATCCAGAAAATGTATCCCTCTAAAGATTTCCATGTTTCTGAAGAATTTATTGAAAAATTGTTAAACGAACGCAGGCCTGGTGCCTCTGCGCCACCTCCGTATGATCCTCTCCCGGGTGCTCTGCCCATTCCTGCTGTTGTTCCTGCTGTTATTCCTGTTCCCCCTGTACAACCTATTGTTCCTATTCCTCTAGTTGTTGTTCCTCCACCTATCCCGCCACCCCTTCCTCTTGCGCTGATAGTTGCACCCTCATTGAATTTGCCCACACCTCTGCTCCCGAGTGGTTCTGTATTGACTGAAGTTGATCAAGGTGCGGGCTCAAAGATTGTCACTCGTAATACTGTTTCCGCAGACAAGAAACGGGAATTATTTGCATGGGCTAAGCACTGTATGGAGAAAGGTGATCAAGTTAACGTTTTTTCCACATTATCAAATATGAACAATTTTCCCGAGAAAAATGTTTTTATCAAAGGTTTGGGGACTCATTTATGTGTGATGTGGGGTAGATTACAAAATTCGGATCTCCCACAAGGGGTGAGGGATCTAAATGCTTTAGCACTTTCGAGGGACTCAGAGGAGAAAGTACATGGTCATGTTGAGAGATTGTTTGAGTATAGGAGGGACTTTGAGAAATCACGAGATGAGGATGATGAAGACGACAGTATGTATGTGCAGAAACGGTTCCTTCCGTGTCGTAGATTGGCACTTGAGGAAGTACGAATTTGTACCAAAGATGCGATTCGATGGATCTTGGATTCATCGATACCGCCAGATGAAGTATATGACACGTATAGTCAGTATACAGTAGAAATGCAGAGGAAGGTGATTCAGGTAATGGTACAGTACCTGCAGGAAGAATGTGTAAGGAAGAAGGTTAGTTGTCCTATAGAGTTATTGGGAATTTGTAAAAGGGCATTTTCGCCCGACACTTCTTCGACTGCCTTAGCGCTCGACCTGGCTCTGTTGCTTAGTAAGCGGTTGGAGTTACCTATATCTCAGTTGCCTATGAGAGAGGTTTCTCCGACATTTGTCCCAAAAGTTGAGATTCCCGCTAACGCTGGGACGGGTGCACCCGCTGTGGATATCCCTGCACATTATGTATCACAATTTGTTCACGTCCCGTTTTTACGACAGGAAGTAAACATTATTAGACAATCAATTCCCGATATCAGGAAAAACCCGACAGGATTCTACAAAGAGATAGAGTCCGTTTTGCAGTCCTCTGTGTTCACCTTAAGTGACATTGACTTGCTATTCCCTGTACTCCTGCCCGTAGATTTATGGAAGCAGGTTCGAACAATAGACGATGTGCCAGGATTAGGAGATACGTGGGCTAACATGACTAGGATTGATGGGGAAAGACCAGCTGGTGAGAAACCACCTCAGGTAATACTTACTTTGCCTGATAGAATTGTCGCAAAATTGAAAACCATAATTCCTGAGAAAAGAATTATTTGGGACAAGCTTACGGCCTGTGTTCAAGGAAAAACTGAAGGTGCCACTGAGTTCTTTAATAGATTCGAACAGGTATTCTCTGATTTCAGTGGACAGGACTTGGGCACAGAGTCTGGGAAAAGGTTGTTTGTGGACACATTTGTACGTGGGTTGTTGCCCGACATCCAGTCACAGATTATGTCCTCTGAGAGCGCTTGGCAGGCGAAATCCCAATCTGAAGTTTTGCACATGGCTCAGTATTATGAGAACCGTGTGAATAATGAAAAAGAGAAAATAGAGAAGAGGAAAGGAGATTTGAAGACAAAAGTATTGTTACAACAAATTGTTAGAAATCCCAGAGGAGGTACGTCACAGATCAGAGGTCAGTATGTCCCAAAAGGAAACGCTCCTTTGGGTCCTGTGAATGTTAATCGATGTGCCTATTGCCGCCAGGAAGGTCATTGGCGAGCACAGTGCCCCGTCCTTCGACAAAGGTCAAACAATGCGTTTGGGAGTATGGGTAGACGACCTAGAGGTCGCCCTGGAGCAGGGGGCCCTGATAGAAGTGAGTTTTCACAAGATCCTCAGTAACCTTTTTCATGGGAAAATCAGACTTTGAGTGTGGACGCAAGAAACATATTTGATCACTCTTCTGCTGCCTACCTTTCTGAAGAGTTTCCTTCCGATAACATTTTGTTTCGTTAGGACTGCCGAAGCAGGGTTTGGAACCTTCACCTATTCCCGTTAATCAGAAAGGTCCCTACGTTGAATTGTTAGTGGGGAATAGGAAACATCAGTTTTTGATAGACACTGGAGCACAGAAGTGCTCCATTGATCATTCCTGGGTTCCAAACATTCTACTGTCAGGGCAAACAAATGTTTCTGTAGGGTTTTCTGGTATACCAATTGTTTGTCCGGTTTCTTCGCCGGTGTCTGTTTCTTTGGGTCCCTTTACGGACCATTGTCCCTTCCTTCTGACTTCGAACTGTGAAGAGAATTTGCTGGGGTTAAATCTGTTGAAGAAATTGAATGCAGTAATTCATTGTTCCTCTGATGGAGTACGACTGACGGTTTCACCACAGCAACTTCCCAATTCTCAGTTTTTGACTCGACCATTGCCTTCTGAGTTTAGTGTTGTTCCAGAATGTTTATGGGCGGTTGACGACAATGATGTCGGGGTGCTACAGATTGAGCCCGTTAAAATAGTTTTGAAGCATGGAGTTAAACTACCACTCATTCCGCAATATAAAATATCAGTTGAGGGCGAGCGTGCTTTGAAGTGCATTGTCTCCGATTTTGTGCATCGAGGGGTGATTGAAGAGATTGCAGGTAGTTTATGTAACAGCCCAATTTTGCCTGTATACAAGAAAGGCGACAATGCAATCCCATACCGTTTTATAATTGATCTTCGTGCTATTGACAAAGTTGTCGCCCCACAATTTCCAATTGTGCCTGATGTAACAACGATACTAACAATGATCCCTGCTACAGCTACGCACTTTAGTGTTGTGGATTTAAAGAATGCTTTCTTTAGCATTCCTATACACAAGGAGAGTAGATATTTGTTCGCGTTCACCTTGGGAGGACGTTCATTTACATTTACTCGGGCACCTCAAGGGTATACTGAAAGTCCAAGCATTTATAGTAGAGCTTTGAAAGAACAGCTCGACACCCTTGAATTGCCACCTACTTGTACACTACTTCAGTATGTCGATGATTTGCTTTTGGCTGCAGATTCTGAAAGTGCTTGTAAAGAAGGCACTGTATTGTTACTTATTCATCTGGCCGAAAACGGTCAGAAAGCTTCACTCAAGAAATTTCAATATTGTTGCCAGGAGGTCGCCTATTTAGGCTACCTCCTGTCAAAGGAGGGGAGAAGATTGACACCTGAAAGAATAAAACTCATTTCTGGCATGTCTGTTCCAAATACACAGACGGAAGTCAGGGCCTTAATAGGTATGGCTTCTTACTGTAGGTTGTGGATCCCAAACTTTTCACTAGTGATAAAACCGATGTTGGCTTTGACGAAGAAGGGCATTTCTCTGCCGCTGCCATGGAAATCGGAACATCAACGATCATTTGAGCTTCTCAAAACCGCGTTATGCTCTGCTGATGAAGAATTACATGACTGCCTGTATACCACTGAACAGGAAACGAAGGGCAGGATAGATCTTATAGATACTCCTTTAGGTAATGCAGAAGGGGAGCTGTTTTGTGATGGCTCCTGCTTCAAACTCCCAGATGGTACATCTACAGCTGCCTATGCAGTTACTACGTTGAGTACGGTTGTTGAAACTAAGAGAATTCCGCATAACTCTGCGCAGGCCGCAGAGATTATAGCGTTGACCCGAGCTTGTGACCTCTCCAAAGGGCATACAGTAAACATATATACTGATAGCCAGTACGCCTTTGGGGTGGCTCACAACTTTGGGAGGCTCTGGTCGGAAAGAGGGTTCCTAACCTCACATGGGACCAAGATCCAGCATGGTCCCCTGATAGTGCAATTGCTCTCGGCACTCTCACTCCCTAGGCAGTTAGCGATCATGAAATGTGCAGCACATCGTAAGGTCATAGATGATGTGGGAAAAGGGAACGCTTTTGCTGAGCAGATAGCCAGGCAAACGGCTACAGACCTTAGCGCAGACATGTATGCTCTAAGGGAAACAAAAGATGCCTATGTAATGGATTAGGGTATCGGGTCTGTGCGAGATATTCAAACTGATGCCACAATAGAAGAGTCTAAAAGGTGGGCCGAAGGAATGGGGAAACTGGATGATGATGGGTGTTGGGTGGATACATCTGAAGGAAAATGGTTGCTCCCTGATTCATATGTGCTGGCAATGGTTACGATGGCACACGGTCCTACGCATGTGTGTGCTCAGCAGATCACGAAAATGTTAGAACAAGTATGGGTGAATGATAAAATTTCGAAGATTGCACAGCGCCATGTTCAGAATTGTATGATTTGCTTACAGCACAATGTGGGGAAGGGGACAGTAACTCCAAGGGAAAGCTTTCGGCCCCCTTCTGTTCCCTTCGTTGTCATCCACTTTGATTTTATTGAGATGGAACGGTGTAACAATCTAAAATATGTTCTTGTGATTATTTGTGCTTTTAGTAAATGGGTCAAGGCTTTCCCCGTTAAAGATGCTACTGCCATGACCACTGCAAAGACTATGGTAAAAGAATTCTTTCCACGATTTGGGCTTCCAAGGGTAATTTGGTCGGACAATGGTCCCCATTTTGTTGCAGCAGTAATTTTGCAGATATGCACAGCGTTACACATTGAAAAACGATTTCACTCGGCTAGACATCCTCAAAGTGCTGGGTTGGTAGAGAGACATAACGGCATTCTAAAGAATAAGCTTGCAAAAACATGTGCCGACACCAAACTGAAATGGCCAGATGCCTTACCTATTGTATTGTTAGCCATGCGTACCACACCTCAAACTAAGACTGGGCTCTCCCCATTTGAGGTAGTGATGGGGAGGCCTGCTAACATTTGGGGCCTTCCGAAGCCCAGAACCTTAAGGGAGGTAGAAAATGTATTGCTTGTAGACTACTGTAACCAGTTGACTAAAAATCTGTATCTCATTTATCACCAGGTCCAATCAGCTTTACCTGTACGGTTTACGGGCCCAGGACACGATATTCAGCCTGGAAGTTGGGTCCTAGTGAAGGCCTACGAAAGGTCTTCCTGTCTCGCTCCTCCCTGGAGGGGACCCTACCAGGTGCTGTTGGTCACCCAGACAGCAGTGCGGGTGGCTGGAAAAAAGCATTGGATCCACGCGACGCATGTCAAGAAACTTCATCACCCGACGCCACACATTACAGAAGAAGCAGAACCCCTCGCTGATGCTACAATCTCTGATCCTGGAGTAGCAAACAGCACTGTGAGTGCGTCAGAGAATTTCCCTGAGCCCGTGGAGCTTGGGGAACAGTCCATTTCGTCTCCGCACTCTTTGAAAAAGTCATTTCCGGAAAACATTGTTTCAAGTTCTGCGACTTCCGTCGCCTCCGATACGTCGCTTCCCTCAGGAAGTGACGTTACCTTGTTTCCGGATCAAACAGTTTTGGGTACCACCAGGTACGACCTTCGACGAAGAAAATAGAACTATGGCACGGGTCTTTCCGTGCATTTGGAAAGAAGAAGTGATTGAAAGTTTTCTCTTGTAAAAGAAAGTTTCTTTCGAACAAAAGGGAAAAAAGGGATTCTGCTGGCTGGGGTTGGGAAGGACTAAGAAGTCGCGCGACCGTAGTGTCGCCAGCAACGAACATTGGGGTCGTTGATTGAGAAACTACGATGCCTGCCACCTCCACCGCTGCTCCCCGCATTGGACTTGTAAATAAGGGGGTGACCAACTCGGACAACGAACAATGTGCCTGGGCCCCGAAAACGTATTGCTGTGTTGTGTTAATAATAATTGGAATTTGTATAATTACCGCTGTGGGACTTTGGTACTTCGAAGAAATGTACCCTCTAAAACCTCTACTGTCAATTGAGATTGTACCTACTGCCTTGACTCCCTCTGTACACCTTCACACCTTGTCACCTAGAGACTCCCAGCATAGACGAAAGTATCATAATAACACTTTAATGATAGTAATGAATGCAACGCATGCCATTTTTAATAAGAGTAATTGCTGGATTTGCACCCATTTACCGCAACATGGGAACAAGGGGCTAGGATGGTATATTCACCCTTTACCTTTAACGACTGCTTGCTATGCTTCTCTTAGAACACTATTCTTTGGCCGTTGGAATGATAGCGTCTCAGGGAACTTTGATGGAACTAATTTAAATGATTTTGAGAAACGTGAATTGACTCCCCTGGGATGCTCGCTTTTTGCAAATAGAAGTAGACCAAATGTCGCTTCTATTAGGCCATCTGATAAACTATCTCTTCCTTTCCAAACTCTAATTTCCTTTAAAATGGCTCCGATAGGCAATAAGGACGCTGTGCCCCTTCCTACTCTATTAATCATAGCCCCGATTCAGTCCCCTTTTTTGTACAAAGAAATGGCACTCGGCCAATGGGAGATTTTGAAGGTTGTGTAAACATTGTAAATCTGACTGAGGAGAACAGGCCTCTGTATGTAGGGGGGCCTGTTTATTTCGTTTGTGGTAGTTCAGCATTTCCCTGGTTGCCCAAGGATTGGCAGGGAACCTGTTATTTAGGAATCCTGTTACCTGGGGTTTTATAGCTAGTACATTTGAAGTTTCTAAGGCTCGCCCACGGCGGGACGAGGATGGAGATACCCCTGGGCAAGTATTGGGAGATATAGCGAAATCAGTTGTGCCATTTTGGGGACAGATAGCAAACTCCGAAAATATTAGGGGACTAGCAAGAGTATTGGAGAGAACCATCAACCGGACCACAGATATACTCTACAATATGACACTAGAGCAAAAGGCAATAAGATTGGTAGCACTCCAAAATCGGATGGCATTAGATGTCATTCTGGCAGAACGTGGTGGAGTATGCAAATTAGTGGGGTCCGCTTGCTGTGTTTTCGTACCAGACTCCTCACCGACAATTTTCAAAGCAATACAGAACTTGCACGTCCTAGTTCTGAAGTGCATGTTCCGGTGGGAGATTGGAATATTAGCGCCTGGTTCTGGGATTCTCTACGATCCTGGGGTTGGAAGGTGCTTTTTGTTATCCTGGTTATTTTGGGAATCCTGCTATTCCTTTGTTGCTGTTTCCAATGTCTACCTAGTATATGTGCAATACTAGGGGGGTGTTGTTCTCAGGCAGTGAGCACAATAGGGCACAAAATGTACACCCCAGATACAGCATCTAAAGAGTTTGTGTTACAAGAGGTTCTGATGAATGACCTAATGGCTATAGACATTACAGATAAGGATTCAGGATGTATAGACGACAATGCATGGAGTTATTTACAAAAGTATTAGAAATTATATTAGCACTTGGCATAGGCCAAAAGGAGGGTTTGTCGGAATTGAAACAATATTATGCCTCCTATCGCAGCAATTGTATGTGTATTGGCCTACGCCAAGTTGTCTAAACACCATATGCGAACAAACTCCGAGGCAAGGTTTTGACCTTAGAGAAAGTAATGTGAGTCGCCATCTTGGATTAAGCCGCCATTTTAGGTTCTCTTGTAATGTGGAAGTCACCCTGAACATCAAAATGGAGGCCGAATGACATTCTGAGTAAGATTCGGGCCGTTGTGACCTCCGTACACACGAATAATTAATATGCCTGCAGGCCACTTGTCGGGGACGCGAACTGAGACCTTGTCCTATTGTTGACCTATGTGTAAATGTACAACTATATCAGCGAAACTAATCAAAATGCATATGTTATAGGATTGACCTGGCTAGGAACCCATAGGCCCGATCCCTAGAATGGTTAACCCGCGAGGGGTTTGGCCAAGGGCTGGATAAAGAGTATAAAAAGCCCAAGTATTCCAATGTACGGTCTCTCTTACTAATGCATCGAACCTTCGTTGAAGTTTGTTACGTTACTCTGAGAGCCGAATAGCTATCCGTTTGTCAATTGACTTTGGTAACTGTTGTAGCTTTTAAATAAAGCACTTGTATGTTCTTTGTAACCTGTGTTGGTGTGTTTCTTTTTGGGCTTCCCGGCCTCATATTATTTTTATGTTTTCACAACGTGGATACTCACATGACTTGCGCGCGCGGCCGTGCCTGGTCCGTAACAGGACTGCTCTCAGGCTACGGCCGTTTCTTCACTGGCAGTTACCTTGGCGCCTGGGATCACGAAGGACTAGCATCGGGCTTCCGCGTCGTGGGACTGTAGGTCGCGTGACGCGCTTGCCCGATCACGTGACCCACCCGCGCATCACGTGACCAGAAGCGCTCATCACGTGACCAGAAGCGCGAGTACTTAAACACAGGAAACCCAGGTACTCGTTGCTTCACAGCTGTGCTCTGCATCTTGTTTGGCGTTACGTACTTCGGATCATTGACTACTCACGGAATCGACCTGGCCGGCTCTAATGGACTCTTCTTGGATTTCCCCTTGGATTTGTTACTTGGTGATTATTGGCTTTCGACCACGGACTGTTTGGACTGCCTCACGGATTCTCCCTCTGGCACTTCGACTCTTTGGACTTCTTGTCTCTCAGCTCCACAGTATACTTCTGCTAACAGGCGGATAAGCCAACTACTACTCCTTTGGGGTAATTCAGTCCACGTGGGTCCCGGACCTCCCCATTAGGTTCATCATCTCTAACTTGACCTCCGTAGGTAAGACCTTTACGTTTTTCCTAACACTGTGGTTTATTGCTTATTGCTTGGTACTTAATCCGCATTTTCTTGCAGCAGCTTGGGGTCCCAGAGGTTCGCGGTCCCGGATTTGAACATCTCCGCCTGTGGCCTCAACGGCTTCACAGAGAGTGACTTTGGGTTCTCTCTGTGCAGCATTTGGGGACGGAGGCCTCTTCTGCCTACACGACACTCAAGTCACACCAGCAGGCCATTATTGCCAAAAGCGGTCTCGTGAGATGACCCCCACCAGTACACTACAACTAAATGAATTCAAATGAGATACATTACCCATACTATTAACTTTACTCATACGTCCACCACACACAGACACTCCACATCCCCCACCTGTTTGCAAAAGACCCACAACAGTCTGGCTCCCAATGTTAGGAGTCGTGTAACTATGTCCAGGGTGCCCTTGGATCTTGTTTCCATAAACCATCTGTAACACATAATAAAAAACATGGCTAATACCCCAATCCTGTGTTCATATCGATCTGCTGCTTCGAATTCTTATGCTTGGGGATACTCCTCCCCCTGAACTCTCATTCTGTCCCGGTACTATCCCACAATACCGACACATTCTATGTGTGAACTAAATACTTGTGTATTAGCTTGCCAAACTACAAGAATACACCATTAGCCATCAGGTGCTCACTTACTTGGAATAAAACACGTCAATCAAAAAGTACCTCTCTATTATTTTTGAAAAAAACAGGAGAAATGCCCACAGTTATTTGCAAGGAAACAAGGAAAGAAGACGATTTTCAGAAGCTCTCAAGTCTCAATCGAAAGACTTTAAAGAAACTCCTATTGGGGTAAAACAGCACAGGGGAAACCCCAAACACACATGTTACCAAGACCACTCCAATTTCAAACTATTTTGGAATCTAAACATGGACCAAGCTCTCTAGATGAATGCAAATATTTAATCATTAGGTATGTTTATATCTAATCAATGAATTTGAATTGAATTTTCTGTTTTAAATCCCTCCTGATGAGCCAAAAGATTTGGTGAAACAAGTGTAGAGGGCACTACTATTTAATAACAATTTTTGGAGGATCATTTTTGGAATAAAAAAGCCTCATGATACAACAAACATGATTTTTGGAACATCATTTAACCTATAGTTAGCGTTAACTTTAGGTGCGCTAGAAGGTGACTTGAAAATTCTGTTCTTCACAAATTGTGACACACTCGACAGTCTGAGTGTTACTAGTCACCACCAAGCAGCACCCAAATTACCTTTATCAAAATAAAAACACTGTCAACCAAAGACCAATTCGCTATCAATTGTATTTAAGACTGCAAATGTATAAACAATAGTTGTTTGCAAGGAAGACCACATTCGAAACAAGACCCACCTGAGCCTACATGAATTGTGGCTATCGTGTTGCATATTCTTACACTATTTGAGACTATGTCACAATCCCCACTGCTCCTTAGTTTTACTTTATCACAAGAAAAACGGCGCCTAATTGGCCATAAGGCCAAAAAGGCCAAAAACGAAAAGGATAACTAACCGTTTTCCTCTTGCACACAGTTCCTCCTTCTGTTCCTGATTCTAACCATGCTGCTTACACTCCCGAAACTTAATAATCGCCGGAGTCAGCGAAATTAACAAGACTCATGATGCAGATTGCATAGCTCAAAGAGAGCGCCATCTAGGAAAAGGAAAAACTGGCACATGTACATGGGGTAATTCAGGTTCCCACCTAGGAGACCAAGGGGCCCAGCCCACGCCATAGCATAAATTACTTAGAGAGATGGCAATATTAATCGAAACTCTTCATACACATGTTGGTAAACATTTACTGGATACAACTTTTTACATGTTAAAAGATCAAGTTTACATAGCAAACAAAATATAATCCAAAACGACAGTACTGTTCTTTGTCATAGGCAATGTATCTTCAGAAACCCATGTGCATAGTGGAAAACAATTTTCATCACATAAACGCCAAGTAGTCGTTCTCTTGTTTATATCCTCAGGCCAAATAATTTCTATACTTGTATTTTGGCCGAAAGGGAGCCAATTCTTATAGTTCAGGTACATCAAACATGACAAGTGAAAACTACTTTTTGCAGTAGATCTCAAAAAAACCTTTCCCATTTGGCCATAAAATATTATGGTATTCAGTCAAGTTCTATGGGTAGCATTACAACACATGATTTTTGAGAAACCCGACCAGGCATTCACTGGGATAGGGACACATTATGCCATTCAACACTCTCAATAAGACCCATGATATGGCTGTTTGTTTAAAAGATCAGCCTCTGTTCAAAAGTATGGAGTCTCTGATTGATCTCTTCCTTACTAGGGCCATTAATTTTCTTCAAAATAACACACTCACTATCATATGGGTATGTCCTTTTTCTATATAGTGTTGAACGAGGGGGACCTGTAAAATGTGTTTTTAACACTCTATACTCTATAGTGTTGAACTATGTTTTGATTTTCTCTCTTTCCTATTTATAAAATTCGAGTTTCCTCTGAAAATAGAGTGATAAGCCTTGTGGCGTTGAGCCAGGGGTTGATCTAGGGTATGAAATCAGTTTGAAAATGTCCTTAAGTTTTAGAGTTAACAGGGCATGGAGATATGCCTAAATGTGAGGGTAAACAGTAGACAGAGAAATGCTTACAATTGGGACCATTTAAACAGTGAGAGAAAACTCCCAAATCTGAGAGTTAATAGAACATGGAGAAACACCTACAATTAGGACACCTGAGCAGTGGGAGAAAGCACCCAAAGCTGAGAGTCAGTAGTACATGGAGATCCTCCTACAATTGGGACACCTGAGCAGTGGGAGAAAGCGCCCCCAATGTTAGAGTCAGCAGGACATGGGGAAACGCCTACAATTGGGACATCTGAACAGTGAGAGAAAACACCTAAGTTTGAGAGTCAACAGTACATGGTGAAATGCCTTCATTTTAGAGTCAACAGTACAATAGAGTTACCTAAATTTGAGACAACAGCAGTGAATGGGAACTAATTACTAGCAGGCTTAGATGGGTGTACTAAGTTATGTAAGGTAATAAGACCGATGGGGCTTTACTGGAATACATTAATTGCTGTGTTCCCCGCCCAGACAGCACTTACCTTTTCAGTTGCTGAAGGTTGATGGCTGCATGCTTCAACGGCAAACACGGTCAAATACGGACTGAAGCATCTTGTTTAAGAGCTGCCATTGTCTTGGGGCCCTTAGCCTACGGGCTGCCCGGTCAGGGGACTACAATGTGTGGTCATCCTAAATGCATCTCTTGGGCAATTGCGTCTTGGGGGCAGGACCAGTGGCAAGACAGGGAACCGCAAAGCAGAAAGAGGGTGTCGGCAGGTGTACAGAGTGCGATAATTCCCAGAAACACACATTTACAAAATTAGACCTGAAAGAGAGGCAGATGGGTTACTCTAAACAGGGGGGGGTTGATGCTTACATGGCACAAGAGCTACAGTGGTGCAGGAACCGAGGCATCTGGCGCCCTACACACCTGCTGTAGCGAGTTGCTTGAATTAGTGAATAGGGGATTGGGGCCAGAGGTGGGACAGGGAACAGCAAAGCAGGAAGAGGGTGCCTGCAGGTGCACAGACCATGAAAATGCCCAGGCACACACATTTACAAAATTAGGCCTTCAAGAGAGGCAGATGGGTCACTCTAAACAGGGGCGTGATGCTTACACAAGAGCTAAAGTGGTGCAGGAAGCAAGGCATCTGGTGGCCTAAACACCCACTGTAGCAAGTTGCTTGAATTAACGAATAGGGGTTTGAGGCTGGTCCGGTGGTGGGACAGGGAACAGAAAAGCGGGAAGAGGGTGCCGACAGGTGCATGGACTGTGAAAATGCCTAGAAACACACATTTACAAAATTAGGCCTTCAGGAGAGGCAGATGAGTCGCTCTAAACAGGAGGGTTGATTCTTACCTGGCACGCAAGCTTAAGTGGTGCAGGAAATGAGGCCTCTGGAGGCCTACACACTCGATGTAGCGAGTTGCTTGAATTAGCCAATAAGGGCTGGAGGCAGGCCCGTAGGCAGGCAGGGCATAGTAAAGCAGGAAGAGGGTGCTTGCAGGCACACACAATGTGAAAAGCCCAGAAACACACATTTACAAAATTAGGCCTTCAGGAGAGGCAGTTTGGTCAACCTAAACAGGGTGGCTGATGCTTACTTGGCACTAGAGCTAAAGTGGCACCTGTAGTAGCTGTTACTCAAAAACTTTATTCAGGTAACACTGCCATGGTCAGATGGAACTTGGGAGGGACCACAACATATGCTTTTGATGTACATAAAGGTGTGCACCAGCCTTATTTTGTTTAGACATCAATAAGCCCATAGAGCTTACGTTGGCTACCCCATCTGATGCACAAACCCTGGGAATTGGGGTGCTGGACTGGTGTGCTGTGGCAGGAGTCATGATACCAGGGCCAACACGCTCTGGCGGTGACAGGCAACAGGAGCCTGCTAATCACTGGGAAACTACCATTCCCATGAGGCTGGGTGGTGGGCACGTTACAGGACACGTGGGAAGAGCCTGCCGTGATGGCCTCTTAAGCCCGCCTCAGGATGTGCTGCTTGCTCGTGATTTTGGAATTCTGCAGGCGTGGGCTGAGGGCAGGAGCAGGTGTGGACGCCGAGTTGAGCGGGAGCAGCAGGAGAGTGGGTGAGGCAGTGGCATGCTTGGTGTAGCTTTGTGCTCTATGTCGGTCTGCTCTGTGCTCACGCGTAAACCGGTGCATGCCGCACCCACTTTCTGCAGCTGCAACAGAGTTAATGTTTATCTCGCCTTCTTCTTCAGCCTGGGGCACCAAGGACGGTCCCCCAGGCCAGAGATAATTACTGCACGGAAAATGTACACTTATTTGTGATAACTCCCAACGTGTGGGGCATATTAAGGCAAATTGGGAGTGGCAAAAGGCTACACATAAGAGATAAGTTACCGGGAATAAGTGTGTATCTGGGGAGACAATTCCCTACTCTGTGGGGAGGTTTTGTTCAAGGAAAGAACAACAGGAAAGAATCCTTGTCGTCGTTAAAACCATTGCTACGCTTCTATGTTGTGCTGTGCCACATGTTCTTTGTGTTGCTTGCTTCTGAGTCTCTATGGGGCCAATTTATGTGCTTATATGTGCTTGTTACACTGTCTTGCAATCATCTGCTTCTGCTATTTAGGAATGAGTATGTTCAAACTGGAGAACAGGAGAGTGAAAGCTTGAGAACTGAGGCCCTTGATTAAGGAAGGATTTTCTGGTTTCACATGTGTGCAGAAGTTGTCTCGTTTGCACTATATATTCCAGGTGCACGCGCATCCTGCGCGCACATCCTGGTAAGTGCATGTGAAAGTGCACGGCTGTTGGGCTGTTTGGCTGGGGCCGGGACCGGGACCGTGGGTCTGCTGAGCTGCGATTTATGTAAATTATGTGAGTTGCTAGGCACCCATGATACAAGCATTGTTGTACATGATTGGAAAGGGACACCGCCCCTTTAAGAACGGACACACACTGGGAGGCGGGAGGAGGGCGGAGGGGAGGGGACAAGGGAGGAAAGGGGCAGTTATGTTGAGGGAGAATAAAGAGAGGTTGACCTGAATGGTGGCTCCGTGCTTTCTTGGCATGCGTGGGCGCTGATGTGTGCTGAGCTTCCCCCGCAACAAGCATTTGGTTAGAGCGCTGTGCATATTTGTCTTTTGGTCCTTCTGGTCCTTGTGATGTATGCACCCATGGGCAACACGCCCTATTCAAACATAGAGGTTGTTTCAATTGTTTTTTGCCTCTTGTCTTTTGGAGGGTGTTTATAAGGTGGGGAGCGTGTGGGTGCGTTAATGGAGCCATGAAAAATGGTAAACGTACTCCAAAGTGGACGCAAACTCTATGAGTGCCCAGCAGGGTCTACTTTGGGCCTGCATTTGGGGACATCAGAGGTAGCAACAACGTTTCCGGCGTGCTTAAACGGGCTTGAGGAGAGTGGTGAAGTGGGCACCTTCACGTGTGATGAAATACAGCCCACTTTCTGTTCGCAGCAATCCAACACTTAGGGGCGCATGGAAACTCTGATTAACCCCAAAGCATAGGCGAGTGAGTTAGTGCGGGGGGCTTTTGAGGTACTGTCCCCATTTAAAACATTGAAACTTAAGGAGATGAATACATTTGACCAAATGGAAGGAAATGCTGTAGCAAATTCTGTAGTAATATCAGACGCTGAAATGAATGAACGCGCAGATATTCCAACAAAAATGGGAATAGAGGTGTTTAGAAATAAATTTACTGATGTTTCCATGATTGCTCCAGCCATAGAGGCTGAGTTAGGGAAGCATATGTGGTTTTCCCTTGACCCCTCTACCCCGGTTAATCAAAGTGGATGTGGTATTGAAAATGTACAGCTATTTAGTAAGCCGCCGGAATGTAGGGTCTCCATGGGCGAGGGTGGCACCCTCATGGGGGCGCATAAGGTTGATTACTCTATGGGGGATTTTTTTTATTTGAAATCTAGCCCCCCGACTGATGTTCGTCGTAATTTAAAGGCGATGGCCGCTCTAATGCTCTCAGACCCTGACATAGGAACCTCAATGCACCATTCCGAGGTGAGTGCCCCAGAAGCACGTGCTACAGGTGGACAGCATCCGCTAGACACCTCCGCAATGGGCACTGATTTCACGGTGCTGACACGAATTCTAAATTTGCTGGACAGAGGGCACAAGCAAACACATTGTGAATTCGAAGTTATGAAGGGCTCTCTTGTGGAAATATTATGTAAAATAAATCAAATTTAAGGGCTTTTATTTGCTTGTGACATGGTAGCCGCCTTAACAGTCAGCAAAAATAATCCAAAGGTGCTCACAGTTGATGTGGCCTCGCAAACACTTGCTGACCATAGAATGGTCGGAAGTTCTGTTAAGTCCTTTTCCGAATTAGTAGCTTCTAATGCGATCCCAGGCGAATACAATCTGCCAGTGTCAGTGAGGGAACTGGCACAGGTTGTTACATCTAACTCATTGGCTATTCAGAAAATTCTGCAGGAGATCATTGTGATTCCACAAGGCAATCATGGTGAGCAGGAGCGCCCATGCAGTGACGGGCTGGTAAATCTTAAGGATGTCCCCTACAGGGAACCTATTGACAGTCCTTCCGCATTAACGCATTAACTAACTGGATAGACTTGGAAGATGCCATGCAGGGTAACCATGAGTCGGTCCTACCGAGGCAGAAAGTATGGAAATAGAGAAGACTCTTTGTGCTGTGTTATCTCGAAAACAAAAGAAAATGGCTGCAAAGGCACAGAAACGAATAGCCCGCCAAAATAAGACCGGGAGCGCTAATGTAAAAAATCTAAGAATGAATTTTTAAAGAAAAATGATAATCACGGCTCATACATGAAGGATATATGTAATTTATCCAATGAGGATGTGGTTATAGATTTACAACAAGTCAACGCAGAGTCCAAAGCCCTACTGAACATTGAGCACGTAAATGTTGATCCAATAGTAAAATCAGTTAAGGGGAAAAAAACGAACCAAAAAAATCTCTGAACAAGCTTGTAAACATGTGCCCAGTGTCAATAAGAATGAAGTGCCGCCTATGGAGGGGTCATTTATATATAATCAACAAAAGCAATCTGATTTATTAAAATTCAACCCCTCACTCCTGACGGAAAAAGCGACCAATAGAAACAAAGGTATGGGCATGTTAATGCCCCCAAATCCATTGACTCAAGGCATTAAAAACCCAGAGGTGAAATTTGGTCCTATTGGGACGTCTGTTTCTAAAGATAATAGAGTTGTGTCGACATCTTCCTTGGGTGAACCTAGGTCCTCTTGTATTCACGCAGAGAATGGCAGCACAGCATGGGCAAAAGTGCTGGGGGGCTCGGGGATGTAGGTGGGGGCTAGTGGTGTGCCTGATGGAAATTTAAAAGCACCTTCTAACTCCCCTGCACATACCTTTGAAACTGATTCCAAAGTGGGACAAATGGAGGTTGATCTTCCTACGGAGCTAGGGTTCCTTACTCCAGAAATGCCGTATATCATGGGGTGGGAATGTAAGGCTGCACCCAATGGGAAATCTAATCTAAATCTTTCTGCTGTGCTTAGTGCTTTTCAAGCCATCCCTTCTTGGTTTAAGTGATCATTTGGCCTTGAAATTGAAGTTGAATATCCCGAGATTGAGATATAAAGCTGTGACTGCTTTGGCCCTCACTAAAATAGATCGTCCAGGGATATCTGTCAGATGGGATCATAAATCTTGCCTGAAGCTAATTCAAAGAATTAGAGAGGACCCTTTGCTCTGTTATTCGCAGAGTCTTCAATGCTCTGCGTGTAGTTTAGCAGAAGTCTGGAATAGAGGGCGCATCCAAGAACATTTGAAATGGATGGTACAAAACCAATATGAAGGGGTCTCAACGCATCGCCACCGCTATAATGTGAATATTGTGAATCTTAGGAAGGAAAATAGAAGGCAGCTATGACACTTGCGCCTAGCTAACCATGAGGCGTCCACATTTAAGTATCTTAAACACAGTGAAGTCTCTAAAGTATGAACTACATGGAAAGGATAACCAAAAGATGCTACGCCATTTACAAAAAAATGATACTAGACACGTTTGGTCAAAGCTTAGAGCCATCACAGGGGTACTAGCACCATTACAAGAAGTTGCCATACCTGCCACTACATGGGTGGCATATATAAAAAATAAATATGCCCTGCCCATTGGCTTTGAATCCATCCAGCACAGACAGTCCGAGCCCTTGATTCTGAAATGCTCTCTTAGGTCCTGTGATGATGTTGGTGGTGCAATTTCTAAGATTAAAAGTTCTAGGGCACCAGGGCCTGATGGTATCCCGCCGTGTCTTATTAAAGCAGATCCAGAGCTATGGGCCAATATCTTAAAAATCAAATTTGATTCTATCTACTTGTTAAGAGAAATTCCGCCCTCTTGGTGTTCGGCGATCATCGTACCTATTTATAAGAAAGGAAGGGTCGATAATCCGAACAATTTTAGGCCCATTGCTTTGATGGATGCTGCAGCTAAAATCTTTAGTCTTTTGATCGTAGAGTTAATTCAGATATACATTACCCACTTAAAGTTGTTGCCACGTTGCCAAGTAGGCTTTAGAAAACATAGGGGCTGCCCCTTAAATGCAGCTATTATGGCTCACCTATATGAAATAAACACTCCAGAACGGGCCCTATATATATGGCAGCCCGTGACCTCACGGCGGCCTTTGATACGGTGATTAGAGATGTGCTATGGGAGAAGATGATCCGCCAAGGTTTTCCATTAGACTTGGTTGCTATTATTGCACTTTTACATCAAAATACTAACTATCAAATAAGGCTGTCTACGGATGGGGCTGTAACGGATCCGATCATCACCTAGATTGGATTTGAACAGGACTGCAATTTGGCCGCAGTCCTGTTTAATCTGTATTTAGAGAGATAATGTAATATATCCTGTCAAACTGGGTCGGTTAGCGCTGAATTGGATAGGTTTTGCTGACGACTTCTTGTTTCTGGACCGTATCCCTTTTGGCCTCCAGGCCAAACTAAATCTGTTTCTAACATAACCTCCAAATCAATCTAACTAAATCCTTAATTATCTCCTTTGCAGATGGCAAGAGGAAAATTGCCAAGTTTACCTGGTGTCTCGTTGGGGTGTGGATTCCTCAGATGCCATCGATTTGCTATTTGGGCTATCGATTTTCGAGCACTTACTCTGTATCTATGTGGAAGGAGTTCTCAATGATAAATTGAAGTCGCTCACCTCCCAGATGAAGATTATCTTCAATAGGTATTGTCAATTTTCGGTCTTGCCTTGTATCCAATACTACCTTTTTAAAAGTGGAACCTATTGTTCTTTATGCGCTGGACATCTGCACTTTGGAGATGGAGGGATTCTTGGATATGATACTGGGTAGAATGTGGAAGCAGTGCCTCCAATCCCAAATGTGCTTATCTGTCATGAACTTGGATTATTTTCCCTGTCAGCAAAATGGCACTGGCGTATGCTTAACAATTATGCTAAAATGCTTGCCCCGCCAAAACAATCCCTTTATGAAGATTTTGCTGTAATGGTAACGGACGGGCGTGTACCGTCGATCTTGAAATTGAAAAATAAAATGGAAGCAATTTTAGAGGTGACGCTGATAGTTAAGGAAGATCTTATTGCTGGCCTCCCTTCCTGTAAAACAAAAATTTCAGATGTTCCATTGGTGTTGGATGTCAGAGAAAATTGGCAATAGTAATGCATACTATGAATATGCAAAATTTCTGGGAAAATGTGGTGAGAGGGCTCGATACTTGCAGATTTTTCCATGTAATCGGGCAAGAAATGTTTCTATGCATTATAAGTTCAATCAACTGTTGACAAATGAAAGGGTGCAATATTGGAAGCAGTGTGTGGTGAATATGACACCTGGAAGATGTTGTTTTTGTGTACAAACTACTGTACTTGAATACTTAAAGCATTTGATCATATACTGTCAGTTTTTTTAATTGTGGAGGTCTAGGATTTTTGGATCATATTTATCCCCGTCATCTTGGGTGAGTAGAGAAAGCCTATGGGAAAGTTGTATGTGGGGGAATAATCAAAAGTTAGTGCTCAGACTAATTAAATTAGTAGATGTTATGGAAGAGAATTTGTTACAACACAAAACTACGCAAATATTGCCTAATCAGGATGAAATATGATAAGGAAATAAGACTGTGAAAATTGATATTTTATGGATGGAAATCGTTCTATATACTGCCTATGTTTCATGGTAATTTTTGATGAAAGAGTTTGTGGAAAATTGATTATGAAAATGTATTACTGGATGATGAAATGCCCAATGAATCGCTTTGATTTTATGATATTTGTTTTTGTGTTGGGAGAGTGGTTTTATGTTCTGATTTTCTGTTGAAATATGAATTTGTGAAATTGAAGTGGAATTTTTATGTTCTTATGGATTAGTTTTTTGTAAAGGTTTTTATAACCAAACACAATTTAAAAAAAAAGAAGTGATGCTTTCCCTGATGCTGACTGGGTTGACATAATAATTGGATTTGTTCATTGCCTATTGTGACAATCATGGTCTTTATGTGAATTAGGAAAAAAAACAAAATCCATTATCTTTAAATTGCCAAAGACGAGATCCAAAAAATGGAGTCTGGAGATTGGTACTGTGAAAATTGAGCAGGTTTTAATATTTGGGCATAAGGCTTACAGACACAGGGAAATGGACACAACGCGTTGACAAATCCAACATTACACTGGAACGGCATAATGCAACCATATTAAGATTTACAAAAGCACTAGGTGGCGGAGTCTTGAGAACAGCACTTAATATTTACAAACTCCAGTCAAGGTAAGCAGAAATGTATGGTACTGGGATCTGGGGCCATGCGGCCGTAAAAAAACTAGAGGTTGCGGAAAACCGATTGTTGAAGAGGATCTTGAATCTCACAGGGGGCACACCAACAACCTCCTTGCACTAATGTGACAGGCCTTGGGTTTATTGGGGCGAATGATCACCACCAGATCTTTGTACGAATGTGTCTGTATCTTGAGCACCTCAGCCCAGGACAAATATAAGGAGGCACCCCAGGATGTTCTAGTACCAGAAGGTGGTAAAAGCTTGCCAGATTGAAAATATGTGACCAATGTTTTACCTTATTATGGCCTTGACAGTTACTGGGAGAATTCACTTACTATTGTCCCATACTGTAAACACATTTTAACATCTGAAATAAACAGCAGAACACTAGAACAGGTCATGAGAAATAGTCTAACCCTACCGCTACTATCCGACTGCTGGGATTGTAAACCCTATGTTGGATATGAGCAATATCTGGATTATACTGGGGCCATCCACCCAAGAACAAGTCAATGGGCTGTGTTCGTGCTGGTAGAGAGTTTCCCAGACCCCCTCTGTTTTGCATACCAAGTAACTTTGGGTCTCACCCTAAGTTACCAGGGGAATCCAGATGTGGACCCCTTGCTCACTGCTCTTAGAGAGGCACAGCTTCACCTCACTGATGATGCCCAACTAGGCTGAAACACATGTATTGGGGTTGCTGTGGTACACTTGTTCAGAGGAGACTTGCCTAGCATTTCGGTGCTGGACTGCCCCTGGCCAGGACGAAGACTGATATGAAGGGACATTTCTTCTCTGTGAAAAGAACAGTGAGCTAAAGACTTGGTTGAGACTCTCCCAGGGGCCATCCACCCAAGAACAAGTCAATGGGCTGTGTTCGTGCTGGTAGAGAGTTTCCCAGACCCCCCTCTGTTTTGCATACCAAGTAACTTTGGGTCTCACCCTAAGTTGCCAGGGGAATCCAGATGTGGACCCCTTGCTCAGTGCTCTTAGAGAGGCACAGCTTCACCTCACTGATGATGCCCAACTAGGCTAAAACATGTGTATGGGGTTGCTGTGGTACTCTTGTTCAGAGGAGAATTGCCTAGCATTTTGATGCTGGACTGCCCCTGGGCAGGACAAAGACTGGTATGCAGGGACATTTCTTCTCTGTGAAAAGAACAGTGAGCTAAAGACTTGGTTGAGACTCTCCCAGGGGCCATCCACCCAAGGACAAGTCAATGGGCTGTGTTCGTGCTGGTAGACAGTTTCCCAGACCCCCCTCTGTTTTGCATACCAAGTAACTTTGGGTCTCACCCTAAGTTACCAGGGGAATCCAGATGTGGACCCCTTGCTCACTGCTCTTAGAGTGGCAGAGCTTCACCTCACTGATGATGCCCAACTAGGCTGAAACATGTCTATGGGGTTGCTGTGGTACTCTTGTTCAGAGGAGAATTGCTTAGCATTTTGATGCTGGACTGCCCCTGGGCAGGACAAAGACTGATATGCAGGGACATTTCTTCTCTGTGAAAAGAAAAGTGATCTAAAGACTTGGTTGAGACTCTCCCAGGGGCCATTCACCCAAGAACAAGTCAATGGGCTGTGTTTGTGCTGGTAGAGAGTTTCCCAGACCCCCCTCGGTTTTGCGTACCAAGTAACTTTGGGTCTCACCCTAAATTACCAGGGGAATCCAGATGTGGACCCCTTGCTCACTGCTCTTAAAGAGGCACAGCTTCACCTCACTGATGATGCCCAACTAGGCTGAAACACGTGTATGGGTTTGCTGTGGTACCCTTGTTCAGAGGAGAATTGCTTAGCATTTCGGTGCTGGACTGCCCCTGGGCAGGACAAAGACTGATATGCGGGGAAATGTCTTCTCTGTGAAAAGAACAGTGAGCTAAATACTTGGTTGAGACTCTCCCAAGGGCCATCCACCCAAGAACAAGTCAATGGGCTGTGTTTGTGCTGGTAGAGAGTTTCCCAGACCCCCCTCGGTTTTGCATACCAAGTAACTTTGGGTCTCACCCTAAGTTACCAGGAGAATCCAGACGTGGACCCCTTGCTCACTGCTCTTAGAGAGGCACAGCTTCACCTCACTGATGATGCCCAACTAGGCTGAAACATGTGTATGGGGTTGTTGTGGTACTCTTGTTCAGAGGAGAATTGCTTAGCATTTTGATGCTGGACTGCCCCTGGGCAGGACAACGACTGATATGCAGGGACATTTCTTCTCTGTGAAAAGAACAGTGATCTAAAGACTTGGTTGAGACTCTCCCAGGGGCCATTCACCCAAGAACAAGTCAATGGGCTGTGTTTGTGCTGGTAGAGAGTTTCCCAGACCCTCCTCGGTTTTGCATACCAAGTAACTTTGGGTCTCACCCTAAATTACCAGGGGAATCCAGATGTGGACCCCTTGCTCACTGCTATTAAAGAGGCACAGCTTCACCTCACTGATGATGCCCAACTAGGCTGAAACACGTGTATGGGGTTGTTGTGGTACCCTTGTTCAGAGGAGAATTGCTTAGCATTTCGGTGCTGGACTGCCCCTGGGCAGGACAAAGACTGATATGCGGGGAAATGTCTTCTCTGTGAAAAGAACAGTGATCTAAAGACTTGGGTGAGACTCTCCCAGGGGCCATTCACCCAAGAACAAGTCAATGGGCTGTGTTTGTGCTGGTAGAGAGTTTCCCAGACCCCCCTCGGTTTTGCATACCAAGTAACTTTGGGTCTCACCCTAAATTACCAGGGGAATCCAGATGTGGACTCCTTGCTCACTGCTCTTAAAGAGGCACAGCTTCACCTCACTAATGATGCCCAACTAGGCTGAAACATGTGTATGGGGTGGCTGTGGTACTCTTGTTCAGAGCAGAATTGCCTAGCATTTTGATGCTGGACTGCCCCTGGGCAGGACAAAGACTGATATGCAGGGACATTTCTTCTCTGTGAAAAGAACAGTGAGCTAAACACTTGGTTGAGACTCTCCCAGGGGCCATCCACCCAAGAACAAGTCAATGGGCTGTGTTCATGCTGGTAGAGAGTTTCCCAGACCCCCCCTCTGTTTTGCATACCAAGTAACTTTGGGTCTCACCCTAAGTTACCAGGGGAATCCAGATGTGGACCCCTTGCTCACTGCTCTTGGAGAGTGTCAGGGATGGCACTCTATTAAGAGTAGCACAAGACACCCAGAAAGGGTTTGGGTGGTTGTGCCAAAATAAAGTGGACAGATAAGTACACACACAGCAGAGAGGAAAGAGAACAAAGAGTAGGCCAGAGTAGCAAGGGAAAAAGGTACAGAATGAATTCCCTCTTGGGGTGTATGCAGATCTAGGAAAAGAGTATTCCACGAACCTTAGGAAATACTCTAGCCTTCTACACAGTTTGCTATAACAGAGGCCCACGCTGTTTGCTCATGGCTTGGAACAGCAGCTATGGTTGTCTGTAATGTAGAAACGAAACAAGGGAAGGGGCAGAGGTTGACTGATGGGAACCAACAGACAGGCTCTGTACAAAAGGGTCTACAAACAGTACAAGAGAAGATACTACAGACAAATCCAGGAAAGGAGGTGATAGCAAACTAGCAGAAGGAAATGAAGGGAAAGTCGTGTAACAGGATAGGATAGCAGAGGACAGTAAGGAACAAGGTTGAGAGCTCAGAGGAGCAGGAAAGCAATGAGCAAGCCCACAGGAGCAGGGCTGTAAGTTATAGAGAGCCCAGATGAAAAGGGCTTAGGGCAGCAGAGTAAAGCAGGCTGCACGGTAAGGAACCCAGAAGGGCCGGGCGGCAAGGAGTGGGCCCTGAGGGGCAGGGCCGCTGACCGTAGAAGGTAGCAGAGGACTGTAGCGGGCTGCTAGGCCGAGAACCCAGCGGAAAAAGATAGGTAGTAGGCCGCGGAGCGTGATAAGCTGCAAAGTAGGAAGGCCAGAGGACAAGGGCCGTAGGCAACCGGAGTGAGGTAGGCTGCAGAGCAGGGAGCCCAGAGGACAAGAGCTGAAGGCAACCGGAGTGAGGCAGGCTGCAGAGCAGGGAGCCCAGAGGACAAGGGCTGAGGCTGGAAAGCAGCAGAGCGTGATCAGATGAAATGTAGAGAGCCCGCAGGGCAAGGGCAGAGGCTGGAAGGCAGCAGAGCATGATCGGCTGCAATGTGGAGAGCCCGGCAGGGCAAGGGCGGAAGCTGGAAGGCAGCAGAGCGTGATCAGCTGCAATGTAGAGAGCCCGCAGGGCAAGGGCGGAGGCTGGAAGGCAGCAGAGCGTGATCGGCTGCAATGTGGAGAGCCCGGCAGGGCAAGGGCGAAGCTGGAAGGCAGCAGAGCGTGATCAGCTGCAATGTGGAGAGCCCAAAGGAGCAGGGCTGTGAGGCAGGGAGCCCGGAAGGCAATGGCAGGAGGCAGCGAAGTGTAACAGGCTGCAAGGCAGGAAGCCCAGAGGAGCTGGACTGAGGTAGGGAGCCCAGAAGGCTAGGGCTGTAGGCAGCAGGGTGTAGCAAGCTGCAAGGCAGGAAGCCCAGAGGAGCTGGACTGAGGCAGGGAGCCCAGAAGGCTAGGGTTGTAGGCAGCAGGGTGTAGCAAGCTGCAAGGCAGGATCCAAGCAGGAGAGATGGTAAACAGCATACAAAGATCCGTAGAAAGACGAGGAAGGACTCTCAGATGCAAGAGGCTGAGCCACTGCAGGCAGCAGCCTTTATACTGCCTAGTCCAGCACAGAGGCAGGCTAATTGGTTGCACCTGGCTAAGCACACCTGCAGGCAATCGGCCACCTCCCTTTCTGTTCCTGGGCTGGTGGAAGCAGGGCAAGTCCCTAGGGCTTCTGGGGGGTGTAGTTCCTTTGATAACCAATAGGAACAGCCAGGAATCGATGCTTGTAGCCAGGTGCATTGTGGTATACGTAGTTTGTTGGAAAAAATAATAAAGCACCAAAGTCTCGCAAATGGGAAATAAAGTTCCCAAAGTAAATATAGATGGATCCAAGAGTCTGTTGTAAATAAATGATAAACAAATAGTCCATATTGAGCGTAAATGGATGCGCCCGTGGCGCAGGCGTGACAGAGAGGCACAGCTTCACCTCACTGATGATGCCCAACTAGGCTGAAACACGTGTATGGGGTTGCTGTGGTACCCTTGTTCAGAGGAGAATTGCTTAGCATTTCGGTGCTGGACTGCCCCTGGGCAGGACAAAGACTGATATGCGGGGAAATGTCTTCTCTGTGAAAAGAACAGTGAGCTAAATACTTGGTTGAGACTCTCCCAAGGGCCATCCACCCAAGAACAAGTCAATGGGCTGTGTTCGTGCTGGTAGAGAGTTTCCCAGACCCCCCTCGGTTTTGCATACCAAGTAACTTTGGGTCTCACCCTAAGTTACCAGGGGAATCCAGACGTGGACCCCTTGCTCACTGCTCTTAGAGAGGCACAGCTTCACCTCACTGATGATGCCCAACTAGGCTGAAACATGTGTATGGGTTTGCTGTGGTACTCTTGTTCAGAGGATAATTGCTTAGCATTTCGGTGCTGGACTGCCCCTGGGCAGGACAAAGACAGATATGTGGAGAAATGTCTTCTCTGTGAAAAGAACAGTGATCTAAAGACTTGGTTGAGACTCTCCCAGGGGCCATCCACCCAAGAACAAGTCAATGGACTGTGTTTGTGCTGGTACAGAGTTTCCCAGAGCCCCCTCTGTTTTGCACTACATAATACATCCTTTATTCGTCTATGTATGTGTGTAAATGTCCTTATGATTTGGGCTCAGGAGATAGCTGGAAGTATATGTCCCTTTTTGTAGCAGGGTACAAATTCCAATATTGAGGTTGGTAGAAACATGTGCTTGTCTTAAGGTACCTGAGGTTAACATGTGCTTCCTGCTGGAAATGACTGCCCATCATTTCGATTCATTGCATGTATGTGTATGTATTGATGTGTTCACTTTTAGGGCAACTTTGCCGAAATAAAGTCTATTGATGATGATGATGACTTCCAGCCAAGAGCCGAGGATAAATCCTTCACTTTAAGTAAAATTGCTAGAGGAGTTATCCTGCCACTTGCATTCTGGCAGTAATTTCACTGTAGCACATCATTGTATTGGCTATGATTTGTATTGGCAATGCTTCTTATTATAATTGGTTATTTACAATGCTTTAAGTGGGCCGGGGCCAGCCGTGGCTAGGCCCCAGCAGTCTCCAAAAAGTGGGGCTGAGCCGGGGCCCTGGCAGGGCCCCCGGTCCCACCACAACATTGGCGGGACACATTATTCAGCCATGACCGCAGCCGCGATGGGAGATGCTCCGCCATTAAGTCAGGCAAGCTGTCAGAAGTACCAGCCAGCCGCAGCGTCGCTGTGAATGGCTGGCAGTTCTGTCAGTCACTGTAACTTCCTCTGGTGTCCCCTTGCGCCAGGGGTCACCAGAGGAAGTTACTGTCCTATTGTTTCACCCTGCCCAGGTCACCAAGGGGTTTTTAATCCTCGGCGAACCTGGGTATTCCTTGACATATTTCTGTGTTTACAAAAGCTGGCTCAAAGCCATTTTATATAAAGCTTTGACAGCTTGAATTGTGTACTTTTCAAGCCATCTTTTACAAACATAGAAATGTTTTAAAAAGGTGGCTTGAAAAGTACAGAAAAACCATAAGGTAGGCAAACAAACATACAAATTATATATTCAAGTTATATATTTAAGTTATATATTTGTGTGCGTATTTTACTATGGTTTGTGTACTTTTCAAGCCATCTTTTATAAACATTGAAATATGTTGCATATTTCTATGTTTCTAAAAAAAATGGCTTGCATAGTACACATACCACAGTAAGGTACGCATACAAATATATAAATGCTTACTTTGCATTTATATATTTATTTTCGTACCTTACTATTGTTTGTGTCCTTTTTTAGGCCACGCCCATCCCGCCCCCCTATTTATTACCCCGCTTAAAGCCCTGGTTATTTATAATGCACTTAATACAGAAAAGATTTATAAGCGCGGATCAGGAATCGAAACTGTGGCGTCTAGCTTCGAAGAAGAGCGTGTTGCCACTGAGCTAAACGACGCAGCAGATACCACCAAACTCCTAATAAGGTCGAATGCACACGATTGAAGGATGTGTATCACGATGGCTGAAGAACAGTTACAGAGTTGTAAGGAGAAGAACTTGATCAGGGACAGGAAGGTGTAGCATAACCCCTGCAGCCGTCCATTTGCCTTTACTCCCAATTATCTTTGCGCATGCACACAGTTTTGCTTGGTTGCCCAAACACCGCCAACTTGTCATCCTCTGACCTGGGCGCCCTGCGACAGCAATGCCCAAGTGTCCTCCTCCTTGTATTTCGTGGGTGGGTGGGCGGAAAACGAAATTCCTTGCACTTGTCAGGTGGCGGCGACCGGGTCCCAGTGCAAGAGCGAGATGCCTGGGTCCTGGTCCCGCCTGCTTATATCCCGCAAGCCCCGCCCCTTTTCCTTTGTTTCCCCTTCGCGGGCTTTTGGACCATTCGGCTTTTGGCGCCGTTCTGCCCCTTTGTCCTTTGCCCTTCCGGGTGAGGGTCCCCGCTCCCGGCGGCATGACCCCGCAGGGGTTACCCTGCTGCCTCCTCCATTTTTTAGGACGTTTTTCCGTCGTCAGCTCCATAACCCCTGCAGCCGTCCATTTGCCTTTACTCCCAATTATCTTTGCGCATGCACACAGTTTTTATCCCCCATGAACTAAATATGTAATACTGTTGTATATTGCCACTGGGCTATTGCCGTAGTCGTGAAGTGTGTTTCCTTGACGGGTTTGTGTAATGAAAAGGCTATTAGGGTCTATTCAAAACTGCCCCGGGTACATTGTGCACTTTACGTAACCGCACATTTAATTGAGTAGTCTGTTCAGTATGTAATAGAATATTTTAAAAATAACAAGAGGACTTTTTTTTTGATAGCATTACTGGTGAACTCATTGTGCAGGACTGCTGCTCTTTAAAACAAGCCGAGTATTAGTAGAAAGGTGCTGCGCGAATTGCTGCAGAGAATGGCAGACATGCCGCAATACGTCTGTTTATTGACGTTTTCATAAGTGTACACTTGTTTGTGCAGTTTTGCTCGAAATCGTCTAATTACATACACTTATGCGTTCATGTGTGTGGGTAAGGGAGTGAGCAGGTGCGTGGGTGGGCTAGAGAGGGGAACGGGAACCCCCTCCCCCCCCTCCCCATTTAAAATGTATTCATGTTGACAATTGCACAAAGTGCACACATAGGCGGTTATGAAAACGTGTAGCACCAGAGTGATGGTGGCTGTCAGAGGATGCCGAAAAGACGGTAAACAAGACATTGATGGACGATAGTGGCACAGCCATGTAGAGTCTATGCTGCCAGGTGTCTCTCATCTCTCCCATCCCGCCGGCCCCATCCGTGACGGGTAGTGCACAGCTGCCACTTACGCTCCACCCACCTGCTGTAATTACTGCCCCTTTGAAGTTTGCATAACAAGACTGATGAGAACAAGCGAAAGCTTGACGGGTAAAACACAGACCTGGAAACAAAAATCATTAGCTGTGGCTCACATTTCCCTCGGCTAGTAACCACAGCATAGCATAACCCCTAAGCTCAATGTTTATTACTAATGTGAAACGTACTCTGTAACTCGGTTTACATCTGTAAACATATTCCTATGTTTGTGTTCAAGACTAAGTCTGCTGTAACAGCGCCACGATGCCCCAGGGCAGTTTTGTGCGCTTTATAAATGCAAATAAATAAAATACAGTGTAAATGGCAAAGAATGGTACATGCCCGCCTGGCAGCTCATTCTACAAACAGTGGTGGGATTCTAGATGTGCTGCCACAAAGCCACCCACCCTAGAGATGGGGTGCAATTCCAGTTGGGCTCGTACAAAGCAATCAATATTGGGAATGATATGTTTGGCAATTAAAGATTGCTGTGCAACCGAACCTAGGTTTGTGATGAAAATCACTCAGTTTTACTGCAGGTAATTAGGACTTTGCAAAATGTCTGCTGCTGTACAGTGTTCCATCTCTGAGTGGTAGCCTCACCCTTCACGCTTCTTAGCTGAAGTCTTTCTAAAATATGGTGGTGATGGTAGGTTTGGGTGATGCTGGGATTAAACTATCCCATGGCTTTTTCCAAACGCAGCTGCTGTGAAACAGTCACTTGTTTTTTGCACACGACCAAACGCATAGAAGCAGATCGGCACCCAAAACCCGGGTACTTCCCAGCAGCACCCATCAACATCCCGGGGTTCGCATCTGCCTTTCCTAACAACGCCCCTCCCTCTTTTCATACAGAGCCACGTGCAGCGAGACCAACACGAATGGCAGAATGGCACTATATGAGGACAACTACAGTCTGTGTACAAAAATCTTAATTTGGAAACCGCTCGTATCATTTGTATTGGTATTTATTTTGTTTATATAGCGCCTTAGCAAGGCGCTTTACCCAAATTAATGAATTGGTGCAATGAATGATATGATGACCAAGAACAACAGATACAATAGAAGGGAATAGAACAAAGGAATACCAATAAAGCAAAAAATGTAATGATGAATAATAATACAGTAAGAAAATGCAAGTCTGACAACATGAGAAAAAAAGAAGTTGCTAGACAAAAAAACAGCCCCCTTCCCCACATACAACAAGACAAAGATAAAAGGGGGAGATTGTTAAAATGGGAGCTTGTCGCTGAGGTTGGAACAGTCTTTGCAGTCCGCTCTCCTCCTCCTGCTCCAGTTTCTACATTGTTTCGAGTCTGCTCTCTAGCTCTTCTAATCCTTGTGGGAGGATCCATAAGTGCTGCTTTGAACCGCGGAGCAGCCGCTGAGATTGTCGCTGAGGTTGGAGCAGTCTTTGCAGTCTGCTCTCCTCCTCGTGCTCCAGTTTCTACATTGTTTCGAGTCTGCTCTCTAGCTCTTCTAATCCTTGTGGGAGGACCCATAAGTGCTGATCTGAACCGCGGAGCGGCGGCGCAGCTTGTCGCTGAGGTTTGAGCAGCCTTTGCAGTCTTTGTCTCCAACCGCGACCATCTTCTCCGCAAACTTACACACAGAAGGGGACGGCGACAAACGGTGCCTTCGCTAGACCAAAACAAAACTGGGTATGAAAGAGTCGCCAGGGGGTCAGTCCGCCAGCAGAAGCCACATCCATTCAGCACCTCCAAAGCTCTACGAGAACCTACAGCTACAAAACGGAGAAGCACTGCCTTCATCTCGGTTGCATAGGCAATTACAGATTATAGCGCAGATAAATGGAATCCCGGCACCCACAACCATTTCCGTGGAAAGTCAGCTAAAAGTCTCACAGCAAGCAGAAGAAATGTCCTCGCCAAATGACAGCGGGCTGGACCAAACCGAAGGCACAGCCCACATACCTGTGGCCAGAGGGCTGTTGGCAGGGGGCATTGCCTTGGACAACCCAGCAAATACTGTCGTGACCGTCGAGGATACGACTAGCCCAAAAATTATCTTTAATTCTGCAAAGAAAACATCACTATCAGAAAACTCAAAAAACGCGAGTCCGGACATGCAAGACGTTTCACTCACCGGCGCCTTGTCCCCCGAAGCACAGGACCCCATACAGCAGTCCCTCAACGCTGAGCTCCAAGCCGCAAGCCCAAACAGCAGGCACGGTTTCACCCTGGATGGAGGGGCCAGTTGCAGCGAAGCGGGCTCCAGAGCTCGCAGGAACGGTTGTGTCCTCACACCAGACTCGTCGATTATCACATGAGTCAATGCATGAAGACGGCGCCGTAGAAAACAATGCAGAAGCAATAAAAATTCAAGATATGAAACCTGACGCTGCGGCACCGCAACATCTTCCACAAACAAACAATCAAATAACGGAAAGTGAGGACACTTCAAAGGGTATCCAAAGTAAATACCTGTTTCCAGAAACATCACCCACACACGCACCGGTGCTGGGGAGAAAAAACTCAGCCCATAGGTGACCTATAAAGCACAAAAAACCACAAGTTTCAAATAAAAAATTCTTCTCAAAAACAGCGCAGCGCACTACAACGAATTTCTCTTCTAAGAACCAGGGAAAGAGAAATCATGACCATCTTGATGAACTCTCCGATGCTGAGATTTTAGAAGCCAAAAAGGAGACCTCGCCAGCTTTAAAAATGCGGAAAACTGGCGGGCTACAGGCCACCATAACTCAACTGCTGGTTGGTACCCCGATGACCTCGACCGTGAACCAAGGCACCTTGAACTATAGGAAAAATCGACCCGCTGTGGCTTCAAACTCTCCCAATTCAAACATAATAGAGAGCTTAAACATCGAAAGAAAGCTCTCTCAAGACCAGCCGCCTGAACTTACTGAACCGAATCCTAAGACAACTCAGGTATTAACCTTGCACGAGTCACCATCACGCAATTCACAGCCCTCCAAAAAGAGAGTTGAATCAACGCTGGACCCAAAGGTCGATCTCCCAGGTGCACCTAGATGCAGTAATGAACTTCCACAAATGGTGGAAGAAGTACACAAGCAAAGAGAAAACGTGACGCCTCAGAGACAAGCGAGGGCAAGAGCCCCGGAGGAAGACTTAATACCACCATGCAGGGCCAACAAAAATTATACAAAACACCAATGACCAACGTGGGTGATCAGCCAGGATGTATCCTCAAACACATCACAGAGGTGCCAGAGCTATCGTGACCATTGGCCCCCTACGGTAAAGGAGACACTGACAAAAAAACCTGACATGACTACAATCATGTCAGCAATCACCATCGTGTTGGCCCCTTTCTGCAAACTCTATGTGGCCATAA
The DNA here is from genome assembly GCF_040938575.1 of Ambystoma mexicanum. Taxonomy (NCBI): domain Eukaryota; kingdom Metazoa; phylum Chordata; class Amphibia; order Caudata; family Ambystomatidae; genus Ambystoma; species Ambystoma mexicanum. The sequence goes on from NC_090927.1 coordinate 1,139,669,811, forward strand.
ATGGCAAATTGAAAGATCATGTCACGATGATAGCGATGATGCACACCAAATTAATATACCTGGAAGGGTATATATCGACAATTGAACAGAAAAAACCTACTGACAACATAGATACAAACCTTGGATCAAGCACTGCAAATGACCAGGTGAACCCGACAAAAACGATAAACTCCAACAAAAAAGAGCTACCAAAAACAGAGACGTACACTTTGCAATCTACCCAAACGGAGCAGGAAAAACCTAAGTCTGCACTACGGAAGGATTTGAACTGGGGAAATGTCAGTATATTCAACCTCCTACAAAACAACAATGGTGGTGAAAGGACTAGCTTACCTGAGGTTTTCTTCTTTAAAGAAAGTTCACCAAAAAAGGGTACACCAAAGGTTGACATTCAACAAAGCGAAGGAGCCTCACCAAGCTGGAACCACGCATCGGAAACTCCCGTGGGCTTCCGGAAAAGGGACATAGGGAAACAAGAAAATCTGTAGCGCCAAACAAACAAGTTTTTCTAAAACTACACAAGACAATAGATGACCATACGCCGCCAGCAATAGAAACCATCACAGCAACGTCATCCAAAAAAGAAAAGGAGACGAGAAAAAAGAAAGAAACGCTGCAATCAAGAAACAATCAAAAAAAGCACAAAGCGGAGAAATGTCAGCAAAAACCCAGGACGAACTCCGCAAGAACGATCAATGACTTTTTGGGGGCTGGGCCGCCATGAACATCTCATAGCATTTACACAGTGACTTTGAAGAAGTAAATGACGCCTCTCAAAGCGTAAAATCAATAAACAGCAAACCACAACTTCCGTTAAAGTACAAAGAAAATAAGAAAAAAACAACCAACACAGAGAGACAATTTAAATCGCGAACAAATTCGCCAAAGCATTCCAGAAGACAGTTGGAGGATGAAAACTATAGAAACCAGTCACTTTCCCCAGAAAAATCCACAAGAAGGAGCATACTACGATCAAACGACGTAAACAAACAATTCAACAACCAAAAAGATAAATCTAAAGGGAAAACCACCAACCAAGATCACCCACAAACGAACCGTCCTAGAGAGGTTGAGGCCGGCCCCAAAGAACAAAACCGGAGGAGAAAAACCCCAACGGATCGAAATGGCTAGCATAAATCGGGCAAGAACGAGCACACCTTAGAAACATTAACCCTGAAACTAGAACAATCCTCTAAAAACTACGAGATGATTGTGCTCAATAGGAGAACAGTAAGAAGCATTTTAGCAACATCACAATTTTGAAACGCCTGAGAGCAGAGGAGTACGCGTGAGTGGAACCTTATCACAGATGGTCGATCACGAAGGCTTACATACATAAAAAGCTGGCTGCCCTGCCTTACTCAATCAAAAAGGCCCTGGAGGAGCTATCACAACGTGGTTTCCACTTGTCAATAATAGCAAATACTAGCCACGCACCTAACACAGTGGACCACGGGTCTGAGCACACAGCAAAAAAAAAAATAATAATTACACGTCTAAAACCGAAGATCTATACAATGCTCACAGATTGCCTTGACACATGGCTAAGCCCTCAGACACAAATATCAAAGAAAGCAGAAATCTGCCTAGCTCAATGACGAGAGAGCTCAAAGGGGACAGGAAAAGAAGTAACTCACTTCATGGGACTCCAACAACCCCCTTGTTTTTACATCAGAGTCATAAAAACAGGAAAGTCAGGGCCACACCTGTTTTTAATACTCCAAAAGTACAAGACAAATTACCCGGGACATTGGCAAATTCACAAAAGCCAGCGAAAACAGTAACCCCTTTTTCCCCAATGAAACAACTATGGGCTTGGTTACCAAAAACATTAACGTCCTACACCAAGAAATAGCAACCCGCTACCCATAGCAACGAGGCGCGATCGATGGGGACGTCAAATGACAACTCTCAGTCACGCACCACTTTGCATATGGGTTTGTGGAACACATAGGGCTACCAACACTTGATGAAAAAGAGAGATGTAAACTTGAGTAATTTTGACATCTTAGCTCTGCAAGAAACGTGGCTAATGGAAAAAACACATCTCGACGGTTTCTGCATTGAATTCTCACCTGCTAAAAAAACTGCTTTGGGCTGTCCATCAGCAGATATCCTTCTGGCGGTCCACTCGGGAAGCGGAATAAGTATTCAAAGATCACTTTCGGCATCTCTAAACCATCTGGCAGTGCTGACAAATTGGATCATTCTTGACCAGAAAACAAACGCCATAAAAGACTAATTGGTTGCAACAATCACTGTGTACTGGAACCCTAAAAACACCTTGGATGATGACTTCCTAAATAACATTGAGAAAGTTTTGGACCACTTATACACAGAACTAAAAGTGGGACACATCATAATCTGTGGAGATTTAAATGTGAGATGCCCCCTAGCTCTAACGGAACTGCAGCGCCCTAAAACCCAGCTGAAAAAAGAGGAGCGAGATGGTCAGAGCTAATGGAGTCACGTGGCTGCTATAACTTTGACCAGGCTTTTCCAAATCCCAAACGGTGGCCAACTTGGGAAAGAGACACCTCCAGCGCAACAATTGATCACATTTTCGCATCAGCAAATATGCTAAAGCTGGCTACGTCTTTTGAAATCCTCAAGACATCTACAAGTGACCATAACCTGCTGAAAGCAACCTGGGCAATTCCAAATCCAGTGATCCTGAGCTGTGAATCACAAATCGAATCCAACTCCCAAGGAAACCGTCTCAAACTAACAGCAGCAGGAATAAAAGCTCTAACTTTCAACTATCAAAGAAAACCATTTGGCAACACACCAAACACGGTAACAAAACCAGATTACCAACCACTATTGAGCCCGTACAAGATTGGGGCAAGGAAAAAACCAGCACTGTGCGACACTAACAGTCATCAATATGATACGCAGTTAGTCGAAAAAAGAGCCCTGGTAACGAGCTTAACACGAAAAGCAAAAAAAAACAAATTCACCAGCAGCTCTAATGGAAGCCAGAAAAGAAGCAAAATCCTACAAAGCTTGGCTAAAAAATCACTGGATCCCTCTTTACCAAAGAGACTCGGAAGTGATGTTAAAAAAACTGGGGAGTAAAAACACAGGAGAGTTCTGGACATTAATCAAAACATCGGGAACGCATCCAGCACCTTCGCAAGCAAACTGCGTGAGCGAAGGAATTTGGACAGCGCACTTTTCAGCCCTTTTCAGTGGCTCAGTCGGGCGTGTGTCAAACATAGTCCTCGTGAGCAACGATCCATGGTGCAATCTCTCGAACGAAGATGACATTCTATCAATCATCCATAAATTAAAAGCCTCACGAGCCCCAGGGACGGACGGAGTGGCCAAATTTGATCTTAAAACCTTCCGTGAAGAGTGGGCACCTTTCATCAGCAAGGTGTTTGAAAATTGCGCCACTGCAAGAACAGTTCCTAGGTCATGGACCACGTCTGTTGTGGTTCCAATTTTCAAAAATGGCGACAAACTACTGGCCAATTGCTCTCCTGGACTGCATTGGAAAAGTGTTCGGCATGCTGCTAATGAGGGACTTCCAAGCATGGGCAAAGTGTGCCCCGCTTAATGACCCTTTCCAAGTTGGCTTTCGGAAAAACTCAGGGACCAGCATCAACATCATGATCCTGAGCGTTCTGAAAAGCAAAGCACTTGAAGGGACTACAAAAACATATTTAGCGTTCATAGACTTCCCCCAGGCTTTCGACAAGGTGGAAAGATCGTTGCTATGGGCTAAACTTTCACGAGCCAACTACCCAAAAAAGATTTTGGAACCAATAAAAGCCCTTTACTCGAGAACATCGATGCGGGTAAAGTTGAACGGAATGGCACTCTATCGGAAGAAATCTCAATAAAAAGGGGGGTAAAGCAGGGTTGCCCCCTGGCCCCGGCACTGTTCACCGCCTTCATTGGAGATTATAAAGACTCAATGACAGCCGTGAATGCATTTCCACCAAAAGTCGGGGGAATCCCAGTCCCGAGAATCCTCTATGCGGATGACATCACCTTGATGGACCAGACACCGATTGGCCTCAAACGTCAGCTAGCAAATTTATCAGATTACATCAACAGCAACAAGTTACAAATCAACATAAAAAAAAACAAAATAATGATGAACCGCGCTCCCTCAGCATCTTGGCAACTGGAAAACACATCGATTGAAATAGTGTCAAATATCAAATACCTGGGGGTCATGCTGGACAACACCCAACAAGAAATGAGCATGCAAAGTTTCATCTGGTCTAAAGTACGATCTATGACAACAGAAGCACGCATGCTGGACAACAAATTTGGCCGCTTTTCACTGATGCCGGTACTGAAGTACTACAAAGGAAAAGTCATTCCATGCTTGACGTACGGTGCCGAGGCAATGCCAATGTTATCGGAGATAACCTGACAAAAGATTGAAGGCTTTTTCTGGAGATCAGTGCTCTCTGTTCCCAAATCAACTTCACTACCAGCAATCAGGAGAGAATTGGGGCTCATCTCCCTAAAAGCAACAGTGGTAAACAACAGCATGTCACTGTACAGTAAAATTCTTCTGCCTGAGTCATCGACCTTGTATAACTTGATGAGCAGCGAAATTAAAACAGGTGGCTCTAAAATGGTAACATCGTGGTCAGCAAAAGAAAAGGAGCAATTGAAAGAAATCGCTTGCTCACAGGAAGATTTGCTCTCAAATCCGCTCAGAATAAAAATAAAACTAGAGGAGTTGAACTGGATAAGCACTTTGGAGAAGGCGGAGAAGAACAAACTCCTAAGCCACCTGCCATCTCTTCAAAGGAAATTTAACAATCCAGCAGAGATATATGAAAGATTTCCTAGCAGACCATTGAGACATCTCTTTCTAAAAGCTAGAGTGAACCTACTGCCGACCAATGAAATCTTACACATCAGATGCATCGCCACCACAAACATCTGCAGGTTGTGTAAAGAGGCTGAGGCAGTGGAATCAGTCCGACACCTAATCACATCATGTCCGGCGCTACAAAAAACTAGACAAACTTACTTGTCAACTGTCTTCAAGCCTTCTTTAATCCGCGAGGAGGAAACATGGTGGCCACGCCTGATAAGCGGGCAAAAAACTTCATGGGCAATCGCCACAGCAACATTTTTACAAAGCGCTTTAGCGCTAATAGTGCTTAGAGAAACAGAAGGACTGCAGAAAACAGAAAACTGAAAAGTAAATTTCAGAAAAGAAAGTGACAAAGAGCGCAAAGCTGGAAGGCGCCTTTGGCTTTGTTAAACCAAACAGCTTTTGGTAAATACAAAAAAAAAAAAAATCTATTACAGCCTAAAAAAATCCGCATTAACAAGGGCGCGAATCATTATTTGCTTAATCGTGATTCTTGGGTAGAGTGCCTTGTGGCTTGCTTGAGACTAGTTTTGGTGATTCTGAATAGAGCAGGAATTGGATATTCATGTCGCCCAGAGTGTGGCAGTTTAACCTCATGCCAAATGTTGCCTTTGGGAACAGCACTCCCTTTCCAGGTGCCACAGGTTGAACTGAATTGAATTGATATTTTATTTCTATTGCGCTTGTACACAAGTGTTTCAGAGCGCAACAAGGCAAGGGAGGGGAACAAGGGAGAACAAAACAGCGATCTTACTAGGCCCAGTGACACTGAGAACGCGCAAGTGCATGGGAGAGGGGGAAAGTGCATGGAAAGGGGGAGAAGTGGGAAGTGCAGAGCAAAGGAGAAACAGATAATAAATAAATAAATAAATAAATAAATAAATAAAGGCAACAAACAGTGGTAGTGCAGTCAGGAAGTGGCAAGTGCTGAGTTTAAGGCAGCAGAAAGGGTAGGTCTGATAAGTGCAGGAAGAAAAAGGGGGGTACTGTATGGGTACAGATACAGACCCCAGTGCAAGGGGTGGCCCGGAGACAGTGCAGGAGGGCGGCAGGGTGAGCAGGTACCTCGGCCCGGAGGACAGAGGGTGGCCAGGTGCACAATGCCTAGAAAGGGCAGATCAGCAGGGGAGAGGGGGAGCGAAGGCAGAAGCAAAGAGGAAGGACTTGAGGTGCTTCCGGAACCGGAGATGGTTCTCCTCAAGTTTTAGAGTGGCAGGGAGGCTGTTCCAGAGGCGGACCCGGGCCGAAGACAGAGATCTACCCCCAGCTCTTTTCTATGAAAAACGACTGACCCTGAGGGAGTTAGAGGTGAAGGAGCGAAGAGCTCGAGAGGGGAGGTATTTGCAGAGGGATAGCTGAAGGTATTTTGGACCCAAGTTCCAATACAAATGCTGCCTTCACACCTCTTATGAAACCAACCAATTAAGTTTATTTGGGTACAATATAGCCCAATAATATCAAATATTGCAAAGTCATGAAATAATATATATTGGTCAATCCAAATTCAGAGCCACAATGCAATGTATTAGAGAGCTTTAATATGTTCTGTAAGCACAATCTTTCCAGTAATGCAGAATTTAGTTTACAGACCCTCCTGTGATGCAGGCATATCCGACATAGAAAGGAAATAAAAACACAGCTGATCCACTTAAAATAGCTATTTTTTCATAGAGGATTTTACGTGTGAGACCTTGTTTCTGCATACTTTGGACATAAAAAGAGAAAACATGCCAAGGAATCAATTTGAGTCAGGCAGTTGGGACAAACACATTCACGAAACATCAGACAATGTGCCCCACCTACTACTTTATTCATAGGCAAAACATTAGTAAAGTCAGTTTCCACATTGATCGGTTTTCAGTTTTCCCAGAATGGCAGAGCATGTATTCTTGCAAAGGCATTACTGACTGCAAGCAGCCACTTCATAGAGTACATCTTGTGTACATATTCTTCTAAAGATGGCTTTGTTTTAGGGTCTTAACCTGTGTACTGCCATCCTCTCTCTTGTTCTCCTCTTCTAAAACCCCTCCTCTTCTCCAATTCTACAAGGGCCTGGCAGTGGCTGATGTCACAACCAGTTTATCCTCACATCCAAAACTGTAGGCTGGCCAAACGGTTATATATGGTTCATCATTACAAACGCGGTATTGCTAGGCTAGGTGTTGTGAAAAATGAAATAAGCACCTCTCCCAGGTCCATAATGTGCCTAGTGATTCAGGAATAGCAATCTCATATAACAGACATAGTGGTCAATGATTAAGATCTGTTGCCATTCTTACATTCTCAGAATTCTCTTTGATTTTATGCAAACCAGCCAAGAATCTTTGTTGGTGCTTTTGCCCCCGACCCTTTCACATAGTATTTTTTCTAAAGACTATAATAGGAGTATACCATACTGTCCACATTACAATGATAATCTTCTATTATAATACATATGATTGTTATAGGTTTTGATAATGTGCTTCGCTCAGTAAAAACGGTGAGAGAGCGGGAGAGCGAAGGAGTCTGCATAGAGAGAGAGAGAGAGAGAGAGAGAGAGAGAAAGAGGGGGCCAAAGAGAGAGAGATAGATTGGGGTATGATGCGCCAAATACAGCTAATTTGATGTAATTTTACTCTCTCCTCCATGCTTTTATTTGTTAATAACGTTTTCTTTTCTTTGCCCATTCTGTGAACCAGAGAAGGCGCTGTGCACGCTTTGTATCATCTTACAGGCCCATTGTTTATGCCATTAAACCTAGCAAGCTATGGTTAACAGCCCTCTACGCTGTGTGTAAACTTTGCATTGAAATCCACCCCCTGTGTCTCCAGCATACCTCTAAGTTCATATCTACAGGCTGAGACCCAAAATGGTTTACAAAGCTCAACATGCCTTGGTTTCCCGAGATGAAAGACCTTTCATAATGCCTCAGTAATTGTAATTGGTTATTTATAACACCAAACCGCGGACCCTGGGATCAAACCTACCTTGCTCAGCATCGTCTTGCTTCCAGGAGCAGCACGTTGCCTCTGAGCTATCCTCCCGGCCATTTCACTTCCAAACAATGAAGAGGAGTAACTTGTGGAATGACTGCCCCATCATCCCAAATCTCAGAATTCCTTCGAGCTTTAGGTTGTTGCATTAATATTGCCGACTTTTTCTAATTATAATTAGATCCATTTGCGGCATAAACTGTTAGTATGGGTTTACCAACGTGTGCAGGGCAGGGCGACTTCGTGCTATTAATACCACATTATTGGAATACTTAAAGACTAAGATTGTTCTACTCCATGTAACTGGGACCGCCACATTCGATCACTCGGTGTGCATTCATATATAAATGACATAACGCTGGTGCAAGCACACATTCTTGCCCTTCCCCTTATGTATTGAATTGCGCTTCCCCTTATGTGTTGAATTGCGCCTCCCCTTATGTATTGAATTGCGCTTCCCCTTATGTATTGAATTGCGCCTCCCTTTATGTATTGAATTGCGCTTCCCCTTACGTATTGAATTGCGCTTCCCCTTATGTATTGAATTGCGCCTCCCCTTATGTATTGAATTGCGCCTCCCCTTATGTATTGAATTGCGCTTCCCCTTATGTATTGAATTGCGCCTCCCCTTATGTATTGAATTGCGCTTCCCCTTATGTATTGAATTGCGCTTCCCCTTATGTGTTGAATTGTGCTTCCGCTTATGTATTGGAGCGTAGACAGAGAAGGCCTGTCTTTGGTTCTTTCCTTCCTGCACCATCGTAATTGAAGTCTCACATGTTCTTACTTCTGGTGAATTGCAGGCCTCTGGAGATGCTGAGATTCTAAGTGAGGTCACTAAGAATCTCTCAAAGCATTTCCTTGACATTATGGACTTGGCAGTGGAATTCTCTTATGGCGTTATACTGTGTGACCTGTACTTCTGACTTTAGTGACATGTAAGGGGTGGTAATAGCAACAGGGTCTTATTTCTAGATTTGCAATTTGCATGCAGAGAACCACCAACATTGGCACTTATGTGATGTGGGGTCCCATGCACTTGAGTATTAGCAAGGGGGAGCGAAACACTGAAGAGTATAACCCTGCAAATTCCCTTTTTACTCCTCAGTTGTACTTTGTGCGGCTGATTTTTAACAGGGTGAAGTGGAAACTGGACGCACTAAAGCAAGACATATATCAATCAATCACTCAATCAATACAGTGTTTATTTCAGATATGTTGCAATCCATAAAACACATAAAACATGTTCATAGAATAAAAAATCATAGAAACTGTGAGTAGATCCATCAGTTAAGCACAATATCATGCAATAAAACCGACAAGCTCCGTTCTTCTGTTCCAAACTAGATGTAAAAAGCTAGTCAATCAATTTAAAAGCACTGGTTGAATCCCTTATTGATAATAGTGATAAAAAGGTGGGACACCACTGCCTGTTACCCGATTCTTTTTAGAAAGTCCTACAGATATATACTTCGTAGGTCCTCTGTACAGGGCAAAATATTACTAAACGAGCCAGGATTTCAATGGCTCAGCAGGCAAATGTGGCACACGCCGAAGGATGTCCAACCCATCTGCTAGTAACTCCTTTACCCTGAATCCCCTTGGCCCTTGCTCTAGAGAGGAGGGACCTATGATACTGATTGATGACAAAATCAAGATAAGGAGACCTCCCAGCCTGAGCGGAAAATGGTAGATACATTCAAACCGTGTGCCGATGAAGACAAGGGTCCTTCCTGGTACTGGACCAATGTGCCAACATCGCTGTCTTAAGTACTGAGGTCTTAGTGGCACTGAGGCTGGGGGGGGGGATTATAAAAATAAGAACCCAGGCCCACAGATCTGAGTGTCGTTTTGATGTGAAACAACCACTCTATTCTTCGGTAATTTACCGGGTGAAAGAATGTATTTTAGCAAGAATGTTATCAGACAGTTGGCCTCACAGCGCCACAATGAGTGCCAGAAAAGAATTGGTTTTAGCCTGACAGTATCGGAGATGAAGTCCCTACTTGCCTCAAGATGGATAATGTAAGCTGTGATCGATATAGGCACCCTCATGAGACAGGAAATATTGGATTCTGGCAAGGTTTCCTGTACCCCATATTTGGCTCCCATCTAAAAAGACTGCCTGTGACTGGCTTCATTCTTGTTCTCCTGGCATCAATGTTTCCTTCCAAGTGAGCCGACTATTGAATGTGATCCTCACATATTCAAAGTGCTTACACAAGAACAGCTTGAAAACCTTTGGATCACATTGCCTGCCAGTCAAAAAACACATAACAGAACATTTTTCTTTATTTCCCTTAAGTCCCAGGTGGGTCATGAAATTCACATGGCGGTTCGCCAATTTCTGCAGAGACTTTGGTGTCCTTGCAAGAAGCGTGGCAACTTCTGCATAGCTCAAGACAGGGAACTTTCTACCCTCACAGTGTGAAATATCAGCACCCTCTTCCTCGAAGTATAAAGGAAGGCGGTTGACATACAAATTAAAAAGCAAGCTCTGGCAAATCCCCTTTTCAACCCATAAGCTGTCACTAACTCTACCGCCGATACCATAACGGATATGCACTCTGAAATCTGCACGGAGGAATTCCAGAACTCACCGCAAAGAACGGGGAACCCCCATAGCATCCAGGGAGCTCTAGAGGAGTCTCCTGCCTACGTGGTCAAAGGCAGAACTCGGATCCATAAATGCCAGGATGGAGTCTTTATAATGGAGACGTACCTGGACCCACAGATTAACAGACTGATTGACAGTCCCTATACCTTCTCTGAAAGCCAGCTGTGTGTCAGATAAAATACCATTACCAGAGACCCATTCCTCTAACATACTCATGATAATGCCTGAGAATAATTTTGAGGTGACATCCAGAAGAATCATTGGTCGGTAGGAGGTTCGGAAGAGATTTGTTTCCCTCTTTATGATTTTCCAGCTTTCATGGAAAGAGCCTGCTAGCAGCATTGCATTAAAAGCCTGGGTAAGGAACACTGCTGTTAGCTGTAGGCATGAGCGAAAGAGGTCTTTTAGGACGCTGTCAACTCCAGGAGCTTTGAGACATTTCTGATGGTGGATAACCATATCTACTTCGGTCACTGAGAGCAATTTCAAAGGTATACTATCCAGGTCGACAGGCATCACCCTGCTGCCACCATTCCCTGCGCAATAAAGTCTAGTGTAGTAATCTACCCAGTCTTGTGTATCACACGTACCCAGTTCCAGGGAGGACACATTTTTCACAATAATCCCACAGAACACTTGGTTATCGTTCCTGGTCGCAGCCTTGCATTGGGTATCCCAATGGCCGTTCACAATCTCTCATTTCCATGCAGCTAAAGCACATTTGTAGTCTTCCTGTCTAGACCTTATAGACATATAGCTTTTGTGCCTACCTTTTATGCATCACCAAATTCAAAATGGGCCCCAAAGTGTATGAACATTGGCTCCTGCATTGCATATCTCATACATAATATAATATTTGCCACAAGAGAGTGGTGACATCACCTGACCCACTACCACTCTTACGGCCTCTGTAGGAGAAGTCACACCCAGTTATCTGGACATACCTGCACCAATCTGGTCTCTGGTGTTTGTAAGTACATCACTTGCCCATTATTATGGCAACTTAGAGCCATTACAGACTATGTGTTATCATGATCTGCTTGCCCGTTTATATGTGCTGTACATTGAACGTGCCCCCAAGGTGTCCTGGGCAAGGTCCCAGGTGAATGTGGCTTTGTCCATCACTGGTCACTGTTGGTTCATGAGTCTCCATGCCTGCCTGTGGCTTCCTTAAAGTTAACCATCAGTTCCCTACTGCATTCTGCGTTTAAACATTATGTACATATGCTGTGTCTCATGGATGTGTGTGCATGCCATCACTGTTCCCAACCATGGTTTGCCCCGTGTACGTGCCATTTCCTGTCTGTGGGTTTCCTGTGGCCCTACACTCATATTGATCCTTTCCTTGTCACTCCAGCCCCATGCACTCAGTTGCTGCTAATCATTTGGTACCTCTGTGCGACTTTCTTACTACATATATCAATGATTTGTGTTTTTCTCCTGCTGATATGACTTGCATGCACCTTAAAATGTATTCACTCCTTATGGAGCTGCCCCTCATCTTTTCCTATGGTAACAGTACCTGTTGCCCAAACAACATACTGGCTGCTGGTCAAACTATTCTGTGTACTCATATTGCCCACCACCTACCTCCCCAATCTGTCTGAATCCACATGAACATTCCTCCAGCCCTGACTGACACTGGGAGTGTGATGCTCCCTGTTGGCCTCACTATAAGTGCAGGCTTGTGCATGTACTGTGATGCATGCCCTCACCCCACCCACTGCTTGGTGCTCGTCAAGTCACAGCCCTCTTTCCTCCTACCCAACGGCTACTATTACACTTTCCTCCTTTGGTTGTATGGTACCCTTCATCTCCGCACTCTCTGTCCTCATGAAATGTTGTTGCATCTTTGTACTAATCTACTTATCTGATGTTGATGTCACCCCCCCCTTCCTTTATAAGGAGACCCCAACAGCCCAAAGTGATAAACTATGTGAGGTCTGCATTCTTAACTATTCATTGTTCCCACCCCAGTCAACCTGTCCTGAGCAGGCATGGCTTTCACCATTCTGGGGCTCCAGAAATGACATTCCACTGATCCACATCGTACACATATCAGAATGTGGCACGGGTGTGTTGTGTACACAATGGGGTGCATTTGGGTTACATGCTGGATAGAGGTGTGCTGGCATTCGTTCATGGTATAGCGTTTGCTCTTCTTACCAAGCAGCCATGGCCACCGTGTGTTGAGATGATTTGCCCAACCTGTGTGAAAGGTCACTTTTACAGCTCCACTGTGTACCTGTTACTAAGCTGGTGCAATTTGGCCATGTAAAAGCGGGTAGTAATGTCCAATTTCATACAGCTTTTTACAGGTGTTAAGGTGAGGTGGAAATGGAGACGTAAAGCTAAGTGTAACCACAAGGCCGTGATAACTAATGTATGCTTATTTTGTGAGGCATAACGTGTAGAGGTAGGGGATGGTGTGCATATCGTGAGGGGGAGTATAAAACCATGGCCTAAAACATCTAGGGACTCATTCTCAGCCTGGCATACCGTGAATAGAAAGCATACAAATCATGTTTTCATTTCACTGTGCACTCCATTTTCATCCATTTATATGGCATGGAGGAGGGGTGGAACGTAACTTGTGTTTTTGCCACCTCCCTTAGCTCAAGGGCAACGTGCTTGCCTTGGAAGCAAGACGACACGGAGCAACACAGGTTTGATCCCCGGGTCTGCGCTTAGACACCTCACGGTATTAAGCGCGTTATAAATGACTAATCACAATCATTTGCACCAGCATGCATTTTCATGTTGGCTCAAATGCTGGGGATTCCTATGGAGCCCGCTGGGTTTATGCACTAGCAAAAAGCCAGTGGACTCCATAAGTATCCACTGTAAATGCTGCGAGCATGATTCTCAGCGTTTGCACAGCGGAGTGCAAATGTTCAGGGCAAAAGGCAATGAACACGCATGTGTGCCAACCTTTGCCTTGTACATTTACACTCTGCACTGCTGGTGTGATTCTTATCAAACCTATCTCCATAGCCCTCCCTCCACCCCCTCTGGAGTGTCCAAGACCCCCCAGCAGGTGTTCTGGTAGGAATAGAGATTGGGAAAAGCGTAGACATGTCACTGCGCACCAGCAAAGAGAGTAAGCAACAACCCCCCGGCAGTGAGCGACTACTCTCCTTCATCAGCACAGGAGAGGCTTACTAATGTCACATGATTTGTTATTGATAGTCCACTGCTTATACCTTCCAGCAGCCCTTTGTGTGTATTAAAGACATGCACCATATATAACATATCAATACACAGCAAATTTATATAGATTCCCCATATATAATGTTCATATTCAAAATGCTTCTGACACATTTCTCAGTAATGAATACTCAATTAATGCTTCTTTCACTCTCATGTATAATGTAAATCTTTTAATTATGAGAAATAAGTAATAAAGAAACATTGCTGCCATTATGATCACTATACATTACGCATTTCTAATGCAAAAAGGCATTAATTATTAATGTAATCAATCAGGAGTATGACCCAGACACAGAGGCATTGTGATGATTGCTATAGACTTTTATTGAAGTAAAAGAAGGGTTTAAAAAAGACCTGTCTCGCCCTAACACTATGAGGAGTTTCCTTACCTCAACCTAACTAAAGGATGTCAGTGTCAGAATGTCTAAAAAAAATATAGAGTACTCTGTCCTCTGTGCAAAATCCTATCCTGACCCTTACAAGTTAAACCTAATAAAATGGGCAAAGGGCTAAAAGTCTTTCAACTGGCCATCTGTAGGGTTCTTCAATGTTTCAATGTAAAGTAAAAAAAAGTGCACAATTGAATACATGATTCAAGTTTTTATAACTCTCAGAACGGTGGGAAAGGTCTTCCCTTCCCCTGAGTTTTCCATAGTTCTTTTCCTTGGCAAAATACACTTTTCCAATTGAGGGGTTTTGGCTTCCTTTCCCTAGACACACACACCCAAGGGGTCTTTCCTTATCCTTTGATTGACTTATCTCATTATAGTTCAATCACTTTTTTAGACCAGGGGGTATGGTTCCCTTCCCCTAGGTTTTCACACAATTTCAAGAGGTGATCTTGAAAGTTTTTATCTATGATTGGATGCTGGTCCCTGACTTGCAATCCTCTTGCCTGTTGTACTCCCCTGACAGGGCGTTGCAGCATTCAACTTTTCTTCTGGGTGCAGGTCTCCAAACTCACAATCTCTTTGGCCTGATCTACTCTGCTGCCAGAGCTTACTTTCAATGTTCTCTTTCTCTTTGAGGTGTGAGTCTCCAAACCTGCAGCGCACTGCCTGGTATACTCTCCTGCCAGGACTTATTCTCTTTATTCTCTATTTGTTTGGGTGCAGGTCTCCAGACTCACAACTGGCTACCGTATCTACTCTCCTGCCAGGACAAATTGTCAGTAGTTTCTCTCTTTTTGGGTTCAGGTCTCCAGACTCGCAGCAGGCTGCCTGGTATAATCTCCTGCCAGGACTAATTCCAGAATTCTGTTTGTCTTTGGGTGCCGGTCTCCAGAATCGCAACAGACTTGCTGGTCTACTTTCCTGACAAGACTTATTCCACAAACAGCAATTCAGTTCTGTCCAACATTGGATCTGTGACCTCTTTGCTTTGCACCCGGTGTCCCAATGCCCCTGTTTGGTTTCGCCCAGTAAGTCTCTCTGCTTTCTCTTGCACTGTGGTACATGCCGTGAAGCACATGTCACTTCCCTAGGCTCACCGGTATTGCTTGGCTGCTTCAGCATTCTCAGCGCTTCTCTCACTTTCCAGGGGGGCAGTCTTTCCATCAGTTTCCATCTCCTCTGTCCTCCAGTGTTCAGCACACCAAGACCTCCATTCATCAGTCTACCTTGCTGTCGGTCAGCGTGCAGGAAACTGTCTCCCTCTGGATCTCACAAGATGGCGCAGGTAAAAGTGCTTCTGCTTCCCGCTGCAGCTGCTCTGCTTTTCGTCTCGGGACCCACTTCAGGAAAAGTAGGACTCCATCTTCCTTGCAGTGCAGGGATTTTTTATGTCCCCGCACCAATTGGATGTATCCAACTACTAGAGCGCACTTCTGATTCCAGGACTTTAGCACCCTCAATTACTCCTCTGCTCCTCCTCGACTCAGTGTTTTGGTGCAAGTTGTCAAGAGAAGTTCTGCTGTCAGTATAAGGGGGTTGAACTGGTTCAACATCACAATAGGCCATAAGGATCCTCTCTCTCCATATGGTCCTCCCTCAGGCAACCAACCCCCAGAGTTGGGATCAGATAGTGGCTGCCCTTCCATGGCCATATGGGAAGAGATTTTCCCCAGAGAAGGAGTGATGACATTGCTGGATTCACACAAAAAGCAGCAATCATTGTCATTGCCGCTATGTCTACACAAGACTCAGACTAATCACTCTTCTCCGAGATATCAGAGCCACCTTAAAAACAGCTACCTGCTTCACCAGTTCTCGCTAAGCAACCTCATCAATCTTGCTAGGCAGTCGTCATAGAAGCATCTGCCCTTTCAATAACTCAATACCTTTCTCAATGGGATATCAATCATAGGAAATACTCTCATGCTCACTATTTGTAGAAGGTAGGAATATGAGGGCTGCAGAAGACTGGATCCCTGGAGTGGTCTGCACAATCTAAGAAAAATGCGTGATCCCTTGGCTCTCTGACAGATCTGTAAGGTAAGAAGAAGGTAAGGGGGTGTAAGTTAGTAGGACTGAGCGGGAGAGAGAGCAAGTGAGCTTAGACGTGTTGTTGGCAGCTTCAGTTCGCTTTACACCGTTCGCTGAGCTTATGTGTGTTTTTCAGTTGGTAGCCCTTGTGTATTGTTGTGTGAGGCTAGCTGTGGCTTGTTTCATTGTTGCAGTGTGTTGAAGTGCATGTGGTTTGTTGTGCTGCAGAGACGTGGTTGTGTTAAGTTCAGAGCTTGAAAGGAGTATTCAGACATTGAGTTTTTTTAGTAGGGTTGGATAGTGGCGGCACCCTATCCTACCCCCACTGTTTTGATTGACTCTGGCCCATGTCCCTTCGCCTGTTGTATATTCTGGGGTGCTACACTTACCACTCCTATGTTGTGTATGAAAGAGTAGGACCTCAATGGGCTATTCAGTGGTAGTATCTTTCCACCCCTGCGTTCAGACCAACCACCACCCCATGTGATCTTCTAGGCGAGGTGTGCTCCCTGTGCCTCGCTGTCCATCAGTTCCAAGATCAGGAGGCCTCTCTCTCTACATTTATTCCTCTAAGGCTCTCAGTCAGTGGTCCAATAAGGTCAGTGTTAGGTAAGCATTGATGCAGTCACACTGTGTGAGACTACACAACACTTATCTGCTTGGTATTAGTTAACACACCTTTTGGTATAGGTCTGTACTAGACATGTTGGTAGTGTGACTGAGCAGCCAGGTCTAGCTCAAGAGGGGTAAATGTGAGCTGTAGAGCTCTACAAATGAAATCTGTAAATACAAGTAGCCAAGTAACACTTACACTCAAGGTTTCTGTTATAGTTACTTATTTAATTAGCATTCATTTTTAAATAAGCGTTTTTTCAAAAGGCAATTCATGTAAAAATGTAAGTATACTTTAAAAATACTTTTCAGAATCAAAACAAGTTAGTGGATAATCTTTGGATATGCTTCTTACACAATTCTTACACCCTGAGGTGACTTCAATCACAAGGACAGTAATGGCATTTATATATCACACTGGTTATACAGATTCTGAGGTTGCAGAAAAAAGGAAAGGTTTAAGGAAGGAAAAGGTTAAATAGGTTTTAAGTAAATATGAGGTCAACTAAATCTTCCTGTGAATTCTAGACAAGCCGTTCCCAGCAGTAACAGTTCACAACAAGCCACCACCTGTGAGGCACAAACAATATCAAAGTCAATGGACTAGAAGAGTCTTCAGGGACCCAGGACAGTCAAAGTCAATTGGAACACAGTTTATGGAGACGAGGCACTTCTTAGATCAGAACCAGTCTTGAACAAAGTTAGAGAGTTTGTAGAAAATCACTTGTAGGGTCACAAGCGGTTGAAGAAGTCCAGCAGAAGAGCTTGGGGTCTCTAAGGTTGAAGGGAATTAGCACAGAAATGAGAATTCTCCCTAACAGTCGGACCCATCTCTCTCTTTGGTTTCCCATTTGACCCACTATAGGGAAGGATACACCCAAGCCTCCCATGCTGATGTCTCTCTTTTTCTCTGCACTCCACTCCAGTCTGTCTTACTCCCCAGTCCTTCTTATGTTATGAACAGCTAAATTTGGGGCTCAACAGCAAAAGCAGTGACACCCAGATCTGAGACACATCCACAAATGACAAAATGCCCAAACCTGAGATACCTCAATGTATGGAGAAATGACCAAACTGGGAATCAACAGTGAATGCAGTGATGCCTAGATTTGAAATACAGCAGTGAGCGATAAGACACCCAAGAAATGCCCAAAAAATATCAAAACCACCTATAAAATCACCATGGTCTTTTTATCAAAAAGCAGGAAATTAGGAAAAAACGCTTCAAAAAAAAGAGTCAATGGGTCTCATTCCGAGTTCGGCGGCAATCCGTTCCACCGCCTGATATCATGGTGCCACTGGGACATTACAAGTCCCAACGGCACGGTTGTCAGGAGTTGGAAGTGTAAGTGTAAGTCCCCATTCCCGTGGAGTCCTATAGGACTGTAGGAAACCACGGGAATGGGGATAGAGAAGCACTGGCACCGTGGCTAACAGTGCTGGTGCTTCCATGCAAACCATGCCTGCAGGGCCGGTGCCCCCGACAGGTCAGGCCTGCCGGGAGCAACGGCCCCTGTAGGCATACTTGCAGTCTGGCAGTCCAGAAAGGTAGCCGGTACGCTGCTACCAGCACCCTAATTTCCAGATCGCCAGGCTTGTAATGCGGCCCAATGTCAATTGGGATCAACCATAGTGCCAGCATCAGCCAATACAGAAAACAATCTGTGCATAGGTGGTGAACTTTTTTGCCTTGGGTGGAAATGTGAACATATTCCCCATGCGGCTCAGTCAATAAATAATAGTTCTGCTCAAAAGCCAATAGCCAGAGTCTTTTGGGGACACAGATGCCTCAAAAAAGCCAAAAATTTGATTTAGTGGCTTCAAACGGTAGGCAAGAAAAATTGAGGGACTTAGTCCCTGTCCTTCTTCATAGAAGATAACCGCCCTAGTGCTCCTTCCTCTGGACGGTCCTACCAGCCTTCCGTCTGCCTCCTGTCTTCATGTACCAACTGCTGTCTTGTTCGTGCACAGCTAATCCCCTGCCCTGCCTTCTGAAGTCAGCCCTTTTATATTTCTATGAGCATAAGGTGTCAACTCTTCTGACTAGCATAATATCTTACAGAAGCAAAAAGCTGTTCTGCTCACCGGCCCAGTATCGGTCTTCAGCATCTTTTCAGGGAAGTAAAAAGCTTGTTTCTGTTAAAAGCAAGGCTGATGCGGACTGCCAAAACCTTTCAGCTAATTATATGAGCCACTGTCTTATCGCACAGCAACTAAACGCTTTGCAGTAAGTGCTGTATTTCTGGCAGTTCTTTCAATTATTGCTATTTCAGTTTTATTTACAATAACTGAGGCACTTGAACACTTCCCAGAAAGTTGGGAATACAGCCAGTGACTTGGTTTACCCGATATACCTGCAAGTACCATAATAAAGAAAATGGTCTAGTGTGGAGCCCAGAAATTCCAAATCAATGGTATTTTCTGCACTTAATTGTGATTCCTACTCATTGCTTGAATTTACCAAAAGCATTACATTAGGAACCCATGTTAATGACTATGTGGCTGGGAATTACATACAGACAGTATACCCGAGGCACGGTTAAAACCAAAAATACATAACACCCCCCCCCATGAGTGATAAATCTTGGGAGTCGTGGAAATAAGAGTGAAGAGACAAAACAACATGAAGAACATCACATACCTCTTAGTTGCTAAAAATAGTTCACTGTGGTTACTAAATATTAAAGCATAAACATATCTTCTTGAGAAGAGCCAGTAGATACAGTAGATACATTCCAGTCGCTGATGGTCACTGATGAACATAGAGATGGGTATCGCTGATGAACACAGAGATTAGTAGATATTCGTCACACAAAACGGTTCCATATAGTTCTCACCTGTCACTCAGGATACAGCTTTTTCGGCTTTAAACAAGTTATTTGTTACTTGTCACGACGAACTAAGAAGATGATCAGGATCAGGATGAACCCAGATGCGAGGGTGTAGAACACAGTTGTGATCCCAGAGCCTATGTTTCCAAAGAAGTCTAATATGCTTTTCAATGTGTTGAAAGAAAAGATGATTTTCATCAGCCAGTCAGTAATAGATCCCAGGATGGAGTTCCCATTTGTTGGTGTGGAGCTTTTCTGTATGGCATGAATCTCCTTTGGCCAGTCTGGTTTTCTCACCAGTAGATTCTTGGCCCCTATTTGATGATCTCACAAAGGTTTCTGTGGTGCTGGTGGTGTGTACCTTCAGATCCAGGAGATATGCCAGTTTCAATGATAACTGCAGGAATTTCAGAAGAGATAGCTTCACTTCAGGACAATTTAATAGCACAAGTTCAGTCAACTCTGGGAGATGAAGGATAATGTCACAACATTTCAACATCTTAAAGACAGTGATCAAGCTGGTAATCCCCACAGTCGCACCACAGCATGAAGTGGTAAACTGCACGTGGTAGGATCAATTTGGTAGTAGTACAGCTTTGTTACTAAAGGTTTCCATTCAAATTTCCATTCAAATTGCACTCAACGTACATTTGTTGGAGTTTGAATTCTGCTCACATGGGCTGATTTTAGCAGTGTCCTGGGGTCTGGCATGAAGTCTTCCCACACAACCTTTTAGGGAATACAGTTGTGCTGTAGAGCACTCATGCATCACACTGGCATGAGTATACGGCACCTCATAGATGGGTTTTATCCATTGATTTTCTACTTGTATGGTACCCCAGGACTGAACTTCTTCACACAACAGAGGTGTACTTACTGGCACTAGTATGTTCAGGATCCCTTTCAGTGTCCAGGACATAATGTTTTTTTCCCTTGCTGATATTTCATACATATTTCTTTCTAAGTACACTCAGCATAGCGTAGGTGGACTCTGAAATGGCCTGTCTCTGAGCCTGCCATGTGATGGTAGTGTAGTCTGGAACGAGAGTGTGCCCAGCAAGTCTGTGACTTTCAGAAGTTCAACCATTGCTTGTTGGTCATCTTGTAAAGTTTCCACATTTTTTGGATGATCTTCAACATGTTCAATACCACATCTCTCAGCTTGTAGATTCACTTCTGCAATGCAATAACGTTTTCATCCGTGGCTCATCTCGATGGGCTATCTAGCCAGTCCTTGGATTACCAGCACAGCTTTATTTTAGGTAGGCTCTGCTTTTTTCACTGCCTAGCCCTTTCTAGGTGACCTATCTTGTCTAGGACTGCTGACCAATTGCCTGTTCTTCCCTATGTATCTATCTTGCTAATTACCACATTTCGAGGTGTTTTCTCTACCATCAGTTGGCATGCTTTACCTATGGAAATGTCATATATATGTGAAATATTTAGTTTAGCCCAAGCTGTGTAAGGCCCTACACCTATACCCTTGTGCCTTTTATGACACTCATTGCTGCCAAGGTTCCAATATGCTGGAATGCCTGAACATTTCTGATATGTACACATTTATTTTCCTTTGTTGCTTTGTTAAACTGCTTAGTTGTCTCCCAAAATGTACCCTCTTTGGCTTGCCAATCTGGATATTTGTATATACATTTTTCACAAAACATACATGGTCTGCCATGACATCTAAGTTTTCTAGATCATCTTCAGGATCTAACAATGATCCTTGAGCAAAACCCCCTATCTTGTGTGAGAAACCAGAAGATGTCTCACCCGCTAGTCCCCATGGATATGTCCTCCAGGTGGCCAGGACAAGGCCATTGCTTTTGGATCCAGTTCCTGGGGGTGAAGCAGTGCGGGAGGATCACCTGCTGAGGGGTCTTCGGGGAGTGGGACACCAGATGGTGAGATGCGGTATCTCCTTCCCTGTAACATCTTTACCCAATTCTACCAGGTAGGATATTGGGGAACTCTACCCCCCTTTTACAACATGAACACTTTCACACTGTCATGCCTGTCAGCCCCATCAAGCCCGGCATCACCTCTAAACAGTGGGTGACCCCTACCCACACAGCCCAGAGAACAGCCAGGCCGTTTTATACTCGCTGGCGGCTGTTGGGGAAACTTCTGGCAAGTGGTTACGTTAATGCTTCCAACGTTTGCCTTACATTTTATTTTTATGTTTTGTGACAAAGCGCAATACTTTCATTCCCTACCTGCATTGGAGGGAACGTTCCATCTTGCATGCATGTTCGTATATCATTATAGTTCCGGTCACGTGATGTCATTCCGCGTTATGCGCGAATGTCACCTGACTAGATGTCATTCCGCGTTATACGCGAGTGTCACCTGATTAGTATTTAAATCGTAGCGTTCTGGGATATGACGCTTCTGATCGTTGTTAGTTATTGCCTACGTTCCGGAGCTTGGACTTCTTCAAACCTCTTACTGCATTCCTTAGGGGTGCTTCTTTCCGGTTTTGCTCAACTTCTTGTCACGCTCGAGCAGCCGAAGCCACACCGCATTCCTCTGCGGTGCTTTCTTCGGCTGGTAAGCTGTTCCAGCAAACACCCGGAGCAGCTTCATCTCCAGTGCTACATTACCGCGTTGCCTTGCGGTGCTGCTCACTTGTCTGCAGCCGCTCCTGTCCCGTTGTACCCACAGCTGGGTGTTTCACTCAGTATTTCGGAGGTGAGAGCAGATTCTGCTGTTGTTTCCCGACTATTCCTTGTTTTGTTTGCTAAAGCCAACCCATATTCCATTACACCTAAAGGGCGTCTGCCAGTCTCTGCTTGTTTGGACTTTCTTGACCCACGGACTACAGAAGGGCAAGACATTGGTTACTATATCCGGATCTTTAGACTCCACCTCCACTCTCTTTGGTCAAGGCTTCAGGATTCAGTGCACTGGACTTCATGAACGCTACCCTGTGTGCACCAACCCGAATCTAATGTGGCCCTCGTTCCGTTCGGGTTGGTTCCCTTACTAACTTCCTTTCCCTGTCGTTGGTTCTTGTTATTTCTTGGATGATCCTGGGTGAATGTCCTATTGAGCAGGTTAGTGAATTTCAGTAAGACCAATACTTGTTCCACTGATTCTGGGTCAGTTCCTAAAGTCCTCCATGTATTTCCTTCAACAGTCTGGTGGTTCTTCTTCCCTTACACGCCCTTTCCGCTAATCACTCCCTTTGACTGTTGAATTGAAATAGTCAAAGAGTGACATTAGTTGGAAGGTCTGAATTCGACGGACAACGCTCTACTCTGAGTCATCTCCATGTGTATCCTTTGAATACTTACTTGTATCCTTTTATTGGTGTTCTAGTAGTATTCCTGAATACATAACACACGGCCAGCCTGATATAAGAGAAACAGACTAACACCTTAGCAGTATACCTGACGTTTCCCAATACAATGGTCAGGCGAGGTCAGGCAATTACTGACCATCACACATACCTGACTTCCATTAAGCATCCCCACATGGATAAAATGTGGAGCACGAGAGCACACTCTAAGTGAGGCAAAGCACAGGAGGGAACAGCAGTTTCAAGATGGCAGCTGAACGAGAGAAGGAAGATGGCAAAACAGAAGGGGACCACAGGGAGGGAAATTCCCTTGACCTTTTTTTCGACAAGGAACCATTACTTTCCTGAAGCCTCGTGAATAGAAAGCATAAGACCAGGAAACCAGGCTAAAGAATCCGGCAATGTGTGTCAGATATTCCCAGGGCCCTCCCCCGGCCATAATCAAGGCGGGAGAAGCAGCAGCCGTAGTGGTACCGTCCTTAGCTCCAAGAACAAAGCCACGTCAGTCAAATCAACACAGCTGGTGAATTGGGGAGACCGATACAAGACTGTTCTGTGTTACAGCCAAGGTTGCAAGTAGCAACATTGTATGGCGAGTGCTGGAACGAATATTGTTAAAATGTGTGTGATAAGAGACGCAAGTAAAGTTGAACTGCTGATGAGTGATTGATACCTTTGACAGAGTGGTCCGGCACTGCGTGGGTGCTCAATCAAAGGTCTCTGTAAGGTATCCAGCTGAGAAGTGGCCAAAGGGAAAGGGAGAGAAAGGTTATATCAAGAAGAGAACCAGTAATTGTGAATCAAAGTGGTCCTGCAATGGGTCGAGAAAAATCCCACGCACAGTCGAAAGTCTTCTATTTTGTTCAAGTAAAGAACGTTTGGAAAAGTAGATAAATATGGTCTGAGCCCGGTGGAGGGAGACCATTTGAAGATTTTGTATTAAAGTGGGTCTGAGCCCGGCGGAGAGGGACCCGTAGTGAACAGTAAATTACCTGAGAAGTTGTATATGTGAAATCCTAAGAAGAAAGGAACTTAAATGTTTGTCATGTTGCATCAGGCCCTCTGAAATAAGAGACTTTGACATAAGAGACTTTGAAGGGCAAAGAGACTTTGGCAGAGATGGCCCTAATGTTCAGGTTTTGAACTGCTACCTCGTGCTAGAGAAGCCAGAGAGTGTGCTAAACTCGAGTGTGCCTCCTTGTCCCGTGCTGAAAAGGTGGGGAAGGGAAGTCAATGGCTTGAATATCCTGACATATCATTTCTTGAACACTTTCCTTTTGCATAACATTGTTTCCCACACTATTTGTATTTAGAATTAAAGATTGGCAATAGGTTTATTAGTATAGGCCCTTTTTTTTGTCAGACTCAATTAGGACTGTAATGTTTTTATTTGATGGTCATAGCTTGCTCCCATTTAGATTTAGGATTAGTTAGGTGTTTTTCAATGAAGTTCAATGAACACCCTTGAACTGTGATCGCTTGTGTCTGTCTTACTGCTTGATACCATGCTTTCCTTATATATGGTGCCAGAGTGGGATGCAACTCAATTAAGACAAATTGCGGAACCGCAGTAAAATTCCAGAAGCTTAGACATAGATCCTCAGATCCCTCTATTGCCACAAGAGAATCCATAGCCTTTGATATCCGTAGCAGCAGAGAAGCTACTATCCATCCAGGGAAAACAAGAATGATTCCCACAGACTTAGTTCTAATACCCCGTCCTGGGTGTTTTAAGATTGGCTCCAAAATATGGCCTGGCCTGGAAGATCAGTCTGGATATCCTAGTGGGCATCATAGATCCCGACTTCTGGGCAGACATAAAGGTTCTCCTATAGAACCATGGCGAAAATCCATTCAAAGTACATTGTGGGGACAAAATTGCGCAGGAAATTCTTGAAAGGGCTCTTTTCCCCGTTTTATAGAGAGTGAACCAGAAGAAACTGTAAAAGGTACCTTAGGCTTTGGGGGAGCTGATAAACCATCTACTGCTGAGGAAAAGAGAGAAGGAGAACCTATAATTCTTCCCGATCTAGCCTTCGCCCAGTGAAATGATCCAGCACTCGCAGAGGCTTTCTTGCAGGTTATTCCCGAAGTGGAAGGATTAGAGAAAGGAAGTCCCTTTTTCTTCCTAAGGCAAGGATTACTGTATAGAAAGGAAACCTCCATAGAAGGCCTAAGTAAAACTCAGTTAGTAATCTCCAAAACCCATTGTAAGATCGTGCTAGAGATTGCACATTCTCACTTGACAGGGGGACACTTAGGACAATCTAAGACCCAGGTGCACATCATTGGGAAGTTTTACTGGCCAGGTAGCCATGTTGATATAAATAACTTCAATGAGAAATGTGAAGTATGTCAGAAAACCAGTATGCATATTCCCTTGCCTGCCCCTCTGAACCCTTTACCAATAATAGAAGCCCCTTCTCCTGAATCGGGATGTATATCATTGGACCGTTGGAAACCTCTAGACTGGGTAACAAATATGTCCTTGTAATTGTTGAGTATTTCCCATGCCGAACAACACAACCCAACACATTTTTAAAACATCTATTGCCATATTTTTCCAGTGTTGGTTTCCCCAAGGAAATTCTAACGGATCAGGGATCACATTATTTGAGCAAACTCATGGATGAAGTCGAGGAATTACTCCATATTTCTACCTTAAGAACCTGAGTTTACCACCCCCAAAAGGATGGATTGGTCGAAAGATTTAACAAAACACTTAAGACAATCCTAAGTCAGTTGTTGAACAAGGACGGGAAAGACTAGGATCGCATGATTCCATGGGCCCTATTTGTAGTAAGCAAGGCCCCTCAGGCGTTCAGCGGATTCTCTCCTTTCAAACTACTTTATGGTAGAGAACCAAGAGATGTCCTAGACATGATCTTGGAGACCTGGTAAGAAAGAGAATAGGCACCTATTCCCCTCTCAGAAACAGCTACCCGATTGCGAGAGCATATGAAACTTGCTTGAAATCAAGTCTATACTTACATGGAAAAAGCCCAAGCACAGCAAAAGTCCACCTAGAACAAGAAGGTACACTTAAGATCTTTTTCAGTAGAACAAAATGTATTAGACCCCTTGCCTACCTCTAAAAATAAATGTGTCTCAAAGTGGCATAGGCCAAATGAAGTACTAGAGCAAACAGGGACCTGTACATATAAAGTAGCCTAGCTTGACAGGAAACAAAAGACCCACCTCTACCAAGTAAATCTCTTAAAATTAAAAGAGTGGAAAGATAATCCTTCTGCAGCGACTGCCTCGACACTGTCTTTTTTGGTACTGGAGGAAATGGATAATCTTGAATGAATTCCCCAAGAGCTATCTAGTCAACAAGAAGAAGACTTAACAGATTTAGTCATAACATTCCCCAATGTATTCCATGAGAAACCAGGGAGAGTGTACAGCACTAATCATTATATCAGAACTCCAAAGGGAAAAGTGGTCCATTTGAAACCATATAGACTCCCAGATGCCCGTAGACAGATAGTAGTTGAGGAAGAGAACAAGATGCTCAGGGCAAATATATCAAACCCTTCTTGAAGCCCATGGTCCTCCCCTATTGTGTTGGTCAAAAAACCTGAAATTACTCAGGGAAATTAGTTATTTGTTAGATAAAGCTCATATGGGGGATTTAGACCTTCCTGTTATATCTACATCACGGTATCACACAAAACAAGAACAGGTGCTTGGTCAGTTTTTAACATAATTTGTTATGTCTGTTATTGAGTTCCCTAAACGGAAGAACACTCTGTTCTTCCGTGATGCTCTGACTCTTGGTTGTGCTGGTGTGCCACCTATCTAACAGGATAGAAAGAAGAGTAAGCTAGCCCTATTATTATATGACATTCTTACTAAAAAACTAAATCTGGGAACAAGTTCCATAATTGGAAAACGGTGTGGTGGAGCAATTCACATGGGAATATTCGGGAACTGGTATAGTACCATTAAATTTGAGGTTGGTGCAATTGAAAGCTGTTTTACATGTGATAGATTTTGATAGATTTTGCCAAAATGAAAATTTGCGGCAAACTTTTCTGCGCGTGGTAATCGCGATTGTGGGAGAACTATAAGGATTTGCAATGTTTTGGGTTCTATAGAAAGCTACAAGTAGACAATTTTGTTTCTAGCATAACAATTAAAGAAGTTTTGAACGTTTTAGTGGAGGTCGTTTTTCAGAGATAGGCGAAATAATGGGAAAAACAGGGATGTGCTTTCAAAAGACAAACAGGATTTCTTTACACTAGGGTCAGACTAATGAAGTAGCAAATACTGCACGGAGCACAGCCACTAGACCAGGATGCCTCCGAACAGGGCGACTGCCTGCCGAGGAGCTTGCCTTCTTCAGATGAAATATATCAGCGCAAGAATACTTATACTTTTACAGAATGAAGATAATAGGGATAAGATAGAGAGATCAGGCAATTCAAAAATATTTCTAACAATGCAGTTCTGACTATAAGATAGGATGGATTTAGATAGGGATTACTATGGACAGTACATAGGCTAGTGACATTCCTATACTATGGATACTCACGACAAATGTTTTTAATGGAACCGTCAGGGATTTGGTTCTGGGACAGACTGCTGGGCACACAGGACTGGACTGGTTCAGCGATCAGCAAGGCACTCTCGACACCGCATGGTAGGACTGGACTGCAAGGCGCTCTGGTCTGCACGGCACAGCATGACTGGACTGGATCTGCAATGGCTCTCTGGTCACAGCACAGCGCGACACAGGATTGGGTTTAATCTGCCCCTGTTGGTTATGAAGACAATTCTTTGGCAGGAAAGCAGTTACAGCACAGCCTGGCTGTTTCTTTTGTTTCCCCTTTAAGTTTGTGGGATGGGTTCTGGAAGTTAAGGCCCAGCTGAAAGTGGTTCAGCTATGCAATGAGCCTTTCTGCTTGCAAAGTTTCTGGAGTCTGGAACAAGGAGTATGGATGGATCTTCTTCAGGGTGCTTCACCAAGATCTGGATGGTGGGTTGATCTGTGTGTCTTTCTAAGTCCTCAGCTGTCTCTATTTATACATTTGATAAAGGGGCGTGTATGCTGAATTATCCTAAGTGCACCCCCTAGGTAGTCTATTGGCTAGAGTCTGCTCTCTCCCTTGATTGGAGGAGAAAACAGGGAGTCACCATGATGATGTGGCTTTATGAGGCAGAACATCCTCCCCTTTGCCTTTTGAACATAAAATCTACTTTTGGTATAATACCTATTTACATGTGTGCAATCTTTATAACAATAACATACATAGATCACGTATTTTGTGGAGCAAATACTCTTCCAAGCCCTGTCGCTGTACGATCTTGGGTGTGGATTTGACAGAATTTCGCACTTTTTGTCCGGGACACAATATCTAATTTATCAGAAATGTGTACACATGTGCGCATTGTATATGGGCATAAGCGTGTGAAGTTTTATGCTTCTGATATAAATACATTTGCTGCGAAACCAGAATTTTCACTGTGCCTTCCCAGAACATCGCACAGAGTTCTGGCATCTCTTAAAATGTGCACCCAAAAATCACATTAACAATGCTGTTAATTCTATAATTTTTACAAATTTGCACAGTCATTTATCAGTCTTTTTAAAAATATGTTTTCTGTGCTTGTGAATCCACAAATGGTTGTAGGTCCCTGCCTCTTTTTCCTCCTGGCAGCTCTGAAGCAATCCGCCCCCGTCCTTCTGGGTGTTACGCTCACCTGGCTCCCACAGGGGCGTCAATCGGACCTGGACAGCTGCGACCTCCTCCAACGTGAAGCGTAGTGCAGAGATGACAGACTGGACTGGACCGCCTAATCTCGTCTGCTTGACCCGTAGAAGTATTCTCCTGCAAGTGGAGAAAGGGATTAAGCCACCCGTGGATTCTAGTAATGGCACCCCACTGTTCTCCCCACTAATCACCAACGATATTCACTTTCAGTAAGCTCACCTTATGTTTTTAAATGATGAGCTCTCCATCCTGCGTGGAATGCAGGGGTGCGTAGATACCAGTTACTTCACTGGTTTGAAGGCGTTGGAAGAGTTCCGGATGAATATTGACTCCGAGGTTCCAGGCGAGAACCCGTAAGTATAAGTTCAAAGAGTTCAATATGTCCAATGTTCACTCTTGTACATTCCTTTCTTGTGTTGCAGCTGGGTCCAAGGGAAGATTGTCTTGTGGCAGCTGATGGTGTTCAGGTAAGAGTCTGTATTACCCAACACTGTCCAGTAAAAGATGTGTGTATTTAAATTGCTGGTTTCTCTCTCCTTACAGGTGCGGCGTAAGAAGTTGCGGTTTGTTACAGAATAATGCCTCCGGTTGTTTTTATCAGGTAAGTCTATGGTAGAGCGGTTGTATTTGTTGGCTCTCTCGGCTCACCTTATGTTTCTTTTGTCCCCTAGATGGTGGAATTCGGCAAAGAAAATGATGGAGGCTGCGCCGGATTGTAAAATGCTGTGAGGTCTGGTGAGTATGGCGCAGAGCTGCAGCTGGCGATGCGACGCATGTAGAATAGTGTCCTTTTCAAGTTCAAAGACGTGATGGATCCGGAATTCAGGTAAGGATTGAAATAATATCTGTGTTCTAACCTTTCCTTCTTCTTTCTTCTTTTGCTAGGAGCTCTGGATTCGAGACGGGCGTGGCTGAAGACTGGATGCTGACTGCAGGCACGGTGAGCGTTACGCTGCTGGATGCAGAATAACGCGAAGCATGTGCTGCTGTTCGGGCGTGGTTTAAATAGCCCCCAAAGTAGTTCCAGGTAAGAAGTCCCTAGAACCACACCCGAGTAAAAAATAGTCCCTGTAGTAAAATAGTCCCATCCAGGCCTCACGTTGGCTTGGATTCATTTGCAGCATGGTCTGCATGAGGTAAGTAAAGTCTATGAGCCTGGCGCCTATGGCGCCAGGACTGATTTCTATTATGAGCCTGGCGCCTAAGGCACCAGGACTGAACCCAGACAGCCCCCAGCCGGGGCTGCTGGGATTTTATTGAATATCTGGATACCCGCTCCCGGGGCTGATGGGCTTGAACCGGATGCCCGGGGTAGGCATCATGGCACTGGGAGAGGCCATTTTTGACACTTCACAATCTGCATATCCTTTCAGCCAGAGAAAGTCCATTGTCCCCTACTGCTGCAGCCCAAGGTCTCCTCCCCTGATCTAATTCTCACAAAGGTGTGATTTCCTGGCCTTGGTGGGAAGCAGAAGGGAGATGCCTTTTGTTGGGCGAAGCTGTGGAACTGGTTTGGTGGCTTTGAGTTCAGGTTAAATTCAATGTCATTTTATTACATTTTTCTTGGTTTAGAACAAAACTTGCAATTTTCAAACAAGCAGTTACAACTCTTATTCCAGCTTCTAAACCATGGAAATTAAATAGTTACAACGTAGGTTCCTCTTAATAACAGGTCACTTAGTTTCCAAACATTTGATTTCAATTGCACAAGTTTAAACTTCAAATGCAACCTACTGACAGCTGTCATACAGGCGGCCGCTGGTACTGCGCCCATATTTTGACAGATTTCACAGGCAGGCACACATTTGCTGTGAACATTTTGATGACAGATTCCGCTTTTCATGACATTGTATGTTCATAATGATTTCTTAAATGAAGTGATGGGTAACACCCAGGAAGGATATTGGATGTTTTATGCTGTTTTGGACCAGCATTCAGTAGTGTCAGCAACCAAGAAAAAGGGATTTAAGAACAATTTCTTGGTTTCTTTCAGTAAAGCACTGCCTTTCATGCAGTTTCCTTTTTACTTGGTGGGGATCCCAGTGAGATGTTTCAGCGGTGAGGTCTCCGTTCTATCATTGACAACAGGCAAGGTAGATTTGGCAGCCATCTTTCCGGGTTTGCAAAGCGCAATTTCCCTAGGTTTTGTCACGCCCAGAGGTTTTGCGGCCATTTTGATAATTCTGACACCACCAGGACACAGGGATGTCGCAGGGCAGAGCTGAAGTGGGTCAATACTTCCCACAAGCCCCCCCTCACGACATGAATTTGACTGCCCATCAAGGGAAAGTCGGGAGATTGCGATGTCATTCTTTCTGTTTGGTCCAAGTGGAAAATTCGTCTGCTTCTCCCTTCGGTGCTGAATCGACAGGTTCTCCTCGCCAATTCCAGGTGGGAGTATGGAGCGATACCCTGGGCTCATTGGGTCTTTCCTCCTGGTCCCCGAGTGGTCCTCCTTGGTACTTGGAATCCTTGGTTTCAGTGCTACAAGACAAAACAGAGCATGTTTGTGGACATTTCCCCACCACTATTCAGGTAGTCGGGCAGATGCATACATTTGACATATAATTTACACTCTTTCCTGTTTGCAATTATTACTGATTTTCAACAGTTGGAATAGTTTTATAGTTGGAATTTCTAGGGATCTGGAATGTCCCCCTCTGGGTTTCCAGATGAATCCTCTAGTTGCTGCAGAGTATGCCTAGGTGCCATGATGCCTACCCCCGGGCATCAGGACCAAGCCCATCAGCTCCGGGCCGGGAGCAGGCATCCAGACACTTATTAAAACCCCAACAGCCCCGGCTGGGGGCTGTTTGGGTTCAGTCCTGGTGCCTTAGGTGCCAGGCTCATCATAGGAATCATTCCTGGCACCTTAGGCGCCAGGCTCATAGACTTTACTTACCTGATGCAGACCATGCTGCAAGTGAGTCCAAGCCAACGTGAGGCCTGGATGGGACTATTTTATTACAGGGACTATTTTTTACTCAGGCGTGGTTCTGGGGAACTTCTTACCTGGAACTACTTTGGAGGCTATTTAAACCACGCCCGAACAGCAGCACACGCTTCGTGTTATTCTGCATCCAGCAGCGTAACGCTCACCGTGTCTGCAGCCAGCATCCAGTCTTCTGCCACGCCCGCCTCGAATCTGGAGCTCCTAAAAACAAGAGGAAAGAAAAGGACAAGGTTAGAAAACAAACTATTTTCAAATTCCTCATCTGATTCCAGGTCCATCTCGCCTCCGGACCTGGAAAGAACATAATTTCAGTATGCGTCGCATCTCCAGCTGCAGCGCCGCGCCATACTCACCAGTCCTCGCAGCATCTTCCGATTCGACACTGCCTCCATCATTTCTTCGCCGAACTCCGGCACCTGGGGGACAAAAGAAAACAACAAGGTGAGCCGAGAAAACCAACAAATATAACTCTTGTCACCATAGACTTACCTGATTTACCACCGGAGGCATTATTCTATAACTCTTCACATCTTCATGTGCCTCAACTGCAAAGAGAGAGAAAACAACACGTTAAACACGTGCAACATTTACCGGACAGAGTCGGGTAATACAGACTCTTACCTGAGCGCCACCAGCTACCACGAGAGCATCTTCTCATGAACTCAGCTGCAAGACAAGGAAGGAAAGGGGGAACAAGAGTGAACATCGGACATATTGAACTCTATGAACTTGATACTTACTGGTCCTAGCCAGGAACCTCAGAGTCAATACTCTCCGGAACTCTCCCACGCCTTCAAACCAGTGAAGTAACTGGCATCAACGCGCCCCTGCAATCCATGCAGGATGGAGAGCTCATCTTTCAAGAGTAAAAGGTGAGATTGCTGAAAGGGCACTTCAGAGTGATAAGTGGGGAGGACTGTGGGGGGTGCCATCACTTGAATCCAAGGGTGGCTAAATCCATCCCTCCACTTGCAGGAGAATACTTCTACGGGTCAAGCAGACAAGATTCGGAGGGCCAGTCCAGTCAGTCATCTCTGCACTACGCATCACATTGGTGGAGAGCGCAGCCGTCCGGATCCGACCGACGCCCCTGTGGGAGCCAGGTAAGCGTTACACTAGGATGGCAACACTTCAGCAGGTTGATGTGGACCCACTTATCTTCCCCCTCTGCCAAACTGCCTTTGGGATTATGGATTTTGTAGGCGACTGGTGAGATTCTGTCTACAATTTCAAAAGGACCCCGCCAGCTAGGAAGAAATTTGCACTGTTTGGCCTGGTTCCTTTGGAAATTATATCAGTACACCTGGTCTCCTACTTGATATTCTTTTTTAGTTGTCTTGAGGTCATAGTGGGTTTTCATACTATCTGCAGATCTTTCTAGATTCCGCTGAGCATAGGCAAAAGCATGTTGAAGGTGTTTTCTCAGATTCTCAACATACTCATGAGTTGTGGAGGCATTTATCAAGGTCTGCTCTTGGGTTCAGTAGAGTGTCATGATCCATAGAACACGTCCCTTTTGGACTTCCTGGTCTCTGTCACAACGGGGCTTGCACTCCTTGGTACTTCCAACATGGCCGTCTAATGTGGTACGCTCTCCACCAGCCTCCACGTCAGACATAGCTCATTCTACAAAGAGACCACGCGCCCGCGGTCCCGTGCATCTCACCGCTACCGCTTGCAGTGGCTAGACGTGTGCTCCGTAGTTCGCTGTAACTAATCTCTTGTTTCCTGGTTCCCGGTCTTTTGATTTCCCCCTCTTCCCTTCCTCCCTCCTTACTCTGCCTTGATTCCCGGATCTCGTGTACCGCCTCCGAGTACACCTCCCTCGTTTCCTGGACCTCCCGGACACTCCGAGTACCCCTGGACGCTGAACACTGAACGCACGCTGGAACCAGAAGAGGCTCCCGCGGGCTTGTACAAAACCCGATCCATGTGCAAGAAGCCTCCTTCCAAGAATTCCTGCAAGGATCGAACTCAGGTGAGAAAGGGGGAAATCCGTGACAGATTGAGACGCCAAACGACCGAAGTTGAATCGGACATGGAGGCGGCCGTTCAGGCTCACATGCGTCGCATGCAAGAATTAACGACCGAGGTGCAGAAACTGAAAGCGGAAATGCTGCATTAAAACAATTAGTTTTGTCCCGTGATTCCGCTACAAAGGAAAGCGTACTACTGGGCGGCATTGTAGATAAATACAATGGGTCTGCAAAAACCCTTTGTGGATTACTTGACTCCTGTTTAGTCCACTTTACCTTTAAGCCCTACTACTTTTCTACCCCCAGGGCTAAGGTGGACTTTATAATTTCGCACCTCTCTGGAAATGCACTAACCTGGGCCACACCTTTAGTCAATTCTGGAGATGCCCTCCTGGATGATTACGACGGATTTGTACAGGCCCTTAAGACCATGTTTGACCGGCCAGAACAGGTTTTTAGCATCCAGGAACGTCTACTTGATTTCCAGCAAGGTTCCCAGGACATGCTTACGTATGTAACACGATTTAAACATTTGGCTAAAGAAGCAGATTGGTCCTCAGAAGCATGCTTTACTCTTTTCCGAAGGGGGCTAAATGAAGACATCAAAGATGAACTAGCCAGAGTGGCTCGCCCAAATTCATTCCAGACCCTTATGGATCTCGCTATGCAGATAGACTTTCGCATCCAGGAAAGGAAGGCAGGGAAGAAGAAAACCAAGATGCCCTTCCAGAAGGTTTCCATTGAGACCTCCTCGAAGTGTGACCCTACTCCTGCCTCTGTTAACGATCCAGAACCCATGCAATTAGGGGCTTTCCGTGGACCGATATCCCCGCAAGAAAGGATGTGAAGGATCCACACGGGGTTATGTATGTATTGTGCCTCGGATAAACATCTAGTTAGAGAGTGTCCTCTAGCCCCTCCACGGCGTTCGGTAAACACCAGCTCCGATCCTAGATGGAGCAAGGCTTCGGGAGAGAGATGTTTTCCATACATCTATTCCATCCTTGAACTCTACTGGACAGAACAACCTAGTGATTCTACAGGCCTTTCTATCGCCATCCAAGAATGAGACCTGCCCCATTTTGGCCTTGGTGGATTGTGGGGCCATGGGGATATTCATGGATCAAGATTGGGTCTTTAGCCACCACATTCCATATGAAGCTCGAGGCATCATGCAACCTGTGGAGGCGATCGACGGAAGACCTCTTTCTTCAGGACCCATAACCTTACAGACCAAAGAGATCCAACTCTCGATAAACCATCATCAAGAGGTTATCAAATTTGACATCATAAAGTCAGCTCATTACCCAAGGGTACTGGGTATGCACTGGTTACGGAAGCACAACCCATATATCAACTGGGCAGCAGGATCCTTGTTTCTTGGTTCTGAGCATTGCATGTCTCACTGTCTATTCCTGGATTCCTCCTCGACATCTTACGAAGGCACGCCAACAGACCAGCAGGGCCCATTCATGGTTTCAAATATCATACAGGTTCCTAAGGCCTATCAGGAATACACTGACATGTTTTCAACTGCTATAGTCCAGGCCCTACCCCCTCACAGACCTGAAGACTGCGCTATTGATACAGAACTTTCAGCAGTGACTCCCTTTGGAAGGAGGTTAATTTTATCTGAACCAGTAAAAAGGGCCCTCCGAGAATACTTGGATACCAACCTTGAAAATGGCACCATAAAACCATCCAAATCTCCAGCTGGAGCTTCGCTGTTTTTTGTTCCCAAGAAAGGCACTAAAGACCTTAGGCCTTGTCTTGATTATCGTGGATTAAATCAATGCACCCTCAAAGACCGCTACCCATTGCCCTTAATCTCAGATATCCTGGAAGCGGTGAGAGGAGCTGTAGTATTCACGAAATTGGATCTCAGGGGTGCCTACCATCTGATCCGTATCAGGGAAGGAGACAAATGGAAAACAGCCTTTAGAACACCCTTTGGTCATTTTGAATACCTGGTCATGCCCTTCGCACTCGTTAATGCCCCAGTGGTCTTCCAACGTTTCATGAATCGGGTGTTTTCTGACATGCTGTTCCGCTTCGTCATAGTTTACCTGGACAATATCTTGATTTACTCCAAGGACCATCTAAAGCATGAAGAACATGTTAAGGCAGTCTTACAATGGCTACGTGAACACAAACTCCTAGCTAAACCCGAGAAATGCCTTTTTCATGTCTCTACTGTTCACTATCTAGGATTTGTCCTTAGTCCAGAAGGAATTGGAAAGGACCACTCAAAGGTAAAAGCCATACTATCTTGGCCTGTTGCCACTACCGTGAAACAGATTCAATCCTTCCTGGGGCTAGCCAACTTTTACCGGAAATTCATAGCGTCCTTTTCTGAGATAGTTCAACCGATCATTGCATTGTTGAAGAAAGATACTCCCTTTCTCTGGACATCAGCTCAAGATAAGGCATTCCAACGATTAAAAGCAGAGTTTACTCAAGCCCCCATCCTAACTCAACCTGATATTAATCGACCATTTCTAGTGGGGACGGATGCCTAGTTTAGTCTAGTTTAGTTTGTTATTTGTAATGCTCTCCAGACCCGAGGGTATTCAGGCGCAAGGCATAAGGATATTCAAAGCTTGGTTACAGCATGTAAAATACATTTGTGTACAGGTGCCGATTGGTTACATGTGGGCACAATAGGTTATGATAAATACAGGTAGGTACATTGAAGCATGCATAGTTTTCAAAGTAGTTGATGCGGTTGGTGCGCGCAGTGTAGAGGAAGGTGCCTGGCAAAGTCAGCAGGGTATATGCCTAGATGTTGGCATCTTTGAGCCATCTAGTGATGCTCTGACGGAACTTGTGATAGGTTTGATCAATTCTTAGAGGGGATGGTAGCGAGTTCCATAGGAGTGCTGCCTTGACCTGGAAGCTGCTGTCTCCCGATTTTGGCACGTTTTTATCTGGGGACCCAGAGGTAGTTGGTGTTGGCTAGTCTGGTGATTATTGTGGTAGGCTTCAAGGTGAATCTGTTGGATAGGTAATGAGGTGCTCCATTGTTCAAGCATGTGTGGGTGAGGGAGGCAGTTTTTAGTTTTATTTTATCATGAGTGGAGAGCCAGTTGTTGGCTCTCCTGGTATTGGAGATATGTTCTCTCTTGGGGATTCCTAGGGCTGCTCTCAGCGCATTATTTTGTAGGAGTTGGATTTTTTTGATGGTTTGTTTATTGGCTCCTATGTATAGAGTGTTGCAGTAGTCCAGCCTGGATAAGATGAGGGCCCTGTCTAGGGTGATGCAACTGTCCTGTGACAAGAAGGCTTTGCCCGCTCTAATCAACTTGCATGTATATGCCGTGGCCGAGGCCAGGGCATTGACCTGCTTGTTGAAGGAGAGAGTGGAGTCCAGGTAGAAGCCCAGAGTTTTAACCTCCTTGGCGACAGTAATGATATTATTGTCTATGTTGAATGCTGAGTATTCAGGGCTGAGTTTTTTGAGAGTCGAAGGAGTGTCTAGGATGATGATATCTGTTTTGTCATCATTCAGGCATAGACCGTGGGTGGCCATCCATGCCTGGATGATGAGAACTATCCTGTTCACCAAGGCCAAATCCTTGTTGTAATCACCTGTAAGTGGTAGGAGAATCTGTGTGTCATCTGCATAATTAGTGTAGGTGACACCCAGAAGGACCAGATTATCGAAAAGGGGCTTG
This sequence comes from Ambystoma mexicanum, assembly GCF_040938575.1. Lineage (NCBI taxonomy): Eukaryota > Metazoa > Chordata > Amphibia > Caudata > Ambystomatidae > Ambystoma > Ambystoma mexicanum. The sequence continues at coordinate 1,139,706,943 of NC_090927.1, forward strand.
GTAAAGATATTGTAGAGGGTGGGTGAGATGCAAGTTCCTTGGGGCACTCCACAAGTTATGGGGATGGGGTTGGCTGCTGCCATAGGAGAGAAGACTCTCATAGTCCTGTTGGTTAGGAATGATTGTATCTATGCTATGGCTTCTTTGGAGAAGTGAGCTGCCGAGTCCAGGTGGCTGCATAGGACCCTGTGGTCGACCAGGTCGAAGGCAGCCGAGAAATCCAGGAGTAGAAGGAGGGCTGATTTCCCTTCATCCCGGAGTTCATCTATCTGTGACTTGAGGTCTAAGAGGGCTGTTTCTGTCCCATGTTGGGGTCGGAAGCCTGATTGCCTAGTTCCTAGTAGAGAATTGGTTTCCAAGTATTTTTGTATCTAGGAGTATGCCATTTTATCTAAGATATTTAAGTTAAAAGGCACTGTAGTAATCGAACGGTAATTGGTGGGTATTAGTGGGTTTTGGGAACTGCTTTTTTATTCGAGGAAGCACCCATGATTCTTTGAGGTTAGTTGAGATGGTATTGGTGGAGAAGGATGAGTCAGTACGTTTCGTGATAAACTATGCCATAGGAGCAGTGCTAAAACAGGAATTCAAGGACAAATTAGAACATCCCATTGCTTACCTTTCACGAACCCTGACTCCCAGCGAGACTCATTATTCCGTCTTGGAAAAGGAGCTGTTCGCCATCCGTCAAGCCTTCACAGAATGGCATCATCTACTTCTGGGAGCTAAGCATCCTGTTCAGGTCCGTACGGACCCTCGAAATCTTCAAGTTCTACAATCTTTGGAATGTAGGAATAGTTGTCAAGCCCGTTGGGCCTTCTTCTTTGCCCAGTACCAGTTCCACATCCATCATGTCCCCGGATCACAGAACATAATTGCTGATGCCTTATCCCGACGTCCCGACTATGAAACTCTTGAAGATCGGTCCTTCCCAAAGATGTTTCCCCACACAATTTTTGTAGCCCAAGCAATCAGTCTCCTGGAAGACATTCGGATGCAAACCCAGTCCTCTGAGATCTGGAAGGAATTTACGGGGAAGAATCGGTGGAATCTTAGAACAAGAGACGGGTACCTGTTTAAGGATAATGGCATAGTCATTCCCACACAGAGACTACAACAACGGATTATTAACCTCTGTCATGGTACCCTTCACTCCGGACATCGTGGCATCACCAACACCCTCCGTCTCATACAAAGACAATTTTGGTGGCCTAGAATGAAAATTGACGTTCAACGGTACATTCAAGCCTGTGCAGTCTGAAATCAAAACAAGCATGATAACAAGAAACCGGCAGGTCGTCTACTTCAACCTATGCTACCGTCTAGGCCCTGGGAATTCGTCGCTACAGACTTTATTGTGGAATTGCCACCATCCAGAGGTTACACGACTATCATGGTCACCATTGATTTATTCACCCACGTGGCTCATTTTACACCATTGTACAAATTGTCATCTTCCTCAGAACTCGCTGGCATCTTCCTGGAACACATATTTCGACTTCGTGGACTCCCTTCGAAGATCATATCAGACAGGCGACCTCAATACATCTGTCAATTCTGGAAACACTTATTCCGTATTCCAGGAATCCAACGTGCCCTCTCTTCAGGTTATCATCCACAGACTAACGAAGCTACCAAACGTGTGAACAAGACTCTGGAGTAATACCTTTGTTGTTTCGCCACCAAGGTACAGGACGACTGGTCACTCTTAACACCTGTGGCTGAATTCGCCTACAACAATTCTGATCACTCGGCAGTCAAGACCAGCCCTTTTTTTTGCAGCCAAGGATTCCACCCTTCAGTTCTACCTTACATTCTCCCACATCCCACACCAGTACCAACAGTCGACTCCTAGATTGACACTCTCATTGACGTGCACAAGGAAACCAAAGAACACTTACAAAAGGCCCAAACTCACACCAAGCGTTATGTGGACTCCAAATGAAGACCAGGACCTTCTTATGCAGTCGGTGATAAGGTCTGGCTGTCCTCGAAACTACTGTCTCGACATTTACAACCAAACAAACTGGCTCCCCGGTACTATGGCCCTTTTTCCATAAAGGAAATCATAAACCCAGTGACACTCCATCTCAAATTGCCAGACCCCTGGAAGAAGATTCATCCAGTTTTTCACACTTCTTTATTAAAGCCTTACGTCCAGTCCGCCCGGAAGTCCTTGAGACCCAACCCCGTGGTTGTGGACGACCAGCTGGAATATGAAGTATCCAGAATATGCGACTCCAGGTATAAACGGGGTCAACTTCAATACCTGGTTGAGTGGAAAGGATATCCTCCTAGTGAAAGAAGCTGGGAACCATTTTGAAATCTGAAAACCCCTTGATTGCTCAGAAGATATCGGGCCTCATTACGAGTCCCGCGGTAACCGCGGCGGTAAAACCACCTGGTTACCGCCGGACTCGTATTACCATTCCGCCTTCGTGACTCCCGGAATTACCAGGGCATTACAGCCCTGGTGTCCCGGGAATTCTGGAGGCGGAATTCAGTAAATCCTCATTCCCATTGAGTCCCTTAGGGCTCAATGGGAATGGGGAAGTGGAAACACCGGCACCATCTCGTGATGGTGCTGGTGTTTCCACGTCCGCCTGCAGGCGGGAGGTGTTCAACCCGCTAGGTCAGACCTGGCGGGAAGATCACCTTCCGCCTGCAGGATTCGGGATCGGGCAGTCCGGAATTAACAGTGGCGGCGGGTTTACCGCCACTGTTAATTCCGGACCGCCCGACCTGTAATGAGGCCCATCATCTCATACACCCAGGCAAACCTGGTGGGACAGGTTTTCGGAGGAGGCATGCTGTCATGATCGATAGAACGTGTCCCTTTTGGACTTCCTGGTCTCTGTCACAACGGGGCTTGCACTCCTTGGTACTTCCAAAATGGCCGTCTAACATGGTACGCTCTCCACCAGCCTCCACGTCAGACGTAGCTCATTCTACAAAGAGACCATGCCCCCGCGGCCCCGCACATCTCAACGCTACCGCTTGCAGTGGCTAGACATGTGCTCCGTAGTTCGCTGTAACTAATCTCTTGTTTCCTGGTTCCTGGTCTTTTGATTTCCCCCTCTTCCCTTCCTCCCTCCTTACTCTGCCTTGATTCCCAGATCTCGTGTACTGCCTCCAAGTACACCTCCCTCGTTTCCGGGACTTCCCGGAGTCTCTGAGTGCCCCTGGAAGCTGAACGCTGAACGCACGCTGGAACCAGAAGAGGATTGCGCGGGCTTGTACAAAACCCAATCCGTGCGCAAGAAGGCTCCTTCCAATAATTCTTGCAAGGATCGAACTCAGGTGAGAAAGGGGGAAATCCGTGACATAGAGCAGATACTGGGGAAGCACCAGTCTTCGTCCAGTCATCAGCTCAAACAGCAAAATTTTTGTTGCAGAAGAAGGGGTAGATCTGATGGCCATCAGGACAAGAGGTAGTCGGATGTCCAAACTTGGCCCAGAATCTGCCACAAACTTTGTTAATATGCTCACAATTGTCTTGTTCTATCTCTCAACTCCACCACTAGAGGCTATTCGGTAGGCAATGTGTAGTTTCCTTTTGACCCAAGTATCTCCCACATCTTTGTCATCACTTCGCTAGGGAAGTGACTACCTCGGTCTGACTCAATCCTTCGGGGTAGTCCAAAACGCGAGAAGATGTGGTTGCTCATCAGGGCAGCTGCTGTTTCTGCCTTGTAATTTGGGGCCGGGAGACATTCCACCCATTTAGTGAACAAGCATGTCACATCAACATGTACTTGTTCCCCCTAGAGGAGCGAATCACGGGCCCGATAAAATCGACTTGTAAATCTGACCATGACAGTGTCATCCCCCTCTTTTGGAGAGGCGCACGATGTGTGAGGGATGTTGGCTGAAATTGTCCACACACTAGACACCCCTTCAAGTATTGGTCGAGGTCCTGCCCCATGTGTGGCCAGTATGCAACCGCTCTTAAGATTTCTAATGTCGTATGAAACCCCCTATGACCGGCTGTAGCCGCATCATGGGCGTGACTTAGCATCACTTCGGAATGAGGTAGGGACCACCAACTGATCATGGCCAGCTAGGGATCTCCTCACCAACAAACCATCTTGGATTCAGAACATTTTTTGGACATTTCATGAACACTCTGAGGTCCTCTTTCCCTATGTAATCGGTATCCGTCAGGGGAAAGTTCTCAGGGTCCTCAATGTGTTGATAAAACTTACCAATTATTGGATCCCCTTTTTGAGCCGTAATCAAATCAGCATTTGGGGTCTCCTTACTCCATTGTGCAGTTGAGATTTCATTGTGAGCATTTGTCTGAGACCTAGTGATAGCAGTGACCTGGATTTCCCCCAACATGGACTCGATCTCAAGCAGATCCCCTTGGATGGCTCCGGTTTTGGCCAGCTGATCAGCTAGGTCATTTCCAGCTTTGTCTGGTCCCTCTACTTTAGAATGACCCTTGATCTTTTTCCAGTAGATGGTCATCCCATTTGCGGTGACCAGATCATCAATATTTTGGATTAATTTCCCATGTTTTAATGGTTTGTTATTAGCACATAGCATGCCTCTGGTTTTCCAGTTAACCAGGTGCTCCACAAACCCGTTCCGTACATAATTTGAGTCTGTGATTATGACCAGTTCGTGGAGTTGGTGTTGGACAGCAGTGAGGATGGCTTGATGCACAGCCATCAACTCTGCCAGTTGACTACTCCGGGGACCAATTTTGTACCCAGCGGAGGGTTCTGGGGTATCATTCACCCATGCATTTCCTACGCCGGCCACAAGTTCTTTTTCCCCATTGTTGTCAACATGGTAAGAGCACCCATCCACATAGACAGTGGGCATTCCTTCACACTGGTCTTCTTCATAGACTTTGTGTGTGGAATTAAGGTATGCCTCCGTGTTGTCCTTGATTTTAAGTCTTTTGTCCTCGAGACAGTTTTCTCTGGCACAATCATGCAAGTCAGCCAGACCAAGCGCGAGGGGACTCTTCTTGCTTTGGCCATATCTGACCTCCACAGGATAGCCTTGCATTGACAGAATCCAGGAAGTAATTCGGGAATTACTCACATTTCTGGCCTGGATTCTGTCATTTTGGAGATATTGCAGAGGCTGGTGTGGAGTCTCCACTATGAAGTGTTCCCCCTGGATAAACGGGCAGTAATTCTTCAATGCCCTCACCATTGCCAGGAGTGCCTTCTCGCATAGGAGATTACTTTATTGACCTTGTCATGCTTTTGACATAATACTGCAGTCAAGCATGTATTTGAGAACCCTGTCTCCAAGAAGAACTCCTTGTTTTTGACAGGGTAAGCTAGGCAAGGTGCTTGTGAGAGGCTTCATTTGAGCTGTTTTACTGCCTCGGCTTGTTCTGGACCCCACTCCCACTTGACCCCCCTTCAAAAGATGGATCAGGGGTCTTGTGATCTCTGCGTAGTCCTCAATGAACTTTCTACTGTAATTAGTTAGTCCAAGGAGGCTCCTTAGTTCCCACAGAGTTGTGGGGTCTTTTAATTTCTGGAGTGCTTCCACTTTCTTTTCCTGGGGACAGAGTGTTACAATTGCTACCGGACTATTGTAAATATTCCCAATTTAAGTAGCCGTAGAACACAGTCACTAGTGTGGAGCTTAGGAAACAACAAAGCAGTGCACTACCCTGAACTCTTTGTCTTCTATCGAAGAGTAGAAAGCTCACCTATCCTCCTCTCACTGCGCCTGGCAATAGGCAGAATGAGAAGAAGTCAGGGAAACCCTCACGGGGGAAAAAACCCTGTTGTGTCGAGGAGTTGAGTTCCTTCAGTAAAGGCTTTGGTTTCGGGTGTCCGGCGTCCTTGGGTCAGTGGGAGGTACTCGGAATCTCCATCTGTCCGGAACAAGGAATACAGAGTGGTTATACGGGGTATGTGGAGAGTAAACTATTTTTAGAGTGTTACCTTTTACTTCAGTTAATCAGCTGTTTACCGGACAAATGAAAGCACTGAGTTTGAGGGTCTAGGTTAGTTGTGAAAAACAAGAGGAGAGAGTTAGTATCAGCAAGATAAGAGAATTGCGATGGAAAGAATGGTCTTATTACACAAGCCTACCGAGTGTGGACTGCAAACTGACTAGCTTCTGTCTTACTGCACTGCAGGATGGGAAATGTAGTCCCGACCGGAGCCGGGAGACTGTATATGAGAAAAGAAACAGATTAGTGTTCGATAGGTGTGTGTGGAGGCAAGGATCTAATGGAGGAAGAGACGGAGACGTACTGAACCGGGAGTAAGTGTTTCCTTTCTTTGGAGGTTGAAGGAGCTTGTCTGAGGAGTATGACCGAGGTGAGCGTTGGCACTAAAGAGAATGAGAGACAGGGTTGAAAGAGATTTAAGACTGAAGTCTTCCTATTAGAAACTAAGCAAGTCTAACGTGGCGGACTTACAAGCGTGGCCTCTGCTAACAGTAGCATCACGCTGAATCGAAGAAATCCATTCGCTCTAGCAGGGGGCGGAGCTTGCTGGTACTTCCTGGTTTGAATGACTAGGGCGCTGCTCTTCCTGGTGTTCTCCATATTGGTGGAAGTAGAGTAAATGCACGAGATCCGTCTCCGTCGTTGCCATAGTGACCATGGCCGTGGTCGTCTGCCCAGAGCGGCCGTAACACAGAGACCCTGAGGAGTTATCTCATGCCCCAAGAAATTGACACGGGTTCTGCACCACTGTGCCTTTTGAAAGAAGAGTTTTGCTCCGGCAGCCCTCAACTGTATCAGAACATAACAGATCTCTGCTATGTGTTCCTCCACAGTTGAGCTTTTGACTAAAACATCATCTACATAGGCCAGGTTACCCCTTTCACACAAGTCGGGCATGGCCTTATGTAGAAAAATGTTAAATTCCATTGCCGGAGTTGATGTATCCGAAGGGAGTCCGGGTCCAAGTGTATTGCTGCCCCCCGAAGGTAAAGGCCAGCTTGTATTGGTCCTCCCTACTGACAGGTACAGTCCAGTACCCATTGGTTATGTCTATTGCAGTGAATACCTGTGACCCCTGGATCTGGGTCAGCCCTTGGTCAATGTAGGGAAGAGGCCACTGGGAAGTATGGACCCATTTGTTGAGCTCCCTAAAGTCAGCACAGAGTCTCCACTGGCCGTTTGGCTTCAAAATCCCCAGCACTGGATTATTGAAGGTGCTGTGGACTGGACGAATTATCCCACGGGACTCAAGGTTCTTATTTATTTCAGTAAGGGACTCCATTGATGCGAGAAGCAAGCGATATTGCTTCACAAACACTGGAGTCATGCCAGGGTCCGTGGGGATTGTTGTTGTGTGGATGTCGGTGTGACCACAGTGATATGAGTCCACCGCAAAGAGATCTTGAAAATCTAAGAAAACTTGTTTCAATCTTTTATTTTGCTCCAGAGTCTCACAGGCATTGGTTAGGTTGACTCTCTCTTCAACCATCTGCCTGAAGCCTGGAAAGACTTCCAGTTTTGCTATCTCAGTGGCCTCCTCCAGCCGGGTGGAGAAGTCCCTGGTCAAAGTGCTGATTTGGACTGGTAGCTTCAGGTGGGGAAGGCAGTCCTCGTGGACTTGGAATATCACCTCATCCCTCCTGAAGTCACAGGTCACATCTTCCTTACCATAAGGGCAGGAAGTGTACACCAGGAAATTCCCCCCATGCCGGGTGAAGATCCTGTCTGGTGTTGCGTCAAATCTATGGAAAAATGTTGGTCATCAACCGCCATTCCAATAATGGTGCCTGTGGCTCGAGTGATACTCTTTAAGTCGCTGTTATCCACCTATATTGGAATGGTGTTGTGTTCTATGTTGACTATTGGTGTTGGGTTTACCCCCAACCCTTGCTTTTGGAAATAAGCATTAAGATGAATAGAGGTGTCAGGGTTTTTCAATTTCTGTCCGCTTTTAATTTTCATTCCAGTGAGAATTGTCGGGTCCGTTCTGGGATGGTGACTTCCTCTCCAATCTGAATTTCAACTGCATAAGGCAGCACTTGAGCTGACCTCAATGCTTTCTCTGGGTCATCAAAGTTCAAGGGATTTCCTGCTAATCGGGACCAGGCTTTGAAGTTTATTATGTCCAAACTAATGGCAAAGCGATTGAGAATGTCACTGCCTAAATAAAATGGAGCAGGGACATCTCGCACGACCCAACAATTATGGACTATGCTCTTGTTGCCTATGGAAATTCTGAGCATACACCTGCTAGGCAGGAGATGTTTGGAATTGGGTGTTTCCAGATCCATTTCCCATTTGTCTATCAGTTTAAATGTGGGAATGGCTGGATCTTTTGGGAGTTTGCGGAACATGGCTTTGCTGATGAAGCTCTTACCATTGTTCACACACACTTGGGCGAGAACAGAGTCCTTCCCTTCATTTAACTGAATAGGTATGAACAACTGCTCTCCAACTTTCTGAATATCAGCCAAGCTTTGAGCTGATTTTTCATCTTTCTGGACTATAGGAGTGGGATTTTCCGATTGTGAATTTGTAAAGAATTTCAGAGTGCTTCCTTCCAATGTGGAATGCCACCTTAGACTGGAAAGAAGGTTGATTTTCAGAAATAGAGAGGACCCCCATCACCAGTTTTTTGTCCTACTGCAATCCCTGTCACGTCTGGGATTTGATTATTCTGGAAGTGAAATTCTATTTGGTCAGGTTTTTGTTCAACCATGTGGCATGTGCCGTTTAAACTAACATGGTTGACCCTCTGTTTTAATTTTATTGGTCAGTTAGTCTGGGTCCAGAGAACCTTGTTTACACAACCCATGACGGGTGACAACCTACGCAGGATGTCATTCCCTAGTAAACAAGGTGTGCCCTCTGGAGTCAGAACTATGACCGGGTGCTTCATCTTGTGTAGCCCAATTTTAATGTGCAAATCCGCAGTCCCTTCGACGGGAATTTCCTTCCCGTCAAAGTTCTGAAGTTGTCCAGGAAGAGGGGTGAGAGTAATTTGGTATTTCTCTCCCCTTCCCGCATTCAGTTGATCAAAGGCCCTTTTTGACAGAAGGATAGCTTGGGATCCATTGTCCACCAGTGCCAAAATTGTACACTGCCCCTGTATTTGGAGCGGGGCATAGAATCTTCCCTCCTTTTCCTCAAGGGGGCAAAGATAATGTACATTTTTGGACAACTGTTGGGTTAGTTTCTTGGTTTTGGATACCGACAAAGAGGTGATTTGGGCAGAATTCTGTTTGGAGTCTGGGCAATCTGAAAGAAAAAGCTGACAGCTAGATATAGGGGAAGTTTTGTGTTCCCCTGGTTCTGATTCTGGGCCGCCCCTCCACCCCCCCTTTTTGGAGGTAGTCACCAGGATGGGTTTGAACCAGGGCATTTTGTGCAGGTGATTCTGAGTAGTGATGATGGGATGATTCAACTCGGTCCCCACATCTACCCAGTCTGGATTTGGATCATTTGGGACCCATTTTTCTTTGGGAGGAGTTCCCCCATCCTTAAAGGAGAAGATCTTTTTCCCAGAATCCTCTGAGGATCCCTCTCCTTCAAACTGGAAGATTTGAATCTTCGTCCTCAAAATGGGTCTTCTTGGGCTCTTTATTTCTCCTACCCCCCCTCTGCTCCTTGGGTGGCAGACTTTCGGGGGCAGGAGATTTTGGTTCTGGTTCCTGGGTTTTCAGGAGCTTTTCACAAGTGGGGAAGGAAGCTTCCTCCAAGGCTTTACACCCCCCTTCCCCTTGTGCCTCTTCCCTGGGAACCGGTGGGCTATCGGGGTTCTTCCCCCACCATTGCTCTGGAGCACCAGATCCTAGATTTAAGGCATTCTGAGCTGCCATGCTCATCTGAGGCTTCTGTTGAGCCCTCAGCATGCAACCCAGATCCTGTGCCATGTTCTGGACCTGGCGCTCTAATTGTTGCACCTGCTCTGGCTGGTACGGGGTCCTCATGTCTCCCCTGGGCTGATCCCGGGAAGGCTAGCGATCCCTTCTCCCAAAATACCCCGGGTTAGGAAAGTTTGGGTACCCCTCCACCCTTGGCCTCCCCTCTCCTGGATTGGGCTGCCTGGGCTCAGGAAAGTCGGGAAAGAAGGATGGATTCTTCTGCGGGTTAAAGTTTGGCGGGTACCTAGGAAGGAAATTTTGTCCAGTATTTGGGGAATTACTGCCCTCCTGGGGGAAGTGAGGAGGGAAGTTCCCTGGGTTTCCTGCTGTCTGGTTGGATCCCCCGCCCCCCTTGGGCTGGAGGAGTCCATACATACCCAGGATCGGTCTATTGCCCCTGTAGCGTGGGCTGATGTAATCAGGGGAATTAGGGGTCCCATTTGTGGGGTTGCCTCCCTGGCACCCTGTTTGTGATTGGCCTGAGGGCCTTCTGGGTTTGAGGTTGTTTTGATTCTGTGCGGGAAGGTTTTTAGGCCCCCCCATCTCTAGATCAAAAATGGGGGCAACCTTCACCTCCACCACTTTATTAACAGCAGGGGTGTTAGTTGTTTTGGGGCTTTTTCCACAATTTGTATTTTCCAGTGGCTTTTGCACCTCATAAATGCATGTGGCTTGTTCAACGACCCAGTCCGTGATCTTTTCTCATGTAAATCCCTCACTAGCTGGGTCATAATATATTTGGGGAGAGCATGGAAGAAGGTATTTACAAATTCTTTACGGTCAGTGCGCACCCTTCTAGTAGTCTGCGCAAAGGCACGTTTTAACTCTTCAACAAATTCTTGTGGGGGCTGATCTTCCCCACATTTTAAGTTATAGGCTGCCTTGCGAGCGTCCTGTGGGTTCCTATGGATGGAAAAGTGTTTCAGGATGGCCACCTAGAATGATTCTGATCCTCCAGCCCCGCAAAGAAGCTGGAGTACTCGGGAGAGAATGTCCACTTCACATACTGAATACAGCTTTGGCTGCCCTTCAGATGGAAAGTGTCCATCATCTGTTCAAATAGCTCCAGGTGTTCCCAAACTGAATACTTTGCATTCTTGTGATAGGGCGTGATGACTCTCCTAATGGCTTTTATTTGTTTCAGGGGATCCTTGAGCAAGGCCCTCTTGACCTTGTTGGCTTTCTTGGTTCGGGTCACCCTGGTCCACTCATCCTCTCAGAGGCACTGCTGCCAGAAGTGGCTTTCTGGTCTTCTAGGCACTCCTGGATTCTGCGAGCTTGAGAATGGCTGGCAGAATGTGGGGGCCTAGTTTGTTGGGTCCTGTGGCGCTCAGAAGAGTCTTCTGATTCTTCCTTGCTCCCAGGATTGGCTGAGTACCGCACCACCCCACTGTCCTAGCTGGGAAGAGATTTTCAGGATGCCCCTAGTGGGTCTACCCTCATGGAGTTCCTCACCAAATTTTACCACCTGATCTCTGGGTAAGTTATATTTTGGAGGATCCATTTCTCTGATTCTCCCCTCATTGGAGTCTTCCAGATCAGAAAAGATGGTCCTAGTACTTGGGAACACATACATAGATGCCCGCCCATCCATTCCTGGGAGGCGCTGATCTATGAGCCCCATATTTCTTATTGGGTTGAAGTCTGCCATCCCCGTGGCCCTTGGCTCATGTGCGCCAGTGGACATGGGGGTGGCAGAGTCCATGGAGTTGAAGAGATGAAAGTCTCTGGTGCCCGGGTTCCTGAGGTTATGCTCAGGTGTTTCTTTCTCCCAGCGAACCTCATCTCTCTCTGGCCCTAATCCCTGTTGCCATGCAAGAATCTGACCCTTTTGTTCTTCTATCAAGGCCTTACTGGTCTCTATTAATTGTTCCTGCATGGCCACCTGTTTATGGAGCCTGTCATTTTTCTCACAGAGAGCCTCATTGTCTCTCTGTGTTTCCTGTCTAATTTTGGAGCATTGGGACAGTTTTTGCTGCAGGAGGGTCACCTCCTGAGTCTGATCCTTACTGGCCTGGTCATTTCTTGCTAGAGCATCCTCCACCCTCCTGGTGTGCTCTTACAGTTTTTCGTAGTCTTTTTGGAGCTCACACAGTCCCTGAAGGCCCAGGTGATTTTCCTGCGCCTTGTTTTTTAAATAGTTGTCTTCCTGGCCTAAGGCGTCCCTTTCCTGGATTAGGGTACCCCTCTGTGGAGCCAGGTCATCCCTTTGTTTTTTGAATGCACCAGCTTTCTGGCGTTATTCATCAAATTCTGTCTGGGTGTCAAGGTCTTTGAGAATTAATTTATTATTTTCTTCTTTTACTTGGTCTAGGCCGTTTTGCAGGGTGACTACCTGCTCGGCGCATGCTCTATTAAAATGTAATTGCTGTTCCAGCTTTGCTCTTCTTTTACCTTAGGGACCATGTACAATTCACTCAGTGCCATGTGTAATGGACCCTGATCCTGCCATATTTTTAATCCTGTGGCTGTGGCTTGTTCTTTGATTTCCTGCAACCAAACATTCTGATCCTGCTCTGTCCATTCACCCCTGACAATTAATTTGTGCAGTAGGTGTTCTTTTGCCATATTAATTTCTACTGGGGTCGCCATTGCGGAAATATTAATTTCCTTTCTGACTTAAAAGAGTTATTTTATTTTTTCAAAACAGGCCAACTCCTTAGAGCGTTCCTATTGAAGGGTGCTTTTCACAGTGTAACACAGTGTGGTAGCCCAACAGGGTTTATGTACCACGTCAGTTAGCACGCTGTATTAAGCTGTAACAAGTGGTATGTCTAATTCAGAAATCTCGTGACGAGCTCCCAATCTGTAAGTGATTTCACTCCGGCACTTCACCTAAGTCAACGCCTAGCGTGTAAAGCACAACTGAAATCCTTATTTATCGATTTGTGTCTAATAGTTCTTTTATTCTGAACGATGTACCACTTATATCACGCCCCTCTCGTTGAACCCCCCCTCCCCGGTCAAACTGAACCAGGAATCAGGCTAGTTTGCAAAGTTAAAATATTTATTTATGTAGTCACAATATAATCACACTATTTTTAATGGGGTACAATAATCACCAATGGGGTGATGTCACACTAAGCAATCTCTTTAATCACAAGGAGTAATAATGATCAAAAACAATGCAGCACAGCAATAATACTTTTGTAGGTGTGGGTTCAAATCTCATAGCAATGTGGTTACTCTTTCCACCTGCACGCCCCTCAACCCTCAATATGCAATGTAGAGAGATAGGAGGAAAGAGAACAGGTTTCAGTAATGCAGAATTCAAATACAAGGTCAATCCCAATTTCCCCCCAGCACACACAAGAGAGAAACAAAGTTGATTGGCAAATTGTCAAACTGGTTTTTAAAGTTGTCTGAGAATGGATTGGGTAAAACACTAAATATGGTTTAAATCACTGAAATTGTTTAAATTCTAATGGGAGCCACTTTATATGGTTTAAGACAAACACTAGCAATGATTTCAGAGTAATAAGCAATGAGAAAACTTAAATTTGAGGTCGGGTGCAATTGAAAGCTGTTTTACACATGATAGATTTGGCAAAACGAAAATTTGTGGCAAACTTTTCTGCGTGCGCTAATCGCAATCGTGGGAGAACTATAAGGATTTGGAATACGGTTTTGGGTTCTATAGAAAGCTGAGAATGTTAGCAAAATTTCATTTCTAGCATAAAAATTGAAGAAGTTATGGACGTTTTAGTGGAGGTTGTTTTTCTGAGATAGGCGAAATATTGGGAAAAACAGGGATGCGCTTTCAAAAGACAAACAGGATTTCTTTACACTAGGGTCAGACTATGAAGAAACAAATACTACACGGGAGCACAGCCACTAGACAAGGACACCTCCGATCAGGGCGACTGCCTGCTGAGGAGCTTGCCTTCTTCAGATGAAATAGATCAGCGCAAGAATATTTAACAATACTTTTACAGTATGAAGATAATAGGGATAAGATAGAGAGTTCAGGAAATTCAAAAATATTTCTAACAATGCAGTTCTGACTATAAGATAGGATGGATTTAGATAGGGATTACTATGGACAGCGCATAGGCTGGTGACAGTCCTATACTATGGATACTCACTACAAATGTATTGAATGGAACCGTCAGGGATTTGGTTCTGGGACAGACTGCTGGGCAAACCGAACTGGACTGGTTCAGCGATCAGCAAGGCGCTCTGGACACCGCATGGTAGGACTGGACAGCAAGGCGCTCTGGTCTGCATGGCACAGCACGACTGGACTGGATCTTCAATAGCTCTCTGGTCTCAGCACAGCACAGCACGACACAGGATTGGGTTTAATCTGCCCTTGTTGGTTATGAAGATAATTCTTTGGCAGGCAAGCAGTTACAGCACAGCCTGGCTGTTTCTTTTGTTTCCCTTTGAGTTTGTGGGGTGGGTTCTGGAAGTTAAGGCCCAGCTGAAAGTGGTTCAGCTATGCAATAAGCCTTTCTGCTTGCAAAGTTTCTGGAGTCTGGAACAAGGAGTATGGATGGATCTCCTTCAGGGAGCTTCGCCAAGATCGGGATGGTGGGTGGATCTGTGTGTCTCAGCTGTCTCTATTTATGCATTTGATAAAGGGGCATGTATGCTGAATTATCCTAAGTGCACCCCCTAGGTAGTCTATTGGCTAGAGTCTGCTCTCTCCCTTGATTGGAGGAGAAAACAGGGTTTCACCATGATGATGTGGTTTTATGAGGCAGAACATCCTCCTCTTTGCCTTTTGAACATAAAATCTACTTTTGGTATAATACCTATTTACATGTGTGCAATCTTTATAACAATAACATACACAGATCACATATTTTGTGGAGCAAATACTCTTCCAAGCCCCGTCGCTGTAGGATCTTGGGTCTGGATTTGACAGAATTTTGCCCTTTTTGTCTGGGACATGTGCGCATTGTATATGGGTATACGCATGTGAAGTTTCATGCTTCTGATATAAATACATTTGCTGCAAAACCAGAATTTTCACTGGGCCTTCCCAGAACATTGCACAGTGTTTTGGCATCTCTTAAAATGTGCATCCAAAAATCACATTAACAATGCTGTTAATTCTATACTTTTTAAAAATTTGCACAGTCATTTCTCAGTCTTTAAACTTTATGTGCTTGTGAATCCACAAATGATTGTCTGTCCCTGCCTCCCTTTCCTTCTGGCAGCTCTGAAGCAATCCACCCCCTTCCTTCTGGGAGAGGCCTTTTTTGACACTTCACAATCTGCATATCCTTTCAACCAGAGAAAGTCCATTGTCCCCTTCTGCTGCAACCCAAGATCTCCTCCCTTGATCTAATTCTCACTGAAGGTGTGATTTCCTGGCTTTGGTGGGAAGCAGAAGGGAGATGCCTTTTGTTGGGGGAAGCTGTGGAACGGGTTTGGTGGCTTTGAGTTCAGCTTAAATTCAATGTCATTTTATTAAATTTTTCTTGGTTTAGAACAAAACTTGCAATTTTCAAACAAGCAGCTAGAACTCTTATTCCAGCTTCTAAACCATGGAAATTAAATAGTTACAACCTAGGTTCCTCTTAATAACAGGTCACTTAGTTTCCAGACATTTGATTTAAGTTGGACAAGTTTAAACCTCTGATGCAACCTACTGACAGCTGTCATACAGGCGGCCGCTGGTACTGCGCCCATATTTTGACAGATTTCACAGCCAGGCACACTTTTGCTGTGAATATTTTGATGACAGATTCCACTTTTCATGACATTGTATGTTCATAATGATTTCTTAAATGAAGTGACGGGTAACACCCAGCAAGGATATTGGATGTTTTATGGTGTTTTGGACCGGCATTCTGTAGTGTCAGCAACCAAGAAAAAGGGATTTAAGAACAATTTCTGGGTTTCTTTCAGTAAAGCACTGCCTTTCAAGCAGTTTCCTTTTTACGTGGTGGGCATCCCAGTGACATGTTTCAGCAGTGAGGTCTCCATTCCACCACTGACAACAGGCAAGATAGATTTGGCAGCCATCTTTCCGGGTTTGCAAAGCGCAATTTCCATAGGTTTTGGCGTGCCCAGAGATTTTGCGGCCATTTTGATAATTCTAGCACCACCAAGACACAGGGATGTCGCAGGACAGAGCTGAAGTGGGTGAATACATCCCACAGCGGTACCAGTACATGGACCTGATAAGGAAAAGACAGCTTTATCAATGCCCCCAGGACTATTCCAGTTTGGCATACCAGGGGCACCCGCCACTTTCCAACTGCTTATGGAGAGGATATTACAGCCCAAATTTGATTTCTGTGGGGCTTATATTGATGACATAGTCATTTATATTAAGACTTGAGAAGACCATCTTTCCCATCTCTTTACTATTATGAGAGCCCTCAGAGAAGTCGGCTTAACTGCCAATCCATCCAAATATAAGCGGGCTCAATCAGCCATGAAATACCTCAGCTTCTTTGTAGGGAATGGCAGTGTCCAGCCTGAGAAAAAGTGAAAGCCGTCCTAGATATCCCCACGCCTGAGACCAAGAGAGACAACAGAGCATTCTTAGGATTAATCAGTTATTACCATAGGTTTAGCCCTAATTTCCGGACAGAACATCTAGGTTGACAGACAAATGAAAGAACGCCAAACCTCAAACTGACGAGGGCAAAGAGACTTTGGCACAGAATGCCCTGATGCTCAGGTTTTGAATGGCATCCTTGTTCTAGAGAAGCCAGAGAGTGTGCGAAGCTCGAGTGTGCCGCCTTGTCCCATGCTGAAAACTTGGTGAAGGGAAGCCAATGGCTTGAATATCCTGACATATCATTTCTTGAACACTTTTCTTTTGCATAACATTGTTTCCAACACTATTTGTATTTAGAAGTAAGGATAGGCAATAGGTTTATTAGTATAGGCCCTTTCATTTTGACAGATTCACTACGACGGTATTATCAGAGCTTGCTCTCATCTTTAGATTTAGGATTAGATAGGCATTTTTCAAACCCAATTGATGTTCAAGAAACACCCTTGAACTGTTATCACTTGTGTCTGTCTTACTGTTTGATACCATGCCTTCCTTTCACTTGGCTCTCAACAGCTTCCAAATGGTGTCTGATATGCATCTAGCCTAGGTTAATCTATCATGAAAGTGTATGCACTTGGAGTTGCATATTATGACCACTGTAGGTTTTATACTGGGGTGTACAGAATTGCCCTACCTCTAGTTGGTATATGCTTGTTTGTGTTGAGGCTCCACCCCCATTAGCAGCCTGCATTTCCCTCTTATGTATTGGGTCTAGTGTATGTGCAACATCTAAAGTTGGAATGTTCTGCTGATCATTGAGATCTCCAGTGGGATTTAAAAAATGTCCCAAATTCAATAAGACAAAAAAGGCGAGAAGACTTGTCCACAGCAAGGTGTAGAACATGATCACTGCTCCAACAAAAGGTTTACAGTTCTAAGTGTTCTAGTTCTAGTTCTGCCCTTACCATCTCTACCACCCAATATCCCAGTACTACCGGGATATTATGGGCGGTGGAGTTCCAGTAAATTCCCATTGCCATGGCATCCGAATCCAAGGAATGCGATTGCTGCAATTTCTGGCACTGGTATTGCTGGTGCTGGTAATTGCAGCATTTCTTTGCTGATAGGGGCTGATCTACTGGCAGATCAGGCCTAACGGGAGATCTGTGGCCCCCACCAGCAAACTTGAAGTCTGCCGGTCTATAAAAAATTCCATAGCTGGTATTACCAGCATTTTTTCCAACATTTTTTCTGGACCGGCACATTTGTAAGAAGCTCCATGTCGCATTGGTCTCTGAGGTATCTGGAGTTATCACTAACATCAAATATTCTTCTATTCTTGCCTGCTACTCAGATTGTTTGAGAGTCTCGGCCCTTGGGAACAGGGGTGTAATCATCTGGAGCTGGCTTAAGGTTGTCGACAAACACTTGACGAGTACCTTTCTCAGTAAGCAGGCTGGTAGGACGGCTGTTCATGAGCCAATAATTTGGCTGGGCAAAATGGGTTAGGGAAATGCAGAGTACAACCCCAGCTTAACAGGGACTTGGAGTACTTTTGGTGCTGTTATAACTTCCAAGGGCATCAAACCCTTTATGACCTCCTTACGATCAGATTTTGCCTGGAGAATTAGCCAAGTAAGTCTTGTGGCGTCCACCACTACTAAAAAAATATTTGTACTTGTTGACGGGTGACAGTATATAGACCTATGCGGCCTATATACATGCATTCAAAAGACACTGTTGCCCATGTTAGTGTGCTTACTGGTGGTTTTGGGGATTTGTCCACTGTCTGCAAACATATGGAGCAATTTGCTAGGTACTGTCATACCTCTTTACTGAGCCATGGCCACCAATATCTTTCCTGCAAGAGTTGTGTAGTAGATGAAAACCCAAAGTGGGTTGTGGCTACACTTGCATGTGCAGTAGAGATCAATTTGAATCTATCCTGCTTGTTTGGTAGTACCCTGTCAACAGGGTCTCCTTTTCACCCAGGTATAGTGACTATCACTTTATTCTCTTTTACAGCATAGTTATAAGTAGTAGGGAACCCTGGTGGGTTAGGACTGTTTGCATCCAAACATGCTTGAATGTCCTCATCTATGTCTGTGGCTGAGCATGTTAACGCTGACTGCTAAGCAAGCACATTGCCTGCACTGTGCACAGAATCTCTGCTGCGTGCTTTTGTTTGCATAGCCCAGATGAGAGGTCTAGCCTTTTAGAGGTACCATACTATTTGCCAAATTTGTTTTGATAATATTGGCTTTAATTTAGAATTTCTGAAAGAGTTTGCCTGCCGCCATTGAAGGTCAAAATATAACCTATAACCTTGTACTACATAGTCTGACTCAGATACAATTAGATTTGGCTTATGCGGATCAATTTTCTTCAGTGCTAGGAGGAGGCCTTGTAACTCACCAACCTAAGCCGATGTATCCCTAAATGTTTCGTTTGGTTATCATGGTGTTCAAACTCATTTTTATGGATGAATCACCATTTTACAGCAGCACAAGCAGAAGAACACTTAGAATACTTAGGGCGTGTCCCAACTGCTGGAACAGCGCTTCCATCACATCACCCAAAGTGGGATGTCTGGTACTTGTGCATCTGCTTCTGGTTGTAGAGACCATTCCAGTTCATGCATTTGTAGTAGTTCTGGTTTATGTATGTCTTGTGTTGTCTGTGTCGCAGCCCATTGAACCCATCTGGAGTGGAGTGCATTCACATTTACAATACTAGTGTGGAGTTGCTTCTAACTGCACTGACTTTGCATTATTTTGTTTGCGGCTAGGCTGCATTCCTCCTGCACTATCATTTGTACTGCAGCCAGAGTATTTCCTTCTGGAGCAAATTTCAGCTCTGGAATTGTATAGACATGTGAATGGTATGCTATGGGGTTTGTCTCCCCATGGTTACATACTACATATGTAAAAGCTTTTGAACCAGGAAATAGTGTCACTTCAAAGTCCTTATGTACGTTTATGTCCTGAAGAGGACTACTTTGAGTCATCTGTTAGACATGCTGCAGGATGTGTGTGTGCTCTTCCTTCCAGTCTGTTGGACAAAATGTGGGCTTCATTAAGACATAGCGGTTTCACTAATGCTGCATAGTCTGCCATGTATGAGTGCCCAAAATGTAAAAGTCCAAGAATGGCCTGTAACTGCTTGAGTGTGCATGGACTTTGCACATTTACACATTTCTCTAGAAATTTTGGAGCAAGTCCCCTTCCCTCATCAGATAATGAAAACCCCAGAAATATGATTTATCCATGGGCGATTTTAGATTCCTTGAAATTGAAAATGTAGCCTTTAGCTGCTAGTGTCATAAAAGTTTAGTCCACCTTCTCTAAGAGTTCATTTAAGTCATCATCTGTGCAGTATATGGCATCCACATATGTCCAGCATGTCTGTATGCCTTCTAAGAGGGATTGTATTCTACTAGAGACTATCCCAGGGCTGTTCTTTGTACTCCTGTGGGAGTCTTTTGAAGAAAAGCTGTTTCCCCCTAAATGATTCTCTGAATCCAAAGGTTGTGAAAAGAATCCATTCCACAAATCCAATACAGTTTTATATTTGTACCAGCTAATATGAACGATCTCACTTAGATACTGGAAGTAATGCTGTATTTTGGGGGGCTTGCCTGTTGTATCAGAGTCCCTTGGTCTAATAACTGATCCACAATTATTTTCAAAAGTGGTAGAGCCTGTGCTTTGATTGGGTACTGTCTCTGAGGCATTTGTGTTGCAAGCATTGTCCTTTTATGTAGAGGGCAGTCTATGTCATGTCCAACATGATTTGTGTATAAATGTGCTTTGCCTGAAACTGCCCCTGAGGCTGCATAGGAGTTTACTGCACATTCCTCAACTTAATCTGAAAAGGCTGATTTAATTGCTTGCTCCCCCGAGGGATTTCCCTACCATTTAGCCTGGGCCAATCTGCTAAAAGGCCATCTTGTTGTATATGCAAATTAAACTGAAATAGTGCCTCTACTTCCTTTGGATGTTCCCCTTAAAGTTGCATTGTAACTATATACACACATCATTGTCCTCAACCACTTCTGTTGTGGGGAGTAATAACCTCTACTTATTGAGTAGTAGAAAGTGATGTAAAAGCTTCTTGTGTCTTTCTTTAAATATGGAGACATGTATGCCAGAATCCAATTGTATCACTAGACATCCTGTGGCTCTTTAGTCACTGGTATTATCCTGTGAGTCTGGTTTAGAGCTTCTGCCGTTGTCTGCTCTTAAAGCTGCAGTTTGCTTCCCTTCTCCTTTCTTCTCCTGCCTCCTGGGGACATCTGTTCTCCCTTTGGTGCCAAGCCCTGTTTCTTCTCTTTCTGTGAGGAGAAGAAGGATAGTCTGCATCTCTGTATCTTTGTGGTTGCCTAATCTGTGTTTGATCCCTTAACTGATACATACTCTTTTCACCACTTCTGCCCATTTGGGGTCTCCTACCCCCAACAAGCTTCTTGACTGGGGCTTGTACTGTCTCTTTGTACATACATTGCTCTGCTATGAAAGTCTCCCTTTCTTCTTTGGCAGGGGGCATACTAGAAGCCTGTGTCCTTCCATTTCTCCCTCTAGCTGAGAAAGCATTTCTGCCTGGTTCCAGTCTGATACCAATGGTACTAGTAGGCGGTGCCCTTTTAAGGTGTTTACTCTCACCTAATTCCATCCTTTGCCCTTCCCTGGGGGATATACACAGGTGACCTCTGCTTAGGGGCCAGTAAGTAGCTGCCACAATGGGACTAAACTGGCGTTTCTTTTCTTGGTCAATGGGCACTACTGCTAGGCGTCTGATGACTTCTAGTCTCACTGATTCAGCTTGTATGAGGGGCATGAGTGCTCCCTCTATCATGGAAAATTACCCCCATCTATTTCCAGCCCTAAACTCATTGCTGTTTCTGCTCCATGCAGGTTCAATATCTCTCCCACAAGGGAGGTTAGTGCTGCAATTGAAGGAGTTGTAATTAAATGAAGGTATAACCAACTATACACTGAAACCCAACTATGACAGTGCTCCATAGGTGGATTACAACCTGTTGACATTATAATATCTAAAGCCCTCTACCTCGGCTGAGGAGTGACTTCAGGGAAGACCACATCTAGCTGTCTCAGTGTAGTGGAATGCCATCTAGTCATGTTCGTGGGGCGGATGCTCAGTGAAACTTTGAGGGCCTGGAACAGAAGTGTTCCTTCCTCCCCTGCCATTACTGGTCTGGGTGCTGACAGTGCATCTCCCAAGGCTCTATAGTCTACAGCTTGAGCACAGACAGTGTCAAAATGTCTCACCAGAATGTTATAGTGCTCCCTGGTATATGGGTTATTTGCCTCCCTATTTGCATGGAGCCTAAGGATGTGTTCTAAGGTTAACCCTTCCATAGCAAAAAGACAATCTCTTGCCCTTGTAGTGGGATATCTCAAGCCCACTTGATACCAGTTCTGGTGGTCTACCTGCTGCAAGGCTAATTCAGGATGCCCATAGAGTGTGTACTGTAACACGCACCCTGGCTTGACACCAGGTCTTCATATATATAAACAGGGTTTCCCCTTGCAATGCTCCAGGCACTGCCACTGTAAAGTTGGTGTTGACATCTCTAACACCTCCTTCCTCTAACCACCTGGTCACAGACATTAACATGTGGGTAAGCCTTCTAATATCTCCTAACTAGATAGCTGTTAGGAGTACTTGATTGAAAAGACACCTTGCTCTTCACTAGAGTGTGCTTTAAGCTATTTATTCTACACCCTGCTCTTCAATAGAGTGTATATTATTCTTTGTATCACAAAGCCTGTAGCAACCTGTGGCATTTTGAAACATAATTATGTTGTATAGGTGCCTAACAAATGTCCAATAAAATAAAATAAAAAATAAACCTCCATAGCCCCTTGTCAGCAGCTAAAAAGGGAGAATATTTTAAGGGTGTAGGAGAGGGTGAGAAATGTGCTGCTGCAGGCACCAAAGTGACGTGATTCTTATCACCCCTATTTCCCGAACCCCCCCTTCATCCCTAGAGGAGTGGCCAAGACACCCTGTGGTATGAATAGAGATAGGGAAAAGCATATACCTGTCACTGTTCATCAGCAAAGAGAGTAAGCAACGACCCACCTGCAGTGAGTGACTACTCTCATTCATAGGCACAGGAGAGGATTACTAATGTTGCATTATTTTGTATTGATAGTCCACTGCTGATACCTTTCGGTAACCCTGTGTGTGTGTATTAAAGACATGCACTATAAATGACATATCAATAAACAGTACATTTATTTAGTTGTCCAACATATAATGTTCACATTCAAAATATGTCTGACAAATATCTCAGTAATGAAACCTCAATGAATGCTTCTTACACTCTCATGTACAATGTAAATCTTGTAATTATGAGAAGTAATAAAGCAGTATTTCTACCATTATAGTCACTGTGCACGTATACACTTAAAATGCAAAAATTCATTAATGAATAAGCAGCAATTATTGTCATTGCCTCTATGTCTACTCAAGACTCAGATTAATCAAACTTCTACGAGATATCATAACCACCTTAAACACAACTAGCTGCCTCGCCAGGTCTTGCTAGGCAACCTCATCAATCTTGCTAGGCAGTCATCATAGAAGCATCTGCTCTTTCAATACCTCATTACCTTTCCCACTTGTTTATCAATGGTGGGTAGAACCTCTTGTACTCACTATCTGTAGAAGTTAGGGAGATGAAGGCTGGAGAAGACTGGGGGCCTGGAGCAATCTGCACAATCCTAGAAAAATGGCAACAAATATCAAAAACCACCTATCACTTCACCATGGTCTTTTTTTATCAAAAAGCACAAACATAGGAACAAATGCTTCAATGTCAATTGGGATCAACCATGGTGCTAGCATCAGCCAATTAAGAATAAGATCTATTCATAGGTGGTGGCTGTTTTGCCTTGAGCAGAAAGGTAAAAATATGTCCCATGCAGCTCAGTCAAAAAATAATAGTTCTGCTCAAATGCCAATAGCCAGAGTCATTCGGGGACTCAAATGCCTATAGAGAAAGCCAAAAATCCAATTTTGTTGCTTCAAAGGGAAGCCAAGACAAATTGAGGGACTCAACCCCCTTTCCTTCTTCATAGAAGATAATGGTCCCAGTGCTCCTCCCTCTGGGACAGTCCTTCCAGCCTTTGTCTGCCAACTCCTGTCTGGTAAGCACACAGCTAATCTCCTGACCTGCCTTCCAAAGTCTGCCCTTGTATACTTCTCTGAACATGAGCTGTCAACTCCCTTATTAGCATAACATATAACAGAAGCAGAAAGCTGTTTAGACCATCGGGCCAAAAAGCTGTTCAGCTCACAGACCCAGTATCAGTGTTCAGCATCTTTTCAGGGAAGTAAAAAGCCTGTTTCTGTTAAATGCATGGATGATGCACACAGACAAAACTTTTCACCTAATTATATGAGTGCTGTACTTCTTGTCAATTATTGCTATTTCAATTTTATTTTCTATTACCGAGGCACTTGGAACACTTGCCATAAGGTGGGGAAAACAGTTAGTGGCCCTGAGGAGTTTTCCGGTAACCCACCGTTGCTACTGGCAAACTCCTCTTACCGTTACCGGTGCCCGATATCCTGGTGTTAATGGGATATTATGGGCGCCAGCAATGGCAGTAAGTTTCCATTCCATAAGTGGAATGGGGACCACTGAAGCACCAGCACTGTTGATTTTTCTGCCTGTAGGGGCCTGAACTCCCAGGAGGCTGGTCCTGCCAGTAGTTCACTGCCCCTACCAGCAGACTCAGAGTAAGCAGGTCCAGGAAACAATGCCAGAGTCGGTAGTAACAGCCGTTTTACCACCATTTTTTTCCAGACCGTATTACTCGTAATGACCGCAGTGACTTGGTTTTATGCGATGTACCCACAAGTACTTTAATAAAGATAATGGTCTGTGGTGGAGCCTGGAAATCCAAACCAATGCTATTTTCTGCACTTAATTGTGATTTCTACTAATTGCCTGAATATATCAAATGCATTACATTAGGTTCCCGTGTTAATGACTCCCTTGGCCCTCCTCCTACCCCCACCTGCAAAGCTAAGAACCTCGGGGTCATCTTTAACTCCACCCTTTCCTTCTCCGCCCACATCTCTGAGGTCTCTAAAAAGTCAAATTTCCTACTGCACCTCCTCAGAGGTACTCTGCCTTCCTCTCCTTCCCCCAGAAGCTCATGGTATCCCAAGCTCTAGTTCTCTCTAGGTTGGACTATTGTAACAGCCTCTTTCTAAATCTATCTGCCTCTACTCTCCGCTCTCTGCAACTAATCCAGAACAGGACCGCGAGACTTGTCCTTGGCCTCAAGCCCTGGGATCGTATCTCTCCAGCTCTGAAATCTCTTCATTGGCTCCCAGTGGATGCAAGGATTACATTCAAAGCCCTCTGCATTGTCCACAAGGCTTTCTGTGGCCTGGGTCCAAAATACCTTCAGCTATCCCTCCGCAAATACCTCCCCTCTCGAGCTCTTCGCTCCTCTACCTCCAACTCCCTCAGCGTCAGTCGTTTTTCAAAGAAACAAGCTTGGTGTAGATCTCTGTCTTCGGCTGGGGCCTCTCTCTGGAACAGCCTCCCTGCCACTCTAAAACTTGAGGAGAACCATCTATGCTTCCGGAAGGACCTCAAGACCTTCCTCTTTTCTTTTGCCTTTGCTCCCTCTCTCCCCTGCTGATCTGTTCTCTTTTGGCACCGTGCACCTGGCCACCCTCTGTCCTCTCGGCCCAGGTACCTGCTCACCCTGCCACCCTCCTGCACTGGCTCCGGGCCACCCCTTGCACTGGGGTCTGTATCTGTACCCATATAGCCCCCCCACCCCTTTTCTTCCTACCCTGTCTGCTGCCTTAAACCTAGCACTTGCAAATTGCTGGCTGCACTACCACTGTTTGTTGCCTTTATTATTTATTTATTGTTATTTATCTGTTTCTCCTCTGCTTTGCACTTTCCACTTCTCCCCCCTTCCATGCACTTTTCCCCTTCCCTTCTCCCATACACGTGCGTGTTCTCAATGTCACTGGGCCT
This sequence comes from Ambystoma mexicanum, assembly GCF_040938575.1. NCBI lineage: Eukaryota > Metazoa > Chordata > Amphibia > Caudata > Ambystomatidae > Ambystoma > Ambystoma mexicanum. The sequence goes on from NC_090927.1 coordinate 1,139,732,250, forward strand.
AGAAAGATCACTGTTTTGTTCTCCCCTGTTCCCCTCCCTTGCCTTGTCGCGCTCTGAAACACTTGTGTACGAGCGCGATAGAAATAAAATATCATATCATATCATATCATTATATCATACATGGATGGGAATTGAGCTCAGACAGTACATCCCAGGTATGGGTAAACCTAAAAATACATAACACTGCAAATGACCAAATGGGAGCCACCTTTGTGTACGTCGGCACATAACAGCTCCCCGTTGCCAAATTACACTCTGGAGTAGAATGAGCACCTTACTCTTAGGCTTTACGCCTTGGTTTTATACCGTGTCCCGCTTTAAAATGAGGTTGATTGTCTCAATTGTACATATTTCCGCCCAATATTTTGGGGCAATTTTAAAAACAAATGAGAATTGCATACAGGTGACTGCCAACATAAGCACTTACATGCAGTTGGCTCCCCTGCATGGCATTTTAAACACTTGCAAGGCGATGTGCAAAACTGAAGAGTAAAACAATGCAAATCAGCTTTACGCTTCAGTTTTACTCTCTGTTTTGCACACACGTTACCAGCACCTGCAAATGACAATTTGCAAACATAGCTTATTAATGGATTCCTATGGAATCCATCTGCTCTTTAGCAGGTTCTTGTTAGAGGAAGATACCATGAGAGTCCATTCCTTGTATGCCTAAATGGAAAATCTCAGCCAGCCATTAAACACAGTGATCTTCCAAAATGGAAGAGCAAAGCATGTCAGAGATGCAAATTCTGCTGTGTGCCCTCTTACACCTTGGAAAGGGTGGAGCGCAATTTGAAGGCAACAAGTGTATGCCTTGCTTATACAATTTGATTTTTGCAGTCCAGCCTGTTATAAAATGACCCCCATAGGTGTGTCCAGAGGTAATTCGAAGAGTTATACTACTGATTGCTTAACCCGAACTTCACAGTCATCCAGGAACGCAGATTGCAGTCTCTTTCGGAAACAGATGGGGGGGGGGAGAAAGTACCATGTAATTAACACAAACGTGGCATTCACATTGTAGACATTGTCGGATTTAATGGCACATTTGTCAGATTACAACTTAATTTACAAGCACAGCACAGACAGCATACATACATTAAGGCAGATTTCCCATTCAAAGAACCCAACAACTGCAGATTGCAAATAATTAGTGAAATTAGTACCAGAAAATTCCATCAAGCAGAAATTGAATCTGTCATATTTCCCTGTAGCTATTGGTGGAGCAAACTGACGCTAGGTTTCCAGACATGCCCAGGCGTTTGCCTAATAAAAGGTTATTTCATTTTATTTAATGTGTAAGACAGTTTTAATAAAGTTAATTTGAAGACAGGTTGCGTTACTAGTTAAACATGTAGACGTGATGTAATGTATTTTCTAGTAGGAAGGAAAATGTAATGTTCATTCTCATAGGAAAAACATAACTAAAATTCACAGTAAAGGAAAAGCAGAAATAATAGAAAGGCGAAAAGATTTCGTTTTACACACGTGGTATTATGTGAATAACAGCCATGAAATGAACACATATATTTGACTCAGGCACAAGAACCCTCCACAGAGAACGCTACTCCAGAGTGGTGAAAGGGTGCTGGCAGCCTGGCACGGGTGTGTTCACCTGCCAGACCTCCAGAGAGAGGCTTCTCTGAGCCAGGCCTGAATGGGCACAGGCTGGGCACCCATCTCTATGTCATGATTTTGATGCTTAGGTCCGAATGGGTGCATGTGACCGAGGTGGAAAACCCACCTGGTCTCCAAATTTGCCTCACAAATAAATGGGGCCTGGCACATGGGACAAGTTTTGAGCCATGTCACAGGCATGCGTTTTCAATGGGTGGGCGTCAAGACCATCAGTCCCTTCTGGGTGAAAATGGCCAAGTATGCAGATAGAAGTGGCAAAGCACCATCGTGTCTAGGTCCCTGATCTGGAAAGAAATTGCGGACTCGCCCAACCTCCTGTATTGTGTAGCTTTTTCTGTTGACTGGGGTCTTGGTTGAGTGATGAGTGATTGCATGTTTCAGGTGTGTCTGCAGCAGAGCGGCAGCCTCCACTGATGGTTTGAATCTAATTAAACAATGCATTGCAGTGAAAAGGGAACACGACTTTACCAAAGCAGCACAACAATGTCAACACTTGGTCAGACTCCTAAATGTACACACAGCCCATGCAGGAAAGTAGTGTGTCAAGTGTTCTTTACTGAAAAGGGCAACTTAGAGAGATTTCCAGATTTTTCTTGATCTCACGGTTAATTATATTAAACATCTTAATCGTTTACTTTTTTTTATGATGCCTTAGCATGTCACATGTACCTGTTCTTGCAGTTTATAATTTTCCATTGGACCAAAACCCATGTACATATGTGGTTGCAAAGGCTACATTTATAAAACAAATGTTTTCTCACAATTCCATACCCAGGCCCTGATTAATGGAATTATTTACGTGTAAAAAGGGGATTTGCGTGCCATTCTGCCCGCAAATCCCAGTTTCACGAATAGGGATTTGTGGGCAGAATAGCACGCAAATCCCCGTTTTGCATGCAAAGAATTCCATGAAGTAGAGCCTCAGTTCAGAATAAAGTCTTAAGAAGATATTCAGAGCAACCTAAGACTATGCTTTGTTGAGCCTTCTAAATCAGGCTGTTCTATATGTGTTCAGTGATATGATATGATATGATATGGCATTTATAACGCACCCATACACAAGTGTTTCAAGGCGCGAGTAAAGGCATTGTTGTGGCATTGATTGGCTCTAAAGCAGAATTAGCCAGTTTCCACAGATTGTCATAGAACAGGAGGTGCAAATCACCCTTTTTCTTAAATAAATAACTCCAAATAATTTTGTATGTATCACAGTCACCCACAGAAAAGGTGGCATCATCACAATTCTGTATAATAACATATAACCCTTGCATTAATGACAACTGCAAACCATGGAGTGTATGTAAAATGAAACCCAGCAAAACATATTACAGGGATGCCTATGAGTATTTTTTTCAACACCTTCATAAATATATATACAGGGTTGCTTCTACTTACCTTGTAATGAGCTTCTCAATCAACATATTGGCCCTCATTCCGAATTTGGATAGGTCTCAATGGGAAGGGGGAAGGCGGCAATAACAGTACCACAAATTGCGGTACCGTTATTGACCCTGGTATCCCTTTGCGGGTCCCGTCCTTAATGCCTGCTAAAACCAGGCGTTAAGGGAAGGGCCCGCAAAGGGACCTCGGAGTAGGACGCAAAGGGATTACCGGCACCAGTGTAATTACCGGTGCCCGGTATCCCTTTGCGCCCACCTTGTAATGAGGGCCATTCTCTTTTGCAACCACTCTACCAAATGCCATGTATTGCATTATTCAGCACACTTACTTACAATGCTGTACATGTAAAAAAAAAATCTTTTTTAAAGCATGTCCATGAAACTTACAAAATGAATATGTGCATTTATAGCAGCATTGTGTGCTACTTTTTTTTTTTAAAGAAAAGGGAACAGCAGCTTGAAAAGATTTCTGCAGCATTTTAAAATGGGACTTGCTAAATGGAAGTTTAATAAGTTGGCAGAACATTCATACCAACCAACATAACCCATTCCAATCCATAGGGGGTTATGAAATCAAGTATTCTTTCGCTGCATTCAGTGACTTGTAATACCACTTCTGTCATTGCACATCTTGGACTACAACTCCCAGAATGTAAACAAAAAAAAAACAAGCACAGGACTACAACAGACAATTCAAAAGTATAACATTCATATGGAATGGAAAATGCTGTGTGTTTAAAGTTGTGCTACTAAAAACCTATGAAATTAAGTGAAAAAAACTTTGTTAAAGGGACATTATGGTTCCAAGTAAAACCGAAAACCCCCTGAAATTCGCCAGTTATGGTAAGCTAAGCAACCATAACTTGCACCACCACCATGCACTGCTAAGACTAACACCCAGGACATCACTGATGACATCACATGTGCATTTACTTTTCATGAAAAGTCTGTACAAGGGATTCTTATTATAATGTTGACAAAAAAGTGTCAAGGATCATTGGAATAAATATCATGAGCTACTTAGTGCATTAAGCAATGCATTGACATAAATAGCATTCTATTATTACATTTTTTCCAGTATACTAAGCTACTCATGTAGAAACATAGGTAATGGGCCTCATTACGAGTCACCCGATATGGAAATAACGGTGGCGGTAAACCCGCCGCCACCGTTGTTTCCATACCGGGTGATCTCGAGTCCTGCAGGCGGAGGTGTCATTCCCGCCAGGTCTGACCTGGCGGGTTTAACACCGCCCGCCTGCAGGCGGACGTGGCAACACCGGCACCATCACGAGATGGTGCCGGTGTTTCCATGGTCCCCATTCCCATTGAGTCCTATGGGACTCAATGGGAATGGAGATTTACCGAATTCCGCCTCCGGAATTCCCAGGTTGTAATGCCCCGGTAATTCCGGGAATCACGGAGGCGGAATGGTAATACGAGTCCAGTGGTAACCGAGGCGGAAAAAACTGCAGGTTACCGCCAGACTCGTAATGAGACCCATTGTGTGCAGCATACATGATAGAGGTGCAATATTCATAATCGTGCCATGTTGAATAGTGAAATGATAAATGCTTTCTTATTAGAGTTTTATCGCACTGTGAAACATGCAATAAGTAGCTAATAAAACCCACTTACTATATCATTGTATTATTACAGCAAAACACAAAGAGACAACAATGCATACAGATATGAGCATATACAGGGAAAGTGAAATAAGCAAAAAAGCAGCAGTACCACCAGAAAATGTTCATACCCTAACTGATTATCCTCATGCACAGAAATGATTGCTCTGTTTCAAAGCTGCTACTTCCCCTTTGTATATGTATCATATGATGTGACTGGACCCTAAGGAAAGTAGTGTGAGTACAATGTATACAAATATGAGCATATACAGGGAAAGAACAGTAATAAAAAAAACAGCAGAACTATCAAACGTGTTCATAACCTTACTGATTATCTTCATGCACAGAAAGTATTGCTGTCTTTCAAGCCTGTGTCTTCCCATATGTATATGTATCATATGATGTGACTGGGACCCTAAGGGAATTACTGTAAGAACATATTTAAATGTTAAGTCTACAAATATAGTACCTTTTTGAATTTTTAGTTTCTGACTGTTACTGAAGAAAACCATGTGGCCTAGATATGTCAGTAAAGGAAAAAAGAGGGAGCCAGACATGTGATGTCATCAATGCCATTTGTGATGTCATCTTTGATGTCCTGGGTGTTAGTCTTAGCAGTGCACGGTGGTGGCGCGAGTTATGGTTGCTTAGCTTACCATAACTGGCGAATTTCATTTTTTTTTTCGGTTTTACTTGACACCATAACATCTCTTTAACAAAGTGTTTTTCACTGAATTTCATACGTTTTTAGTAGTGCAACTTAACCATAATGTCCCTTTAACAATGTTTTTTTCACTGAATATAGATATAGACAATATAAATTGGATAAATGTTTCCTAGGATTCCCTTAGTTTACACACATATAACATAGAACATACTGAACCCCCTACCTGCGCTAGTGGGTCTGATGTTTGCTGACCATGCGTATGTTCGCGGACAGACTCGGTCAACATCAACACTATCCAAAAACTCAGGGACTATCTTACATTGTTCTATCATGCAATAAAAACACTGAACATGTTCAAAAAGCAGCACATAAATACATTACATTCAATAATAAAGAAGAAGTGGAAACTGTATATGTAACACACCAACCGTCCAATTAGATAACATATGCAACATAATGTAATATACCAAAACAAAATAATTATGCCTCCAACAGAATAACCTCACACAAACTGCACAGCAACAATCTGCAACACATCTACGCAGCAGTAACAGCAAAACTTAGCAAGAAACTAGTGAGTAGACTACATTTATTTTATATATTTATAAACTTTCTGTATTAGATACAGTAAAATAATATATATATTTCTTTTTACACAGAAATGTCTAGTACTTTGGAATGGCTGGAAGAACATTTTCCTCGTGATGAAATGAGTGAAGACAGTATACTAATGGTAGATACTACACTTCTCTATATAAACCAATTACCCCTTAGTTTATGTGTAATTAACACTTTTTTTAACAAACCATACAGACATTAAAAATAATACAGAAACAGAGACCTTAGAAAATCATCTGCAGCAAATCGAGCAAAAAAATTGATCTATTAAAGGAATAGTGCGCTCAGAAATATGATTGTTCCGAGGGTTCAGGCATGTGTTTCTAAGCATACGTTGATCGATCGTACAAACATTTCCTATGCACCTTACCGTAGTTTTCCTCTTTTTTACACATGAGAAAACAGGCAGCAGGGGCGCGACAATCTTGTGATAATCTTATCCGTTGCTGCATCGCCCAAGGTGGACTGCCCTGGAGGCACTAATTCATATGCCCGCCCCTGAGGCTGACATCACCAATCCTAGTGATATTTTCCGCCTATCTCCAGGACGCTACTGGGCAGCATAGCCAAACGCGCCCAGTCATCACCTACGTGATAACGTTAGTTGACGCAGAACCCGGAATATCAACACACATCATCTCACAACATAGCGTTGTCGGGGGGAAATTCGGCCGGGCCGTCCGCAGACCTCCGGGCAGGGAGGCCCCAACTCCTCCCGTATATCCCAAAAGAGATAGAGTATGAGACACACACAAGAAGCAAGGTGACTCTGCTGTTTATTAAACACAAACGGCAGGGATGGGTCAAGGATCATACGCGTCTGACCTGACACACACACAATCGTGGGGCCCGCAGGCCCTTTTTACTGTAGTATGACGCGCTACCTGCGTCACTTAAGAAAGTTAACAAAAAACCTATCGCCACTCTTAATTGGTTGCTCGAGTGGTAGGGTTAGTATAGCATACGTATAGAGAATAATATGAGTGGACGAGGGTTAGTCAGGTGATATATCTGGGTTGTCCCTACAATTAGATACATGAGAATTGTTACATGAAGACTCCTAATGATTGGTTGATGTTAATGGCGTCAGTGATAAGAACCCCATGTTCTCATTGGTGCGCCCGTGAGCTTCCCAGCCTGGGACCATCGCTGTTCCCAGCTCTCGGTGTACCTGCAATGTGCAACAATGTTTCACTATGGGTGCATGCAGACAATGTGAAGACTTATTCATGAGCTGGACGGCCGACTACTCCCACTGTCGCAGATGTCCATTGATCCTTTCAAGTGTATCTGCCTGTGTCTTGTAACGAGGGATCCAGACGCCTCCTTCCTCCTGGGCTTGGCATCTCGACAGGTGTTTGAGGCAGAATTCTGCACAATTAATATTGTTTTTTCCACTGTGTGCCTGGTTTAATTGCAGGTGCGACTTTGATGTTGGTGCACGGCGTGCGAGGTTGCAACATCGTGCCCTTGATGGTCTGCTTTTGGAATGTGGGTTTGCAACATTACGACCTTGGCTGTCTGCTTTCGCCAGGCTCATTCTGCAGGATCAGCAACCTGACTCTTGCTCTGTTAACGTCCACGGGAGCTCTTGCTTGCGGCCTACTTAGGCCTGGTGTATAGGTGGAACCGTTTGGTGCACAGGCGCTTTAGGTTATAGTCTCATATTGTCTTATGACCAGTATCGTGTCTTCGTTATAATTCTCATTATGGCACCTAGGTTTAGAAGAAGCGTAAGCAAGCTCTTTAGATAAGTTCATGGTGCGTCTTACGTTTCTGCATTTTGAGAGCCTAAGTGAAAAATAATAAAGATGCACGTCTGTGAGTATGTCTGTTGCCTACGTCATAGCACTGAGTATATTCTTCGTGTAGATTGGTGCGGGAGTGTCCAGTGTGTATGTTGGCACAGGTGTGCTATCCGTTGGCTAGGTCGTCATGGCATCTCTAACGACGTATAGTTTTAGTCTAGTTGATCCATGCCGCAGGCATCGGCATGGGCAGGGCGGGCTGCTGGGCAGGCAGATGGACACATCCTTATGTTCCTGTACCAGGGTATCTGGTCATCTGGTAGATGGGCAAACTCTTCTCGTGGCGGGTGCTTTGGACCGTGAACCTTTAGGCCAGGCGCGATAGGGGGAAGATGGGAGCCTGTTTTTCCATTTTCCCACTTCAGTCCCCCCTCTGGTCGACTTGTCGACCACAAACATATCCTTTTCGTTATCTCCTCTTACTCTCCATATTTTAGTTATTCCTCCTAAATGTCCATAATGGTTAACATGATCTTCAAATGACCAATACATATATTCACAGGTTCCTCCAGGAGTACAGTATACCCATTTCCCTATGTAACTCCTGGGGTTTCTTGGGTTCTCGACCTTCACCGATGGTGGGTCCAGGTGGTTGGTGATGATCTGGTTGCGCAATTTCTCTCTCTCTTGTATTATTGTGCCTGTGTGTTGGCCGTCATCTGCTGGCATCAGTGGGTGCATACCGACCATTTCAAGCAACTCGTCAGTGGTGCGTGCCTTCTGGGCTTTCCAAAATCTTATTATGATCAGTGTAGCTCCAGCCAAAATAATACAACCAACTATAATTTTTAGTCCATCTGACAGCCAAGATGGCATCCATGACCATAATAGCGAAAACCAGCTCTCATCCTTTTTCACACCTTTACTTTCATCCACCATTTTGGAGTGCAACTGGGCCAATTGTGAAACTGCTTCTGTCAGTTTACCGTTGTCAGCATCGTTGGCAGGAATGAATGTGCAGCATGATTGTCCTATCTTTGCGCAAACTCCTCCTTCCATGGCAGTGAGGAGGTCCAATACATATCTGTTCTGCAGTGCTACCATCCTTATTGCTCGCAGCTCCTCTTTTATCGCGTTGAATCCGTTTACTGTAGAATTGATGGTCATCATAAGTTCCCATCTAGTTATCTGGAGCCATTTTGCGTTTGCGTAAGCCTGTAGTCCCGGATGTATTATTGAGGAGAAGAACATTGCTGCTCTGCTGAATAGTCTGTGTTCTGGCGGGATTGAAGTGAGTGCCGTTTCTGACCTTCCCCATAGGTAATTTCCTGTCAGAGGTTCTCCTTGTCTTTTCCGTCTATTTAGGACAGTATCATTGCCGCTGGTCCTGTTCCCTGGCTCCTCCTGGGGTGGTGCAGATCTCATATTTCTCTTATCCCCTTCATCCATCTTGGGAAAGTTTGCCACATTCACATGCTTCTGGGGTACCACTAGTGATGGTACATTGACGTGCACCATCGTGCATTTTGAAAAAAACAGATGTTGCAGCCAATGTCGGCTTGAGTTCCTATCTAGAGCGAAGCCTTTGTGCCTCTCTGGTTCCTTTCTCAGATGGCCAAGGGTCTGCACCAGGGGTGCCTGTATTGTGGCTGCAGCAATATATGTACAATTCCGAGAAATAAAGTTGGTACCCTTTAGTGCGCTCCTTGGGAAGAATTACTCAATCACTTGGTTATGTTAATTCCAATTTGTTTATTCAGTATAGGTTCTGGATACTCCATACACTTAAAGTTTCAATAAACAAACTTTGTCTCCCAAATTGTCTCCCAACACGTGTTTCCCCATGACTTTAGCCAAGGTTCCTCAGGGGAGATTCTAAAGTGAAAAAAGAACCCAAGTTCATACATTGTATATAAACAGAGACTTAAGTGCATTAAACCTCTAGTTTCATAACCACTTCTATCTGAGAAGAGGACATACACTCACCCTTGTCATGTTTCTCATAATTCTGATTCAGTATTGATTGGTATTCAATTTTCTCTCTCATCGGCTCTCTATTTGTCTTCCTTTTGTTCTTTTTCCCTTTTTTTTCCTTTTTTTTCTTTTTTTCTTTTTTTCTTTTTTTCCCTATAAGAAAAATGCACAAAGCTCATATGCTTTGGTTCACATTCTAATACTGGCTATTAATGTGTTATATTTCTGAACAGCAAAGCAGTCTTTGCTGTCCTATACAGTGTGCTGTGTCCTTCCTAGCCTATATAGAATGGCATTTTAGTATTGGTCCATTATTACTAGTATAAATTCTGCATTTGCATTGGTATTCAGTTTGATTGAATTTATGCACCCTCTATGAGGTAGCCCTTTACATTTCTAGAGAAAATTATTTTAAATTGCTATAGAGTTTACCTTGTGTGTAGATTCTTGTGGATTCAAAGATGTTCCTTTCTCTCGGTACGATTGCCTCTGTGCATCCGTGGTTCCCGGATGCATCTTACCTCAATTCTGCTTCTGTTTATATATCGCGGAGCACGTCGCGTGATGACGTCATCGCGTAATGTGCCGCAATGAGGTCATACGCGTCAAAAAACGTGCGGCGGCCATCTTGGATTTGTTTTTTGTGAAGAAAAAAAAAAAAAAAAAATTTTTTTGTGTTTCTATGTTGTAGCCTTCATTTTTGTACAAATAATTTTCAGGTTGCATTGCTATTTTGCAAAAGAATGGATTTATTTTCAAAGAACCCCTAAGCTAACACTAATGTCTTCTTTAATTTAATTGTGTCTCTAAATGTTGTTGTATCTATGCGTATGTGATGGCATCAACACGTTGGATCCAGCTTTCCATTTACTATATTTCAGTGTATGTGGTATAGAGTATATAGGCTCTATGTATAAATGAACAACAAGTTGCTTATACATGCTTTCAGTGGTAGACAGAGAGGTACTTAGGATGATGCACATATACAATCAATAGTGTTTTTATAACCAGTTTGCCATCTCTGGATCTGTGTTTAGACCAGTTTGGCATGTATCCATTATACAAATCCATTTTGACTCCATTCTCCTTAATATAAGTTCTCTGTCTCCTCCTCTTTCAGGTTGCTCGATTTTTTCCAGTCCAATGATTTTGATGTCCTTGATGTCTGATTGTTGGTGTTCTTTTGCCATTGGGTACCTTGCATCCCCGTTCTTGATTGCTCTAAGATGTTCCAATATCCGTATTCTAATTTCTCTTATCGTGCTCCCGATGTATTTCTTGTTGCAAATGCATTGTATAGCATAGATTACATATTGACTTCTGCAGTTTATAAATTGTTTGATGTCAATCATTTTTCCAGTGGGTAATTTAATTTGTTTGATTCCATTTATCATGTGTGAACAAATTGAACATTTGCTGCATTTGTAGGATCCTGTTGGTGCCGGCACTTTCAAAAAACTACTCAAGGAGTCCTTTACTGGGTTCCTTAGATGACTCGGACTTAATTTCTTTTTCAGAGTTGGAGCTTTTCTAAATACCATTGATGGTTTTTCTTCAATAATGGTGCTGAGTGTATCATCTGTGAATAGAATGTTCCAATGTTTATTCAAAGTTTTCTTTATGTTGTATATTTCACTACTGAATGTTGTAATGAAATGGGTTTTCATTTCTTTATTCTTTACTTTTCGTTTTTCAATTAATAGGCTGGTTCTTGTTACTTTTTCTGCTTTCTGAATTGCATGGTTAAGAGAGTCTTCTTTATATCCTCTCTGTATAAAGTTTTCTTTTAGATCTGTTAGGTGTTTTTGGTACCTGGTATCCAAGCTGCAATTGCGTTTTATTCTAAGTATTTCTCCATATGGGATGTTCTTTATGGTGTGTTTTGGATGGTTGCTTTGTGCATGTAGCTTGTTGTTGACTGCTGTGGGTTTGATATACAAGTCTGTTAGTATCTTGTCACCATCTGTGAACAGTTGTAGATCTAAAAATTCTATTTCTTCTGAGCTGATTTTTTCTGTGAATTTGATATTATGATTATTGTCATTAAGATAGGCAATATATTTCAGGAGGCTTGTTTTGTTTCCATGCCATATCACAAGGATATCGTCTATGTAACGACCCCAGTAGACAATTTTATTTTCTATGAATGCCTCATGTTGCCAGGCATGGATTAGTTCAAAATGGCCCATAAATAAATTCGCATATGATGGGGCAAATTTCGCCCCCATGGCAGTTCCTTGTTCCTGCTTATATAGGACTTGATTAAACAAAAAAATGTTGTTTGACAGAACGAAGTTTAGCATCTCTAGAATCATATTATTCTGATTAAGAAATGAAATAGACCTTGTTTTCAAGAAGAATTCCGTTGTTTCCATTCCTTTTGTGTGTTGGATGCTGGTGTAAAGTGACACCACATCCAACGTCACAAATAAATATTCTGCTTCCCACGGTATACACTCCATTTGTTGTATCACGTGTTTCGTATCTCGTAAATAAGAAGCTAGCCCTGTTGTTAGGGGCTGTAGATATAAGTCTATATATTCTGAGATTCTTTCTGTTAAAGAACCTATCCCATTAATGATGGGTCTACATGGTGGAAACGTCTTGTACTTTTTATGTATTTTTGGAAGGAAATATATTGTTGGCATGACAGGTTTGTCTATTACCAAATACTTTGTTTCTTCTTCCGTCAGTAGGCCCATTTCTTCCCAATGTTTTGCCATTTGATTCCATTGAGCTTGTAGGTCTCTAATTGGTTTTTTTTGTAGTATTGAGTAACATTTGGTGTCCTTTAGTTGTCTGGTTCCTTCTGTTATGTAATCTTGTTTCTTCATAAGCACAATGTTCCCTCCTTTATCAGCTGACTTCACAACTATTTCCTCATTTTTGGAGAGTGTATCTATTGCCTTTTTCTCAGCTTTCGTTAAATTGTATTTGATGTTGGTTTGCTTGTTTTCAAGGTATTTTTTTCGTAAATCATTGCTTACAGCTTTTTGAAAAAGATCTATGGCATTATTTTCCATTAAATTGGGTATGAATTTCGATTTAGATCTTAAATGTGTTTCCTCAGTCTGGAACGGATCTATATTTTGTTCCGCCATGAAGGTATCCAATGAGAAATCCGTTTCTGTTAAATTCATTATGTTTACTGATCCTTCTGCTAGTTCCACAGTGAGGGGTGAAATGTCTTGGATATTGCATTCTTTGAGTTTCATAGGTGATTCTGCGAAATATTTTCTAAGTTTTAGTTTCCGACAAAATTTAAAAAGGTCTACTTGTGTTTGGAAGTAATCCGTCCTATTGGCTGGACAGAAATTCAGTCCTCTATTAAGTGCTTTCTTGAGAGATTCATCAATATTTAGATTGGAAAGGTTTAGGACTTGATTTCCTGGTTCCCTCTGGTTTCTCTGTTCCTGGATCTCGTTAGCATTCCTCTTTGTCCTATACCTGTGTTTATTCGATCCTCCTCTCTTTCCCCTCTTGGTTTTGTGGAACCTATTGTAGTATTTCCGCCTACGTTTAGATTTAGAGATGGTTTCGGGAACATTGTTCGTTGGGTATATGGTCGATTTGTTGATTTGTGTCTCCGAAATTCTTCCAAAAAAGACGAGGGGCCTAGCAAGTCTTTTGATGTACTTGGTTTGGAACTACTTTCTTTTTCTGATTCGCTGTTCGTTTCAGTTTCTGACGATTCTGTTGGTGTGGTAATATTATCTGTACTTGTTTTTGTTTTAAATTGAGTGTTTCCTTTAGTGTCATATTTCCTCTGATAGGTGTAAATTCTGCCAATTTTGTAGTCTATTTCATCCCTTATGAAGGTTTTCTGTTTTTTGTTCTTGATCTCTTCAGTAAATTTGTTAAGATATTCATCTAGTATTTGGTAGTTTTTAAATGTCAGCTCTGGTAAATTCAATTTTTCTATTGTTTCTTTAAGTTCCTCGATTTCCTTTAATGTTTTTTCATGGATCAGGGCAGAATGATTAATAATCCTTATCATCAAACCTTTTGAGATTTCTGTTAAATAGTCCTCCCAGTCCTTTAGTGCTTCTGTGTCCTCTTCTTCAAATGATGGGAAGATGCAAACTCTTAATCCACGAGGTATCCTCCCTAGTAGTAATGGCATCCCAAACATCAACTTCATTAAGAAATCTTTTCGAAAGATTGGAAGCAGCATCAAAGAAAGAACTGTCCAAATGGTGGAAGATTAAAACAATGAAGATGTACATGGAGGTAGGGAGGATACCTCGTGGATTAAGAGTTTGCATCTTCCCATCATTTGAAGAAGAGGACACAGAAGCACTAAAGGACTGGGAGGACTATTTAACAGAAATCTCAAAAGGTTTGATGATAAGGATTATTAATCATTCTGCCCTGATCCATGAAAAAACATTAAAGGAAATCGAGGAACTTAAAGAAACAATAGAAAAATTGAATTTACCAGAGCTGACATTTAAAAACTACCAAATACTAGATGAATATCTTAACAAATTTACTGAAGAGATCAAGAACAAAAAACAGAAAACCTTCATAAGGGATGAAATAGACTACAAAATTGGCAGAATTTACACCTATCAGAGGAAATATGACACTAAAGGAAACACTCAATTTAAAACAAAAACAAGTACAGATAATATTACCACACCAACAGAATCGTCAGAAACTGAAACGAACAGCGAATCAGAAAAAGAAAGTAGTTCCAAACCAAGTACATCAAAAGACTTGCTAGGCCCCTCGTCTTTTTTGGAAGAATTTCGGAGACACAAATCAACAAATCGACCATATACCCAACGAACAATGTTCCCGAAACCATCTCTAAATCTAAACGTAGGCGGAAATACTACAATAGGTTCCACAAAACCAAGAGGGGGAAAGAGAGGAGGATCGAATAAACACAGGTATAGGACAAAGAGGAATGCTAACGAGATCCAGGAACAGAGAAACCAGAGGGAACCAGGAAATCTAGTCCTAAACCTTTCCAATCTAAATATTGATGAATCTCTCAAGACAGCACTTAATAGAGGACTGAATTTCTGTCCAGCCAATAGGACGGATTACTTCCAAACACAAGTAGACCTTTTTAAATTTTGTCGGAAACTAAAACTTAGAAAATATTTTGCAGAATCACCTATGAAACTCAAAGAATGCAATATCCAAGACATTTCACCCCTCACTGTGGAACTAGCAGAAGGATCAGTAAACATAATGAATTTAACAGAAACGGATTTCTCATTGGATACCTTCATGGCGGAACAAAATATAGATCCGTTCCAGACTGAGGAAACACATTTAAGATCTAAATCGAAATTCATACCCAATTTAATGGAAAATAATGCCATAGATCTTTTTCAAAAAGCTGTAAGCAATGATTTACGAAAGAAATACCTTGAAAACAAGCAAACCAACATCAAATACAATTTAACGAAAGCTGAGAAAAAGGCAATAGATACACTCTCCAAAAATGAGGAAATAGTTGTGAAGTCAGCTGATAAAGGAGGGAACATTGTGCTTATGAAGAAACAAGATTACATAACAGAAGGAACCAGACAACTAAAGGACACCAAACGTTACTCAATACTACAAAAAAAACCAATTAGAGACCTACAAGCTCAATGGAATCAAATGGCAAAACATTGGGAAGAAATGGGCCTACTGACGGAAGAAGAAACAAAGTATTTGGTAATAGACAAACCTGTCATGCCAACAATATATTTCCTTCCAAAAATACATAAAAAGTACAAGACGTTTCCACCATGTAGACCCCTCATTAATGGGATAGGTTCTTTAACAGAAAGAATCTCAGAATATATAGACTTATATCTACAGCCCCTAACAACAGGGCTAGCTTCTTATTTACGAGACACGAAACACGTGATACAACAAATGGAGTGTATACCGTGGGAAGCAGAATATTTATTTGTGACGTTGGATGTGGTGTCACTTTACACCAGCATCCAACACACAAAAGGAATGGAAACAACGGAATTCTTCTTGAAAACAAGGTCTATTTCATTTCTTAATCAGAATAATATGATTCTAGAGATGCTAAACTTCGTTCTGTCAAACAACATTTTTTTGTTTAATCAAGTCCTATATAAGCAGGAACAAGGAACTGCCATGGGGGCGAAATTTGCCCCATCATATGCAAATTTATTTATGGGCCATTTTGAACTAATCCATGCCTGGCAACATGAGGCATTCATAGAAAATAAAATTGTCTACTGGGGTCGTTACATAGACGATATCCTTGTGATATGGCATGGAAACAAAACAAGCCTCCTGAAATATATTGCCTATCTTAATGACAATAATCATAATATCAAATTCACAGAAAAAATCAGCTCAGAAGAAATAGAATTTTTAGATCTACAACTGTACACAGATGGTGACAAGATCCTAACAGGCTTGTATATCAAACCCACAGCAGTCAACAACAAGCTACATGCACAAAGCAACCATCCAAAACACACCATAAAGAACATCCCATATGGAGAAATACTTAGAATAAAACGCAATTGCAGCTTGGATACCAGGTACCAAAAACACCTAACAGATCTAAAAGAAAACTTTATACAGAGAGGATATAAAGAAGACTCTCTTAACCATGCAATTCAGAAAGCAGAAAAAGTAACAAGAACCAGCCTATTAATTGAAAAACGAAAAGTAAAGAATAAAGAAATGAAAACCCATTTCATTACAACATTCAGTAGTGAAATATACAACATAAAGAAAACTTTGAATAAACATTGGAACATTCTATTCACAGATGATACACTCAGCACCATTATTGAAGAAAAACCATCAATGGTATTTAGAAAAGCTCCAACTCTGAAAAAGAAATTAAGTCCGAGTCATCTAAGGAACCCAGTAAAGGACTCCTTGAGTAGTTTTTTGAAAGTGCCGGCACCAACAGGATCCTACAAATGCAGCAAATGTTCAATTTGTTCACACATGATAAATGGAATCAAACAAATTAAATTACCCACTGGAAAAATGATTGACATCAAACAATTTATAAACTGCAGAAGTCAATATGTAATCTATGCTATACAATGCATTTGCAACAAGAAATACATCGGGAGCACGATAAGAGAAATTAGAATACGGATATTGTAACATCTTAGAGCAATCAAGAACGGGGATGCAAGGTACCCAATGGCCATACACTTTGCAAAAGAACACCAACAATCAGACATCAAGGACATCAAAATCATTGGACTGGAAAAAATCGAGCAACCTGAAAGAGGAGGAGACAGAGAACTTATATTAAGGAGAATGGAGTCAAAATGGATTTGTATAATGGATACATGCCAAACTGGTCTAAACACAGATCCAGAGATGGCAAACTGGTTATAAAAACACTATTGATTGTATATGTGCATCATCCTAAGTACCTCTCTGTCTACCACTGAAAGCATGTATAAGCAACTTGTTGTTCATTTATACATAGAGCCTATATACTCTATACCACATACACTGAAATATAGTAAATGGAAAGCTGGATCCAACGTGTTGATGCCATCACATACGCATAGATACAACAACATTTAGAGACACAATTAAATGAAAGAAGACATTAGTGTTAGCTTAGGGGTTCTTTGAAAATAAATCCATTCTTTTGCAAAATAGCAATGCAACCTGAAAATTATTTGTACAAAAATGAAGGCTACAACATAGAAACACAAAAAATTTATTTATTTTTTTTTCTTCACAAAAAACAAATCCAAGATGGCCGCCGCACGTTTTTTGACGCGTATGACGTCATCGCGGCACATTACGCGATGACGTCATCACGCGACGTGCTCCGCGATATATAAACAGAAGCAGAATTGAGGTAAGATGCATCCGGGAACCACGGATGCACAGAGGCAATCGTACCGAGAGAAAGGAACATCTTTGAATCCACAAGAATCTACACACAAGGTAAACTCTATAGCAATTTAAAATAATTTTCTCTAGAAATGTAAAGGGCTACCTCATAGAGGGTGCATAAATTCAATCAAACTGAATACCAATGCAAATGCAGAATTTATACTAGTAATAATGGACCAATACTAAAATGCCATTCTATATAGGCTAGGAAGGACACAGCACACTGTATAGGACAGCAAAGACTGCTTTGCTGTTCAGAAATATAACACATTAATAGCCAGTATTAGAATGTGAACCAAAGCATATGAGCTTTGTGCATTTTTCTTATAGGGAAAAAAAGAAAAAAAGAAAAAAAAGGGAAAAAGAACAAAAGGAAGACAAATAGAGAGCCGATGAGAGAGAAAATTGAATACCAATCAATACTGAATCAGAATTATGAGAAACATGACAAGGGTGAGTGTATGTCCTCTTCTCAGATAGAAGTGGTTATGAAACTAGAGGTTTAATGCACTTAAGTCTCTGTTTATATACAATGTATGAACTTGGGTTCTTTTTTCACTTTAGAATCTCCCCTGAGGAACCGTGGCTAAAGTCATGGGGAAACACGTGTTGGGAGACAATTTGGGAGACAAAGTTTGTTTATTGAAACATTAAGTGTATGGAGTATCCAGAACCTATACTGAATAAATAAATTGGAATTAACATAACCAAGTGATTGAGTAATTCTTCCCAAGGAGCGCACTAAAGGGTACCAACTTTATTTCTCGGAATTGTGCACCATCGTGCATACACCATTCCACAGAGGGGGCAGTGTGTGATATGCCTTTTCTCCACAGGCCCAGTAATGGTCCATTATCACTGCTGTTCCTGCTCCCCCCCTCAGGTAACTCCATCACGCTTCCACAATTGGTGTTGTATCCTACGTCCACCTCTCCTTTATGTTGGTAGCATACTTTAGGCGCAGTCAGCGGCAGTATTGTTATCGGGTCTTCATCCGTTTCTATCCATGTGAGCATAGGCACGTATTTGATCCAAGTCGTCCAACATCTGTGGTTGTGTGCATCGATGGTTGAAATAGTTTCTTTTGTTACCATGTTGCTGCCAACCACAAATATCTCCCATTTGTTGTCCAAGTACACTTTCCTCGTTATCGTCACCAGTGGCCTCTCCCAGCATCCTAGTTTACCAGGAACTTCAGTGGCGTACCAATCACATGATAAATACTGCAGTGTTACTTTCTTTGTTTCTCCTTTTGCAGGACCACTTGTTATATATCTGAATGCTTCAGCATGTAAACTGCTCTTGTGGTAACTCAAATAAGTCTTGAGGAAGTTGTTTTCGTATGGGTATGAGTCTCGTGTTTTCCACGTCATATGCACCACTGTCCCTTGAAATCTTCCTTTCGTTTGGAACAGTGCCAAGTATATTATGCATCGTGCTATTTTCTCGTCTATTTCTGTGGCAACAAATGTTCGAGAAGCACTCATGGCGTATGGTATTAATGAGCAAACGTAGCAGCTGTCTTCTGTTGTCTGCTTACCAATGCGGGTCATGTGTTGATACCATATGTTGTTTGAGACGTGTGCTGAATCTTGTATATAATTGTCAATACCTTTATTATCTGAGTATGTGCTGCGTTGAACTCTATTTTGCTTGTGCGCAATTTTACTAATATCACCTGAAGTAACACCTGTTGCAGCTGGGGATGGGGGTGTGTTAGGTTTGGGTACAGCAATAATATTGATAGCACAGCTGTACTGCCATACAGAGGCAGCTAGGAACCCGGTGATTACCAAAATCCCTATTACTTTTATTACATACGCTAATTTCACTGGCAGTTTGCTCTTTCCTTGCTGCAGTCCGGCAGCGTATTCTTGCGACGTTAGAGTTGCCCGCCTGAAAATTCTCAATATGCTGATTATTAAATGTTAGTTGTTGTTTTTTAAGCTCTCCCTATCAAATAGTCATTCAGTGCCCAGGCGAAGAGCTGTTCCCACGCTACTCTAAGCGATCTATCTCTTAGGGCAGGCAAGTATGGGTGGAGGTGGGGCATCGAATATTCTATGGCCAAAAGGAACGCTGTGTAGTAGACACATACCCTTTTCCTTTTCAGGTACGTTGGCCTTTTTATTTCATATACAAATTGGTGCGACAATTCTTCTGGGTAATTATCGTCTGAGGGTACCATCTACTACTGGGCAGTGAATTTGTTAGTTATCTACTTTCTTAGCAATACAATAATACGCGGTTCCTGCATGTGCGAGAGAAAAGAAAAGAGAGCATTCACGTGTTTACATGTGTATTTGTGCAAGACAATGTCCTTCAGTTCAGTTACTACTGTAATGGGGACAGGGGTCACTGGATGGTGGGCAGGGGGTTTTTGGGTTCAACTGGTGGGCGTGGCTTTTACTCTGAGCGTGTGATCATGGGGTGGGCTGTATGGGGATCACCCCTTTCTTCTTCAGTTATTGTCTCTGGGGAGTCTGGGGAGTGACAAGGTATGGGAACACTTGGGCCGCTGGCTGTGGTAGAACTTTCTTCTTCCGTTGTCGATGTTGTTGCTGTTCTCTCAATGGACCTGTCGGTGGCGCTGGGGCGGGTCTGTTGTCTGTAGATCTTTATGTCGTGTAGGCGGTTCCAGGCACGCTTGTCCTGTAGCTTTACTGCTCTTGTTGATACCTCCTCTACCAGATGGGGACCAGTAAAGCGTGGGCTATTCCATTTCCTATTGAAGTTGCGAAGTAGTACGTGGTCACCTTTAGCAATCTTACACAGTCCTTCCTTTTCCAGTTCTTTATCCCCGTCTTCTTGTTGGCTTCTATTAGACCCGCCCTGTGTGCGCTCGAGCTGTTGAGACACAAACACTACACTAGTAATCAAAGAAGACACATATTGGTACATTTCATCACCCAGAACACTTGCAGTACTTTCGTGGTCGGTAAATGCTCTTGACGTTGGCGTTAGGGGAAAGCGCATTTGACGTCCGGTAACCACCTCATGGGGAGCGAGGTGGTGGTCGGACCCTTTTCCACGTCATATGCACCACTGTCCCTTGAAATCTTCCTTTCGTTTGGAACAGTGTCAAGTATATTATGCATCGTGCTGTTTTCTCGTCTATTTCTGTGGCAACAAATGTTCGAGAAGCACTCATGGCGTATGGTATTAATGAGCAAACGTAGCAGCTGTCTTCTGTTGTCTGCTTACCAATGCGGGTCATGTGTTGATACCATATGTTGTTTGAGATGTGTGCTGAATCTTGTATATAATTGTCAATACCTTTATTATCTGAGTATGTGCTGCGTTGAACTCTATTTTGCTTGTGCGCAATTTTACTAATATCACCTGAAGTAACACCTGTTGCAGCTGGGGATGGGGATGTGTTAGGTTTGGGTACAGCAATAATATTGATAGCACAGCTGTACTGCCATACAGAGGCAGCTACGAACCCGGTGATTACCAAAATCCCTATTACTTTTATTACATACGCTAATTTCACCGGCATTTTGCTCTTTCCTTGCTGCAGTCCGGCAGCGTATTCTTGCGACGTTAGAGTTGCCCGCCTGAAAATTCTCAATATGCTGGTTATTAAATGTTAGTTGTTGTTTTTTAAGCTCTCCCTATCAAATAGTCATTCAGTGCCCAGGCGAAGAGCTGTTCCCACGCTACTCTAAGCGATCTATCTCTTAGGGCAGGCAAGTATGGGTGGAGGTGGGGCATCGAATATTCTATGGCCAAAAGGAACGCTGTGTAGTAGACACGTACTCTTTTCCTTTTCAGGTACGTTGGCCTTTTTATTTCATATGCAAATTGGTGTGACAATTCTTCTGGGTAATTATCGTCTGAGGGTACCATCTACTCCTGGGCAGTGAATTTGTTAGTTATCTACTTTCTTAGCAATACAATAATATGCGGTTCCTGCATGTGCGAGAGAAAAGAAAAGAGAGCATTCACGTGTTTACATGTGTATTTGTGCAAGACAATGTCCTTCAGTTCAGTTACTACTGTAATGGGGACAGGGGTCAGTGGATGGTGGGCAGGGGGTTTTTGGGTTCAACTGGTGGGCGTGGCTTTTACTCTGAGCGTGTGATCATGGGGTGGGCTGTATGGGGATCACCCCTTTCTTCTTCAGTTATTGTCTCTGGGGAGTCTGGGGAGTGACAAGGTATGGGAACACTTGGGCCACTGGCTGTGGTAGAACTTTCTTCTTCCGTTGTCGATGTTGTTGCTGTTCTCTCAATGGACCTGTCGGTGGCGCTGGGGCGGGTCTGTTGTCTGTAGATCTTTATGTCGTGTAGGCGGTTCCAGGCACGCTTGTCCTGTAGCTTTACTGCTCTTGTTGATACCTCCTCTACCAGATGGGGACCAGTAAAGCGTGGGCTATTCCATTTCCTATTGAAGTTGCGAAGTAGTACGTGGTCACCTTTAGCAATCTTACACAGTCCTTCCTTTTCCAGTTCTTTATCCGCGTCTTCTTGTTGGCTTCTATTAGACCCGCCCTGTGTGCGCTCGAGCTGTTGAGACACAAACACTACACTAGTAATCAAAGAAGACACATATTGGTACATTTCATTACCCAGAACACTTGCAGTACTTTCGTGGTCGGTAAATGCTCTTGACGTTGGCATTAGGGGAAGGCGCATTTGACGTCCGGTAACCACCTCATGGGGAGCGAGGTGGTGGTTGGACCCTGGCCTATTCCTTAGCTCAAATAAGGCTAATGGAAGACAATATAACCAACTCCTCTTTGTTGTTTGCTGTATCTTTGCAATTGCCTCTTTTAATAGGCCATTCAGGCGTTCACATATACCGTTGGCCTGTGGGTGGTATGCACATGCAAATTTATGTTTAATGTTCAGCAGTAATGTAATGTGCTGAAACATCTCGTTTGCGAAATGTGGGCCATTGTCTGACCTTAACACCTCGCACACTCCCCACCTGGGGAAGACCTCCCTCACTAGGAACTTAGCTGCTCTAAATGCATCTGGGTGTGAACAGGGCCCTGCCTCAATCCACCTAGAAAATGGGCATACTACTACAATCATATACCTGTTTCCTTGACATATATTGATCATATCAACATAATCAATATGGAGATGCCGGAAAGGTCCCTCTGGCCGGGGTATAGTACCTCTTATCACCTTTAGAGTGTGGCCGGCCATAAACTGTTGACATGTGAGACAATTACTGATAAAATTTGACACATGCGAATTTAACTCGGGGCAGAACCAGTCTTCCCTAATTCGTGCTGCAATTACTTCTTTGCCTGTGTGGGCTGGATGATGTAGTTGGTTCAGGGCGGTGTTCAAAAGTGCCAATGGTATTACAACCTTTCCAGTGTCACCCTGGCGCCATAGTGCGTCGGTTGGTGACATTGTACATCCTCTTTTTACCCATATTTCTTTTTCGGCCATTGGTGCAGCCGCTTGTAACTCCATAATCTGTGTGGCTGGGAGATGGGTGTACCCTTCTCTTATCAACATCTCCTTAGCCATTCCCCTCCCTCTCCCTCTCTGTGACTCTGGGGGGTTCCATATCTCACCAAAGTATGCAGCATACTTCGCATGTGCGTCCGCTGCTGCGTTTCCCTTCGAGACGTGGTCCTCACCATTGGTGTGTGCGGTGCATTTCACTAAAGCTAATTCTTGGGGGTCATTAATTACTTCAATTAGTTCAGCCAATAAGAGGGCATGTTGCACTGGAGTGCCATCAGCTCTCCTAAACCCTCTTCTTCTCCATTTCGACAGCCCTGAGTGGAC
Organism: Ambystoma mexicanum; assembly: GCF_040938575.1. Taxonomy (NCBI): domain Eukaryota; kingdom Metazoa; phylum Chordata; class Amphibia; order Caudata; family Ambystomatidae; genus Ambystoma; species Ambystoma mexicanum. Next base: position 1,139,755,545 of record NC_090927.1, read on the forward strand.
AGTGGATGTAACATATGCGCTGTCGGAATATATGGTCACCCGTTTGTCAAAGCTTTCCTTCAACGCCAAGATCAGTGCGACCAGTTCAGCTGCTTGAGCGGAGTAATGCTGTGGTAATTGTACACATTTCATTGCCACACACACTGGTACCTCCATCATTTTTACCACCGCAGCCCCAGTTCTCCTCACACCATCCCTCTGATCGATAGTTGATGACCCATCAATAAATAAGAGCTCACCCCCCTCTAGTGCGTTTTCCTCAACTTTTCTAGTACATGAGTACATTTCAGTCATGGGCATAATCTCCCTCCTCAATTACTTCTGCTAGGAACCTTGCAGGGTTGACCGTGCTGCATCTAACAATTGATAGTTCGGCTCTGGATAGAATGATCTCATAACCTGATGCTCTTTGCGTGGTTAGGGTGGATTTAGGTATATTTAATATCGCAAAAAGTGCATGTTCCACAAATAGTGTAGTCGGGCACCCCATGGTAATTGCTGATGCTTTTTCTACCGCAAAAGCAGCTGCGGCGAGACCTTGTTCGCAGGGGAAGTGGCCTAACATTACAGGATCCAAGTGGCCACTGTAAAATGCTACTGGTTTGTAGCCCATGCTTGTTTTTTGAGCCAACACTGCTTTCATTACTGCTGAGTCGCAATGTGAAAATATAAAAAATTGCCGCTCATAGTCTGGGGATGCCAGTACCGGAGCAGTTGATATCGCATCTTTTAATTCATCAAAAGCTTCTTTCATTTCCATCGTCCACCCCAGTTTTTTCTCCCCTTTATTAGCTTCCCATAACGTCTCAAGCAGAGGTCCTATGTACGAACTGTAATCAAATACCCAAGCTCTACAGATGTTGCAGAGCCCCAGGAACTGCTGCAGTTCCCTTACAGTTTGTGGCATTGGAGTGGCCGAAATAGCTTGTGCTCTTTGTGGTGCGATCTTTCTTCCATGTTGGGATATAAGCTGACCAATGTAAAGTACCTGTTCTTGACAGTACTGCATCTTTTCCATGTCTACCTTGTAACCTTTGTCAGCCAATATTGTCAGCATCTTTAAGGAGTCCTCTCTGCATGTTTTTTCGTTTTTACTGCAAATTATTATGTCATCCACATACTGCAACACCGTGCTTTCTACTTCAATGTTACCCAAATCCATCTGTATCACTCTATTGAAAATTGAAGGTGATTCACAATACCCTTGTGGCAATCCGGTGTGCTTCCACTTAGTGTTTCTGTAAGTGAAGCTCGTCAGATCTTGTGAGTCTGGGTGTAATGGTATTGAGAAAAAAGCATTTTTAAGGTCGATCACTGTAAATCGTGATGCTTCTGTTGGAATGCCACACAAGATTGTGGCCGGGTTTGCAGCTACGGGATATTCCGCTTCTACTATGTTGTTCAAGGGCCTGAGATCCTGTATAAAGCGCCAAGACCCCCCTTTAGCCTTGCGCACTGGGTACACAGCCGTATTACATGGTGATTCTGAGGGGACCAATATACCATTATTTATAAGGGCTGTTATGGTTTCATATATGCCCTCATCTGCCTCTTTTGATAGTGGGTACTGTTTTACTCTGGGGAGTATTGCACCTTTTTTCAATTTTATTTTTACTCCCCCTATACTTTTTATGCAGCCCATGTCATAGGGGCCAGTAGTCCACAATGATTTGGGTACTTTTGACATATCGTCCTTAAAGAAAGGGACCGGGGTGCATGCGGGTGCCTCAAGTGCCATTGCAATTTTCTGTGCTACTTGTTTGTAGGCCACTCTTAGCCATATTTCCACACTCATCATAAACACCATTTCACCTTCCTCCTTTTCATCTGAAGGTGACACCTGGGTGCGCCTACATCCTTCTGCTAATGCTATCACTGCCCTCCATGCTCTTCCTTCTCTGTCTTGGGCATGTACAGCAATATAATCAGCTGTTGCAATAATGCTCTCAATATCCATTGAAACCACTTTCCCTTCTGGTTCATTAACAGGTGTTTCTGGTCTGAACAGATAGGCTGCTGGCCTTCTCCATATTGTCCCTTCTATCCCTGGCATCCATGCAATTGCCATGTCCGTTCCATACTGGAAGAGTTCACCATCTACTGGCTCCGCCCTAATCGCTGTCTGTCCACAGTATGCCTGCATAATCTGTCGTGCTGTGAGCATGCTAATCCCTGGAGTAGAGCAAATTATGCCGTCCTCAGTAAAGGAGATCGTCATATTCAATCTGTTCATTATATCTCTCCCCAGTATATTTACTGGTGAGGCACTATAATATAAAAGTGGAACTGACAGATCGTACTCTCCAATAGATAAGGGAATGTTATCAGTAAAGGGAACCAACCCTCTAGCCCCAGAGAATCCTTGGGTGTTCATGGTCTCGCCTGACATCTTAAATTTACCTTCCCTTATGCAAGACCGGGTCGCCCCGGTGTCAACAAGGAATGATAATTTTTTGTCACCTATCGTTACCTCTATGCGTGGTTCCTCCGCACTATTAGGTGTTACTGACAGGATGGGACACACCAAGGCCGTCTGTGGGCTGTCCAACGACTGGCCATTTCCGGTATAAGGGTTGTGTCCCAAAACCGTCACCCTACCCAGTTGTGTTTGTGGTATTTGTGGTTGTTGTGTCATCGCTACCTGTTGTTGTGGCAGTGTTTGGGGCTGTTGTTGTGTTCATTGTTGTTGTTGTTCATTTCCTTGTTGCAACATTTGCTGTTGTGGTATGCCCTGCTGTACCTGTGCGGACCTTGGTTGTCCCTGATCACTCCATGATGGTGTTCCTGGTCTAACTCTACACGTGCGTGACATGTGCCCCAATAGTCCACAGCTCCAACACACTGGTGGTTCCCTATTCTGCCATGGAAAGCTCCCTGTGTTGTCCTGGTATACTGGTTGCCCTAAGGGGTAGCAATTTCTAAATCCTCCCACCTGCGCTTGGGTGCCATATCCGTACCCTCTCCCTCTCATAATTCCTCCTCTCCCCCTGTTATAATTATAATACCCAGCTCCTTGCATTGGGTATCCTCCTCCCATGTTGGGCGTGTATGGTTGGAGTGGCGGCACCTGTTGTGTTGTAGTCTGTGAAGGTGGTATTTGGGAGGAATCTTGTGCAGCCACTACTTGTGTGGGGCTTTGGCTCATTGTTGTAGGTGTAGTTATTAGTGCCCCTTCCATTGTGTATTTAGTAAGCTTTTTCTGTACTAATTTAGCCTCTTCCGTTTTCCTGTCCTCTTCCTTTTGTTTCATTTTTCCTTGCCATGTCCTACAATGATGCACTATAGTCAGTTGTATTTCGGGCCATGGTTTTGCTTCCATTCCCACTACTTTCTTTAGTTGTTTCTGAACTCCTTCTGGGAGCCCTTGTACCAGTATATGGTAAAATATTGCTGGTGTTTTATCCCATTGTTCTCTAGTTTCCATGCGCCACTTCTCTTGGATTTCCTGGATATAATCAACAGGATCTTCGTTCTCATGCATCTTGCGGGATGTAATTGCTCCTATATCTGATGTGTCTGGGTACTGTACCCTCAGTGCCTGCCATAGTGCATGTCTGCAGTTTGCGAATGGTGCCCCATCGTGCGATGTATTTGTTATTGTTACCCCATGAAATCCCGCTCTCTTCCAGATGTCATCCGCTCTATCCCCTAATATTGATATTAAAAGGCTCTTTACATCTCCTACTGCCAGCTTCTGTCCGGCGGTGTGTTTTTCCATTTCATATATCCATTTACCCGCACCTCCACTTAATGATGGGAGCCTACATTTTATATTTTCTTTATCGGTATGCTTCCAAGGAACATACTGTGGTCTAACCCCACCTCTCTCCAAAAGTGGCATTAAATTATGTCTTGTTTCACCCTTTGTATTCCATAATATTGAGTCCTCACACCCTTCCTCCTCTTCCCTTTCTTCCACATTTTCACTTTCGTTTGTATTTCCCCTGCTCATACCTCTTTCTTCTCCATCTTTTCCCCTTCTTCCATCTTTCTCTGTATTTAATTTGGGCATGTGTATACCTCTTTCCTGCCTACGACTAGGGAGGTCTCTAAGCCGCCATCTATAGGGTGTCAGTTCGTCGGTGAAGGGCGCTAGTTTTATTTTGCGTAACGAACGTGAGGTGGTTGAGCATGTAGGGTGCGATAGGGGAGGGCGTGATGGGGATGATGGGGATGGGGATGTTGCGTCCTCATGTGCCTGTCTTTCCTCTATTCCTTTCTTTCCCTCCTCACTTCTCTCCATCTCACCCTTTCTCCTACTGATCCATGGTGAGTCTATGTTGGTCCGGGTGATGTATAGTTTATCTAAGCTTTCCCTTTCACTGTTTCTTCCTTCATTTTCCACTCCCTCTTCCTCACTACAAAAGCTAGTCATAAACGGCACCCCCCACTCGGTCTTTTTCCCCTTGATCGTTACTGTTTGTAAATCTATTAGGTCCAGTTCTCCTCTTTCTCCTTTATCAACCGCTCCCGTTTGTGCTGACGTTGTTGCTACTTCTGTGTCACCATATACATCCCCCCATGTTCCAATCTCCCTTCCCCTATCTCCTCTTTCTCCTTCATACCTTTCCTCCATCTCCTTACTATTTTCCTCCCTTTTCCTTTTCAATTCCTCCATCACTTCACTTCTCATCTGTTCTAATATTCTTTCATCCTCTTTCTTCCTTTCCCATTTCGCCCTTTCTTTTTCTACTATACTCTCCATCACCCTCCCTTCTTCGTATTTCTTAGTTGATTCTGATAGTAACCTCCTCCTCCATATTGCCATTTCTTTTTCTTTTTCTTCTTCTTCCCTTTTCTTTTCCCGCAGTACTACTCTTGATACCCTTTCTGCTGCTGCTTTTACCCTGTCAGCTTCTCTCCTTTGCTCCTCAGTTCGTTCCCTTATTTTTTCCATTTCGTTCTTACCTTCTTTCCTTTTCCTCGCTCTCTCTCTCTCTCCTCCCTCTCAAGCTGCTTGATCAATTCATTCTGTTCATCCCTTAATTTTGCTAATCGTTCCTCCAAAATCTCTTCTTTTTGTCTTAACAGCTCTTCCCCCCTCAATTCACTCTCCCTGGCATTATCCTCGTCTGTTTTCTTTACTACCTCCTTCTCTTCTCCTGTTAATGAACCTCGTAATTTTAATAATATCTGTGCAGCTACCCATTCATCATTTCCTATTTCCACAGTCTGGTCATCTCCAATCCTCCCCTCCCCTGCTGGCATTTTCCTATGAGCCACATATGGTGGAGGGCTGTATGCCGGGTTCGAGTATCCCTCAGCCGCCCTTAACTGTCCTCTTTCTATTTCTCCCAATTCTCTTAAAGGGTACAACCCCCCTCCCTCTGTTTTTACTCCCGTTGCTATGGGTATATCATTGCTCGGTTCCTTTTTTATTTCATCTGCTTTATTATTCTTTTCTCCTCCCTCACCTCTGTTTCCCGTGTTCTTTGGGTCCTCATACCCCTGTTTCCCATCCTCTCCTTCCTCCTTAATCTCTGCTTCTTCTGGTATTTCCCCCATAGTGAATATTCCATTTGGTCCTGGTCGGGACCCCTGGAACATCCTCCATAAGTTAAACACCTCCACGTGGTTTGCCAACTTCTTCCCTTTATACGTATTGTGCAGATGATTTAATAGTGAATGTTGGGCATATGGATCGAAGCTACCGTTAGGCGGCCACGGTGTTAACATTTTGTTATCCGTCCCCTGGGTCCATTCTATGCTATACTTAATCAGTTTCTCCCTATGGGGTGGCAGTGTTGTGCATATGTATTGTAGTGGCGTGGTGAGGGTGTTCCCCCACCCTCCCGATCCTGTTCCGTATGACATAGTAGCGCTCCACTTGCTACCCTTCCCTAATCTGGTATCAGTTTATCCCACTAATAGTTTACAATATGCAGCCTTATATCGTTACCTGGCCCCGTAAGTTTGGGGAATTACGATAGTCCGCTTAAGGAAAATTATAAAAATATAGTATGTTACATTTGTAGATTTTCCTCTGCCTTTCTTCCTTTATACAACACCCTTACGGCCCCCTGCGGCCGAGGCGTACGTAGCCCCCTGCGGCTGCGTACCCCTTATTATGTTCTTATACAGTCGTCCTGTTTTCACGTGCTCCTCCCCCTTATACACTTGCCGTGGCCGGCGTCCTCCGTGCGCAGCCACGTTCCCCGTTTCGCCTTTCCTCGATCAACTCGTTTACCGTTTATCTCCGTTTCCACTCCCTTACCATAGTTCTCTTCCCCACCACTCTCAAAACTAATATGCCTCGTGCTTGCGATATCTTATGAAAACCCTACTGGTGACGTCACCGATCTCGTAGAGCTACTGGTAAGTTCTTCGTATATTCTTTAAATCCAAAATACACCTGCAATCTACCCCCGTTAACCCCACAGCTGTCTTCCTGTCACTCCTGGAACAAGGTAATCAAATCAACAATATAATCGGACTGCGCACGCTGCGTCGCCTCACGTGTGATACGCCCCTCGACAGGAGGGCTTAACCAGCCAATTATCTTCCGTATTGGGCAACTAACTAGCTACCGCCTACAGGGAAACGTCATCTACCTATCGAGAGTCTTGCTCGAACAATAGGGATCCTCATCTACTCATTGATCAATAAATGCCAAATCGTAGGAAACCACACACACACACACCCTTACACGTAGTCGCGACCTAGGCCAATCAGTTTCTACGAGCTGCCGCACGTGATGTTTTCGTGCTCCGCCCCCTTCTCTCGCGTTACGTAGCCAACTGCTCTCGCGCTTGTTCAACTACCATTCATTCTATTTCTAACACTAAATTCTCAAACCTTCGCCGTTCACCTGTGCAACACCTCCCGCCTCCCGTATTTAATTCCTCCCCCCTCCCTCACAATTTCACATTGTTTGTTGTGCGTGGCATGCTCACCAAGTTCTCTTGATGCGGGGCCGCTCGACTGCGCGCACCCCTCCGAACGGCTCGTCACCTCCCCTCGTCTGGACCACGTCTGGACACTCGCCAACCGCGGGCGGGATACTTCTCAACCGGCTCCCGAGGGCCAATATCCGGATTGCGCTGTCCGGTCTTCTCGCAGTTCCGCGATGGTCCTGTAGTCCTCAGAAGGGGGCGACGGCAGAGGGGGCCGCGCCGCCGGGCCTCCTCGCAACTGGAGTGCTTGGAAAAAGTAAAAAATAAAAATGCTGATCTTAAACAGATCTCAGCAGTGCCTCCAACTTGTCGGGGGGAAATTCTGCCGGGGTCGGCCGGGCCGTCCGCAGACCTCCGGGCAGGGAGGCCCCAACTCCTCCCGTATATCCCAAAAGAGAGAGAGTATGAGACACACACAAGAAGCAAGGTGACTCTGCTGTTTATTAAACACAAACGGCAGGGATGGGTCAAGGATCATACGCGTCTGACCTGACACACACACAATCGTGGGGCTCGCAGGCCCTTTTTACTGTAGTATGACGCGCTACCTGCGTCACTTTAGAAAGTTAACAAAAAACCTATCGCCACTCTTAATTGGTTGCTCGAGTGGTAGGGTTAGTATAGCATATGTATAGAGAATAATATGAGTGGACGAGGGTTAGTCAGGTGATATATCTGGGTTGTCCCTACAATTAGATACATGAGAATTGTTACATGAAGACTCCTAATGATTGGTTGATGTTAATGGCGTCAGTGATAAGAACCCCATGTTCTGATTGGTGCGCCCGTGAGCTTCCCAGCCTGGGACCATCGCTGTTCCCAGCTCTCGGTGTACCTGCAATGTGCAACAATGTTTCACTATGGGTGCATGCAGACAATGTGAAGACTTATTCATGAGCTGGACGGCCGACTACTCCCACTGTCGCAGATGTCCATTGATCCTTTCAAGTGTATCTGCCTGTGTCTTGTAACGAGGGATCCAGACGCCTCCTTCCTCCTGGGCTTGGCATCTCGACAGGTTCGGCTTGGTCACGTGAGGTGGGACTGTGTTTGAGGCAGAATTCTGCACAATTAATATTGTTTTTTCCACTGTGTGCCTGGTTTAATTGCAGGTGCGACTTTGATGTTGGTGCACGGCGTGCGAGGTTGCAACATCGTGCCCTTGATGGTCTGCTTTTGGAATGTGGGTTTGCAACATTACGACCTTGGCTGTCTGCTTTCGCCAGGATCATTCTGCAGGATCAGCAACCTGACTCTTGCTCTGTTAACGTCCACGGGAGCTCTTGCTTGCGGCCTACTTAGGCCTGGTGTATAGGTGGAACCGTTTGGTGCACAGGCGCTTTAGGTTATAGTCTCATATTGTCTTATGACCAGTATCGTGTCTTCGTTATAATTCTCATTATGGCACCTAGGTTTAGAAGAAGCGTAAGCAAGCTCTTTAGATAAGTTCATGGTGCGTCTTGCGTTTCTGCATTTTGAGAGCCTAAGTGAAAAATAATAAAGATGCACGTCTGTGAGTATGTCTGTTGCCTACGTCATAGCACTGAGTATATTCTTCGTGTAGATCGGTGCGGGAGTGTCCAGTGTGTATGTTGGCACAGGTGTGCTATCCGTTGGCTAGGTCGTCATGGCATCTCTAACGACATATAGTTTTAGTCTAGTTGATCCATGCCGCAGGCATCGGCATGGGCAGGGCGGGCTGCTGGGCAGGCAGATGGACACATCCTTATGTTCCTGTACCAGGGTATCTGGTCATCTGGTAGATGGGCAAACTCTTCTCGTGGCGGGTGCTTGGGCCGTGAACCTTTAGGCCAGGCGCGAGAGGGGGAAGATGGGAGCCTGTTTTTCCATTTTCCCACTTCAGTGTGTCCCAATTTTGAATATAAAACCATACTTTTAAGGAAATAGCAAAACTGTACAATTTGTAAAGTACTTTTATTTCACAATAAATTCTCTGAGAACATGCAGCGATTGCCATATTCAAGCAAAAGTGTAATTTCTTTCTTCGTTCTCGATCCACAAATGTTTATGGTGAGTCACAAGGTGTTCCTTTTGGGTATAAGAAGCGCATTAGACACACTGTGAATCGCAAGCCTTTGGCATCAGCTTGGAGCTAGGCCATCGTAAACGATGTCAGGTTGCTCCTTATCGCTGGTACCACGTAAGGGCATATCGGCCCATGGCGATCATCCCAAAAAAGAGCCACTGTGATCCACCCATTCATGTGTATCTGCAGCTGGCGGTTAAAAAAAAAGTCAGTTGGTATCTGGAATCGATGACAATCGCAGAAAGACAGGATGTAGCTGTTTAAAAAAGATAACGGAAATGTGTCTCAGTAGCTGATCTTTATCACAGTTTATCATTTTAACCATTAATTTGGCCCTGTGTTACAACTATTGATGAACACGGACGTGAAACAATGGGAACACAGAGAAAACAATGTGGAAAGCACTCTTCAATTTGCTTCAGAAGTTAGTGCTATGGAGTATGGGGAAGAACCGGGGACCCGAGAGCCTAAGAAAACGTTTGGAGTCTGATGGGACTCAGCCACTAATCACGTTATTTGTAGCGGTCAAAACAGTGGATGGTAAACAGACATTGCCCTGATCTGAGGAAGGCACTAGGAGTGTGCCGAAACACGTGTTTCAAAACAGTGGATGGGTAAGCTAGATTTACCCATTTGGGATCTTTCCAATAAGTTAATCAATGCAACTCCGTGATTTCGACTATTGACTCAAATATTCCCATTTCTCCTTTTTTTCTATATTTTCAACTACCCCTCACTCCCACCTCCACACTCCTCCAAATGATTTTTCGACTTCTGACTGGTATGTGTCAACTACTTTGGTTTGGTTTACAAATGGGTCTATGCATTTAATCTATGTTGCTTATGTTTATAAATGAATGTCTCAATTTGTCATGTATTTTTACTTTTTGTTTTGGGGAATTTGCGAAATATATGAATTCAATATGCTTTGTGCTCCTCTGTAATTGTAACGTTTATGATTTTCTATTTGCTAAATTTCCAATTTTATGTTGTATCATTAATACTTAGTAAACAGACATTGCCCTGATCTGAGGAAGGCACTAGGAGTGTGCCGAAACACGTGTTATCAATAAGGGCCATCAATAAATTTATTTTCTTTATGACTAAGTGTCCAAAACTTTGAAATACATTTGTGGCGCAATTAAGAGATGTGTGCATCCCCCAAGTACTTTTATTTCACAATAAATTCTCCGAGAACATGCAGCGATTGCCATATTCAAGCAAAAGTGTAATTTCTTTCTTCGTTCTCGATCCACAAATGTTTATGGTGAGTCACAAGGTGTTCCTTTTGGGTATAAGAAGCGCATTAGACACACTGTGAATCGCAACCCTTTGGCATCAGCTTGGAGCTAGGCCATCGTAAACGATGTCAGGTTGCTCCTTATCGCTGGTACCACGTAAGGGCATATCGGCCCATGGCGATCATCCCAAAAAAGAGCCACTGTGATCCACCCATTCATGTGTATCTGCAGCTGGCGGTTAAAAAAAAAGTCAGTTGGTATCTGGAATCGATGACAATCGCAGAAAGACAGGATGTAGCTGTTTAAAAAAGATAACGGAAATGTGTCTCAGTAGCTGATCTTTATCACAGTTTATCATTTTAACCATTAATTTGGCCCTGTGTTACAACTATTGATGAACACGGACGTGAAACAATGGGAACACAGAGAAAACAATGTGGAAAGTACTCTTCAATTTGCTTCAGAAGTTAGTGCTATGGAGTATGGTCAACTCGAAATGGGATGCGGAGGCTGACGCTACAATCAGGGAGGAAGCTAAGGGCAAGAAGAACACATAGAGAGGATTTTGATTAAATATTAGCGTTGAATTATGTATTTGTGGAACCTGGGTGAACCCACTAGTGGACTACACGCATCTCGGTGCTGGACTGCCCATGTGCCCAGGTCAAAGCCAAGTACACACACAAGGTGTAATTGCATGTTGTTGCAATATGCCACAAACAACAACCGAGTACAATGTAAGCCAGCAATAATGGTTGGCAAATGATAAGTTGATTCGTTTGTCTATAAAATCGTCAAAAGTAAAACGTACATAATATTCAGCATTTCCATTCTATCGGCGTAACGCAGACACTCCGTTCAGGTCAACAAATTTATATAAAATCAAATTACATGTTCCTCTGTCCAGTTTTGGAATGGTGAACCTTATCATTTTTTAAAGTGTTAGATCCCTCCCTTCATGCATTCCTTTTGAAATCCTGCTTTTGTTTCAAGGTCGAAAAACAATTGAACCGTATACTGTGTACGATGCGTAGGTTTGCTCAGCTCGGGAAACAAAAATTCAACGGGGCTGACCTTAACTCAGAATGGGAGTCAATAGCCCTTCAGACCACAGTGGCATTCGAAATATTTTTGAAAAACATATGAATTGTTTGCTACCATTCACCAATGCGGGCGACATTTCTACGGATTTACTTTGTTCCTCTGGAGAACTTCACACTCTCGCAGCAACTCCCACAGCCAGGCCACACCGCCTGTCAGCTCTGCCCATGTCCTCTTCACACGGCAAATCATGTAAACATTTTTCAAAGGAGCAAGTCTCGAACCCTGACAAAATGTACTTGTATGAGAATGTCCGAGCAAACCCTGCTGCAACTCCCTCTGGCCAGGCCGCGGTCCCCTGACCCCATGACCGTAGTTATATATTAGATGCCTATAATTTGCACACGAGTGTTTGTACTATCCCACTTTCGGTCACTAGCGAGATGAACAGTGTGGGGGTGTTGGCACCTTACAAATACAGACACGTAGTAAATACGTAATAGTAATGCTGCAAGCTAACTGGATTCACACATGGTAAACTATTACTTGGTAAGAAAACCTTCACAACAGTAGGTATAATCTACCACGCAGGAGCCACAACCAATGCAGGTCACTACACTGCATATATAAAAAAGAAGTGTGGATGGGTCAAATATAATGATACCAACATTACTGTAAAACAGAGAATGAGAAGGTCTGCGACCTACCTCACTAAGGCCCACCATACATCTTCCTCTCTCCACCTGCTAAAGACAAAAAACAAAACTATTGTCCCATATTGCCCTAGGTACTAAACCAGAACAAATAACCTTTGCAAGTGTTCCAAATATGCCAACAAAGTAGGGGCACTGACATACCCCAAATGTAAAGCACCACAGTGCAAAACAACTACATGTGGAATGTTCAACCTGCCCATATCTCCACAAACTTGTACAATTCCCTGCACATTGAAACCAGGCACAGTGCTCCACACCACCACCACTCCTTTAACATCAAAATTGTTTGCCACATTCCTACATTTAGCATACTGATCCAAACCATGCACACACATATCTCCAACCACCAGCACCCTGACTTTCTCCACTTCTGCCATCTTCACTACACACAGCCTCTTTCAACACAAGCCACAACCTCAACATTTGATTGGCTGATTCCTACAGTCCCCTTTCCATGCTGGATTTGCTGAGAAATCCCGGATGTTGCACGCCCTGTCCGCAGACAGCTGCAGAGCCCTTTTACGCAGTACATGTACAGCTCTTCTAGGAATACATATAAACAGAGTAACTGCCACTTACCTTGTATAAACTGTAAAATAAACTTATTGTCAGTTCTCCCATCTGCTATAATGAAGTGTCAGTTGCAAACCTGTCTGCTCTCCAAATTCTTGTTTACACACACAGCTATCTAAAGAAATGTTATTTCATATTAAAAGATAGGAGAAATAACAGTATAATTATGAAAAAGACTGTCCAGTTTGTTATACAATTACACACAGCCAGGATGAGTACATGCATCTTCATTTATGCACACACAGACAATATCATTAGAAAGTCTCCCCGCTCAAACAACACCACTGCCTCTATATGAAATCCTTCTGCTTTATTTCCCACACCTTCACAAATGCATACATTGCATGCTTTTCTGTACCATCTCTGCCATTTAGCCTGTAAAAATAGCAAAAGATGCATATGATTATTTCTACTATCTTTTGAAATCCAATAACATAACATTAAAAAAACAAGTGTGCTCCATATGTTTTACTATTATACTCATTTGTAAAACATATTCAACTAACAGATTGTAAATAAAATATACAGGATGCACATAGGCAAAGGAAAGTGCATGTGCATACTATGCGCAGTTGTAAGAAAACACTACTAATACAAAAAAAGCATTGTCTACATTAACAAAAGTGCTATAAACACACATATTCACTAACGTCTTTCTTTTACAATTGCAGTGAAGACCACTCTCCTGAAAAGCAGCAGCGTCTGAAGTACGAACAAGGACTTAGAAGAAACCTACTGTTTCCATACAAAAAAGTAAGTACAATACTAAAATAGTGTTCTAACTGTTACTCAAACACACTAGCATTTTATTATTGTAGAACAAACAAGTGTATTAACCCTTTACCATTAGATGTAGTATTAGTGCTTCCCCTTACAAGTTGCATACTTTATATTGTCATCTGAAGCCCAGTATAGTAACACACAAATACAAGAATAGCCTTCCCAACTTGATGTAGTTGCACATTGCACAATCGCACACCTCCACAATCATCCTTACCATCATACTAGACACTCATGCACAAAGCACGCATACACTGCACAACAGCCCAACCCACACTTTCTTTTTTTCTCCAACAGACCCCAAAGAATGCCTACCAAAAAGAAACTCCATAGAAAGCAGCGCAGAAATACAGTGAATCAAAATAAAAGTGTCCAAAATAGGCATCCATCTCTAGCAGATTTTGTACAAAATGTTCAAACAAAACAGCTAATACAAACATTAAGTGAAACAAAACAAGCTTCCAGTACAGAAACTTTGCCTCCTCTATCAAAATGTAAAACGAAACAGAAAGTGATTAACAAGACTTCAGCTACCACTACTGCTAACGTTACACCTATAAATATTGATGCAGTGGCAAGTAACCATACCAAAAAAATATTTTACAAAAAATGTTCTGCCACAGAGTCCTTCAGAACCTTATAAAAACAGGAGAGAAATCATGCACAACCCTTAAAAGCTACCGTAGAAAATTAATCATAGAAGCTCTCATAGACAGTGCAATCCTTCTCAAAAGGAAGTTATTTATTTTAGTTTTAAACAGAATGAAACCACTAACAAAACTAACTACTAAAGTACAAAAAAGACTTCTCAATAAACGGAATATCAACAAAAATTGCTTCTTAAACATCTGTGGAGGTGAATGGAATCACACCACGAGCACAGAACCATATTTTAATGAAGAAGCATATAAACAAAAGCAAACAAACCCAATTGCCATACATAGCAGTGGATGAGGGTATGAAAAACTTAATAACACCATTATGGAACAAGAAACTCTGATCACAAAAAATATCCCCAGAAAACTCAGTATCACCTCTCCATTCTATTGAACCAAAATGTCCAGTCTACAAATGGCCGTGCACATACATCAATGTGTAACATTGCCAAAGAATCTTTCAAATCTTTATGCCAGTTTCTCAATCAGTTTGTAAAAAGCAAAGACAAATTCAAAATGAAACTACTACAAAATAGGGATCCCGGTCCAGTGCGCAAATACACAGGACTACAAGGAAATTCATTAGCCTGCATTTCAGGACCTATTTACAAAAGCCCCTTCCATCATATCAAAATGATATCAACACATTATTCAACTATAAGAAATCTGGTCCATAAACGCTACTATGCTAAAAGTCCTGCTTTAGCACTAGCCAATTTAAATAACAATCTTCTACGTGGTACAGCAAAACAACTACTTGCGGAAATGGAGCATATCCAGAGAAAATATTTTGGAAGTGAAAGCCACTGAGAAAATGCATTAGCTTTACAACAAACTAGCAACTATTGTACAAATAACAACCTTCTATTAAACGCATACAAAAAGAAATACTAAAGTTTAAAAGTAACTCTGCTGAAGTACCAAACTGTGTGTATGGGTTGCCGCAGGACTTTTTATAAAAGTAGCACAAAAACTGGAGACATAACGTACAAAATAGAAGACAATGAAGATTCCAAATGGTTCCAATTAGCTCTCTACTTTATAGCAGAAAACAAATACGAATTTACTGAATATTAATCCTTTGCAATTACTGCACTGCAAAACTTGACAACAACCAAACACCTTAATGTGCTATCACAAATAACTTGGAATTATTCAATCTACCAAAACCCCTGCAACAACTACATTTATATGAGAGCATCATAATTCAAACAGTGCACCCATTTCAAGCAATAATTCGCCATCAACAAAAAAACAGCAAAATTACCTCCCTCTGAATTAGTGAAAGGCATTTGTGGCAAAGTAGTTTATTTACCATTAGATCTCAAGGAAAATGTACACACTCTAGGAGTTCAAGGGCCAATAGATCAATCTTTAATTGTCTTAGTAAATGGCGTACCTACAAAAGACAAAAATATTTGGCAACAACTCTTGGATTTACTTAAAGTCAGACAAGCCCTGCAATATCTAAAAAACAACAATGAATACTCCAAAGAAATTAATATTGAAGAAAACCTGAGAGAAACCATTGAAATAATTCAAGAGTCACCAGAAACGGGTCAATTTCAACTTCTAAATTCCATTTCAGCAACTTGTACAAAATGCAAAACATGGCAGATTATGTACTACCTGCAATTCAAATAATCGCTACACCTTACAGATACAGACACAAAGTAAATACGTAATAGTAATGCTTTTAGGTTACAATGCAGATGGTACCAAAAACAACTGTAAAGTGACTGGAATAACACATGGTCAAGTATCACTTGGTAAGAAAACCTACACAACAATAGGTATACTATACCACGCAGGAGCCACAACCAATGCAGGTCACTACACTGCATATATAAAAAAATAATTGTGGATGGTTCGAATGTAATGATAGTATCATTACTCGAAAGCAGAGATTACCAGCAAATCTTGTAAACGCTTACTTAATATTCTTAAAACCATAATTTTATACGTAATCTGTGTAGGAACATTTGCAAAACTTCAACTTCAAAACTGTGCACAGTTACAATACGCCAACATGTATCTAACTGCCCTAAGATTCTGCAACAAGCAAACAGATAAACAAATACCACTAAAATGTAATAAGAAATACACAGTTAGAATATGCCAACAGGTATCTGTGTATGAACATTTGCAAAACTTAAACTTCAAAACTGTGCACAGTTACAATACGCCAACATGTATCTAACTGCCCTAAGATTCTGCAACAAGCAAACAGATAAAGAAATACCACTAAAATGTAATAAGAAATACACAGTTAGAATATGCCAACAGGTATCTAACTGCCCCAAGATTCTGCAACAAGCAAACAGATAAATAAATACCACTAAAATCAACAAGAAATATACAGTTAGAATACGCCAACAGGTATCTAACTGCCCCAAAAATCTGCAACAAGCCAACAGATAGAAGATTAGCAAGAAACAATAAATAAACAGTAAAACAATGTAAGAAATATATTGTACCACAACATAGAAGTTTTTTTTTTTTAATCCAGCATGGATTTATTTTCCCACAGACCCAATGGGCCTCATTCCGAGTACGGCGCTAACCAATGGCGCTATTAACGCCTTGGTTGACGCCGTACCCGGACCGGCAGCGCCTTGGTGGTTGGCGGAATTACCGCCCCATTCCAAGGTTGGCGGGGCGGTAATTCCCCAATCCCCATTTACCCTTCCCCATTCCCATTCTTGCCCCATAGGGCATAATGGGAGTGGGGAAGGCGTCAATTACGCCACCGTAAATTACGGTGGCGTAATTAACATCAAGGTCCCTTAGCGCCATGGTATTTAACGCCTGCTAAAAGCAGGTGTTAAAAGCACCATGGCGCTAAGGGAACTCGGAGTATGGCGGTAAGGGATTACCGCCACCGCTCTCGTTAGCGGTGGCCGCTATCCCTTACCGCCATACTCGGAATGAGGCCCAATGATTTAGAAACAAACACAGAACCTGAGCAAATTGCGCAGTACACTGGTTTGAACTATAGTACTTGTAAAGTACTAAATAGGAGGGTCAAAACAATACAGAAATGTCTTTTATGCAAGGCAATAACTCATTATGAACTACCTACTCTAACATATGATCTTTTCTTTTAGCACAGAGATCGAAAAAGTATGTCTGGTCCAGTTACCCATGTCATGAAAAAACTGCTTACAACCACAAAAAACTCAACCAGTAAGTATAAAATAAATGGACTCACAAACGCCGCTGCAGAACACACCCATTCAAGCAAACATCTCACCATACACTACAATCCAAAATGTTTACTTCCAAAGGTATCTTATGACGTAGTCCTTGTTACAAACTCTACAGTCTTAACTTTTGGGTTGTGGATATTTGATGGGTTTTTGATTCTATGGGTGTGTTATGCTGCAGTGGTTGTGGCCAGGGGTTAGAGTCTTGGGTGCATTGCCGAAGGCATATGGCCTTCGGCCATGCACCCAAGACTCTAGGCCCTGAAGGCCCATGGCCTTCAGCCATGCACCCAAGACTCTAGGCCCAGGCCACAACCACCACAGCATAACACACCTATGCTACCAAACATTTTGACTGTGGTATGTGGGCTGCTTATAGGGGATATTAATTACAATCAATGCTCTACTAACAACCCAAAACCAACATTCTACTAAAGTAAAATAGCTACTAGTGCATTTATTATGTCCGTGGACAGCCGCAAAGACCGCGGACATGGCAAACACATCTGGGGCACCTGCCACCTAAACTAATACAGTATTTGACCCATTTCTTACTCCTCAACCCTCTCCAAGCACTCCTGCACACCAACACACTCCCCAAAATTGCACTTTGCCTCTGTTTGCCGCCACGCTGTGATTCAAGATGGCGGACGCATCGAAACAATGTGACGCACCCCACGCCTCACTCCAGCCAATTGGCAGACACGTTGCATGTCCGCGGACATGACGCAAGTCGATTAGCCAATCAGTGTGGCCGTGGGCCGTGTAATTCTACAACTTTCAAACCCACACTTTCTTTTTTCCCACAGACAGAACAGAAAAATAGAGAAGATAAGAATAAAAGCAAGCAATATAGTCATCCAGCTCTAAATCAATTTATAGAAAATATGAAAATATTCAAACAAAACTGCTAATAACATTACTCAACAAAATGAATCAAGCAACCGCTACAAAAGTAAAGCCCCTCTTCCAAAAACTAAAACAAACAAAAGTATACCTACGACTAAACCTAACACTATATCTAACAATGGAAACGTAGCCCCAGTAAAGCATTTCAAAAAATGTATTTTACAAAATATGTTCCACCAGAAAGTACTTCACAATCATATGAAAACAGCTGAAAAGTAATGCTCTACCCTTAGAAATTACGGCAGAACACTAATCCTCAAAGCTCTAATTGACAGTGAATTTCTGCTAAAAACAAAGATGTTTATATTAATTTTAAACAACATGAAACCACTAAATAAATTAATCAGTAAATTACAAAAAAGTACTTCTAAACATGCGCAATGTCATTATAGAAACCTTTTCAAACTTCTGTGGAGGTGAATGGATTCTCACAAGCAGCACAAAACCATATTTCAATGAAGAGGCTTATAAACAAGAACAAAAAAAACAATTGCCATACACAGTAATGGCCGAGTGTATGAAATGGTAGGAGACACCATTATGGCACAGGAAACCCTTATAGAAAAAACGTCCCCAATAAACTTTCAACCAACTGTTCCTTTTGCCCAAACAATCCGTTCAGTGTACAAATGGACATGCAGCTCAATGTGTAAGGGACGCCAACAATTATTCAAATCTTTGTGACAATTCATCAATCAGTATGTAAAACTAAAAGACAAAAGTACAATAAAAAATGTACAAACCATGGACTCCTGTCCAATGCGCAACTACACTGGACTGCGAGGACATTCATTAGCCTACATTTCGGGAACTGCTTGCAAAAGCACCTTCCACCACATCAAAATGTTAGCAACACACCATTCTACTATACGGAATCTTGTGCAGAGACTTTACTATGCTAAATGTCCTGCTTTACAACTGCAAAATTTAAATAACATACTCCTACATGGAACAGCCAAAGATCTCCTTCAACAAATACAGCACATCCAAAGTAAATATTTTGGAACTGAAGATTACTTAGAAAATTCGGTAACCTTAGAAAACATGCGTGCACACATATGAACACAAACCTCAATAGAGGACAATGAGGAATCCCAATGGTTCCGAATAGCTTTAGATTTAACAACAGAAAATAAATACAAAATAACTGACCCCTCAATAGTTTGCACCTACTGCACACAACGCTTGACAATAACCAAATGCCATCACATGCTGTCTCTAATAATTTAGAAATATTCCCACTTCCAAAGGCTATCCAACAACTTAACTTGTATGAGAGCATTATAATCCAAACAGTACACCCATTTCAAGCTATAATATGCCTTCAACCCAAAACAGCAACATTGCCTCCTCCTGAGTTACTAAAAGACACGTGTGGAAAGGCAGTATATTTGCAATTATATATTAAAGAAAATGTACACATTCTCGGAATACAATGGCCAATAGATCAATCTTTGATTATCCTAGTTAATGGTGTACCAACAAAAGACAAAAAATGTTGTCAACAACTAGTCAATTTAAACAAGGTTATACAAGCCCTACAATACATTAAAGAAAACAATGAATACTACAAAGGTATGAACATAGAGGAGAACTTAACAGAAACCACCCAATTCATTGAGGATTCACCACCAACTGGCCAATTTGAATGTGTAGATCCTATATCTGCAGCCATCATTTTGGATCAGTGTACAATTCACCCACTGCACTCTAAAGACACCATAGACGATGCATTAGAAACATATCAAATGCGTCAAGCTAAAGGATCTCCAATTAGCATATGGGAGAAAAGTATTGACACACGTTCTTTTCCTCTAATCTTTCCTATAGGAAAAGGCGGAAGATATGATGAACGACCCACACAAATTAGTGCATCAGAATATCGCTCTTTACGAATATATTCTGAATACCCCAGATTCAGACAAAACGTAGAATGCATTTTGCACCTCCTGTTTGAAAGTGAACTAGCACCTCTATGTTATGGAGCTGCACACACACATTTAAAACAAGCTTCAATTTTTCAAACTTGTCCACTACCCAACTGCTTCAAAAGATAAAAGACAAAGATGAGGTTTTGCAGTCAAGTATCACAAATCTCTTGGCAAACATCTGTGGTACAAAACAATACTGGTTCTGACATCACGCTGATGATGTATGTTGTATGCTAAGGAACCTAGGCCTACCCACATGGTTTGTTAAATTAAGTTGTGCAGAATATGCATGGGATGACTTGCACAACTTCTTACGCACGGCAAACAAAAAATAAAGAAGGAAAAGATATAAAACACGAGGAGAACTTCTCTTGACCCTGTTGATCTGTCAAGGTACTTTCACTAGCGCTTTATTGCCATGCTGCACTTCATCTGCAATAAAAGTATCCCTCCACTCGGAGAAGTAGAACACTACTTTTGGAGAAAAGAATGTCAATCTAGAAGAGGACCACATATCCACATGCTTTTGTAGATAAAAGATGCTCCGAAAATGTGGCTATGACAGTAATGCCACCATTTTACAGTTTATAGAAAATAGATAAGCTGCAACATCCCTTAAGAAAGCACACATAGTGACCGACCTACGTACACAAATCTTATGCTTCCAAAAACATAAGTGTGACAAATACTGCCGATGGAGATATAAAAACAAAGGGAAATACTATACCAAATGTCGCTTAGGCTTCCCTAGACCAGTTTGTGCAAAAGGACAAGTAAATAGCTTCATGTCCTCTGTTAGACACAGTGTAAAAGATGAATCGCCTAAAAACACAACGTTAAAAGGGCAGACGAAGCATCCAAGTATATCAATGATTATTTCCCGTACATGGCGCACAGGCCCCTAACCACGAAAATGCCTGTAAAACTCCCCGCACACCCCTCCGAATACATATACACCCCGGCGCAGGGAGTTTCACATGCGATTGGCCCTGTGCGAGCGGGGTACGTGTATTACTGGGGTTCGCAGGAAGTTTCACACGCGATTGGCCCTGTGCGAGCTGGCTACATGTATTACTGGGGTTCGCGGGAAGTGTCACATGTGATTGGCCCTGTACGAGGCGGGGTACGTGTATTACTGGGGTTTGCAGGAAGTTTCACATGCGATTGGCCCTGTGCGAGCGGGGTACGTGTATAACTGGGGTTCGCGGGAAGTTTCACACGTGATTGGCCCTGTGCGAGCGGGGTACGTGTATCACTGGGGTTTGTGAGAAGTTTTCCACGCGATTGGCCCTGTGTGAGCGGGTTACGTGTATCACTGGGGTTCGCGGGAAGTGTCACACGCGATTGGCCCTGTGCGAGCGGGATACGCGTATTACTGGGGTTTGCGGGGAGTTTCACACGCGATTGGCCCTGTGCGAGTGGGGTATGCATATTTCTGGGGTGCGTGTGAAGTTTCACACTCGATTTTGCTGTCAGAGCGGGTTACGTGTATTTCTGGGGTGCGTGTGAAGTTTCACACGCGATTTTGCTGTCAGAGCGTGTTACGTGTATTTCGGGGGTGCGCGTGAAGTTTCACACGCGATTTCGCTGTCAGAGCGGGGCATGTGCATCCAGTAGGGTGCACGGGGAGTCCCACATGAGAATTGGCTGTGTTGGGTCCTCCCAGGTGTCCCCTCTACACCCTCCACGGCCCCTGCAGGCAGCCCACACCACAGGGGACTACCCTGCACCCCTGGTCATGTCCCGCAGGCAGCCCATCCACCATGGGCATGCCCCCCAGCCAAGCCACATATCAAGTTGCAATATGATCACCAACTCATGTCCCCCAGCACCCCCACCCCCCAGCAGTGAGGGGCACCTGCCAGCAGGCCCCACTCATGTCCCCCTGCACCCCCACCCCCTAGCAGTGAGGGGCACCTGCCGGCAGGCCCCCACTCATGTCCCCATGCACTCCCACCCCCAGCAGTGAGGGGCACCTGCCAGCAGGCCCCCACTCATGTCCCCCTGCACCCCCACCCCCCAGCAGTGAGGGGCACCTGCCAGCAGGCCCCCACTCATGTCCCCCTGCACCCCCACCCCCCAGCAGTGAGGGGCACCTGCCAGCAGGCCCCAACTCATGTACCCCTGCACCCCTACCTCCCCCAGCAGTGACGGGCACCTGCCAGCAGGCCCCCACTCATGTCCCCCTGCACCCCCACCCCCCAGCAGTGAGGGGCACCTGCCAGCAGGCCCCCACTCATGTCCCCCTGCACCCCCTCCCCCCAGCAGTGAGGGGCACCTGCCAGCAGGCCTCAACTCATGTCCCCCTGCACCCCCACCCCCCAGCAGTGAGGGCACCTGCCAGCAGGCCCCCACTCATGTCCCACTCATGTCCCCCTACACCCCCACACCCCAGCAGTAAGGGGCACCTGCCAGCAGGCCCCCACTCATGTCCCCCTACACCCCAACCCCCCAGCAGTGAGGGGCACCTGCCAGCAGGCCCCCACTCATGTCCCCCTGCACCCCAACCCCCAGCATTGAGGGGCACCAGCCAGCAGGCCCCCACTCATGCCCCACTCATGTCCCCCTGCACCCCCACCCCCAGCAGTGAGGGGCACCTGCCAGCAGGCCCCCACTCATGTCCCCCTGCACCCCCACCCCCAGCAGTGAGGGGCACCTGCCAGCAGGCTCCCACTCATGTCCCCCTGCACCCCAACCCCCCAGCAGTGAGGGGCACCTGCCAGCAGGCCCCCACTCATGTCCCCCTGCACCCCCACCCCCTAGCAGTGAGGGGCACCTGCCAGCAGGCCCCCACTCATGTCCCCCTGTACCCCACCCCCAGCAGTGAGGGGCACCTGCCAGCAGGCCCCCACTCATGTCCCACTCATGTCCCCCTGCACCCCCACCACCCAGCAGTGAGGGGCACCTGCCAGCAGGCCCCCACTCATGTCCAACTCATGTCCCCCTGCACCCCGACCCCCCAGCAGTGAGGGGCACCTGCCAGCAGGCCCCCACTCATGTCCCCCTGTACCCCACCCCCAGTAGTGAGGGGCACCTGCCAGCAGGCCCCCACTCATGTCCCACTCATGTCCCCCTGCACCCCCACCACCCAGCAGTGAGGGGCACCTGCCAGCAGGCCCCCACTCATGTCCAACTCATGTCCCCCTGCACCCTGACCCCCCAGCAGTGAGGGGCACCTGCCAGCAGGCCCCCACTCATGTCCCCCTGCACCCCCACCCCCTAGCAGTGAGGGGCACCTGCCAGCAGGCCCCCACTCATGTCCCCCTGTACCCCACTCCCAGCAGTGAGGGGCACCTGCCAGCAGGCCCCCACTCATGTCCCACTCATGTCCCCCTGCACCCCCACCACCCAGCAGTGAGGGGCACCTGCCAGCAGGCCCCCACTCATGTCCAACTCATGTCCCCCTGCACCCCGACCCCCCAGCAGTGAGGGGCACCTGCCAGCAGGCCCCCACTCATGTCCCCCTGCACCCCCACCCCCCAGAAGTGAGGGGCACCTGCCAGCAGGCCCCCACTCATGTCCCACTCATGTCCCCCTGCACCCCCACCCCCAGCAGTGAGGGGCACCTGCCAGCAGGCCCCGACTCATGTCCCCCTGCACCCCCACCCCCCAGCAGTGAGGGGCACCTGCCAGCAGGCCCCCACTCATGTCCCCCTGCGCCCCCTCCCCCCAGCAGTGAGGGGCACCTGCCAGCAGGCCTCAACTCATGTCCCCCTGCACCACCACCCCCCAGCAGTGAGGGGCCCCTGCCAGCAGGCCCCCACTCATGTCCCCCTGCACCCCCACCCCCCAGCAGTGAGGGGCACCTGTCAGCAGGCCACCACTCATGTCCCACTCATGTCCTCCTGCACCCACACCACCCAGCAGTGAGGGGCACCTGCCAGCAGGCCCCCACTCATGTCCCACTCATGTCCCCTTGCACCCCCACCCCCCAGCAGTGAGGGGCACCTGCCAGCAGGCCCCCACTCATGTCCCCCTGCACCCCAACCCCCAGCATTGAGGGGCACCTGCCAGCAGGCCCCCACTCATGTCCCCCTACACCTCCACCGCCGAGCAGTGAGGGGCACCTGCCAGCAGGCCCCCACTCATGTCCCCCTGTACCCCACCCCCCAGCAGTGAGGGGCACCTGCCAGCAGGCCCCCACTCATGTCCAACTCATGTCCCCCTGCATCCCCACCCCCCAGCAGTGAGGGGCACCTGTCAGCAGGCCCCCACTCATGTCCCCCTGCACCCCCACCACCCAGCAGTGAGGGGCACCTGCCAGCAGGCCCCCGCTCATGTCCAACTCATGTCCCCCTGCACCCCCACCCCCCAGCAGTGAGGGGCACCTGCCAGCAGGCCCCCACACATGTCCCCCTGCACCCCCACCCCCCAGCAGTGAGGGGCACCTGCCAGCAGGCCCCCACTCATGTCCCCCTGCACCCCCACCCCCTAGCAGTGAGGGGCACCTGCCAGCAGGCTCCCACTCATGTCCCACTCATGTCCCCCTGCACCCCCACACCCCCCAGCAGTGAGGGGCACCTGCCAGCAGGCCCCCACTCAAGTCCCCCCACACACTCACCCACCCAGAAATGACATGCCTATCTCATGACACAAACCAAAAGTCAACTATGTACATCAACACATGTCCGTCACACACACACACACACACACACACACACACACTGGTTGCCATTGATTGAGTAAACCCACATGTTGACATGCATGAACCCAATGAGCGAATCCCACACATTGAAGTAAAACATCCAAATGTATTAATATGAAAATCAATGTAAAGAAATGAAAGCATAAAATAATGGCAAACATGAAATTAAATGCATGTCCAATTGAAAAATAATGAAATCCCAAATAAATCCCAAGTAATCCAAAAGAAAAATGGCCAAAACTCTCTGTCCACCAAACCAAATCCAAATGAAACGCAAAAAGGTAAATCCATTGAGCCATGGTGAAATAAAACAAAAAAGTCCAAATAAATCCAACGTCCAACTATGTACAATCCAATTTTCAAGGGTCCATGAGCCCAACGAAATAAATGAAACATATCTAATAACTTACCTAACAAAAAAACTATATACAAAAGTGTGGGGCATAGTCCAAAAGCCCCAAAAGAAAAATAAAGAAAAGGAAACCTAACACTATAAACTATTTACAATGGCGCCGGGCAAGTCCTGCGGCTCACTCAGTGATGTTTGCGGCCAGGGCATCATGGAACTCCATGTCTACTTGCTGGAGGCGGGCCTCTGTCCTGGCCCCGAGGTCTCGCAGGGAGGCACTCATTGCCTGTTCTAACTCCCTGCGAGTCGCCTCGAGGCACTCTGCCCGCCTCAATGCCCGACGCCTGGAGAACTCCGCACTGACCATGGTGAGCCACGCCTCTTCCGCCCGCCGCCGCTCCGCACCTATACGCTGGCCCAACCGCAGCAACATGGAAGACACACCCACTCCAGGATCCTCCTGCTCTCTGGCCGATGCCTGCCCCCCTGATGTCGATGGCCCCTAGCCATCATTGCTCCCACCTAGAGCCTGCTCCTGCTGCTGCTGCTGTCCATGTGCCCTGTCCGATGATGCCTGCACATCCTCCATCAGCTGGTCTCCAGTTGTGGTGCCCACACCTGCTGGACCGCCGACTCCCGACTGTGGCAGGAATGGGATCTCCACCAAGCTGGCTGTGTTGGTCAGGCCAGGTCCAGAGGGGGCCCTGGTGGAATCTGGGCTGGAAGACGGCAGGGAGAATGACTGGTGCATAGTCTCCACAGAGGAGGAGAGGTCCGCCAGAGTGCACGTCACATGTAGGAACCCACCGACCAGGGCCCCTCCCAACAGTGCCACGTCGCGACGCTACTGTTCGTAATGGCGTGCGTGCTCCACCCAGGAAGAACGCACGTCATCACGAATGTCACGCGTGTGCAACGCGACACCAATCAGGACAGAGCCCACACAATCATGGGACCCCTCGTCCGCAGGTAGTGGAGAGGCAGATGACATGGCACTCTCCCCTACCTGCGGATGGGCCTGGACGGGGCATCCTTGCTGGTGCATGGTGGTGCAGTGACAGGGTCAAGGACAGCGACATGCACAGGCACCTCCGCAGTCACCTGTGCTGCCTCCTGACCCTGGCCCTGGACTGCACCACTTGCACCAGTGGTACTACCCCCAGAAGGCCCCATGTGCGGCTCAGTAGCGGGCTCCTCCTCCTCTGTGGAGACCACCAACCTGGATGTCTCCACACCGTCTTCCACCATTGCAACCCCCTGTGGGGGCTCACCCGGCCCTTCCGCCACAGCCATAGTGGCAGACGCGGATGATGGCAAGTCCTGGGAGGGTGGCTGGGCCTTGTGTCGCCGCCCGGTGGAGGCATCTCTGCCGCTTGGCTCCACAGCGCCGTCTCCACCCTCTTGTTCACTTGACGCTGCATAGAGGGAGACATAGAACACAAGCATCAGGATACAGTACAATATTCCCCTAGACAGGAAGCAATAACACATGAGTGGCACTGTCAAACATCACTTCCATCCTGTCCCTCCACAACACATGGGTGAATGCACGCAACACACATGCAGAAACAGGCATGGCGCCTGCAATCAACATCAGCATCCATGTACAAGTGCCTCTATTAACCAAAATGTTGCCTTCAAACTCACATGCATCATGGCTCACACTGATCCCATGCACACACATTACCGGAGGGTCATGCATCATGGCTTGTACACCACAGACACAGTGGATAGACACAGTGGATGCATCGGTGACCACACTGCATGAGTGAATCTACACATCATCACGGACATGTGTCGTGCATCCACAGTGTTTCAAAGTCACACACACACACTTCTCAGACACACACACATGTGCACCATACATGTACATGACAGCAGCACCCATCCGTCACACCCCCTCCATGTCCAAGAACAGAGACTGGCATGCTTTCATTTGTGCATTTCGCATACAGCTCCCCATTTTGCATTGTAACACATGCACCAACCATGTGGTTCACACATTACTGGTCTCACATGTATGACCATGATGTCCCTGCACACACACATCCATACATGGCCTATGTCACACATACAGGCAAGTATCAGACTACCAGCACACTGCAACATGCCCTGTCTCACACAGCAATGTTTGGCCACTTACCCCTAAACTCCAGACGGGTCTTCTTCTGAAGGATCTGGGCGTGGAGCCCTGGGCATACGCGTTCCAGGACCCTCATCTGGATGTCACTCGTGCTGACTCGGTCCCCCTCCGTGAGGCACCGGGCCTTGTAGAGGGTCCTGGACCTGAAGTCCTCCCAGCGCTTCTTGACCTGCTTGATGTCGCGGGTTGCCACCCCCTCCTCGTTGATGGCAACCACTACGTCGTCCCAGATCCTATCCCGTCCTTCCTTTTTGGCGCGTGATGTTCCGAAGAGGGCATCAAAATGCCCCAGGACATGCTCCACCAGGACACCAACTTCCTTCTCACTGAAGCTGGGGGCCCTCTGCCTCTCTGGCTGGGGGTCACCAGTGGATTCAGATGGTGTTTGCCCCAACATGGCGACCCCCGAGGCAGACGTGGGTGGGCAACTGGGTCCTGGGGCTGGGCTGTGGAGCGATGATATCCCAGTCGGGAGTCTTCTGTTCCATCAGGGGTGGACACAGCAACTGGAACCCTGGCTGACGTGCAGGCACCAAATAGCAGGGCACGTGGGCAGCAGGCAGGCAGGCAGCAGCAGATGGCAGGTGGGAGCGTGCTCGGGGCTCTGGAGGGCAGTAATTCGGCCTTCTGGGCAGGAGCGTGGTCTTCCGTGTGTTGTTGCGTGGCCAGCTTGATACGGAGTGATTTGGCATGTGAAAAAATTGCACTTCAGTGTGTAATTCGAGGAAAGGCCCTTAGCACATAAGCACGTCTGTTACGCTACGCACGCGAGTGATTCCCTCATGACGGGTGCATGGTGAATCAGCACGTGAAGACACAGCATGTATGCGAATTCATTGGACCAAAGGCCCTTAGCACGTCTGTGGCGTTTCCCTCAACACGGGTGCATGTTCATTGTACACGTGCAAAAACTGCACGTCCGAGGCGCGTACACGCTGTAACGTTGTACATGTGGGCCGGTTTAAAAGGTACATGTAGGACGCCATTTTCTTGTACGTGCTTTTCATGGAGAGCGAGTGGGTGAATTTTGTACTTCTTGTCGGTTCACACGCGATTACTTCACAGCGTTTCGAGTTCATACTCCCTGTTACCTCTGACAGCGTTCTATTTTTTTGTTGGGCCTGTTTCACTTCTTCTTTTGTCCTGTTTCCTCAGACAGCGTACAATTCTTAGTTTGGTGGGGGTGTTACCAACGTGCACACGCGCGTCTTTTTCACATTCTTTTTCCAGGCATACGGTGAGTCGAGCACGTATTTACCAACTGTGCTTGCCCCGTGTGTCGCGTACCCCTTCAGAGGTCATTGTAGGCTGCGTGTATTACGCGTACGCTTATTTTTGTGTTTCTGGGTGCCACAGCGTAGTGCGGGTTCATTTTTCCACGCACGTGGTCTACGAGGGGTTGCGTGCACGTTAATTTTTGACCCCAGGGGTCGCAGACAGCCTTGCTAGAGCACTAGGGTACGAATTCCATCTAGTACCTTACCCCTTTCACCCCCAATTGCCCAGGACAATAGTTTACTGCTACTCCCATACGCACAACAACATCAGTGCCATGGTTGGGAGGCGACCAAGCGGTAAGGGAGGCAAAGGTGGCCGACCTTCAAAAGGTGGGGCTTGGTGGGCGCGGTAAGGGACGTGGCCAGGATTTGCAGGGTGCCCCTAGACCCCCATGCGTGGAGGACCAATCAGGGACACCCATGCCCCCCATGGTTGTGGGAAACGTAGCTGACACCATCCCAGCTCAGCCCTTGTTGGACCGGCCCATTGTGGTACCTGAACCGGCACAGGATGACTCCCAGGCTGACTTCCAGGTCAGCAAGTCTAAGCCACGTGTGGCGGTGCAAGGTGTTGTCACCAGGCCACGTGGATCTGGAGCAGCAATGTCATCTGCTGCCCCAAGTAGGCAGGGTGGGGAGGCTGCAGGGGCAGCTGCAGCTCTATCCACCCCAGCTCTGAGGCTCCCAGCCGGGACAGTGTCGGTCCAGGGCCATCAAACCGACGTTGCCCCTGCCAACATCACCCTGCTGCCAATGCCTGCACCAAGACCTATGGTCATTGTGCCTTCGCACACTCCTAGTACACAGTCCACCGGCGCTTCTGCCCCTACTGACCACAGCGGCGTAAGCCACTCAGGATCCGCACCACTTTTGAAAAAGAGGTAGAAGGGTGCTCTGGCACTTCAGGCTGAGACCCCAGACACGGCTACACACTCCGGCACGTCAAGGAAGCCTAGCTTTAATGACGCCAAACTTGATGCACTTGTGGCCTATGTGTCGGCACATATCCGCAAAATGGTGGTGACTGCAGGGTAAAAGACCACACCTGGTCAACGTAGGACACACTGGCAGCCCATCGCGTACCGCATAAGTGCCCTCGGATTTGGGAGGCACACAGCTGATAATTGCTACAAGCGGTGGAATGACCTGAAACGGAGAGCAAAGAACAAGCTGGCCTCAAATCATGCCTCTACTCTGGTGAATGGCGGTGGGTCTCCACCAGAAGACAACCAACTCACTGAACATGAGTCTGTTGCTGGAACCTTTGTCACAGAGGAACAGATCCAAGGCGTCGGAGACCTACCTGATTACGACGCATTGTCTGGTGAGTGCCCATGCATGTGTGTGTAATCCATGTATATGTTGTTTGGGTGACGGATTCTGATTGAGTGCCAGGTGAGTGTGTGTACTCCTGAGTGGTATGGGTCACCCATGTGCTTCCTCCAATACATTCACGTGCCTTGGATTTGGGTATGACAGTATTCCTTCTGCCCACAGTAGCCAATTAGCCCCACATTACTGCAGTTTCCCTTGAACTGTCATCTTGCAACAACATTGTTCTGATTTTTTCAGTGTTCATTCAGGCTGATTGTTTTAATTCTCCCATTTTTGCAACGCATGTTTCAGCCCTAATGCCACATATGTGACATGCTTCTGTCATTGTTTACACCCCACATTGGGCCACAATTGTTACCTGGTTATGTGAATGATTATACCATTCAGGGCGATAGAGTATTGGCCTGCTCAGATTAATTTTTGGGGCCTGTTTGAATGTGGAACATGATAGTTGTTTGCTGTCATGTTAAAGTGACCAACCATTGATGTGCACATCTGCCTACAATCACTGTATTATTGTACACTGGATGTGTTGCAGTGTGTGGCACATGCATATTTTGCCACTCTATTTAGCATTTTTCATTTCATCATGTCCATCTCACATGGATGGGTGACAGTACTCATTCACTGACATATCACTTTAGTTGTCTAATTTACCATGGCTATGCTACATGCCATCTGTGTGCTGGCATGTGTCATGTGTGTGTATTGGGCATGCCACTCACAGGCTAATGTGTGATGCCAGTGCTACCCACCATGCAGCAAATGTGTTGCTTTTCCATCTTGTTGTCCTCAGTGTCTGCCTTTTTGACTCCCCTTCCAACTCATTGACAGTGCATGCATGCTAGGGTTATAGTCATGTGGGACGTGTGTAAACCATGTACAGGATCTCTGTCTTGTCAGGCCTATGTGTGTGCTATGGTGCTCATGCCTGTTTCCATTTGTTGTATTTCATGTTTTTGCAGGTGATGACGCACTTGATGCTGGTGAGGTTGAGGAGATGGTGCAGACCCAGGAGGAATCTCAGCCACGACCAGGCACCAGTGGAGGACGTGGTGTGGTGGTGGGTGAAATCCCTTTGTTACTGCAGACCATATTGTCCAGGGGTGTCTCTGGGTGCACCTCCCCAGAACTCTATTCAGGTGCTGAGTCGGATGATGAGACTAATGTGCTGTCACAGGTGAGTGCTTCTGGCAGGGATTCTGTTCTGTCCAACCCACCTGCACCAGGGGTTGAACCCTCTATGGGGATGTCAGTGTTGATAGGTCCGCCTTTGGCGGTTACGGATGCAGGGTCACACTCCACAACATCTGATTCTGTTCCTGGGCCAGCAGATCAGAGGGGCAATGCAGTCCTGCTGCCTCAGGCAGTGCCGGCACAGCAAGGTGCAGATCGCCTTGCCCCAAACAGGTATGGTGCCCGCCGACGTGCTGGCTGTGCGCCACCAGGCAATACTGTATGGGAAAACTCCATGTACGGTATGGCAACCCAACAGGCAACATCAGTTGAAATGATGGCTCAGGCAATGGAGAGGGTGGCCACTTCCATTATACCCCCTGAAAGGCAGATGGAGCAATAACAGCAGGCAACAGACTCCATTTGCCAATCACACAGGGAAGACATGTTGGCGTCCAACAGGGACCGACGGGCGGCACTGGAGACTCTGCACAAAGCCATATCAATAGAGTCACAGGGCCACAGGGAAGCCCTGAGGGTAGAACTCCATAATCTCAGGGAGAGTCTGCTTGAACTTGAGGCTTCCCGAAATTTTAGGGCAGAACAGCAGCTGGAACAGCTCACACGCTTGCTCTCTACTGAGCTGCAGGCAACCCATAAGGATATCCGGGCATCACGCGAGGTCATGCGTACAGAAATGCAGGCAACCCGTGAGGTGCTGCATGGGGATCTCCGCACTATAATCCTCCAGAATCAGACCTTCCAGACCTGCATGCTTGCTGCCATGGAGGACCATACCAGGGCTTTGCGTGGGCTGCCTCCCATAGTGCCACCACCTCCTGATGCAGCAACAGAGGGTGAAGAGACCGACAGCACTTCTCCCACAATGGCATAGCCGTGCAGGCCATGAGCCCATGGAGGTATTTTCTTTCCCCAAACATCCACGCAGGTGGGTGTTGGTGTGCACCCTGTCTTCGAACCTCCTGGGTGCCCCCCCCCCCCTGACCTTCACATGGCCATTTTTTTTTTTTTTTAACAGTGTGTTGCCTTGTGTGGCTCCTGTGGGCATCCACTGTGTATTTTCCGGCTGGGCACATGCAGGCTTGTACTAAGTTTGGGTTAGATGCTTGGGTTCCTGACACACACACCCCTCCTGCTTCCCGTTTCCATGGGCTTGCAAAGGGTGTGACCAAGTGACAGTGACTTACACAGTGACATTGGGCTCCCATGAGCTGTGTGGGCAGTCTGTAGTCAATACTGTGTGTACATCCCTAGTGGGTATTGTTGTTGTATTGAACACTGCATGGTGTATTGATATGTGCTTGTGCATCCATGTCTTCCTCCTTATTCGCAGGTACCTTCTTCATGTCTTCACAAGGCCGTCTCCTTTGCAGATGCAGTTCATGTTGTATGCAGTACACTGACACATTTGAGTGGCAGCAACACTATGCAGTTTGAAGGGGTCGATGTGCTGGCTTATTCAGGTTGTATGACTACCACTACTTTGACTTTGTACTGTCATGTTTTTGCAATGTTTCATGCTGTGTTGCTGTATTGTGTTGCTGGTGAGTATTTGTTCATGTGTGCTGTTTGTTATTGATTACTGGGAGCATATTGTCTGTGGGCTGTTTCCATTTGGGACAGTGCACTTTGTGACACTTGTGTCAGGTATTGTGCATTGCTTTGTTTGCTTTCACATTGCATGACATGCCATGGTGTGTTGGGTGGCGGAGATGGGGAGGGGTTGGGTGACATGGCGCTATTTTCATGTTGTATTTTGCTAGGGGGTAGTCATTCATGCAGCATGAATGTATGTCTTTTAATGACACAGCATTGGTTGTCTTTGGGTAGGTAGGGATGCACACAATGTAACACTTCCAGGCGACCAATCTCAGGCTGGTATGGTTATGACAGTTGACTGTCCCTTATGTCATCATCATTGATTGTCAGCTGGTATGTGCCAGGGCTGTGTGCACTCCCCAGTGGTGTGATTTTAGGTGAAGTAATTAGCCACCAGCTGCGTACGGGCTGCCTCACCATGTGCCCTTTCCCCTCCCATGCGCAGTGGCCGTGCATGTGGTTGGGGATGTGGGGGCACCACCATGTTCATCGGCAGGCCACGGCGTGTTGCAACGTTGTGCAGGATACATGCTGCCACTATGATCCTGCAAACTACTGGGGGAGCGTATAGCAGCTGCCCACCAGAACGGTCAAGGGAGCGAAAGTGTGACTTGAGCACTCCGAATGTGCGCTCCACTATGCCACGGGTTGCAATATGGGCTGTGTTGTATCTTACCTTGGGTGGTGTGGTGGGGTTCCGAATCGGCGTCATCATGTGGGTGCTCAGAGGGTAGGCACTGTCTCCTGGGGAGGTGATGATGGGTATCATTAGTGGGGTTGTGACATTAATCAGTATTTGACATGTATCCATGTGCAGTGGCATTTATACTCACCGAGCAGCCATGTATCACAATGCCGCCCAGCTTCTAGGTCACGGTTTAAGGTTGACATTCTGTATATGAAACGTCATGGGTGGACCCTGGATAGTTGGCATATACTGAGGTGATGATTCCCTTGGCATCACATACTACCTGCACGTTGATGGAATGCCAGTGCTTGCGGTTTCTATAGATGTGCTCTGATGCCCTGGGAGGACGTAGAGCCACATGGGTGCAATCAATGGCACCTAGCACTTTGGGGAAGTGTGCCACCCCGTAAAAATCCTGGACAACAGCCTGCCTTTCTGCAAGTGTTCTGGGCAGGTATATGTGCCTGCGGACTGAGGGGCATGCAGTCATGATGGCCAAGACCTGGTGTAGGCAGCGTGACTTCGTGGCCTGTGACACGCCCCCCCCACTATGGCACTTGTCCACTGAAATGACCCAGTAGCCAGGAAGTGCAGTACATTGAACACCTTTTCCAAGGGGCTCAGTGCTTGGGAGCACAGGGTGGGTGATGTGAGGTCATCCTCCCACTCAGTTACCAAGTCGAGTATTATGTGAGGTGGCAACCTGTACCTCCCATACACCTGGTCATCAGGCATCCCAAAAAGGCTGGTCCTGGGTGTAAAAATTCTGGCCCTGACTATCCTCCTCCTCCTCCTGCGGTATCCCACGACCACTGCTGCGAGGAACGGTATAGTCATCGTAGCGTCTGAGCTTGTTGTTTGCGTGCACTTTTATGCTGAGCAGGTCCACGTATGCCTGCTTCCTGCTGGCGTACGTGTTTCTGGATTAGCGCGTCTTTTTTGGCGCACACATTAGCCCCGTTCGATTCCATGAATACGTGTTGTAGGCGCGTGTGTGGGCATTCCGCGCATTTGCCTCCTGTACTTCCCCCGTAACGCCCACATTTTCACGCGTTGTTCCCCATTCCGCATGTTACGCCCCATGTTCCACCTACTTTTGTTGTGTGCGCTGCGCTATGTGCGCTTTCGCTGTTTGATGACGTGTGCGCCCGCGTGCCCCACACAGGATTTTAGCACACATCCACGGATTTACACGTGCACGGACTTCTATGAATCGATGGGCGATTTTCGCACTTGCGCTGCGATTCGCACGCTTTCGCACGCTTGCACAGAAATTTTCAGAGCACATTTATTCCATGAATCGGCCTGTGAATTTGGTAACCATGACTTATTTGAAACTACATTCAATGCAAATGAAAGCAGTATAACAAATGCTCATTTCAGACAATACAAAGAAATGTTGGACAATGAATGTCAACAAGAGGAAGACATTGAAGCTCAACTAGATGAAGACACTACTGAAGGCAGTCAACCTTCCATTACAGGAAGCCAAGAACCACTCATTCTAAATGAAACAGAAATACCCATGATTGAGGTAGATAATACCATGTATCAATAAACAATCATAAGAAGACTTGTCAGTGCTGTAATCACAGCTAAACGATGAGCAACTCACCATTTATCTACAAGTCACTGAAGAAATTGAACATGGTTTTAAATATGAAACTAAAATTTGTAGCTCTAAAAATTATAAACCTCTGCTCCTCTATGCAAGTGTTGAAGCTGGCTCTGGAAAAACATTCTTAATTAAAATCATCAGCACATGTCTACAAAACTGAACAAGCAACAACCATTTTGCTGTTGTAACAGCCCCCACAGGTTTAGCTTCCTACAACATAGGAGGTGTAACTTTACATTGACTACTGCTCCATCCAGTAGAACACCAAAACAAATTAGAATACTACAAATTATCAGCAGAAGCTGCTACTGCAAAACGCAGTATTCTGAATCAAATGAAAATGCTCCTAATAGATGAGGTAAGTATGGTTTCCAACCTCATGTTGGCTTTAATTCACCTCAGAATGCAAGACAACCTAAAAACGGACTGCGAAGAAATGTTTGAAGGAAAACATGTTATTGTTTTCAGAGAGCTACTACAGTTAACACCAGTAAAAAGTAAACCTATTTTCAAAACATTAGGACACAAACAATGCTGCAACAGACTCTGCAGCAAAGGAAATTTAAACCTCTGGCAACGTTTTCAGTACAGAGAACTAACTCAAAACATGCGTCAGTCTGCAGACCTCACGTATGCTAATAGTTTAAAAAGCATTTGAACTGGTCTGCATCCTAACGATGCAAAATCCATCTTAAATAGTAGACTAACCCATGAGCTATATGGGCATAACCCATCTGATCCTGATGTCATGCAACAATTAACTCAACAAAATAAACAATGCCTGCCCTTAATGCCAACCCTAGCAAGCTGTAGTCAATTCAATGAGACAATGTTCAAAAAAAGAAATGCAACCCATACTGTGTATTAACTCCACAGACAAACTATAAGTGCATGGCATGACACTCCCTATGTGTCAACAAGCAACAGCACGACTAAAAGGCTTAGAAAAATCTACCTCCAACACAGCTGGATTGGAGAAAATGTTAATGATGTGTCTAACCTGCAGTAATTCTTAAACGTAACCTTGACATAGAACAAGGTTTAGTCAATGGAGCAATTGGTACAATTGTTGGCTTCCAGACATATCAAAATGACAACAAAATTCCATTTGTCAACATCCACTTTAGACAAACCTGCAGGAATTAAAGGAATAGGGTACTCAACATCAAAATTCATCAAAAACAACTGCTAGTCCATCAAGCAGTACAGCCACAACACTGTCTCGTGCAAACAGAACTGCACAACCATCAGAAGATAGAAATAGAAAAATGTCTTCTAAAAAAACAAGTGGAGGTCCAGCAAATGACACAGAGACAGAGATCGCTGCTCCATTTACATTTTCCAACACAACTGGGAGAATTGCTATGCAAATATAGCAATCAATCTTCTCTTCCAATTGCCCCCAATTGTTCAAGACATTTACTTGAACAGCTCAGAACATTTGTGTTTGCAAATGCTCATCATTCATAGAAATGCCACAAATAATCCTGACAACACGTACAGTGTCTCAGGAATAAGGCAGGAATTGGACTATTGTACAGGAACAATAAAATTCACCATAAACACACAGAAAGATCCACAAGAATTTCGAATGTACTTACTGCAAGTACTGGAAACCAAAAACATACCTATAAATTAAATCTTCTAGATTTCATACACGTGGAAACATACATGCACTCTCTGCAACCATGTTTCACAAGAGCATATCCCTAATGAACCATTTGTGTATGTATCTATACCAAATTGTGAATCCATTCCATTTCATCAGCTGTTTCAAAATGCAAATCATGCCATATTATACACTTTTTGCAATTCAGACAATCGTTCCACCAGGCACATAAACTCACATAGCCAATATCTGATACTAATGATTTTAAGGTACAACGCAGATGGTACCAAAAACAACTGCAAGCTTACTAGCTTCACACACGGCAAGTATCTCTTTGTAATAAAACCTACAAAACAGTAGGCATAATCTACAACACTGGTGTCACAACTGCTTCAGATCACTATACTGCATATCTTAAAAAATAGTGGTTGGTTAGAATGCAACAACACTTCAGTTACTCTAAAACAGAGATTACCAGCAAATCTAACAAATGCCTACTAAATATTCCTTAAACCTAAATTTAGTCACTGACCTGTAAAACTATCAACAGTTAGAAATACACCAAATGGTATCTAACTACATTCACAATTCTACAACGCTACTTTTGAACAGCAAAATAGTTAAAATACACCAACGGGTATCTAACTACTTCAAAAATACCCTTCTGAACTATAAAACTGTCAACAGTTAGAATACACCAACTGGTATCTAACTATATCTACAGTACTGCAATTCTGCTTTTAAAATGCAAAACAGTTTCAATACGCCAACAGGTATCTAAGTACTTCAAATTACCTTTAAGAAATAGTACAATGGTACTTTTGAAAAGAAAAACAGTATAAGCCAACAGGTATCTAATCACTTCAAAAATACCCTTCATTACACTTCAATTCAAATACACAATCACAATTCTTCATAGTCCAATACGGCTTGTAACAACAAATGCACTTACATGTGCACTTTAAACATTCCCTTAAGTACAGCACACTTTAAACAAACATACTGCCAAACAAACTCCCATAAAAGTAGTAGGTTTTTTAAAATCCTGTATGGATTTATTTTTCCAATGACCCAATGATTATGCAAACAGAAACAGCAACTGTGCCGAACACACAGTAATGTTGTTCCAAACATAGTACTTAGAATGTACTGTCTAAAAAGTGCATTTATATGTGAGATTGTATGCAATGAAAAATTCTAAACTATCCTGCCTAACATATTATACTGTGTTGTTTTCACAGAGAAAGAAGCAAAGATTTCTCCTTCATTACCATGTACAACAAACTCAACCTATACCCTCAATTGTACAGCAATCATAAGTACTACTTGCACTGCAATTGCACTATGTTACCATGCTACAAATACTGTATAGTGCCCCTACACTACCTAGAATTATTATACACATATTATTATAATGGTTGTAGCCAGTGCCTAGATTATATTACTATACACATATTATTATAATGGTTGTGGTCAGTGGCCAGATTCTTGGGTGCAAGGCCTATGGCCATGCACCCAAGAATCTGCCCACTGGCCACAACCAACACAGCATAATTAAACCATACATAAAAAGGACATAGAATACATATTGGAATAACACATCCCGCTGTGAACTCCCACTTCAAATTCAACCTTAAGAAAACCTACACAACATTAGGCATAATCTACAACACTGGTGCCACAACCGCTTCAGGTCACTATACTGCATATTTTAAAAATATAAGTGGTTGGTTTGAATGCAACAACACTTCAGTTACTCTAAAACAGAGATTACCAGCAAATCTAACAAATACCTACTTAATATTCCTTAAACCTAAATTTAGTCACTGACCTGTAAAACTATCAACAGTTAGAAATACACCAAATGGTATCTAATTACATCCATAATTCTACAATGCTACTTTTGAACAGCAAAATAGTTAAAATACGCCAACGGGTATCTAACTACTTCAAAAATACCCTTCCGAATTATAAAACTGTCAACAGTTAGAATACACCAACTGGTATCTAACTATATCTACAGTCCTGCAATTCTGCTTTTAAAATGCAGAACAGTTTCAATACGCCAACAGGTATCTAAGTACTTCAAAAATACCTTTAAAAAAATAGTACAATGCTACTTTTGAAAAGAAAAACAGTATAAGCCAACAGGTATCTAATCACTTCAAAGAGACCCTTCATTACACTTCAATTCAAATACACAATCACAATTCTTCATAGTCCAACACGGCTTGTAACAACAAATACACTTATGTGTGCACTTTAAACATTCCCTTAAGTACAGCACACTTCAAACAAACATACTGTCAAACATAAACTCCCATAAATGTAGTAGGTTTTTTAAAATCCCGTATGGATTTATTTTTCCAATGACCCAATGATTATGCAAACAGGAACAGCAACTGTGCCGAACACACAGTAATGTTGTTTCAAACATAGTACTTAGAATGTACTGTCTAAAATAGTGCATTTATATGTGAGATTGTATGCAATGAAACATTCTAAACTATCCTGCCTAACATATTATACTGTGCTGTTTTCACAGAGAAGAAGAAAAGATTTCTCCTTCATTACCATGTACAACAAACTCAACCTATACCCTCAATTGTACAGCAATCATAAGTACTACTTGCACTGCAATTGCACTATGTCACCATGCTACAAATACTGCATAGTGCCCCTACACTACCTAGAATTACTATACACATATTATTATAATGGTTGTAGCCAGTGCCTAGATTATATTACTATACAAATATTATTATAATGGTTGTGGCCAGTGGCCAGATTCTTGGGTGCAAGGCCTATGGCCATGCACCCAAGAATCTGGCCACTGGCCACAACCAACACAACATAATTAAACCATTCATAAGAAGGTCATAGAATACATATTGGAATAACACATCCCGCTGTGAACTCCCCCCTCCAAATTCAAATAACGTCTGCACACATTGAAATGGCCCGCCAACCCTATTTTTCAACTATGAAAACATCCCCATATCATTTATATTCTACTCCCTTACCCTGACCAAGCCCTGGTCCAGTCACCAAATAACCTCAAATGTGCTTGTCAAGCTGTCCATCCAGGACGCTATCCGTGGACTACCACGCCACTGTATGCTCTTTTTCCACCTATACAAAGTGCCCCATATCATATTTTTCCACTCCCCAACCCTCCCCAGTCCCTCTTTCTACCACCAAATAACTCTAAATGTGTTTCCCAGACCCTTTCCCTCACAGTGCTGTCCGCGGACACAGCCGCTGTCTGCGGATCCAATATGACAGTTATTTTGGAAAATATGACGCACCCCACGCTCCTCACCATCCAATCAGCGAGCATGTCTGGTGTCTGCAGACATCACGTCACAGCCTGGACCAATCGGAACTCGGTCCGTGGAATTAAAAGGGAAATGGGTCTGCAGACCGAACCTAGACATCACACATTTTTTTGTACCTACTTTTGGGCAGTTTAAAAAGAAATACTGGATGGATTAACGCCAAATTTACAAAAGCATGCTTTCGGGACCAAGCCGCCGCTCCTGCCGCATAATTGGTGAAAATCCATCCAGCAGTTTGGGCTAAAACAATTGCACTTATTAAAATTGATTACAAAGAGCTACTGTATTAACAGCGATAAAAACTACATTTTCATGATGTATCTGTCATATCAGTAGAAGATTTGAAAATCAAAGCTTGAGTCTGTTGTAAAGTACATAGTGCACCAAGGCCAATCTATAGCAACCCCTCGACTGCAGAGCTAAATGGGTGAGCCATGTATGCACGTGTCCTTTAAAAAAAAGTACGAATTTCTAAAAATAAATCATTATCACTTTTGAGGACTTCCCATCAACACTAACTACATTGACCCCTAAAGAAGTAAGTTAAAGTGCATTGTGCCATAATTGTTTCCTTTTTAGTTATATAAATTGTCAGAGACACAGGGTGTGTCCCCTGTGCGAGTATTCATGCCACTCATCACAGCTAACTTTGAACCCAGGATGATGATGGCACAGCTTAGATGGCAGGCAATGCATGAAGTGCCATGGTGGCACTGTGATGCAGTCCTGCTCTTGAAGCCAACGCTACAGAGAACAGACACATGGGTATGTAGTGAGAAAACTATCTATGAGTCACTGTGCGAAAGTAGCTTGTCTAAATGAGACTAAGGGCCTCATTACGACCCTGGCGGTAAGGGGTTAACGCCAGCGTTAGCTGCGCCGACCCCTTACCGCCAATTACGAGGTCCCCTAGCGCCATGGTGCTTTTAACACCTGCTTTTAGCAGGTGTTAAAATCCATGGCGCTAAGGGACCATGGAGTTAATTACGCCACCGTAATTTACGGTGGCGTAATTAACGCCTTCCCCACTCCCATTATGCCCTATGGGGCAAAAATGGGAATGGGGAAGGGTAAATGGGGATTGGGGACTTACCGCCCCGCCTAGGTCGGAATGGGGCGGTAAGTCCGCCAACCACCATGGCGTAAACGTAGTTTACGCCATGGTGGTAAAGTCACGGCCCAGGCGGTAACTTACCGCCTGG
Source organism: Ambystoma mexicanum (assembly GCF_040938575.1). Classification (NCBI taxonomy): domain Eukaryota; kingdom Metazoa; phylum Chordata; class Amphibia; order Caudata; family Ambystomatidae; genus Ambystoma; species Ambystoma mexicanum. The sequence continues at coordinate 1,139,796,538 of NC_090927.1, forward strand.
GTCGTAATGAGGCCCTAACCCAGCACAATTATCGCCACCCATTCCTGAGGCCACTGGGCTGCCTCTGGAGAATTGAGATAAGCAGAGTGACCCAGGGTTGAGATCTCTTTCTGGAGGAAGAAACAAGAGTCAGAGTAAGCCTGCAGCTGAGAGGCTTACATGGGAACAGACCTAACTGACCACTGCAACAAAAGACTAGATAACAAGAGCATCAGTCCACTTAGAAACAAAGAAAAGAGGGGCTTAATGAACAAAGGACATGTATGTCCACACTGATGGTTTGGGAAACTCCCATCCACCCAACCAGAAAAGTATGACACTATATATCACGGAAGACATCTTGGAATGGTAACCAAACTTACCATTGTGCATCAAAGGTCATGTCTCAGCGGCAAACAAAGGCACTTGCTCCTACCATATGACTCTGTTACATGCATTGACTCACTGTATGCCCGGAGACACAGCACCAGTTCTGACATCTGCAACTGTAAAGGGGACTCAGATCAATCTCAGGCTGCACGAATGCTGTGGTCTGCAGTGATGAACACAATGTATGGCACACTGAATATTATAACCCTAGATAGTTTCTATACAGACATCAGGTATACAATGTATTTTGTCCTTCAGTTATCGCTACAATTATGGTTCCATGGAAAGGATATTGTCACCAACCTCCTACAGGTGATTATTGGTGTTTCAGTGAACACTTTTTAATAGTCTTACAATCTCTTACCTATCAAGGGAGGATAGCTCTGGGGCAATGCGCTCGCATTGGAAGCAAGATGGCGCGAGCATCCCCAGTTCCGCACTTAGAAGCCTATGGTTATAAAGCACATTATAAATAACCAATTATTATTATTATTATTATTATGCCATCAGGCCACAGGTGGCAGCTATGGTCTGAAATGATTGGCAGTGGTAATTAAAGGTAGTTGAACAAACCATTGTCCCAATGATCGTGACTCAGGCGGTTGAGGCCGCAGTGTACTTCTTCATGACTTGTGCAAAAATATTGCACTAGAAATGTTCCTCCTTCTTTGAGATCCTAGCTCACTATCTCTGTCTTCAGCCCATCAGACATGGGCATGGAGCCAACTTGTTGCTCTCACTTTGTCACCTTTCTCTGGTTTTGTGTATTGTCTAAACAGGGACCTGCAGAGAAGTGAGGACCTTTCTTTGAAAACATTCAGTGTAGGTAGAGGCCTTCATTTTCCAAACAAAGCACACAGGAGATCTAGTTAAATGGTCCATAGTGGATCCTTTGAATATCACCAACAACCCATTTAGTAGGTCTCAAGCACCTTCAATTTGAATTTAAAACATTTGTAACGCGCTCACAACAAACTTGATCGAATCCTGGCGCAGATGGTACCATAGATTGAAAGAGGAACATTGAACCTCAGGAAAGGCGGATGCTGAAAAGACCCCAAACCTTAATAAGTTCTCTTACGTCTTTCCCTGGCTGGGTCCTTCTTTGTGTGGGGGTGCAAGTTCAGAACAGAGCCACCAAACTACAGGAGGAATCACTCTGACTCCTGGGGCACCCCACTTTGTCAGGCATTCAACATATAAAACATTTGTGGTTGTACCCTAATGGGACTAATCAATGTCCCTGGGAATGACCCACGTCCATAATTTCAGAAAACAATCCTACAACTAGAAATCAGATAATAATAGAAAATAGGACCCAATGCTGTCTATGACACATAGGATCTCATTCCAAGTATTGTGGTATGGTAAAAACCTGGCAGTAAATTCAGTACTACTCTTTTTTGGTGTTAAGATAAATGCTGCCACTTGTACTGCACCGCCAACATATTGGGGCTTGTTACAGGTTTGGCAGTGCAGTAAATAAATAGCCATAATTCTGTTACCACCACTTTTTTTGGTGGGTGCGGAATCACTTTGGCTTTTACTGCACCACCAAATTTCGAGTTTGGAGGTAAAAATAGTGAAGGTGAATCCTCCACTTTACCCAAATAAATTTGCTTGTAGACCATGTATGAATTACTGAATGTGGTAAATTCACCAAAATCCCCATGTAGCTATATGAGCTCCAGAAATGTGGATTTGCACCACCTTGCCACCACTCAGAACCATCTGGTAAATCCGCAGGGCTGTGGCAGTAAAGGTAAATGAGTTTGGTGGTAATTTGGCAGGTTTACTGATGAATTACTGCCATAAACATAATGAGGCCCTTTGGGTTTGGCACAAAAGGGGAGGATTTACTTCCAGCCAAATGCCAACAATTGAAGGAATTACCAGAGGGGAATTAGAACCCACAGTAATTCCTCCATAACACCCCATGGAGTCCTATGGAGTACATGAATGTGGAGTAACACCACTTGTATTCTGTTGGTGATTTCACAGACTGAGTGGCGGTATAATTAATCTGATCTCTGGTGCACTCCGATGGCAGTCCCTTAACTAATATAGTTATGCATTGTGTTGCATGGTTCCTCCTAGGGCTGGTCACAATCAAATACAGTGCTCCCTTCATAAGCACACCTTTATCATTGAAAGCCTTAGGAAATGTATTTTATAATATTTTTTATCAAATTGTAACAAGCATACACGTAACATTTTATAGATAAATAATCGGTTGTATGTGTCAATGTAGGTCTGTGTTGGGTGTGATATAGCGCAAAGTGGGCTGTGAAGCAGTGGAGTGCTATACAAGGGGAATACACTAATGGGTTGCAATAAAATGTGTACAACTAGGAGGATGCTGTGAACTATGAAGGGTATATTTGGAAGGACACAGGGGAAGGGGGATATGGAGGGTTTAAGGCAGGCAACATAGGTTAAGGAGGAAAGGGTTACCGATTCCTATTTTGTTGGTGGAGCCACATATCTGTGCATGTTGCCGATGCAATACTGTGCATTTTACACTCGTTACTCCCTGGATATGCAGCAGTGATTGCCTCCTCTGTCTTACACTCCAAAGCAGGTCATTTTAAAGGTCCAGCAGATCAGTGAAAATTGCGGTCAAAATGTGGTCTTCACTTTATTGCCATGTTGACAGATCTGCTGGATTTTCTGTAATTTGTCAGGCGTAGTTGGGAAGCAGGATAGATTTAACATGCCCGCCTGTTTTGCTTGCTCCACCTGATACATGTGGCTGCAGTACCAGCCTGGTGGTAATACAATGCATTCCTTTGGAATCCACCTTAAATTACCACCTGATAACAGCAGATGGATTCCATAGGAACACATTCTGAATGCCTCGTGCAATCGTTAATTGTGGGAGGTCTTTACACTTTTCCAGAATCGCAGTGGAAAAATTCAAGATTAAAGGCCATTTTGCCTATGAGAAAAACGTTGAAATTGCACAGATTCAGCCGGGGGCGGGAGTGGGGGGTGTTTGGAATCTTTTGCAAATGGAAGTGGTCGCCTCTATGCAAATTGGATTTTAAACCAAAAGGTCCCCCTCTGTGTTTTTCATGTCTACTGGCAACAAAATTGCCAGAAAAATTTACATCTTTTAGATTAGATGCTGTTAATGTTTTAAGGAAAAACTAATTCCATTAATTGTTCAGCGAATAGCTTATTTATTTATGATGCACTTTTTACCTTCAAAGAAATAGGAGTTTGTGTTGCTATTCACTTAAATTTGGTCTAGAGTCTTATAGACCAAAATTAATTGATAGGTGTAATAATATGAACTGTTGTGGTGAGAGTGAGCTGGAGTACAAGTACAAACCACTTTATCTTAAAGTGTGTTCTTTGTCCTTTGAGAGATTCTTCACGCTTCATGCTTGTCATCTCGGCTTCAGTACCCGGTGGAATCTGAGGTGTCTCTCTTTACAAGTATAAAGAGATTAGTGCTTGGCCTGAACACTTTCTCCCCACAGCTTTGCTCACCTGGGGCCATATTTGCAAAGTTTGTCCTAGCGCCTAGTGCCATTAAGCAAAGTAACCCAGGACCATTTTTGCAGCGTGTATAATATGGAATGGAGCAAAAATGATTTTCACTAGGGCAAAAATGAGGCAGACTGTTTTTTATTATGTGTAACAAAAAAGGCATGTAGTAAACTCATTGCAACAAGCATAGTAAATAAAAGTTTGATAAATGTTTGCCTTCGTTAAATATTTGTTTTTAGATAATATGGATTGGAATAACACATATAAGGCCTGATTCACCAAGTGTCTTTAATGGAATTTTTCCATTGGAAAACACTTTGTGAATCAGGACCGTGTTCTACATTCCTTATTAACTAAGTGTAAAGACTGGAGGGGGGGGGTTATCTCTACTCCTGCCCTCTATGTGACAGAGTAGAGACACAGAGCACCCCTGCCAAGATTCTCTATTGTTGGTAGCAATGGACAAGCAATCAAGGCTTAGCTCTCAGGAGGTGATGCAGGCTGGTTCTTAAGAACAGTGTAGTCCCCGAGCACCCACAACGGAATGTCCACACACTATGAAAGTGAAAACACTGTTCTTTATATAAATAAGCTCAAGTTATGTACACAATCACAATAACACACTGTGTGCTCAAGATAATCTAAAATTGTAATATATAAAGTTTCTATGTGGTACCAAAATTACACTTTCATTCCATTAAAATGCATCAACTGTACTCAGTTCAAATCGCAGGTTGGTTAAACAATAGGCAGAATACTGGCCCCATTACCTAGACACAGTTCTGTGTGAGGATCCCCCCACCTGGGCAACCTATAAATAAAGATATAATACAAGCCCAGTCCATATATTGCTTATAAGGGTCTTATTTCCTTCAATAAAAGTCCTACCACCCCAATGTACCTGGAATAGCAGAGTTCGACGTTGGGTCTTTGATGGATCCTTCTTGAGCGGCTCCCTTTAAGGCAGGAGCCACGGATCATCGCGATCCCACGAGGAAATGGTGAAAAAGGTGTTGAGGCAGCAGCTTCGGTCCTGGTGGTGCTCGTTGATGATCGTTAGTGGACGTCCTGCGAAGATGAGGCAGCGGGGCACCTTGACGACGATAGTTTGTTGCCGAATAGAGGCTATGAAGAACTTTGGCCCAGGAAGGGTGTTGATTCGTCAGCGTCTCTGCGATCTTCGGGTGATGGGAAACCCACCCGCGGATTCTCCTTGGCACATTGGCAGCCTTGACTTTGTCTGGCAGGACAAAGCGGTCGTTGGTGATGAGCGAGGGAGTCCTTCATTCAAAGTGTTCGTAGGCAATGGAGCATTGCGACTCCGGTCGGCGAGGATCTTCGTCGACGCTGATGGACTTCAATGTCCGGGCGCTTCACTTTGTGATTCCGCTGCGGTCCCTGGCCCCGGTCGGCAGCCTTTCGAGGACTGACTTCCAGGGTGCTTTGGCAAAGGTTAGTTGGTGCACGATGGTCTCTCATAGCTCGGAAAGAGGTCTCCAAGCCAGGTCCTCTCTTGGATAAGTTTCTTGAAGACACAGCAGCTTTCAAATTGTGTCGAAGGGAACAGCGGTTCACCTTCTTCTTCCGGCTCTGCTTCAGGAGTAAGCATCAAGTATCGACTTCAGCTTCTGAATGATTTCCATCAGTGAGAGGTCCCCCGATATATGGTGTGGTCTCTCATTTACTCTACTGGGTCACACTCAGGCAACCAATCATCCAGAAGAGCATTCAGCCAGGCAGGCAGTCAATCAGGCTCACAGTGCATTCAGGCCATTCTTCTCCTCCCAGACACTCACAATACGGAATGTGCATTCGGACAAGCACCCAGCCATACAGCACTCCACACTGCATTCATACCAGTTTCCGGCAGGGTTGTCTCATTCATTGTGTTACATACCAAAAACCAGACACCCATAACAAGAAGTGCATATTGGTCACACACTCCATTCACCCAGGTCTCACCCCAAGGGCGTACCAACAACATACAGTCACTGTGAAGGCTCCAGCCAGTCTGGCCTGGACATCCCCACAATACCATATATGGAACTTCCACCCAACAGCCATTCAGGTGGAAGGGACAGAGTCAGGGCTTCCCGGCGCTTCTGGAAAACAAGGTAAAGAGGCAATAGAAAGCAAGAGGCCACAGTGGCCATCTTGTCTCCTATCAGGAATCAACTGATTCCAATGGCTAGGCCTGGGTATCCCAAAATGGAGCATACCCCAAACTCCTGTCAAATTGAGAATGGAGCTGCCACCTGCCCATACCCTGCTCTGTGGGCCACACACAGGTGTCCAAAAACATACACTAGGGGTACAGGGTTGAACCCCCACCCCTGGGTGCCATAAGGGTATCCAAGGGTTTGTATACCAAACCAAAAAGAGGAAGAGCTTTACTGCCAGGAGTCCCACATGAACTCCTGTGTGGAAAACAAGACAGGACATACATGATAAAGGCATAAAGGACAAGGATATGGAGGTCCTGTCCCTCCAATGCATTTCCAGCATCACACTAAGCAACAAAAGTAGCGTTAAGAGCATTTGCTACATTTTTTTTCTGGTGCAAATATTAGATAAACTGGCCACACATCTTATGCTACCAGCCTCTCCTCAAGTATAATATGGGGTTCACCCCCTAAGCGGTGGGCAACATGGCCAGTAACGTCCCGCGAGCCTGAGACATGGTTCACTCGGGTGAGGGCTGAAGGCCATTACCGGCCATGTCCGCACCCCAGTCGTGGGGGTAAAAGCCAATTGCACCATGGGATTCATCCAGTGTGTGCATGTTTTTTTTTCACCTTCGGGAGATCCGCTGCTTGCGCAGCCAATCTTCCTTTGTAGTCCCCTGGGGTGTTCCCATTTAGTTTCTGAAGGGGCCAACTGGACATGGCATCTGCCCACATGCACCACTTACATTCGTTTTCCAACCTAACCCTGCCCAATTGATTCTCATCCCACTGAATATGCTATCATCATCCTCCAACAATCAATGTAGGTCCCCCATCTGGATTACCCTAGTTGAACCCAGCATTCGAACAGAAGAGCATTCAAACACTTAAAGAGGTTGTATTCTTTTGTTTTATACACATTCCATAACACATTTATCTAAACCATGTCCAAAACCCCTGTCCATGACAACTTTAACCATCTAACCTTCTAACCTAGGTACCTCAGATATGCACACCTACTGCAATGCAAATATATCACAAGATGACAGGATTGGTGCATCCTCAACAGGGTTAAAAACACGATTGTATCTCCAGATATTCCAGTAAATACATATTTGCACGCTGGTACTATTACCAAAGGGAATGCTTAGATGTCACTGATGAAGGGACAACAAGGGCTGTTGCCAGCCAGGACCAATCTTCATGTACAACAGAGGCCCTCCTCTGCCCATTTCCAACCTGTGCAGTCCTACTCCCATGTGCAGTTCATCTCAACATGTATATATTTCTGTACCATGCCAGTTTTTATCTACCTTTTATCTCACTTTTGTACTTCTTCTGTAATTTGTTTGTACATACCCTTTGCAACCTATGTAACTTTAAGCAGAAAATATTTATGTTTTTGTTCCTCTATTGCGCCCTGATACCCCTGGGTCTGGTGCGCATTACAAATAAACAAACAAACAAACTCCAATTGTTTTCCACAGTACACTTCAGACTGATATTCTCTTACTCCAAAAGTTATTTCTGCATCTACTCTGAAGTTCTTCCAAGAATCTGTTTAAAGAGCCGTTAAAGGGAAAGATATCATATCTCAGTGCCACAAATGAGCTTTCCTCACTTAAGATCAAGTCATAGATCATTTTCCAGCTTTATGTGCACCATAAATGGATGAACTCCACTTGATCAATATCGGCAAATTGAATCGACTTCAAGGGTAGGATATCCATGAATGAATCCAGAACCAAAGATCTTTTCAGGACTATCTCATTATTCTGTTTGAAAAGGGTGCACAAGAGAAGTACGTTTCCCTCAATTTGTGCAGGCTTTATTGTATTAGTCTTGGCCTTTTCCTGGACAGTTATTTCCAATAGCACCTGCCCCCTGTGTTGTTTATTATCGCCCAACAAACTGCATTGTTTGGGATTATCTTTGGATGAGGGCTTGCCAGTCGAAATTATATACCTCAAAACTTCCGAATGTAATCATTTGGGTTTTGATGGCTCTTTCAACGAATCTGATGGCATTTTATGCCAAATCTCTCATCTCACAGTTTCAAACAATTTTCTTTCACCACCATATCCAAAGAACTCTCTTTATCTATCCACATTGGGCTCTCACATTCCCTTTCCTGACCCATTATATTCTCATCCCCAATTTTTGGCCAACGCATCAATGTTTATCCAAATATTTGCTCTGACCCTTCAGCCACAGGATGATGTGTTAGATCGGGCAACATACTCATCAATATTGTTGGCTCCTGGTTTTTTCACCCACTTCTTCTTTGCCTTCTTCTGTTCGATTACCTGAATTTCTGGGGTTCAATCGATTGCCGACTCCAGCACAGTCAGGGCCTCCTCCCCAGGAGTTGTCATTTTATTAATGTCTTCCGGGTTTAAATTATGGAAGAATTTTGTTGAATAAGGCCTTTTTGTGGCTCACATTGCTGTTTGCTTCCTGTCCTCTTTTTCAATACACTTAATTGGATTTCTCCTTGGGGGGGGGGTCCCCACTGATTTTATTTTGGATGCTTGGCCCACTTCTATCATCCAAGGATCCTGTATCCATACCACAAGCAATCTCGTTACCTTGCAGATCTAAACTAGGTGGATCCAGGGATAAGTCTAAGATTTGAACTACAGTTATCTGAGCCTCCTTCTCTGGCAGGGAAAAGCAGAGAGGATCAGGGGGTGTGTCGATTATTTCTACTACAGTTGACTGAGATTCCCCTTGCACAACATTTCCTTGTGAAGCATCCTCAACAATCAGATTCTCTACCAGCAAGATTGTGGTAGTAGGTTGTTCTTGACTTTTCAATGTGTTTTTACTATCTATTAAGGCTTGGGAGAGCTGTTTCACTTCCTGGTGCAGCACATTTTATAGCCTTACCTAAGTGTCTAATGTTACATGGATGTCTAAATTTGAAGTATTTGCCAAAGGCACCCCTCCGTCAAAATATTTACAAGATGTTACAACCTTCAGTAGAAGGGCCCTGTTGCATCGGGCCATTTAACTCAAACTTTTTAAAAAAATCTTCTTTGATTGTTTTAGTACTTATATCCAAAGACTGCAATGTTGAATTGTGAAACAAGTCCGGGGTTACAGAGAGATGGCTAAGCTCTTGTGAACTGAGGGCCCTGGTCCCCATCCTCCATCAAACACCAGGCATCCATGATCATTCCTCATAGAGAGATGAGAGAAAATCAGGCGCCTGGAAGGGTCTCAGGCATCTTTATTGGCTGTAGTTACAAGCCACGCTCTGGACACACTCAAAGACATGTGCCTTCAACCTGCTTATGTAGGCTATTTAGATGAAGCAACATGCTTATGCAAATAACTACCTTGGCCAGATTATGCCTCTGATAGGTCCTCTTAGTCAGAGAAACAACATCCCTTCAATATCATTGGATGGCTTATCTGGTGTACAGCAAGCCCGCATTAGAATAAGTGGCATCCACAATGTTCTTTGAGCACACAACTAATAAGCTTATTTTAGAATTGGCTGGACACATTTATGGCAGTTCTCAACTTCTGCCAAAAACATCTTCATCACATCAATGTCTACTCTTTATCTGATTTGCGAGGTCCTGCCAAGTTAGTTAGTGCCTTATACTGAGGAGAAATAGATAAACTCTATTATATGGTGCCAAATAATATAGCTGGTCCCTCAAGATGGTCTGCATGAAACACATTGTGCCCTCCCCATTTAAGAACATTGATACATGTATCCAAGTTTCCCTTGCTTTATCTAACTTCATCATTAATCGTGTCTGCTTTTCCTGCCAAGTTCCATTTTTAACCTAACAAACTCAATTATCTCACTGCGAGATGCTGCCAAAGACTCTCTAATGTGTCAGCCTCTGTTGCTTGTCTGAAAACTCTTGGCATGAGTTATAGTCTCTCACATCTGGAAACCATTTTGTACTTGAGTTATCCATTTTGAAATATATATTTGTCTGCCACTGTATTTATTCTTCAGAGAGCTATTATTTATGTATTTAAGCATCTCTCACTGTGTATCCCTTATTCATAATATATCGTTATACACTTACAGCACCCTTTATTTCCTGGGTCATCCTAACCCAAATATGTGCAGTGCAATGTGCACTTTTTACCTTAAATAAGGGCAGTATAATCCAGATTTCTGCAATGATATAACCATTTAATCTGCCTACCATGTTCTCTATACTCAGTTGAGGGGGAGGGATTGGCACCCTTAAACATTTTCCCCCTCCGGTCGATATTTGATCAGTGTTCAATATTCAACCACTACACCCAGTGTCCACCCTCCCCCATTTGCAGTATACCTATGCATCCCTACCTCAGTCACCCCCTCAATGAAATGCTCTATATCAACATGGGAGGTATCATAAAAGACACTTCTAAAGAATCAGCAGTGTCTTCAACCATATTGTATTCTCCTAATATAAGATATATATGCATCTCTTTTCTGTCAAAAGACCATTGCATATGTTTCACCCTCTTTTAATCTTTGAATGTACGTATCCCCAAACAATAACTTTGTTCACTCCGGTCTGGTTCTCACCACTGTTACCGAATTAAATATTAGAAAAACATGCACAACAAATGATTTCAGCCACCATGAGAATCGGGAGAGATATTTTACAACATTTGCTCATTCCTTGAGGAAACCTGCAAGCCAATTTTCTACTGTTCCTTCCACGTGCAACATTTTACTATTCATATACATTTTCTTCTTCCTCCCACCCCCGCCACTTCCTTGGTCCCTGCCCTCTCCCCATGCACATCAGTTCTGTCTTCATCTTATTCGTCTTCCATCTGCACATCTTCCACCTGATTCTTTATTTTCCTTATTCCAAGTCTAAGGACTTTCTCAATTTAGTCTATATTTTATTTCTATTTGTCCTTTGGGCTGCTTTGCAGCAGGTTAAAGGGCCTCTTAATTCATAGGCCAGTCTTTTTGTATTCACTGTTTTGTGACCACAGAGGACTCGAACCCTCAATCTTCTGATTTGCAAAAAAAATAGTCAGTTGGGGGCATTAGATTGTTTCTAGGGAACACAAGGATGGGGGAGTTTCATAAAGATACATTTTCAATTTTAGTTGCTACTGGGCATCTGGCTGGGTCCCTCAAAACCCTTTTCACAACAATATGGGTTTTCTGCCTGCTCTAAGGATCAGTTGCCGTCAATCGCTGGCAGAGCAGGTGCCTCCCGTCCATCTGTAATATAAAAAATGGATGAGTTTCTTGAAAAATAAGTAAATTTTTATCATCAGTGCTGCCTCCTCAAACCTAAACCTTATAACTGTGTTGTATTCCTTTAAGCACTCGTACCTCCCAAAAACAATTGCTACTGACATTTCTCTTTTTTTAATATTATAGAATGGCTGCTTCTTTTTCCCTTTCCTGCATATCTTAGTGTCACCTATGTTTCATATATACTGGCTGGTACCTGGGTGTGTCTATGGCATGAGAACATACAGCACATACATATGGGTGCTGGGTTGTTTGGCGGGCTGGTTTTGTACTGTATTGCCATTTGGGTGAAGTTGTCCTGGGGTTATGATGAAATGACGACTGTTTGTATTACTTGGTATGTGTATCTGTATGATCCAGCCTTGTACTATTTGGTGTCTCCATTTTGCAATTCTCTTTTTATTATGAAATTGATATTTTAATGCTAACAGTTTTTATGTGTGTACTGTGTGTACCCATTTGTATTTGTATGTTAGAAGTAGAACAATGTATTTTAATATTTGGTTCTTTTTGAACTATATACACATAAATAAAATAAAACAAATAAATAAACATACATATTTGCTATTCCTTAAATTGCCCCATTGTTCCATGGGCTTATATTCAATTTATTTTATAGTGTGCTTATTTTCTAATGTCAAAGGAAACATTTTCTCTTTGTTTGTATCATTCTTCACAACAGTAGAATAACATGATATCCTCCTTTATGATAAAAATAATAAAAGACAAAACAAACATAAATTTTAAAAAAAATCCCCCAAAAAAGGATCTGGTCTTCTCAGCCACTCCACTTCTTTCTTCTTGGCATATCCATAGCTGATATGGTTTCTTGCTCCCTGTAGCTTGCTCCTTGTAGAAACCAAAATAGAGGCAAAGTCATGATAAGCTGGCCAAGCGATCGGTTATTCCCTTAAAATAGGCCTTTGTTTTTCCTTTAACATAATGTTGCTGAGGTCATCTCTTGGCATTCCCAGCCCAATAAAATGCAGGGTCACTTTCTGGAAAAATAAATGATGGTGCACTTTTAGTCTCTTTTGATTGTCATAAGTGTAGTGGCAGGCCTGTTTTTAATCTTTACTGCTATGCTTCTGCTATGCTAAACATTTTCTCTGTACTTTTTAAGTCCTCCTCCTGATGGTGTGGAACCGCTGTCTATTCGTTCTTTGCTGTATTTATTCTGTTGCGACACAATGAACATTTATTTCTTGCCCTTCCTACACTAATCTTACCTACCCATGATATTTGGAAACACGCACTGATCCTATTAAGTGCATGCAAGTGTGGCATATAAGCATACACTGTTTTGCCTACCCTTAAAGTTTCATGCCTTTACCAAATGTACATATTCGATATTCATTATCATCAGGATTACAAAAATTTTACTCCATCTTTTATCCAAAAGTCTTCTTCATTCTCTTAATTAAATATGGCCATACTCGCATATATGTACTATTCTGTGCTCACACCTGTTTACACCTTTCTTGGGAAAAATGCCATCTACTTTAAAAGGACTGTATCTGGGTCTTCTTACTCCTAATAATGATCAATAAGGCTTATTGACACACTTACTGTGTCCACTGATACTTACCTTTTATTTCTCTACTTGTCACTAGTACTTACTTTTGTTATAATGTTTCTTCCCATTATATCGCTATACTCCACTAAGGCCATATAGACATTCTTCCTGTGCTCCAAAAATGTCATTTTTTCATCTGTAATACATAAATCAACATCTTCATATAAACACAAACAATGTTCTTGTTACTTTGTGCAATTCTGCTAACATTTCTCTCATACTGTTAGATCAATCTTGGCTATCCATACCTTCTTGGCCTTTCATTAATCACTTTTTTTCTTCAAATATACTACACTGATCAATTTAAAAAAGCACCAGCCATTGCTGCTCATTGTTTGAAAATCTAGATATTTTATCCGCACCTTCCTCCATCAACTTTGTATCACAATATTTTGTGTTGCTTGAATATCCATTAATTCATCATTTTTTATTTACTTATTTATTTATTTCACCCTGTGGATTGCCGTCAATCTTTTGGTTAGGAACTTCTTACTTCAGCGCTTTTAGTTTTAACTGTTTATTGTTATATTATATTAACTAGTCTAAACACAACACAAACTCTTATAATCCTTTACATGTGCATACTTTAATTTTGTTCCCCAATGTACATTCTTCTGCCACTGTCTTAGTGGATGTATTGCCTTCTCTTTTTGTTACCCCTTCTATGAATTTGATGCACACTCTCCTACCTGGCCTCGCCATTAGGAGTCCTTACCACTCTTATATTTAATTGAAGTGAATGTATTGTTTATTTATACAGCGCCTATACACAATGTTTTTCACAGCACTTCAAGGCAGAGAGGGAACAAGGGAAAATACGGTGACATTCTTACCAGTCCTTGATAGATTAATAATGAGAAATTAACCATCATACTCAGCCTAGCGGCATTTCTGATAGTGCAAGAGCTTAAGACATAATAAAGAGGTGACGACGACTGAGGTAGTGCCAGTATTTAACAAGAGGTTGGGGGTACAGGGATAAGGAGAAGAACAAAACAAGCAACTATCATACTAGGCCTGATTGCATTTCAGAAATATGAAGCTTGATTAGTGTGTCCCCTTCTTGCCTCTTTTTGAGCCTGTAAATTCAAGGTATCCCTATCCCTCTTCCATTTATAGTCTCCAAAAATCCAGCCACTCTTATATCATATTTTAGCAAGACATAATGTTCCCAACTGGTATTCCTAATGTAAAGCGAAACAGCCTATATGTGCGTGTGTTCTCATTGCAGTATTGAATTCCTTCTCTGACTATATACATGTGTTTTTATGTGAATTGAGCCTGTGATCCATTGATTGCTTGCACTTCCACAAGATTGTGTATGTGTGTGTGTGTGCGCATGTGTGTCACTCCCCTTCTCATTATAAGCATATCATGACAGGGACTCTAACCTAATTATCCCTATTTTTCGCCAATCTCATGAAAAAATGTCTTCTCTTTTCATATCTCCAAATTCTATGTCTCTCTACTCCAAATACATCAATTCATCAGGCATAATAGTAATCCATATCGTGCTCAATAATTGTGCCACGCCTTCCTTGTTTTTCCTTGTCAGTTCCCAGCCTGCCTATACTTATTTATGAATGTTTCATTTAAACAAACCCTGCAAACATCTAAATATTGCACTCCTTATTCTTGAAAATCAAACTAATCAGGGTGTGTTGTGTATAAAAAATACTCCTTTGACCTAATGGTAAACTCTTTTACATGTCTAGGCCTTGAAAAATACTGGTGTGATTTCTTGTGTGTCTTCATAACTAATCTCTAAACTAGTGCATGTTATCCCCTTAGTTATTTACTGAGATCTATCCTCATTACAACTGTTAAATATATCATGCTTTTTAAAATCTATATTGTGTGTAACCTTAGCCTTGGTGCATTTGAGAGTGCTTCCTCTTATTACTTACTGCTTCCCCATTCTAAATACAAATGTTTGCATCAATACATGCACTTTTAACATTGTTGCTGAAAAAATGTGTTGTATCTCCTTAATTCTTCGTATTCCCCATACATATTCACAGTGCTTAATCTAGTATCATTTACTGTCATGTTGACCTACTGTTTAATGTAATTTGCATTCATAATTATATTTTTATTCTCGGCGCATGTTTCACAAATTGTGTGATTTTAGGCATATCTTTTGTTTAATGCCACTATGCTGTACAGTGGAGGAGATGTTGTCATACCTGCGGTCCCATCCGCACTGTGACACTTGCGTTACCCCCTTATACAGGAGCGTAGAATGCATAGAACAGCTCCTTTCTGGCAACGCTGGAGGTTGCTAGGGGAATGGAGGTTGTGTTTTCAAGGTCACGTGACTGCTCAGCTGACAGCAACGCTGCCAGCCGATGGTTCAACACGCCTACTCAATTCACGTTCAAGTGTCCATAAAGGAGCTCGTAACGCCAGAGGTGGTGCTTCTGATTAGCGTTATTTTTCCTAAACACTTACTGCCGTATTTTGTGAAACCGACCTTGGATATCCTGATTCGACCATTCTTTTGTCTTTCCCTTTGTACTTGGTTTTGACCTCTGGTTTCCGACCCAGACCGTCCTAGACCCAGCCCTCTGCTTTTCCCTGGAGCTCCCTGTTGCTTACTCCCACTCTGAGTGTTCCCCGCCCAGCAGGAATATGATCTTTGAGCCACGCATACCTGTTGCCACTTCCGCAGCATACTGCCTTCCACTAGACTCAAGGTACGAATGCTGCCATCGCGGAAACCACCCGCTGCCTCTCCCATGGACATTGATCAGTTGATGCCAGCTGCAGCCCCTTCGCACCTGGTAACTTGGTAAGACTGAATCTGTACTTTTCTTCTGGGGGTTGTTTCTCCACACCACTATCCTCTGTGCCAATTATTCCAAATATCCTATACTGAAGCTGTTCATTCTCAACATAATTGGATATTATCTGAGAACACCTTTATACTGAACCCGTTCATCTTCAACTTAACTGGACATTCCCCAAGAATCACCAGTGCAATAAAACGAACGCTCTGCTGTCTATATTGCACTATCCCTTACCTAGCAGCGGACCTCGTTCTGTTTGAGGAGTTCCCTGTACTAACCTTCACTTTTCTTATTTTATCCTATGGGTGTCTCCATACTTAGGCACTTCTTTAGCCTACAGAGGGTAAGCGTTTATACTTCTATTATTTTCCTGTCGATCCATCCCTGGCCATTGCTAATTTAAACCTTGCATTTCCCTGTAGGTACGACCAGTCTCTCATCACCTGTAACACAAGCAGCTTTCCCAGCAGTAGCTCTGTGTTCATTATTGCTTTTTATCCACTAAGTTCTAACCATCTGTCCTTTCTTTACAGCTTGATGAAAGCGGTGTGGGTATCCCCGCTCTTTTGGGTAATTTACAGTCTTGGCTGTTATCCTATAGACAGCAGTAAGGTCCATTGCCAAAAAGAGTTTCCTCAGTGAGAGGGGGTCCGGTCTGGTCAATTCCCCGCTGGGGTTTTATGCCAGCAGTGGCCGAATATCTGGATTTATTGAACAGCTCTCGTGTGGCCCTAAGCCAACGCCCCAGCCTGCCTGCACGGTGGTGAGTGTAATAGAATCAGAAGCCTTAAGTGAAAGCGCAGTGTCATTGGCACAACTTATGCAGATAGCCACTGAACTCAGGTCAGACATGATATCTGCACAGGAAAACCTTTGGCAGTGAATCAATGCCCTGCAGCAAATGGTGACCCCTCCGGAGCCACAGGTCTTGGGGGTAGCAAGTGCATCTGCCTCAGGTTCTGGTTTCCCTACTCCCAGGCAAGACCCAGCTCCAATAGTGGTCTCTACTCAGTTTCCTTTGGCTCCACCTGAACAGTTTACGGGTGATCCAAAGCAGTATTGCACGTTTGTTAACCAATGCAAACTGCATTTCTTGTGTCGCCCCGCATCATTCCCTACTCAAACTACCAAGGCTACTTTTGTATTATCACATCTGGGGGGTACTGCACCCGCCTGGGCCAACCCTCTTTTGGAGTCCAACAGCAATGTACTATATGATTGCGACACCCTACTTTCTGCCATGAGTCAATACTCAGTATACTACTCAAGCCTCTGATCTTGAGCTCCTTAAACTCAGGCAAGGCACTTCCTCCCTGATCACCTACCTTGCTTGTTTCAATCAGCTTGCCGCTGAAACAGATTGGCATGAGGACAAGAAAACAGCGGTATTCTATCAAGGTCTTTCGGAGGAACTGAAAGGCAGGTTGTCTACAGATCCTGTAGTACCTATGGACTTTAGTGAGCTTTTGGACTTGGTGCTCCAAATCGATGCCCGGAGGGCAGAAAGGAAGGGCGGGAAACAGCCCAGGCTTCCTCCCATGGTTGCAGACACATCCTTGGTCTCCTCCCCAGCACCTGAACCTATGCAGATCGGAAACATTAGGGAACCACTTACCCCCGCTCAACGTGAGTACCACAGAAAAAATAATCTCTGCATGTATTGTAGGTCCTCGGATCACTTATTACCTGATTGAAATAAGAAACCAAAAAAGAAGGCAGGAAACGGCAAATCCCGACAATAGAAAGAGTCCCTTTGTTGGGTAAACCTGTATTGGGCTCTATCGTAGCCAGCCCACCTTCACTATTCACTATCCCGATACCCTTTTCAACAACATCGGGGGAGTCCTTTCCTGCTTCGGCCGTTATAGATTCTGGAGCCACAGGAGACTACGTCGACCAGGATTTTGCCTCATCTTATGGAATTGCCCTTATCAACAAACCGCAGCCCAAGATGGTCAGCTCAGTGGATGGTTCCGCTCTAATATCGGGTATGGTAACTAAAAACACTGCACCCCTCACCATGTTTACTACCGATGGGCACACTGAGGAAATCACCTTTGACGTCATTAAGGCTATGGCCTACAGGATCATTTTGGGTATTCCATGGCTACAGCTCCATAATCCTATGATCATTTGGGCTCTGGGGACCATTCAGTTCTCTTCTCCATCCTGCAATGGCCATTGTCTGGCTCTTCATAGCATATCAATGCTCACTCCTGGCCATGCTTTAGCCACCATTACATCCTCTATAAGAGCCATCTCCACGGAATCCATTGCAGCAATACCTCCGGAGTATTCCTCCTTTTCCGATGTTTTGACAAAAAAATGGCAGAAACTCTACCTCCACAGCGAGGCTACGATTGCCCTATTGAGTTGATCCCGGGAGCTAAGATTCCATCGGGCAGGGTGTATTTGTTATCCTCAAGGAGAATGCTGCACTTAAAGAATATCTGGACAAAGCCTTGTCCATGGGTTTTATTCGACCTTCCACATCGCCTGCTGCCTCGTCCATTTTTTTGTGCCCAAGAAGGAGGGTGATCTTCAGCCCTGCTTTGATTACAGAGCCCTCAATGCGGTAACGGTCTGAAACCAATATCCCCTCCCGTTGATTTTGGTATTGCTTGATCAACTAGGGCAACCCAATATCTTTACCAAACTAGTCCTCCATGGGACATACAATTTGGTGCATATGAGGAGTGGGAATGAATCGAAAACCACTTTTAAAAAGTGGTTTAGGCTCTTTGAGTACTTAGTAATGCCGTTTGGCCTATGTAATGCCCCGGCTACTTTTCAGGCATTCTTGAATGACGTATTCCGTGATAACATGGACCAATATGTAATGATATATCTGGACGATATTTTGATCTACTCGTCTTCAAGGTCGGAACACCTTCAACACGTTTCTACGGTCCTCCAATGCCTCAGGGATAATCACTTTTATGTAAAGGCTGAAAAATGCGTGTTTCATGCCACACATGTTGAGTTTCTGGGTTCTGATCTCACCAATCATGGAATAAGAACGTGCTCTTCCAAAGTAAAAGCAGTCCTGGATTGGCCTGCACCTACATCGATCAAAGCCTTGCAATCTTTTTAGGGTTTGCAAACTTTTATCAATGCTTTATTCATTCCTTTTCCTCATTGGGAGCTCCGCTCACTACTCTGACAAGCGCCAAACAACCATTCATATGGTCCAAGGAAGCCCAAAAGGCTTTCGAACATCTCAAGATCGCTTTTACTACAGCACCAGTGCTATAGCATCCTAATCCCAATCGTCCGTTCTTTGTTGAGGCTGGAGCCTCGGGTTTTGCCATTGGAGTGGTTTTGTCCCAGGCCTGTTCGGATTCGGGGACCATACAAGATACAAGTTTGCGAACCCTAAAAAGATTGTAAGGCTTTGATCGATGTAGGTGCAGGCCAATCCAGGACCGCTTTTACTATGAACGGAACTACGCTATAACTGAGAGGAATCCCTGGCCATAGTGAATTTCAACCTCCCATTTCCCCGTAGGTACGACCAGTCTATCATCACCTGTATCACAAGTAGCTGTCCCAGCAGTAGCTCTGTGTTCATTATTGCTTCTTATCCACTCAGTTCTAACTATCTGTCCTTTCTTTACAGCTTGGTGAAAGCATTGTGGGTATCCCCGCTCTTTTGAGCAATTTACTGTCTCAGCTGTTATCCTATAGACAGCAGGAAGGTCCATTGCCAAAAAGAGTCCCATCAGTGAGAGGGGGTCAGGTCTGGTCAATTCCCCGCTGGGGTTTTATGCCAGCAGTGGCCAAATATCTGGACTCATTGAACAGCTCTCGTGTGGTCCTGAGCCAACGCCCCGGCCTGCCTGCATGGTGGTGAGTCTAACAGATGCTGTCCCCCCAATTGATGTTTGTCTATTTGCTGTAGCTTTTTTGCATATGCTTGAATCTGCATGTGTAATATCTTTATGACTCTGTATTTTATTGGGGTCCCCATTCCATTCCTCCTCTCTCTGTCCTTAATTACCAATATTTTCACTGTTCTGGTTACTTATAGCACTCTCCTGTGCTTTCATTTGCGATCTATGTCTTACTTTTGCTCTCCTAATATTTTTGTGTCCCTTTCTCATTCTCCTTCTCACCTTCTGTAATCACTTTCCCGTTTCCTTCTCCTGACATACTTCCTGCCTTCAGTATCAAATTCTATGAAAATAAACTGTGTACATCTGCTCTTCTTTTTTGTAGCACGCTGAAACTTTTTAGCAAGTCACCTTTACTGTTTTCCCCAATTATTTTCCATTAATGCATCTAGATGGCTTTTTTAATGTTTTTTGTTCCATTGCCTTTTCCACATCTGTGTAATTGGCCCATGGATTTTTTATGACACATGCTCTTTCAAAATTTCCCATTTATCACTAATAAGAAATACCTATTGTGTTTTAAAATGAGATAAACAAATCAGGTGTGATCTAGTTTGTGCTTAACAGAGAAAGTATCTAGCACTAACTCCACAATTACTAACAAACTGTTAAAAATGTGAAGTGAGTTGACTTTAAAGAGTGACCTGATTCGACCGCCTTAGTTCACATATGTGCAATAAATGGGGACAACTTCTACTGTGAAGTATTAAACTCACAATATGGTTTATTCACATATAGTTTCCTTGGCAAAACAACAATCTTTCAAAATACATACCTTTGCTTAACTAAACAACCAGGCGTTTAACTATCCCCCAATGTCATATAAGTCAATCAAGTGATTCTCTAGCACCTGGCTTCAAAAAAACATGCACAAATACCATGAAAAAATATGGTTCTCAAAACCTACTCATTTGTCAATTTCTTCAACTGGTGTTTGTCCTACGGACCTACAGCTGAGTGTCCCTACTCAAAAAATGCAAGTATTTCATGTGTGTATCACAAAAATCCCTACAAAATGAAAGTCAGTTCAATGAGTTCTGGTTCAAGGCGTATAACTTTTGTACCGGAAATAAATCACTACTTGTTCCAAGAAAACCAAAAGCCAAAATGTTCTTTTTAATCTGTCTCTGTTCTCAATTTATTTCATGCATGCTCATACATGCATCAGCTCTAGCCCTGCTCATTCCTACTCATTTTGATCATAATTTCATGAAGGTTTATTTATTTTTCTGTTTCAATGTTAATACACATACATATATTTGTCATTTCTCTAAGCTTCCCATAATTTCGCTAGTGTTTTGTAAAAGCATTGTCACTTTTACTAAATAAAAATTGCCTATTACTCTTTCTTTATGCAAAGCTGATTCATAGCAGCTTTAACTCGAAGGGATGTCTCATGTTTTTGAATGCACGCAGCCCTGTTTTTCTGCAACTATTAATCACTTCCTGGCCCTGTGTCAGCCATTATCTTAGCTTTGAAAAGGAGCCTTGATTTACTTCAAATGTGCCACAGTTTGAAACATAAATCTCACTCTGCACAATGTGCGTGGTTTCTATCAACCAAGCACATTGGGCTTTTTAAAATGGATTAAATTCTATCTTCTGTTTACATTTAGAGCATGCCATGTAGAAACTGTCTTCATTTGTTCAAGCAAAAAATAAAATCAGTGTTGTTTTAGCTCACAACCCAGCTTTAAAGAATGCTTTCAATTGCATGCTTACCTAGTCAGAAAAATTAACACAAAATCTCCAAGCTGTCTTATTTCTTCCTTCGTTCATGTGTTCCGCTAATCGGATTCTGTTCGTTCAAAGCTTTTCGATCTGTTAAGGGCTTCATCTTTGTGTGTATATAATTTTTATTTCACTTTAACCCTTTACTTGATTTCCCTCCCTTGTTTAAAAAGTGTAGAGGAGAGTCACAATTGACTGCCTATTTTGACCAGATCCTTAAACAAAACCTCCAATTTTTAAACATAAATCATCACTTTTAACATTTCAAAACAACAAATATGAGCAAGCACCATCAATCGCTGCTCAAGCCTCTAATTTCAATACTCTATTCTGTTGATTGGCGCCAATCACTTTGTTATGCTCAATCACTGGTGCTCCTCAACTTTTTCAATTTCTTCACAACTTCTAACGCTCTTCGGTATTGTTATTCAACAAACAACATACAGACTAGTCGACATTACACATTAATAAACACAGTGATCACCTTTTTCTTTCTCACCTTTACATTATACCCTATGCAGGGTTTGAGACATCACCTTACACAAACCTGTTTGCACGTTATATTTCTACCCCTATTGGGATTTGAAAACGTCTCCTTCTAAAACTCCCTTGAGCCAGGACTCTAGGTTCTATCTTTCCTTCCCACAACATTTACTGTTACTTAAAAATTCTGACAATCCCTTTAATATGTAGATGAACATGTTTTATTTATGTTCTGTTGCCTCTGTCTTTCATAATACATACCATATTCCATAGATGCCAGGTGTGCTATACTGATGGTTGTGAGGAGACGCCCCTGACAGAAATGAGATCATACTGCAGTTTGTCACTCACCTTATCATCTTTTTCAGGCATCTCCCCTGTCCGCCAGCACATCACATGAAGCCTGGGTCCTGGTCCTTGAATCTTGTGAAACACTTCAGGGCCCCACATTTGGGTGCCACATGAACTGAGGGCCTTTGTCCCCATCCTCCATCAAAAACTAGGCATCCATGAGCATTCCTCAGAGAGAGACAAGAGAAAATGAGGCACCTGGAAGGGTCTCAGCAGTCTTTATTAACTGTAGTTACACGACACGCTCTGAACGCACTCAAAGAAATGTTGCCTTCAACCTGCTTATATAGGCTATTTGGATTATGCAACATCCTAATGCAAATAACTACGTTGGTCAGAGTATGCTTCTGATAGGTCCTCTTAGTCAGAGAAAAAACATCCCTTCAATATCATTGGATGGCTTATCTGGTGTACACAAAGCCCACATTAGCACAGCTGGCATCCATAATTTTCTCTGATGCACAAAACTGATAAGCTTATTTTAGACTTGGCAAGACAAATTTATGACAGTACTCAACTTCTGCCAAAAACAACTTCATCACATCAATGTCTACTCCTTACCTGATTTTCAAGGTCCTGCCAAGTTAGTTAGTGCCTTATACTGTGGAGAAATAGATAAACTCTATCATATGGTGCCAAATAATACAGCTGGTCTCTCAAAATGGTCTGCAGGAAGCACGTTGTGCCCTCCTCATTTACGAACATAGACACATATATCCAAGTTTCCCTTGCTTTATCTAGCTTCATCAATAATCTTGTCTGCTTTTTCTTGCCAAGTTCCATTTTTAACTTAACAGACCCAATTATCTCACTGTGAGATGCTGCCAAAGACTATCTCTAATGTATCAGCCTCTGTTGCTTGTCTGAAAACTTCTGGCATGAGTCATAGTCTCTCACACTTGGAAACCATTTTGTACTTGAGTTATCAATTTTTAAATATATCTTTGTCTGACACTGTATTTATTCTTCAGAGGGCTATTATTTATGTATTTATTTATTTAAGCATCTCTCACTTTGTATCACTTATTCATAATATATCTTTACACACTTATGGTATGTGTGCGATAGTTAAAGTGCCCTTAATTTCCTGGGTCATCCTAACCCAAATATGCACAGTGCCATGTACACTTTTTTACCTTAAATAAAGGCAGCACAATCCTGATTTCTCCAATAGAACCATTTAATCTACCTATCATGTTATCTATACTCTGTTGAGGGGGAATGGGTTGGCCCCCCTATACACTTGACTACTCAATGCTTTGTTCCCCTCATTGTCCAAACTATTGCAAAGCAACAACAAAGAACACTCCACCTCTTCCAGAGGGCAATCTTTCTGGGAGTCTATCATCATATCTTTTCTAGTGGAGCATATAGCACATACATTTTGCTCCACAGGCAACAGTTTCTCATTCATGACTTCTCCCAGCCCCACTCCCTCCACCTAATCTGCCAGATGAAAGGTGCAGAAGTACTCAAACAACTATTCTTTACAAGTGTTTCAACAGAGACCACGTCTGGTGGTACAGGCTGAGCTACTGCTGTAAACAAAGCACAGTTCAGAAAGTATTGGAGGGGTGGAGCTGGGTCAGACATACTAAAGGAAATGAAAGGGTGACTTGTTCTGTCTCTCATGTAAAATATAAAATCTTACCTTCTGCCACCTTTAAGTATAAGACCCTTCACCTCAACAGCACTCTGCAGTTAGCACATCACTCGCCCTATGCTGCTTCTACTTCTGCAGCTTCTGAGCCAAGCCAAGCTAAAAGGAAGAGTGCCTGCCCAGGCTAATTAGCACTGTTTCGTGCACACTAGGCGTCACTCGGCCTACTGTTCCAAAATGGAACCCCCCGCACCCTTCGGGGTCCCGCTCAATCTTAACACAGCTTTGTGAGCCACCCCTTCTCGGGGGTCATGGGCCAGTTTCCATCCACACAATAAGGCTCCCCAGTACGCCCCATGCTCACAAACAATTGCACAAGTTTGCCCTTACTGCTTTTAGCTCACTTATGGCTCTCCACCACTGCCGACAGGTCTCTCACCACCAAGGCTTCACATGACTAACCAAGCCATTATCTGTCAATAATCCACCATTGTGGTTTGCCCTCCGCTGCACGCTACTCGCTGCTGAGCACCACTGAACACTATCAGCCGGTAAAGAACCTCACAATGTAAACTGTTTAGCTACACCAAGATAAGAGAGAGCTTGGCCGCTTCTAACAGACCCTGCTTTCTCGCCCCTTGCAAAACAAATTCAGTTAAGTATGTGAATCTGGAACATGCAATATTTCTATTTACACGTCACAAAGTTCAGTGTTTCTTTTGTATACATATTTTAGTCTCTGTTTGGTGCCTCTTTGAACACAAATCCTGTATTTTAGCAGATGTTTTACTGCCTGTCTATGTCACATCTATTGGCCCAAACACCAGTAACAATTTTACATTGTTCATTTCATTGAGTAATTCATATCCGGGAGGATAGCTCAGCGGCAGCGTGCGCGTCTTGGAAGCAAGACGACACGAAGCAGCAACAGGTTCGATCCCCGGGTCCGCGCTTAGAAACCTCCGGGTGTTTAAGCGCGTTATAAATACGTAACTAAGACAAAAAAACACAATTACGCAACTAAGAAAAACAAACAATTCCTGTAACAGCGCCTCGATGCCTGCGGGCTGTGTGAGCGCTTTATAAATGTAAATAAATAAATAAAATAAATATACTAACTGGACCTGATGCATCATACTGTGATCTTGTGGTCTCTCTCCCACTCTCGTCCACTCTTATTCTCTCAGTGACCTTTGTCTGTCTTGCTCTTTTTCTCCCTCTATGCTTCGGACACTGTGTGGTTGAGAGATGCATTCTCAGGTGCTTGTTTGCTAGAGCCACCTGAACCATTGTTGACATCAGCGCAATCATAGGAAGAACACAGATATCTTGAAGGAGAGGGGGATGAGCAATGCAGTGCTTTATTTATGGTTACAAATAGAATGAGACCACAAGGGACAGAGGCATACCCAGAGGTGGGTACAGTCCTGGTATTTGAAGGCACGCATTGTCATTGCATGTGTCCTGCAGGAATCCTGCCATCAATCTGATGCTGGGTAGTCCATGGCGTGTGATGTGAATACACTCTGTGGGGGATGCTGTGGTTCTGTCAGACCTTGCCAGTGATGAGGATGAGGCTGAATGGTCTATCTACAACTGTGCTTGGTATTGTCTTTGTTTTATTCATTATTAGTCTTTGTGCAATTAGTGGCCACTATGCAAAACTAAACGTCGCCTTGGTGCTCACAGATCGCTGGTTTTAAATTGAGTGCAATCCTTTCCAAGAATAAAAGAACGTGAATTGATTACACTGTCATTTTATACTGGGGAAAATGTTAAAATATATACAATGTTCATTTTGAATTACCACTTTCAGTACTTATTGCAGACGTAATTAGAATGTTGAGCATGTCTTGCTGAGCAAAGCACATTATACCAATTTACAACAACCAGATCTGTTATTTTATGATAGAAGGTTATTATTCCAAGATGTACAGTCTGGTACACTCATGATGAACTCTTTTGAAATAGTCCTATGAGAAAAGGGAAGGGGACAAATAGCAGTAACAAGGGTTCCTGGCTACTTTGCATGAAATCAAAGAGAATTTTAACAACATAGGAATGACCACAGATCTTTATAATTGACTAATATGTATATAATAGAAACGTCTGTATTCTCAACACATTAAGGGCATAATGCACAGTGTGCGTGTGTTCATTTCAATTTCACAACAGTGCCCCTAATATTAAAGTGTTTTTAACCATACACCATCTGAACACGTAGTTGAACAGTCTGGAGATTTAAATGCCTACTTTTCTGTTACTCCGTGGGGACAAATCGGACTGGTTGTTTCCAAATGTTAGAAGAAAATGGTTTGCCCCCAAACGCCTGTCTGTGAACATTCCTACTCGACAATGCACAGACATTCATGGAGGAATTCATATATAGGATGGCCAGTCTCAGTAAATTACACTATCTTTATCAAACACATGGCATTACTATGTAATGCTGCACTTTACTACATAACATCCTTCTAGCAGTATTCTTGCAAATAATATGGCTTAAACTGCCCGTTTCCAATGAGCCTTTAGAAGGTCATTGGTATCCCATGACTTTCACATTCAGCAACCCATTTTCTAAAAAGGCAATTAATACAGCTGTAGTAGTCTGCTGCCAAATGCATGCATGTACTGCCTGACAGAATTTGGGCCACTTACACATCAACAGATAATGCATTTCCTGACAAGAAAGACAAATGAAAAGAAAAATGTAGACATCATTTCTTGCTTTGTTTTTCCTGCATGCATTTGCATAATAGCCTTCACCTCTAGCAGGACATAATGTGCTGTTTTCAACTGGCGCAGACCTCACATTTTAAGTCTGGCTGAAGAAAGATTTCTCAATGACAGAGAGAACTAATGAAGATACATTCAAGAGAATCAAGTTGTACAATTGCATGCAAAGCTCTGTTCCAGCAGCAGCTGTTTTGTAAGTGGAGCTATTTATGACGGTTAGAGATCTGCTGAATGTTGCTTTAAAGGCTCTTGTTTTGTTTCCATGATGCTTGCTGGTAGATTGATGTGATTTGCAATTGTGTTCTGCATTCTACTGTGTTTATTATTTAGTGTCATCGTTATGGTGTCGTTGTGTGTGTTTACTGTGCCTAAGAGTAATGTTCTATGTAATCAGAGAGACTTCCATTCTGTCCACTGCATGCCTCTGATTTGGCTTCCTAGCTGTCCAGGATATTGGTGGGATGTGTGCAGCAAGTTCATACTGGCACAAAGATCATCCTGGAATGCATCGTCAGATACTAGTGTAATGCTTCATTTAGAGTGCCTCGTCATGTTTGGATAATAAATTGGACAGATGTCCCCTCTGATTGTCTTCATGCTGATTAAGGTTTGAGTAGGGCTACACTAGCTACATGAACATGTCACAATCTCTTTGTTAAAGAAACATATTAGCAGAGAAAGAGGTTGGCAGTGTGTTTGTCCAGTGTCAAAAGCAAACAAAACCCAAGTGTTTATACTTTTTATTAGACTACCTGAAAATATGAATGCAGAGATGGTAGTTTCATTAGCGTCACACAATAAATGAGCAACTAAGAAAATCGGATACAAAGCTACGCACAGCTTTTACATAGAAAGAAAAAAAGACAAGGGTTTCTCCCACTTTCAGTTCCATTGGCTGCAAGGAGTTCAGTCCTCTACAGACACTTTATCTAAAGGGCCATACAATTAGGATGAAACAGAAACATACTCAAACACTGAGAAACAGTCTTCATCACTCAGAAATTACATTTCAATCAGAGTCATGTTATTCAATGTTTTGCATGTAATGCACAATGTATTGTATTCAAACACTTAGGCATTACAAGTCTAATAAGTTTAGCTAAATAGATTTTAGCTGCTACCTTGGCCAACGTGTCAGAAGCAGCCAACATTGTGGTGAGGCTTGATATAGATGGGTAAGCACAGCAGAGTTCTTTACTCTAACCACTAGTAGAAGAGGCATTGGCGATGCAGCAGAGTGCAGCTGTATTAGCCATTATCAGAGCCACACACAGGGGACCATGTGTGGTCTCCCCACAAAACATTGTTATAGGCTGAACAAGGTTTGAGCTCCTCAGGACAAGACCAACGAGATTGGGGACGAAAACTGTAGTTGCCCTGAGTGCAGCGACCAAGTAAACGTGGAAAAAGTCTTCACGATTGTTCTCCAAGACTACACAGCACAGAACAGTATTGACAACTGTGGCATGAGTAAAAGTAGATTGTGTTTCTTGTTTCTTTAGTTATCTGGAACCAATAGGTATCTGCCTCAGCTCTTAAACAGCTAACTGTTATAGGAGAACTTACTCATAAAAGTGACTTCTGAACTCCTAGTCCAAGGTCCCCTTTCCTTCATATTTCTGGGACAGTGCATTCTACTGTAGATGAGCAGGTCGATGCATTATCCCTAACTCCCGCCCCCCTCACTGCCATGATACTGGAACAGCAGGAGAAGGGCCTTACATGGCACTCACGTGTTATGCTAATACTGGATCAAGTGTACGAGAGACGATATGCACTCAGACGACTGTAACAAATGTATCCTTGCACTGAAGGAGTGGGAGGATATCATGTGGAGGGATGTCAGCATGCACCAGTGGATATCATGTAGTGCTGAGTAAAATCTGACATAGGCAGAGTGATGTCATAAAGAAGCTATACAAGGACATACTGAAACGATATGAAAATACTGGGGTAATGATGTAACTGAAGTGATACGAGAAACATATATAAAATGATAAAGTAATCACATATACAAAGAAGAATGAAGTAACTTGTCGACAAATAAGTGTAAATATGCAGCAACGCAAGGTAGATGAGACACATAGAAGCTTGCTATAGAGGAAATAATAACAAGACAAGGACGGCCATGATAGGAAACTGGACGTCGGCTTGTGTAAAGATTTAATTCAGCTACCTCAGAAACAGATCAGGGCTGCAGAGTCAGGAGATGCTGGAAAGCAGGTTTGTGTGCAAACTAAAAGGAGGGCATGTTGGCCTGTGATCAAGGATGCTATTTCTAGGAACAGCTGCAAAGCACAAAGGGAGGCAAATGGAAAAGTCATGGACGTGAGACATATTTCTCTGAGATTAAAGAAGAAGAAAATATTTGTAAGAGCCAAAGTATTGGACAATTAACAAGATGGCGTGAGCAAGTCTCTAGAGGCCAAGAGGAGCAATGAAACCCAGCATAATTAAATCAAATGGCAGTAAATAGGAGGTTGAAATGGACACATGCAGTCTCCTCAAACGTGATCCAGAAGTAAAACACAAGGGCTATTCATATGGCCGAACTGATGACAGTTGATGGACTAATTAGGAAAGTGGGGAATAATATGATGTGATTCAAGCACCTGGGTTTCGTTTTGCTCACGTGCTGCTAGCCGAGCCGAAAGTTCAAGGTTGTGTGGGAATGCCAACCAATCAGTGCATCTATGGGGCAACCTGCTATACAATGTTTCCTAAACCAATCTGCTGCCATTTTTGTCCCTATTAATCAATATTGTACATATTTAGAGGTAGTTTGTGGCGTGCCTCACAGTTAAGAGACAGCCAATGAAGTACCAACCCATATGTACTCTATAATTAGATATGTTCCCCTAACAAATCCCTCCCATTGATAGTTTTTATAGTTTTCCACGTAGGATGACATCATAGATGACACATATTGGGGTATAAAACCTCTGTGTAATGAAGAATGTGTGTGAGTGTGGATGCATCAGTCCGATGTCTGGCAGTTGAGCCTAATTTATTAAATTAAGAATAAAGTAGTACTTTGTCATATTCTTTGAGTCTGTCTGGTCACTTGGTCTGAGATCTGTATTGTTAATCCCATCTAGCACAAGAGACGCTTCAAGGTGCTAGAGCACATTTTGGTAGCAGTGCACATGGTTCAGGTCTTATTGACCTAGGCCCACATTCAAACCTCTGGACGCTCGACTGCTCCCGCAATTAGCCAGAAAACCGGAAAGCTTCCTGTGGAGAACGGCACGCAACAAAACATATGTAAGAAGATACGGTTGGCAGGTCCCTCTTTGACAATATTCCTGTCCAGTCCCCGCAAGTGCCCCATGGACGGAAGGCGAACTGGTCAGTTGAGGGAGAGTGGATGCCAATGGACTTGAGCTGAGACACAGGTGTAAGTAAACATTGACGGTGCCAAAAATAGGGGGAGTGAATGTGTTGTAAATAATATATGTAAAGTAACTTGATTTTTTGGGATTATAAAGAAGAGAAGTAGATACCTCAATTCTCAGTTCCAACGGGATGGAAGGATACACACTAAAAAGACTCCAAATAGGGGTGTTAAGGATTCCTGAGGCAAGACCAACAAGAAGAGTGCGTATCAAGCTTCAAGATGGACCAAAAAGGGATGAGATACATTTACAAAAGATAGTAAAGGAAGGCATATGCAGAAGAATTTAAAAAGTGCACATGTGTATGCGGTTATAATATGTCAGTGTAAAGCTTTTGTTGTGTTTAAACTAATAGATATTAAACAATAGTCAAAAATGAAGGTGATTATTAGATTTTAGAAGAAACTCTTAAAATATCAAAGATAAAACAACAAGATATTAAAAATTGATAGAAAGTGCAAACGAAGGAACAAAAAACCCTACTGTTGCATAGATTTTAAAAGTGGTCAAAAACGTGTATATATATAATATATTCAATAAAAAAACTTTGTTAAACGGACGTTATGGTTCCAAGTAATACCGAAAAACTCCTGAAATACGCCAGTTATGGTAAGCTAAGCAACCATAACTCGCGCCACTACCGTGCACTGTTAAGACTAACACCCAGGACATCAAAGATGGCATCACAAATGACATCACTTGACAAAATCCATTCAGACTTTACGAAAACATCTAAATCTAGATCTATAATCTTTTTGCAAACCTTTGTGTAGATTTGTCAAATGGCACCACATTTATAAGCCTTTACAATATTTTGGGACCCCCACTCTAATTTTGCTCCCTCTTGACAGAATCCCACCAAACTTCGCAAAAACATGTATATCTTGATCTATTATCAGTTTGCCAAATGAAGTGCAGGTTCGTCAAATGGCACCTCATTTATCAGCCTTTACATTATTTTGGGACCCCCCTCTAATTTTGCCCTCTTCACAAAATCCTACCAAACTTCGGAAACACATTCCTATCTAAATGTATTATCTGTTTCCTAAATTAAGTGAGACTTCGTGAAATGGCATCTCATTTATAAGCCTTTACATTATTTTGGGACCCCCATTCTACTTTTGCCCCCTCATGACAGAATCCAACCAAACTTTGCATACTCACTCAGACTCAGTCCAGAAATATACATGCAAAATTTCATGCAGCTCCATTAAGTGGCGCCAAAGTTATAAGCCATCCAAGAACTGCATTGCACCAACCCTGTAATGCCGAGGTGTTCGCGAACTCTTCAGGACTGTTCGCGAACTTTTGCAGTAAAAACCACCCGTTTTTTTGCTTCTTGCAGCCATATTCCATCCCATCCTCATCACCCACACAAGTCAATTAGCCAACAGGTGTCCTGTCTGCGCAGCGAACAGGGTAGTGTGTCCGCGGAGCGGTTATAGATATCACAATTTATTTTTCTTCATGTTTTGGTCATTTAAAAAAAACTACTGGACGGATTTACAACAAATTAACAAAAGCACACTTTGGGACCAAGCCGCCGCTCCTGTTGCAAATTTGTGAAAATCCGTCTAGCGGTTTGGGCTGTAGGCGTGAGCAAAGTTTTTTCCCATTATGTCTATGGGGAAAAAAAGAAATTTTGGGACCCCCCCTATAACTTTGCCCCCCCTGGACCAAACTTCACCAAACTTTGTGGGCCATATACTCTTTTTGCAAAGTTTGGTGAGGATTCGTCCAGGGGGAGCGAAGTTATAAGCCGTCCAAAAAGTGCTCTTCCTATAGGATTAGCAACTTAACCATAACTACACGGCCACTAGTATATATATATATATATACACAGAGAGAGAGATAGAGAGAGAGAGAGAGTTGATTTTTGGTGACAAATAAAGCAGTGATTGATGGTGCCCACCCAAATTTATTAGTGTAGTATATTTGATAGAATAAAGAAAATAATAAAGGGCCATGCAAGTATAGACAGTCGAGATCGAATTGTCATCATGGGAGACACTCCTCTTTTACACGTATGCAGAACATTGCCAAATACACAGCTAAGATAAGGAAGTATCATTTGGAGTGGATTCGAGGAACAGCTAATCAGACACTTATGCCGTGGCATCAGCAGGGTTTGTTGTCAAAAACAGTATTACGACATATGATGGCATATTTGTAGGCCACATATAAGGGAAAGAAGTTAGAGAAATGTTGGATATTTTAGAGTTATGGAAAATGTATCACAGAGAGAAAGAAGATACAGCTGAGAAGGAGTGGATGCCTGATTAGCATAAAGGCATGTAACGCCTTTGGCTCCCCTTTCCTGGAAATAAGAGCATAGACACAGAAGAGATAGAAGAGTAGAAGAGATGTTATCCCTTAAAGGAATGGAAAGCAGCAGCGGGGTACATTAATCCGACATATAAGCCCCCTGCTTATAACAGTGAGGACAAGGTGGAACACAGTAAAAGCAGAGAACGCAAATATATCTCAACACGCGATGAACGCAAACAGCGTGATGAAAGGAAGGATAGGCAAGAAAGACAGATGGAGCTAAGGGAGGAAGCAAGGAAAACAAAAGAAATAAAAGATGGAGCTAAGGGAATGACAATAGTACAGAATGAATGGATGGGAGGACACATATTACTCACGCTGGATGATAAGAGCATTGATGGGTCAGAGAAAGAGAAGAGAGAGAGAAGAGCGGGAAAAGAAGGAAAAGGAAAAAAAGAGAAAGAAAGAGAATGCAAGCAGATGGAACAATGAAGAAATACGCGGCGAGGAAAGAATTTGAGAGGTCAGAAGAGAAAAGATGAGAGGAGGTAGAAGCGCAAAGACTGAAAGAACATAGGTTGCAAAGAATGCAAGTCGAAGGTGAATTAAGAGAGCTAAGGACTAGGGAAGAAAAAATGAACAGAAGTAAGGGACTGAAAGATGAGAAGATAGAGTATCTATGTCATAGAAGCATAGTGCAGATTTAAGCGCAAGTACGACTTGAAGAAAGAGGGTCACAACAGCCTCGTAGGGAGTTGCAAGGGGCACCAAGAATACCAACATGAGCTAATGTGCGAGATACAGAAGGCGTAGAGAAGCGTCTTGGGGATTTATATAGGCAAATGAGGGATAAAGAAGGTCATGCAACCCAAGAGAATATAGAAGGATCGCTATCATGGGAAACTGGAAGAAGGCTAGATGACGTCATGACAGATGAGCACAGAACGCTGTCTTTAAGTAGACTGGATCTTGATGACACCGAAAAGGATAACAGCCATACAAGCTGGGGCATAATGATGTCAGACGAAGAAAGGGAAGAAAATGAGAAAGTGCGAAGGGAGGGAGCATGCAGATTTTCAAAAGAATCGAGTGCAAAAAAGGGTACAATTATCAGATTTAGAGGACCACAAAGAGAGAACACCAGAATCAATCCCATACACTGAATGACCAGAAGCACGACCGTGCAGTACAGTGGACGTATCCCTACCTTATGTAAACAGATTAAGGGCACTACCAGAACGGCGACAAACGGGCGAGACTAGCCCTGTCTGGAAAACAATGCAGTGTATCCCACAGATCAGAGTGGGTACAATTATTGGCCAAAGGGAAGAGGAAATGGCATAGAGGAGGAGGATGAGGGGGATTACAAAACCATCAGGGAAGAGGAGGACTTAATGCCGGAAAGCCGCAACAATATTGGAATTGCAGAAGAATAGGACATATAACGAGAACATGAAGAAGTAGAGGAGGCATGCAACAAAATTTGCAAGCTCCAAGAGGGCGGCTGGGCTATGTATGTTTGTTTGTTTGTTTGTTTTAATATTTATAATGCGCGCCGGACCTGAGGGTATCAGGGCGCAGAAGCAAGCACCGCCCAACTGGTGCCTTCCTGCTTGCAGCTCTTTTTCACCACTTAGCAAGCCCCGCCCACCTGGTGCCTTCCTGCTTACCGCTCTTTTTCACCACTTAACAAGCCACGCCCACCTGGTGCCTTCTTGCTTGCCGCTCTGTTTCCCTACTTAAGGAGCCCTCCAGCTTCTTTTCCTTTGCAGATGGGGAGCAGGTGCAAGTGGATCTAGGTCACCTGGCCTAAGCCCTGCCCACCTGGTGCCTTCCTGCCTGCCGCTCTTTTTCACCACTTAGCAAGCCCCGCCCACCTGGTGCCTTCCTGCTTCCCGCTCTTTTTCACCACTTAGCAAGCCACGCCACCCGGTGCCTTCCTGCTTGCTGCTCTGTTTCCCTACTTAAGGAGCCCTCCAGCTTCTTTTCCTTTGCAGATGGGAGCAGGTGCAAGTGGATCTAGGTCACCTGGCCTAAGCCGCGCCCACCTGGTGCCTTCCTGCCTGCCGCTCTTTTTCACCACTTAGCAAGCCCCGCCCACCTGGTGCCTTCCTGCTTGCTGCTCTTTTCCACCACTTAGCAAGCCCTGCCCACCTGGTGCCTTCCTGCTTGCCGCTCTGTTTCCCTACCTAAGGAGCCCTCCAGCCTCTTTTCCTTTGCATATGGGGAGCAGGTGTAAGTGGATCTAGGTCATCTGGCCTAAGCCCCACCCACCTGGTTCCTTCCTGCCTGCCGCTCTTTCTCACCACTTAACAGGCCCCACCCACCCGGTGCCTTCCTGCTTCCCACTCTTTTTCACCACTTAGCAAGCCACGCCCACCTGGTGCCTTCCTGCTTGCCGCTCTGTTTCCCTACTTAAGGAACCCTCCAGCTTCTTTTCCTTTGCAGATGGGGAGCAGGTGCAAGTGGATCTATGTCACCTGGCCTAAGCCCCGCCCACCTGGTGCCTTCCTGCCTGCCACTCTTTTTCACCACTTAGCAAGCCCCGCCCAACTGGTGCCTTCCTGCTTCCTGCTCTTTTTCACCACTTAGCAAGTTCCGCCCACCCGGTGCCTTCCTGCTTCCCGCTCTTTTTCACCACTTAGCAAGCCCCGCCCACCTGGTGCCTTCCTGCTTGCTGCTCTGTTTCCCTACCTAAGGAGCCCTCCAGCCTCTTTTCCTTTACAGATGGGGAGCAGGTGCAAGTGGATCTATGTCACCTGGCCTAAGCCCCGCCCACCTGGTGCCTTCCTGCCTGCTGCTCTTTTTCACCACTTAGCAAGCCCCACCCAAGTGGTGCCTTCCTGCTTGCCAATCTTTTTCACCACTTAGCAAGCCCCGCCCACCTGGTGCCTTCCTGCTTGCCACTCTTTTCCACCACTTAGCAAGCTCTGCCCACCTGGTGCTTCCTGCTTGCTGCTCTTTTTCACCACTTAGCAAGCCCCGCCCACCTGGTGCCTTCCTGCTTGCTGCTCTGTTTCCCTACTTAAGGAGCCCTCCAGCTTCTTTTCCTTTGCAGATGGGGAGCAGGTGCAATTGGATCTAGGTCACCTGGCCTAAGCCCTGCCCACCTGGTGCCTTCCTGCCTGCCGCTCTTTTTCACCACTTAGCAAGCCCCGCCCACCTGGTGCCTTCCTGCTTGCCGCTCGTTTCCACCACTTAGCAAGCCACGCCCACCTGGTGCCTTCCTGCGTGCCGCTCTGTTTCCCTACTTAAGGAGCCCTCCAGCTTCTTTTCCTTTGCAGATGGGGAGCAGGTGCAAGTGGATCTAGGTCACCTGGCCTAAGCCCCACCCACCTGGTGCCTTCCTGCCTGCTGCTTTTTTTTCACCACTTAGCAAGCCCCGCCCACCTGGTGCCTTCCTTCACCATCACCGTCTTGTGGCCAGTGCTGGATTTGACTTTTATGGACTTCATTCACGGTGGCTCACTCTTTCTCAACTCTCATGCGGGACTTCCTTTGCATCTTGTACTCATGGTGGCCCTGAATCATGCTGTTCCCATCTTCATCTTGTATCCTGGCTTGCAACATTATGTGTTACTACTGACTTCTGCAATTGTATTCGCTCTCCACTCTTGCTTCTCCACACTTTTTGACTACTTACTCTCTGTTCTCTCTTCCTTTCCCTTCTCCCTTTTCCTATCTCCTCCCCTTACTTTCTTCTATGCACTTACTCTATCAGAATTGTCCCTGGACCTAATATGATAGCAACCTCGTCTGTTTCCTCCCCCCTCCCATTACTGTTTTTTTCCTCCCCACCATCCCTCCAGCACTATCTGAAATGTCGTCAGGCCTAGTATGATAGTCGCTTGTTTTGTTCCTCTCCTCCCTTTCTGCACCCCTCTCATTCACCTTTAGTTTTTCTCCGACTCTACCAGAAATGTCGTCAGACCTAGTACGGTAGTCTCCTGTCTGTTTCCATTTCCTTCCCACTCTCCCCCTCCCTTCCTTATCTATGTTTTAGCTCTTGCTCTATCTGAAATGTTGTCAGGCCGAGTACAATAGTTAATTTCACATCCTTACTGTTCATGGCCTGTAAGAATGTGGTTGTATTTTCCCTTGTTCCCTCCCTTGCCTTGAAGCGCTTTGAAACACATTGTATATAGGCGCTATATAAATAAACAATCATATCATATCATATCAAGGCAAAAGAGGGTTGTTCAGCTTCGGTTACATTGGTGTAGAGTAGCATACAAGTATTTAGATGAATTAAGGCAGGTTACATCAATAAAGCAAATATGTACAGTGCATACAGATAGGGCAAGTAGTGTTGTCAGAATGTAGTGAGGTGTCAAATGTCATTTTCCTTAATCCAGTTGATAAGGTTGGATCTAAAGCGAAGATAGGGTAGGTATTCTCTTAGTGTTGGTGGAAGCGAGTTCCAGTATTGGGCAGCTTTGACCGGAAAACTGCTACCACCAGTCTTTATGCAATTAAATCAAGGCACAAGTAGGAGGTTGGTGTTGGCTGTTCTAGATGGGCGATTGGATGATTGTCTGGAGAATCTGGCAATGAGGTATTTTGGGGCAGCCTGGTGTATGCATTTATGTATCAGGGATGCTGTTTTGAGAATAATTGTATCTGTTGTAGAGAGCCAGTTGTTGGATCTTCTGAGGTCAGATATGTGGGCTTTGTTTGGGGATGCTTAGGGCTGCTCTCTGGGCATTATTTTGAAGAATCTGGATCTTGTTGGTAATGTCTTTGTTACTCCCCACATATAAAGCATTACAATAATCCAATTTGGATAAGACGAGGGCTCTTGCTAGGGTAATGCAGTTATTAGGTGTAAGGAAGGGCTTGACTGCTTTAATTAGCTGTAGCTGAGGCCATGGAGCTAACTTGTTTTTTGAAGTTTAAAGTAGAGTCCAGATAGAATCCAAGGGTTTTAACTTCCTTGGTTACTGTGATGTAATTGTTTTCTATTTTAAAATTTGAGTAGAGATGGCCTCATTTGTGGAGGTTGGCAGGGGTGCCGGGAATGAGGAGTTCCGTTTTGTCATCATTCAGGCATAGACCATGAAAGGCCATCCATGCCTGGATGATGAGGTACTCTTTATTCACGAAGGCCAAATCCTTGTTGTAATCTTCCATCAATGGGATGAGGATCTTTGTATCATCCGCATAGTTGGTGTAGGTGATACCCAGGCCATTTGATCATAAAAAAGGGGCTTTGTAAAGATGTTGTACAGAGTAGGAGAGACGCAGGAGCCCTGGGGCACACCGCAAGTGATGGGTATGGGGTCAGCGGCTGCTAAAGGTGAGAATATCCTCATTGTTCTATTGTCAAGGAACGATTTAATCCATCGTTTAACTTCTTGTGAGAAGTGAAAGGCAGAGTCCAAATGGTTAAAGAGAATCTTATGGTCGACCAAATCAAAAGCTGGCGAAAGATCAAGTAGCAGCAACAGTGCTGTCTTGCCATTGTCTCTCAGGGCGTCTATTTGTGCTTTGAGGTCGATGAGTGCAGTTTCCGTTCCATGTTGTGGTCTAAAACCTGACTGGCGCACTCCTAGGAGATGGTTGCATTCCAGATATTGTTGGATCTGGAGGTACGCCACCTTGTCTAATATTTTAAGCAGGAACAGAACTGTGGTGATGGGGCGGTAGTTTGTGGGTATGGAGGGGTCAAGTGTTTGTTTTTTGAGGAGTGGGAGGACCCCTGACTGTTGAGATTTTGGGGAATGGTGCCAGTGGAGAAAGAGGCATTTATAAGTTTGGTGATAAAAGGGGAGAGGTCACGTGCAGCATCTTTTATGATTTGTGCTGGGCAAGGGTCGCTGTGACAATTAGATGGTTTGAGGGTAAGGATGACTTTTTCAACTTCAAGGATGGATACTTTCTTGAAGTGGAAATGGGGTGTGAATGTGGTATGAGGGATGGTAGGCAGGGTGGTCGGGGGCACGGGTGCGGAGGTTTTATTAGGATTGGGGGCGAGGAGGAGGGTAGCTTTTTTATTATTGATCTTGGCTTGGAAGGTCGATACTTTGCTAGATAGGGCGTTCTGAATACTGGTGCACCAACTTTTGTCTTTGAGACAGGTATCTGGGGCTTGTATTGGTGTTTCTATCTCTTTGAGGATAGTAAACAATTCCTTGGTATTGGAATTGGCTTGGGTGATGCGCAGGTTGTATGATTCTTGTTTGGCAAGGATAATCTCTTTTTTGTAAAGGGAAGCTAGTTTGTTAAGGTTGTTTTTGTGGTATCAGATGGCTCTAGTTTCCAGATTTGTTAAAATTTGCGTTTCTCCAGTCTGATTGCTTTCAGGTGGGGAGAGAACCAAGTGTTCGCGTGTTTTTTTGGTTTACTCTTTCTAACTTTCAATGGTGCTATGGTGTCTAGGGCAGACAGCTTTGTTCTCCAATATAATGTAGAACCGCAGGAGTATTATGCCCAAGATCACACACAGGCTCAGACATAAGTGCTGCAACCACAGCAGATGCAGCAAGCACAAGACTCCCAAGAGGAACCAAGGGTCAAGGTGCCGATAGGAGGCAAGACATTTTGATTTCTTGTGGATTCTGGAGCAACTTGTTCCTGTGTCCGTGAGGGGAAATATCCAATGTCAGGTATTGCAATGAATGTGCAGGGATTCTCTGGGGTGATGAGTTTAGATCATTTTACAGATGAATTTGGCAATCTCTATAGGAGAACATGACATATCAATGCCATCATTATATTCTAGGTAAACACTGGTTAACAAATTGGGGTGTGACTTAATGATGAAACGTAACATGCCAATATCTGTTACTGATGAAGGGATAGTGTGTTCCACTCCAGGTATACATGATATGAATGTGAGAGCGTTTATAGTAGCCTTTACAGGTCAGAAGGCATTATGAGGAGTTCCCTTAGTTACAGAAGTATTTTTGTATGGAGAGACTGTTTTATTATCATGTTTTCCCAGATTGATAGGTAAACTATTAAGAATACCTGATGAGTTTTTGTTCAGACCAGAAATCCTTATGGATGAAGAAGGGCAGATTATACCCTTTGATTTAGAAGCAGCAGTGGTCAGAGAGGAAAGGGTGGTTCTTTATGGGACAGATGATGAGGGATGAGGATGGAGTCCAGTTATAGGCCTCAGTGAAAGATACAAGCAGACAGATTTGACAGATGAGGAGTTGTTTAAGGATGAGTACTCAGATGATAAATTTGTATTTTTCATAAGTCTCACTTATTGGATTAAAGTAGAGAATAGAAAAATACTGCAGCGTTGGTAAAAAAAAGAAACCATTATTTATTCAGGAAGATTTAGAGAAAGTGACAGACGTTTTATGGACCATGAGTCCATATGACATGGGCCTCTTAAAAGGAGTGCGAGCAGTTAAAATCAAACTTAAACCATGAGCCCTTTTGCCATGTGTAAAGCGATACCCCATGTCCAGAGAGGAGTTTAAGGTATTTTTGAGACTATCTACGCTCTAATGAAGTAAGGACTATTAGTACTATCCAATTCTACATGTAACACGACTGTGTACCCAGTGTGAAATTTGAAGGGGGCATCATGAAGATTTATACAGGACCTTCACCCCCTAAACGATATAGTCAAATCTGAGTTTCCTTTAGTTCCAAATCATGTGACAATATTGTACAACATCTTAGCTAAGGCCTAGTATTTTACAGTCATAGATTTAAAGAATGTGTTCTTTTCAATTCCCCTTCATGAAGACTCACATGATCTGACTTACTTTTCGCATAGAAATATTCACCTGAAACATACTTGTTTGCCGAAGGGGTACAGTGAGTCCCCTTCAATCTTTAATAGAGTGCTTCAGATGGACCTAGGTAATGTTCACCTCGAAGGTGCAACCGTCCCATATGTGGATGACATTTTGGTGTGTAGTAACACAGAAGAAAGATGCAGAGACAATTCACTATACTCTCAGAAAAAGTATATGAAGCGGATAAAGAGAAGCTACAATACTGTTAGGAAGAGGGCTTGTATTTAGGACAGTTGATTTCGCATGAAGGGAGGAAAGTGACACCTGAGAGAGCAGAAGAAATTATGAAGTCCTCAAAGCCTAAAACAGTGAGAGCAATGCAACCATTTTTGGGCCTATGTAACTATTCCAGGGCCTGGGTTTTCAATTACAATACATGCATTTGACCACTTTTAAAAGGCGTTTAGCGGCTATTTTGGGGAAGCTACTACCTCCAGCTTTCTGTAGTTTGAATCTCAGTGTGGCTAGCATGTTTGCTGAGCGCATAGGCCTGTCGTATTGGGATCGGGACACTTTGTCTGAAAGGTATGTGGGAGCCGAATTGTGAAGGCGTTTGTGTGTCGGGATGAGAGTTTTGAACACAATGAGTTCTTGAACCGGTAGCCAATGTGCATTCCTTCTTATTGTGGAGATGTAGGAGGTTTTAGGAATGTTAAGTGCAGCTCTTAGGGCATTGTTTTGTAATACCTGAAGTTTTATGATATTTTCGATCTTAGTGCCAGCATAGAGGGCATTGCAGTAGTCCAATCTAATTAGAATAAGGGCTCTGACTAGTGTGATGCAACTGTCGGGTGACAGGAATGGTCTGCAGGCATTGATTACGCTTGCAGGTGTAGGCTGCTGCTGACGCGGTGGCGTTAGCTTGTTTAGATAATGTAAGTGAGAAGTGAGTAAGTGAGGAGTCCAGGTAAAATCCAAGGGTTTTTACTTCTTTGGACACTTTTTTTAGATTACGTCAATGTTGAAGGTTTTAAAGGCGTCAATCAGTTTAGAAAGACGGAATTGTGACCTTATGAAGCGCAGTACCGTCTTTTCGTCATTCAGGCAAAGACCATGGTGAGCCATCCAGGCTTGGATAGTTAGATAGATGGCATTGAGAGTGGCAGAGTCAAAGTCATTGTTGCCTGTGATAGAGATGAGGATTTGGGTGTCCTCTGCATAGTTAGTGTAGATGACACCCAAGTCATCAAGGCGGTCAAAAAGTGGTTTAGTAAAAATGTTGTATAGCGTCGGAGGACTCAAGAACCTTGTGGTACTCCACATGCGACTTGGGTTGGTTGTACTTCCGCGCTTGGGGAAATGACTATCATTGTTCTGTCTGCCTGGAATGATATCTATAGAGTGGCATTAGGGGAGAAATGTGCCGCAGATGCTAGGTGTTTGCAAAGGAATTTGTGGTCGACAAGATAAAATGCTGCAGCGAGGTCGAGTAGGAGTAGTAAGGCTAATTTGCCTTTGTCTTTTACATCATCCATTTGGATTTTTAAGTCCAGGAGAGCTGTTTCTGTCCCATGTGTTGGTCGGAATCCAGATTATCATAGGCAAATGAGGTTATTAGCTTCAAGGTAGTTTTGTATTTGTAGGTACGCTACTCTGTCTAGTATTTTCAGTAAGAATGGCACTGTTGTGATGGGGCGATAGTTTGTTGGTATATTTGGGTCAAGAGAAGTTTTTTTAGTAACAGGAGTACCCAGGCATTTTTGAGATTGGTTGGGACAGAGTTGTTTTCAAAAGAGGCATTGATAAGGCTTGTGATGAATGGGGTGAGCTCAGGGGTACAATTCTTGATGACCGTAGCTGTGCACGGGTCGCCTTGGCAACTTGAAGGTTTGAGGCTGGTGATACTTTTGAGGATTTCTGCATAAGAGACATGCGTCAATTTGAATTGGGGCATTGTGCTATTGGCCAGAGATGTAGAGGGCATATGGGGTGGCTGGGTGTGTTGGATAGACGTCTATTTAAATTCAAGTTTGGATTGAAGTAGCGCTATTGTGTCAGAGAGAGCATTCTGAAAGTTAGTGCACCAGTTTGAGTCCTTGTTGCAGACTTCTGCTGGCGGCACAGGATACTCTAATTCTCTGAGCATGGCAAAGAGCTCCTTAGTTCCTGGTTTGGCATTGATTATTTTTTCATTGTATGAAGTGCTTTTCGTCTGGAGGACCGCTTTTCTTTACTTATATGCAGCTGTAGTGAAGTTAGCTTTGTTTTATTCACTTGGAAATGTTTTCCAGTTAGATTCTGCTTTTCTCTTGGAGCTTCATAAGGTTTTAAGGGTAGGTGTGAACCATGTGTTAAGGTGAGCTACTGGTTTAGCTTTGCACATAGAGAGAGGTGCTAATTTTTCAATAGCTGCAAGCACAGTTTGATTGTACAGTTCTACCATGATAATATAATCTTTAGTTCCAAGGTTTTGGGGTGCCAAGATAGGCTGTAATAGTGGGAGTATATTGTTAACCGTGATATTCCGTGTGTTTCTAGATGGGGCAGCAGGGGCCAACCATGGGAGGTTGTTGGGACCCGGTTTCTTGATGATATTGAATGTAAGGAGGTGATAGTAAGACCGTGGACAATTGGTGTTCAAGGTTATGGCATTGTTGCAGTTAAGGTCCGCTAGCCAATTGATGTTGCAGCCTTTGGTGTGAGTAGGGTTCCGAATCCGGTGCGAGAAGCCTAATGCTGAGATGGTGTTGGTGAGGGATAGTGCATTCTAGTCTAGTGGGTCATTTAAACCTAGATTAAAGTCACCCAGGATGATAGTATGGGAACTAGTTTTAGTATTGGTTCTCGAATGAGGGACCTGGGGGTCTGTAGATCCGTTGGATGTTCAGAGTGGTAGTAGGCGATAGAGTCATTTTCACTGGAAGTAGTTCCCCACAGAGTAGCAAGGTATTTGGTATTTCTCTGATGTTGAGGGTGTTTTGTATGATGGTTACGCCTCCACCTTTAGCAGAGGGTCTGTCCATCCTGAAGATTGTGTAGTTGTCTGGGATGGCTAGGGCAAGGGCAGGGCCAGCAGCCACGTGGAGCCATAATTCTGTAATCGCGATAAAGTCGAGATTGTGTGTAGTGATGATGTTTGCAATGTCTAAGGCATGGGCCGGTAAGGATCTGGCGTTAATTAGGGTGCCCTGAATTTCTTGGTTAGGCTTGCTAATACTTTTGTGTGTAAGGGCAATAGAAATTGGACTACGTGCCACTGGGTGGGTGGGTTAGGTTTAGTGGTGGAACCAGTATTTCTGGAGGTTATATGGGTCTGGTCCGTGTTAGAGGAGTGGTGATTTGTTGTGGTGGCACGGGAGTGAGCTGTTCTATAGGTGAGGTGTGTTCGTTCTCACGATAGAGGGGGTGGTAGTAGCTATGATGTTCCTGTTGTGCCTGGTATTTGCAGCTGGCCTATGGTTTCGGAGAGTTAGTTGGCATGGGCGGCTGTAACTTGGGATTGTTGGCGGGGCTGCAATTCTCCTCTTATAGGATCGGTGCATCAAGCTATGGCTAGTCTGAGGTGAGGTAGGGGTTGTAGCCTGGTTGGAGGAAATGAGTCGGCAGGATGGAACTGCATTCAGGGAGGTGTTGTGGCATGGAGAGGGATAGGATGGGTCTGGCCCAGGTCTGGGTAATGGTTAAGCTAGGGTTAGGGTAGTGTTTGGCGAGGGAGGCAGACATATTAGGTAGTCTGGATGCTGACGTGGATATCTAGGCAACGACTGCAGTGTGTCGGCTAAATGTCAGCCAGTAGGATGCATGTGTAAGGCAGGATTGGTCTTCAGCTAACATATGTTCAGTAGTTAACTAGGCCAGGCATGAGGAACATTCAGAACACATGTGAAAGGCAGTTAGCACTAGATATGGCAGATACAACCATCAATACAAATGTTTTGGGTCATCAACAATAGGCAATGCATGAATAGCATTTAGTGTACATGTGTAGGGCAATTGGCACTAGATAGTGCAGTACAGAGGTTATATGCGGTTAACGATGAACAGGTAGGCATAGAGCACCTCAACCTGGTTTTAATGATCTAACGCAATTACACTGTGATTCCAGTACGGGGAATGGCCTGGACATGCCAGGTGGAATCACTGTTTGTGCAAGAGGCCTTAGGTTAACTAGTAAGTCATAGGCTGACAATCAATATAATGGGATGAGATCACTAAGCAGAATTCATGCAGATATGAGTGTACAATCAATAATATATATAGTGGCTAACAGTGGCCCAGGAGTAGTGGCACTGGTGGAAATCTTGATAGGGAAGACATTCTGTATTGACAGGGGGACAGGGAGAGATGATGTCTAAACGCTCAATCGGTAAGGTTGTGCGTTGGGAGTTTCAGGATAAAGTCACAGTGAGAGACTGTCGGATATGCAAGAGTCTTACTGCGACGTCCTCAGGGTATGATTTCGCAGTATTGAGTAAGTTAGAGATGGCGTGGGCTGATGG
This sequence comes from Ambystoma mexicanum, assembly GCF_040938575.1. NCBI lineage: Eukaryota > Metazoa > Chordata > Amphibia > Caudata > Ambystomatidae > Ambystoma > Ambystoma mexicanum. The sequence continues at coordinate 1,139,840,827 of NC_090927.1, forward strand.
CCAGAACCTATGGTCCCTGTGTGCAAGTTGGGTGGTGACGTCAGTTAGGGTGGTCATGTGTTTGCTAAGCTTTTGCTCGGTGACATGGCAGTACACTGATTAGGTGCTTACCCGAGGTAGTTCCAGGTGTCCTGTTCAGGTAGCGCTCCAATCATAGGGTTACATAGTTCCTCCCAGCTCCATCAGGCTCAGGCAGGAGCCTTTGTTTCGGACCTTCATACGAAGGGCCGGCTTCCACCTGCCGGTGATTCCTGTTGGTGGATAAGGAAGTAGGTAGCCAATGGGCATTCAGAAGCAGCTACGGCTGTTGCTAGGGTGATGCACCCTAAAGGAGGTGGCCATTTGTAAGCGTCGTGGTGAGGCCGGGCACAGGGCTGGCGTTGATGAGTTTGTGTGCATCTCAACGGCGATGGGCATCAGAGGTAGCCACACTTGAAATATGATGTGTGCTAGATGCGGCAGATAGATTTCGAGGTTAAATTCACACTTTGTGATGAAATAGTGAAAAAGAGACAAGGGGATGCACTGAGGTGGTAGCAGCTCCAGCAGGACTTACCTCTCATGTGCAACATGTGCGTGCTGCTCCTGAAGCACACAGTGGCACATGTTTTCCTCCACGTATCACCCACAGCTTGATAGTATCTGTGAATGCTTAGATGGATTACTGAAGGAGAGGATTGCGAAAGTAAAGATGACTTTAAAGAAGGGATATATTGCCTGCACCTTGCCTTATATGCCTTAAGAAACCAGCCTGGCTCAGATCACCAACTAACTCTTCATGAGGTGGTGACTGGACGCTGCATGGGAATCCCCCTTGCTCCTCCAACTAAGTAAAGAACTGATGCCCATAGTGTAGCAAAGACATTAGGTGATGAGATGCATGATTATCTAACAACAATGACTTAAAGGGCCTCATTACGACCCAGGCGGTAAGTTACCGCCTGGGTCGTACCTTTACCGCCATGGCGTAAACTATGTTTACGCCATGGTGGTTGGCGGATTTACCGCCCCATTCCAAGGTGAGTGGGGCGGTAAATCCCCATTTCCCATTTACCCTTCCCCATAACCATTTTTGCCCCATAGGGCATAATGGGAGTGGGGAAGGCGATAATTACGCCACCGTAAATTACGGTGCCGTAATTATCTCCAAGGTCCCTTAGCGCCATGGATTTTAACGCCTGCAAAAAGCAGGCGTTAAACTCACCATGGCGCTAAGGGACCTTGTAATCAGGCGTTAAGGGTCGGCGCCGTTTACGGCGCCGTAAACCCCTTAACGCCTGGGTTGGAATGAGGCCCAAAGTGTTTTTTTCATGTCTCAACAGGTCAAAAACCAAAGAGAGGGGTCAAAGAGAAGCAACAAAGATGATCAACCTATCGAAGCAGAAGATTTGTTAAAACAACCCAACCTGTACCCAGGGGACCTGGTGCTGGTACGAAGCTTTGTACGCACTTGGAGCACATTCCGCTTTGAAGGTCCATATTAGGTGCAAGAATGTACCACTAAAGCTGCCAAGTTAAAAGGAAGAAGAGCTTGGATGCATTTGTACACCATCAAACCATATAAAGGAGAAACCCAGAACCCTCCTGCAACTAATGACTGTGAAGCAAGAGACAAAGTTCCATGCAGACTCGTTCTATGGCCAAGAGTCAAGACAAGGAAAATGAAGAACACAGCAGCGTTTTAGACTAAAGGCCAATATCGTTTAACATTTGACAGGGAATAAACAGACTTGCAGTTATCCTGAACTTTTTTAGATAGGCTAAAGCAACAATGCATTGAATTACCAGAGCTGAAAAAGAGAAGCACATTTCATCTTTATGTTACCCATTATAATAACAATACACAGATTCTTTTTTGCTATTTTTCTTATCTTGCTTTAGTAAGTAGACACGTGATTATAGTGCTGTTTTTGGCAATCCTATGAACAATTATATTATTTTCAGAATAATTATAGCGCTCATCTTGCAGTTCTTGATCTTGGTTTCAACCACAAAGAATTACAGAGTCAAATATACATTCAGAATTCAAACAAAATGGGGAGGTTTCAGAATATAAGAGTCTCATTGCATCAAGAAGGTTGATGAGCTTTCGTGGAATAATAATTGTGATATCATTATGTCTTATGATGTGTGTTTTCCTCCTGATCATTATGGCATTTAGGCCTGTTATAAGAAATGATACAGACATGGAGGGGAACAATGAAACAGATACATTGCCCCTGATGAAAGCACAAATAGTATCCTTTATAATTTTACAAGGCATCTATTTTGATTTAAAAGGGATATCGGGAAAGATCATGAAGAAGATATAAACACATATCTTGATAATTCAGTTCATTTAAAGAATAACCTATGGTATCAGCACATGAAGGACTTGGGAGAGAGAAGGTCAGATGAAAGCTGCTATGTCTGTTCCTTAATACCATATGCATAAATGCAGCAAGGAAATGTATTGCCAAAGAGATGCCTGCACATGATTCAATATGTCTCAGCCATCTAGCAGCATGTACAACCAGAGGACAATTTCATGGAATATGTGCAACTTTACAATGGCAATGAAGAGGAACATTTCCATATGAAGATACTTGTATTTTATTGTGTCATAATTTAAATGTATTTTTGTATTTTGCACTGTTTTAATGGATTGTATGTTACGCATATCCGAAGTAGACATGATGTTGATGATACTTATGTAAGGTGGGATGGGGTGGACGAGCAAAAAACGTATGTATCCATCCCAGATTGGAGTACGTATAGAAATTGTCGAAATGAAGAAGATGGATTGCTCAGACATGACTAAATGGTCAGGAGAGCCAGGATGCTGGGAAAGACCTCACCTATTGGTATATGGGCGTGTTGCCACCAGTACCAGATCGGAAGATGGCCTTTTATTTTGCCCTGCACATTTATTGAAGAAAGAACAAGTAGCCATAGTGTAAATAATGAATGACAGATGCCTAGAACCATGGGCCCATTTTCCAAGTTACTAACATGAGTCGACAATGAAGCAGGACCAGTATCTATAATACCATTGAAGAATGCAACAACGTGCTTCAAGAATGGAGTCTCGGTTCTAGTGGGAGAGAACAAAGGATTTGGACAGACACTCAAGGTCCCAGGGATAGATGGAGGAACTGCTGTACTGATGGACCAATATTGGGCATATGGATCCAGAGCCTACATGCAGTTGCCTAAAAATTGGGGAGGAACATGTTCCATTTTGATTTGATACATGTTCCGGCATTAGTGATCCCTCAAAGGAATCTCAATATCAGTGAATTTCCAAAGACGAATGAAAACCAGAGAAGGAAGAGATCACTTATTCTTCGTCGGCTGAAAAGGAAGAACTACTTTTCATCAAAATCATTAAAGGCTTATGAAGACATTCCAGGTTAACACAAACTGTTCAGGAAGACAGCAATGATAATGACATCTGTATTCATGCCAGGACTCCAGACTGCAGTGAACGCCAAGTGGCTGCAAATCACCAGATGGGAGCTGCTGCAGACGATTAATGCAACAATAAAAGGATTCAATGCAATCAGAGAAGAATTAAGAGCCATCAGGCCGATGACTCTCCAGAGCAGGTATGTCCTGGACTTAATTACAGCAATGCTGTACATTCATAGCATCCGATGATGGAGAAAATTAAACTCTGCCAGAAGCAATAACTATGCTCACAACCCTGCATACAAAGATGGAAGATGAAACTGATGAAACCACAGGCGATGGCTGGTTCTCAATCCTATTGTCATGGATTCCAACCTGGCTGGCCAATGCTTTCAAAATACTCAGAGCAATATTCGTATTGGTATTGCTGGGATTCTGTCTTATAAGGATCATCTTGAAACAGTGCTAGAAGACAGACAAGAATGGTATTGGGGTGAAGATCATGATTGTTCAACGCTGGAACTGGTGAGCAGGTGCAAAAGGAGGAAAGTACACATGAGAATATAAATAAAAGTACCCTTGAACCTCCAGAAACAAAGTTCTACTATCCCAAGGATCATAAAAAATAGGTAGGACATTGCATATTTTGTCCGTCATCAGGAGACTGCTGCCACATGACCTGGAGTTTGGCTGAACATATAAAGAGTGCAGGTCATCTGAGGGGGGTGACAAAGATGTGGGTCCCAAAGAAATGACAGTATGAAGAGATGATAGAGGAGAATTAAGAGAAGAATGTGGTCTAGGACTTGACCAGAGGTGGGAATGTAAAGGAGCAGGTGCACGCATTATCCCTAACTCCCACCATCTCTCTGGCGTCATACTGGAACAGCAGGAGACGGCCCTATATGGGACTCCATGTAACATGACTGTACGACAGTGAGTCTATGAGATATGATATGCACTCAGGCAACCGTATCAAATGTATCCTAGCACTGAAGGATTGGAAGGATGTTGTGTAGAGGGATGTCAGCAAGCACCACTGAATATTATGTATTGCTGAGTGAAATCTGAAGTGGGCAGAGTGATTTCATGAAGAAGCTATACGAGGACAAACTGAAACGATATGAAAATAGAGAAACGATGTAACTGAAGTGATATGGGAAATGTACAAAACGAGAAAGTATTCATATATACAAAGAAGAATTAAGTAACTTTCTGACCAATACGTGTACACAGACAATCTTTTTATAGAGGAAAATATAACGTGGCAAGAAAAGCCATGATAGGAAAATGGCCGCCGGCTCGTGCAAAGCTTCAATTCAGCTACCTCAGAAACAGACGAGGGCTGCAGAGACAGAAGACGCTGAAAAACAGCTTTGTGTGCAAACAAAGAGGTGTCTATGTTGGCCTTGGATCAAGGATGCCATTTCGAGGAATAGCTGCAAAGCACAAAGCGAAGAAAATGGATAGGTCATGGACGTAAGACATATTTCTCTTAGATTAAAGAAGAAGAAACATTTGCAAGAACCGAAGTATTGGAAATTAACACGCCATAAGGCTCATACAAGATGGAGTCAGCAAGTCTCTAGAGGCCAAAAGGAGCAATGACACCTGGCATAATTAAATCAAAAAGCAATAAATCGGAGATTGAAATTGACAAATTTGTCTTCTCCTCAAACGTGATCCAGAAGTCGAAAAAAAGGGCTAGTTATTACACTGTGGATGAAGATAGTGATGTGCTTACACTCCCTTGAATGTTCCAGAACAGAGAGCAGGCAACAAGGTCAACTAAAAACAGGAAACTCCGGCTCATGGCCACACTGATGAGAGATGATGGACTAATTGGGAAAGTGGGGAGTAATCTGACATGACCCAAGCACCTGGGTTTCGTTTTACTTACATGCTGCTAGCCGAGCCGAAAGTCCAAGGTTGTGTGGGAATGCCAACCAATCAGTGGGTCTTTGGGGAAACGTGCTAAGAAATGTTGCATAGACCAATCCGCTGCCATTTTTGTCCACTATAATCAGTATTATATGCATTTAGAGGGAGTTGGAGGCGTGCCTCACAGATAAGAGACAGCCAATGAAGTACTAACCCATATGTATTCTATAAGTAGATATGTTCCCCTAACCAATCGCTCCCGTTGATAGGTTTTATAATTTGCCACACAGGATGATGTCATAGATGACGCATATTCGGGTATAAAACCTCTGCATAATCAAGTTTTTGTGTGAGTGTTGTGAGAAACCAAAGGGTGTCTCACCCACTAGTCCTCAGGGACTTGTCATCCAGGTGGGCAGGACATGGCCATCACTTTTGGATCCAGTTCCTGGGGGTGGACCAGTGCAGGAGGATCACCTGGGTGAGGGGTCTTCGTGGGGTTGGGGTGAGACGCCGATGGCGAGACGAGGTATGGCTCCCTTTTCTGTTCATCTACCCGATCCTATTTTGTAGGATTTCAGAAGTCCCAACCCCCCCTTTTTTACACAAACACTGGGGCAAGGAAGAGGGTGACTGAGAGTAAACAGACTAACTCTCTCACATCGTACTGGACATGTCGTGTTAATCGGGTCAGGCAAAGTCAGGCACTTTACACTAAGTGCATACGCCTGATACCAGTTAGCTCTCCTCACACAAACCTCACACAAATAAAATACAACACCTAAAGACACACCCTGAGCAAGGCAGAACATGAGTTTGAGCAGAACTTCCACGATGAAGGCAAACCTACTGGAGTAGAGCAACGGACCAAGGGACAAGAGCAGCGGGCCGAAAACCGCCAAGAGTTCCCAACTGGAGGTCCTTGCCTCTGGCAGCGCGATAGACCCGTGGAGAAGGCCAGATTCTCCAAGTGAAAATTGCAATGTGTTTCTGTTACGCTCACCTGGTATCCACAGGGACGCCACTCAGCCCTGATCGCTTGATTCGCGCCCTGGACCTCTTCCTGTTCCCGGGTGATGCCTTCGATGGAAGTCGGATCTGAAAGCACAGGAGGACTGGAATCAAGATCAGGTATGGTCTTCCCCACCTCCCCTGGGTTCGACCCTATGGCCCTCTCCTCACCTTATTGTAATATCTGGCGTGCTTTCCGTCATGCCTTCTTTGCAGGGGTGCGTAGTCTTCTGTGGGCTTGGGCGACTGAGTTACTTCACTGGTGCGAGCCCATTCAAGTGTCTTTAAAAGTAGGTCTTATTGCAACAGTCTTTATATGTTACTGTCTTTGCCTTCCTTGCTTTGTGGTTAATGTCTTTTCTTTACCCCCTTTAGGTGAGCTGAGGTTCAGCATGTCGTGCTGCTTGGATTGAGCACCTGCCGGTATGAATGGCACAGGAGCGCACTACGATTTGGTAAGTAACACGCTAAGTGCGGTGCTGTTTTGCCTTTTACTTGCTAATCTGTGCTCTTTCTTCCTTTTCAGGCCGCAATGATCTTCTCTGATGTGCGTGGTATTCCGGAACGATGCCGGCCAAGAGATGCCCAACCAGGTGAGGTTCTCGTGATGACTGAGGCTTACGCCGTAAGTAACCTTTGCTAACGTTGTCTTTCTCTCTCTCTCCTTTCAGGTAGCTTTGCTCCGTGCGTTTGCGGTGTGCCGAAGATGCTGATTGCTGGATGGATGACCGCGAGCAGCAGAAGCATGGACGAGCGTCGGGCGGACACAGGATGGAATTTGCAGGTAACTAAGAGTCTAATAATGATGTTCTTTCTCTCCTCTGCAGGTTCATTGCTTCAATGATCGCCGGTATCAGGACTCTGGACACAGTGAGCGTCACGCTGCTTAGCTGCAGAATAACGCGAAGCGTGTTCTGTAGCTTGGGTGTGGTTTAAATAGCCTCCCAGAAAAGTAGTCCAGGTAAAGTAGTCCCAGGCTACCACACCCCAAAACACTACCGCACAGTCTGGTTCTAGAAACTAGACTGTGTGGGTGCCTCCATGTTGGCTGCAGGCCCAAAGAAAAGTAGTCCCTTCAAAGATGTTTTTTATCCTGAACATGAGCCTGGCACCGTAGGCGCCAGGACCGACTACAAGAGAGTCTTGGAAGGTAGTGTAAGGCTCCCGAGGCCCTAATGGAACCCCGAATCCAGACCTTACCTGGCATGTGGGTTCGGGTTAAGGGTCGTGACAGTTTCAAGGATGCCAGCAACCCTCCCGGGTGAGCGGCAGAGTTGGGGAGGTGAGGCCAAGCCTGTTGTACTAACCTTGACTCGTAAATTGGAAATAGCAAAACAAGAAAGAAGCGCACCCAGCCGGTGAGTTGGCAAGCGACCTGAGAGACCGCTGTGTGTTAAAGCAAATGAAGTAGCAACATTATATCACAAGCGAAGGCTGCACGCGTGTGGATCAGACGTGAAGAAAGGCAGACATGTGAACAAACTTTGAAGTAAAAGGCAGCTGTGAGATCAGCGATACTAAATAACAAAGTGGTCTGGCGAAAGAAAGTAGCCCAGTTGAAAGTCTCTGTGAAAGGTACATTGTTTGAAGCAGAAGTGAATTAAGCGAGAGTAAATGTGAACTTTGAGCCGAAGTGGTCCTGCGGTGGTTTGTAAAGAGACCAACGCACATTCAAAAGTCTTCAACATCTGAAAGGGGCCGAGCCCGATGGCAGGAGACCCGAAGTACAAGAAGCTTGGTGAAGGGAGTTCCCTTGCAAATTTATGTTAAACTGTGATGTGAGAGGTCTGAGCCCGACAGAGGAGGACCTACATGAACTGTGTGCTCTAAGATCTGAGCCCGGCAGAGGGGGGCATTTGTGAACTTTGCGTTGGAATATAATTTTGACAGCCAAGAAAGACACTTTAACGTGGAAGGCCAGGTGGGCCTAAATCCACGATTTGGCACTGCTTAGAGTGTTAGAGACCAAGCCAGAGAGTGTCATCCTGCCTACAAGGACAGCCTTACTCTAGTAGGTTTAACGTGAGGAGGCGAGCTGGTTCAACTACCTTTATTCATTTGTGCACTGATTTTTCCTTTGCATTCATTTCTCCTTTTTACACTGTTTGTAGATAGGGCAGGCATTAGATTTTTGTTAGCATAGGCCATTTTGATTTGACAGACTCCACTAGTACTGTTTTGTTTATCGTTTGTTGGTGGAGACTACTCTCATCTTAGTTATAGGGCAAATGAGGAGTTTCTCCAACCCCGATATTTTCAATAAAGCTTTTACAAATTGTATCTATTGTGTCAGTGTCATACTTGTGATGCCATGCCTTCCGCACAGTGTGCATGGATCAGTCCGATGTCTGTCAGTCGACCCTACTTTATTAAATTGAGAATAAAGTAGTACTTTGCCATATTCTGTCTGGTTATTTGGTCTCATATATTTATTGGTAATCCCATCTAGCACAAGAGATGCTTCAAGGTGCTAGAGCACACTACGGGACGGGACCGGAGAGTATTTTGTCACACCACAAAAAAACTGTTTGTTCTTCTCTTATTTTTATGATGCAGAACCGGCGCTTGAGCGGCCACAGGCTCTGCCTCCCCAAGTCCTGTCTCCAAGCCCCACTCTTCAGTCCTTTTCAAATCATCAAGGTCGGCTCCTGACTGAAAGCAACAGGATTTTAGGGGAATTGAGGATGGGCATATGGATGAAAGGGACTTTGGACTAGGAGTACAGCAGACACCATGGTGAGTAATGTATCCTTATTCCTATTTCTCATTCCCTTTCCTCCATACTTCTGGGAGAATCACAAGCACGTCTCCCTATGGGTGGAAGATCCTATTTTTATCCTAACATAAATGGCTCCTAAGGAGTACTTAACCAAAGTGAGCATCTACCCGTGAACTCCCATCAAGGCAATAGTGCTTGCAGAAGGCTGAAGGGGAAGCCCAGGTTGCCGCTTTTGTGGTAGAGATCGACCGGACATGTCTTTGAAAAGTGATCAAAGCTGCCTTGGCTCCCAATAAATGTGTGTGAAGGCCTTGAGGGCATTGCTGTACTCCATGATGCATGACACAATCCATCTACAGGTATGTGCTTTAGAAACTGGAGAGCCAAGTTATTTACAACTCGGAAGGTTACAAATAATTTCGAGGATCTTTGGATGTATCCAAAAAGAACTTCAGAGCCCTTGTAACGTCCAATTAATGAAGCACCCTTTCAAGCTCAGAGTCTGGGTTTTGAAGAAATACTAATCAGTCCCCTCCTGACCACGCAGAGAATATGACTGAATGGCAGGGCCTATAGGCAGGGGTTGGGAGGCCGATCCTGTGGACATGCATGTTCAGGGCACGCATAAAATAAAAGGACAATAAATGTTTTGTGGTGCTCCAAGAAATGCTCTGGACCTGTCTTGTACGATGGAATGTCACAGAAGGAGGAAAGGTGATGGGATGTAGGAGTACTCACACTGCTGTCTGCCCATGCAGTATATTATATCTAGTGAAGGCTCTACCAACTGCTAATGAGGCCATTTTGGGTAGTGGTTTTATATTGGTTTATATTGATTTTTATGCTGATTTTTAAGTGGCTAAACCTAGTGTGGGGCTTTAGCCTATTTTAAGTACACAGATCTCAACCATACACATTGATATATTGGACATGTTTTAACATTGAACATGGGGCAAAGAAAGGCAACCACTTCTCCCCATCGAAATATTGTGCCAAACAAAGCCTTGTAGTTAGGAACCATTGGCATTTACCAAAAGCAAGTAATAGTAGAATTGGAGGCACAAATCACAGCAGTTGAGTGTGATTTGAGACGGTACAACAGATTGTCATTGATCAATACAGGAGATCCTCAGAATACTGGGGGCACTGGCGTTTTTAGATAAACCTCAATTACATATGGCCCAGCCCATCCACATTCAATAGTCATACAGAAGATCTGATTGGCGACCTGAATGCCCAGCCCCACTTGAGTGACACAATGGTACCACCAGAGCTACGACTTGACCAAGCTTGTCTATGTATGGGTTGTGATGAAGTCCTTTCAGTAGCCACACCTAGGTGGAAGCAAGTTGAACCCTCAAGGTTGCAGCTTAGCAGGTCTAAAAATCCTAGAATAATATGTCCACAACTGAGGCGCCTGAAACTCTGTGCATTCCAGTTATGGTAGAACTCATGCGTGGCAATCTACCTTTGGATATGGTCATGTTGAAGTCTCTTCACCTACTCTACTATGTTCTCAAAGATCACAGAAAGGCTTGCGAACATTGTAAAGGTTGTGTGAAAATGGATTCTGACAATAACCTCCCTCGGTCTGCACTACAGCCAGCCCAATAGTCTTCCACCATTATGGATGTTTGCAGGAATGCCTCCAAAACAAACGCACCCCCAGTGCAAAGGCCACCAATCCAGCATTAAACATCTAGTGACTGACTGTGTGCAGGGCTTGGTCGCTGTCTCCTTTGTCATTGGTCTTTCATTAAGCTTTCTGGAACTCAGCCAACACATGCTAGCGTTGCTAAAGCATTGGCTTATTCAGGGAGCACGAACAATAATTTAGCACAGAGCTGCCCACTTTCGAACTCTGCAAGCAAGATGGATACATTTGACCTACTACCAAAAGCAGCTCCCTTGAATATTGTCACTGTGCAAACTCTCTGAACTTTACTCAGGTGGGTGCGGATTACATGTCTCATTAATAAATAAAGTCACTCAATGGACAAATGCTCCCATCAAAGGTTTGGCAATTGACTCTAAAATTGTTTGATGGTAAGGAAGGGGTGGCTGGATTGTCGAATCAAGAAAATCCTTTCATGGTGGTTGTATTGGGGTCAAAATAAGGAAGGTTGGGCTAGTCGTTATTTGCTCAGATCCATCCTAAACCATCCATTGTCCATGTAACCATTCTGTTTCCCTATCCTCCATTTATCTGCATGTCAAGCACTTGTGGTCTGCCTCCTACTAGCTGTTGTCATCCCAACCGTTATGAACATGAAATGTAATGGAGAATGTAGAGTAACTATACAACACCGACAAAATAATGAACAAACCGGATGAGAAAGATGATAACTCTTTGTTGTCAATAAAAATGCTGCCGAATTTGCCCAAGCTCATCTGGCTTAAGTATAACCACACTTGATAGGCAATATAACACCTGGATAATTCCTGGAATGTATCTGTCCTGAACGATAAGAGCAAGGACATAAATGCTCTACAACTTCTTGATTCTGTAGATGTAATAGTTATGCAGGAAACATGGCTAACATATGCCTTTAATGGAGACAGGTTTTACAAAATCCAGTGTAGCCAGACCAACTTTTGGTGGATTATGCTGCAAGATATCTTTATAAATTTGCCATCAGGTGGAAGTGCACTTGAACTCCGTGTCCGATCAAGTCATCAAAGTAAACTACAATGGCTTTCCGTGGGTCACGCTAATTAACCGTTACAGGGCTCTGAGAAACACATACGAAGGGAATTTCATGGAAAATCTGAATAACATGATGGATTCCATCATACATCACTGACAATAAATAATTCCCTACTTATAGGTGGAGATTTCAACCTAAAAATGTCACAGGGCCCCAGAAATGAGCTATTTGACGACAATCAAGACTTACCACGTGGCATTCCCGAGCAATACTGAGTGACACCAGCAGGGACAAGCATGGCTTCTACATGCAGAAAATCCTTTGTGAAAATGGTCTAAGTGTTTGAATATCAGGGCAATGACAGGAAAACCGACATTCCATGGCCCACATGGAGGTGCCATAATTGACTATTTAGTTATGAGCTCTGTGCACTGGTACCTCATTTTTGTATTTGATGTTACACCTAGGGCAGAGAGGGATCATTCAGCTCTAGTATTAACACTGACAAACCCATGTGCTGATGGGCCCATTCGTTCTAGCAAAGCCTGTACAGGTAGGGGAAAGTAAAAGCCAATGGACAAAATATAAGCTGGAATAGGATCAAGGTGGAGGAAGAAATGGAAAAACGTATCGAGATGGATCGACGTATCTGAAGGAACGTTTTTCAGCCATCGAAGTACTAACCATCTTTGAGCTGCTCAACTTATGAGTAGGGGAATCTTTTTGCACAAATAACATCCTATCCACACGACTCTGAGTTGGTTCACCATGAATGCATGAAAAAGAAAAATAACTTATTGTCAGCATTGAAGTCTAAATCCAGAAACACATCTAACATTCCCACAGCTAGAAAACTCTACAAAGATTCATTCAAATCCTGTAAGCATGGCTTCATGGTTGAGGCATGGGAAGAGCAAACAAAGGCTACAGCCGATTACAATTCACAATCTTTCTGGGGAATGAATGCTGATGGTCCCAAACAGTTGAGGAGGCACCAGTTGGAAACAGCCATTTCACGTGACGTATGGATTAACCATTTCAGTGCTCTGTATGCTTTGTCTTCTGAATATAAATGAAAAATTATCATAGGTAGCGTTCTGGCTGTAGATTATTTTCCCCTCCTTACTATGCAAGCACTACCATGTGAACTAGACGAGGTTTAAATGCTATAATGTGGCTCAAAGCGGGGAGAAGTCTAGGTGCTGGTTTTTATTTTGCATCAGCCCGTTATATCTCTAGCAAAGACATCTTGGCCCTTTTTCTAATGTGTTTCTTTAACACAATCAGACAATGAAAACAGTAGCCCCAAGCTAGAAAAAAAGTTGGAATATGTCAAATCAACGAGAAGAGGAATACATCAGTACCCAATAATTATAGGCCAATGTCCCTCTTGGATAACTTCTCCAAGCTATTTAGAGGAGTTATCCTACGCCAACCGCAAAAATGTGCAGAGATCAGTGAGGTATTATTTATATGTCAATGTGGTTTTAGGGCAGGGATAGGAACAGAACGGAACACCAGCTCTCAAACCTTTATTTGGTGGTAGCCTTATCAATTTTTGCACTGAATGAAAACCATTATGTTGCATTTATGGACCTGGCTGCAGCATTTGGCTCTGTGGATAGGGCTAAATTATAGTCTGTCCTGGTGGATTTGGGTATCCCACTGGACCTCTTACGAATCATCTTTTAATTGCATTCAAACAAATGTGTAATCATAAGACACAATAGCGATGGCCAAGCCATCACGCCGATTCAAGTAGGAAGGGGGATGCTCCAGGGCTGTGTGCTGCCCCCACTTCTGTTTGATGTATTTATCAATTTACTGCACCAGATGCTGTGTGACATACCAGCCGTTGTCCTCAACCTTGCAGCCATAAAATGCCTATCCTGTGGTATGCTGATGACAGCAAAGACCTAAGCAGGGCAACAAGCGCTTTACAAAAATGCATTAGTACATACACATCATACATGAGGAGGAGGGCCTTCTGAAAACCCATGACAATCTGGTCTAGTTTTAAAAAAAATAATCTACAGTAAGGCATCGGGCATTTCACTCAGAAGGAACGATCATCGACAAAGTTCAAGTCTATGATTGCCTGGGTGTTTGCATTTCCGCTAAATGGAGTTAAAAATCACCTTGGAAACAAGACGACATGGAGCAACACAGGTTCAATCCCCGGGTCCCCGGGTCCGCGCTTAGAAACCTCTGGGTATTAAGCGTGTTATAAATAGCCTATCATATCATGTATAGAAACAGGCCATAGAAAATGGTCCAGGCCATTGCGGGATTCTCCTCACAAAGAACTTCAAGGCACAATCATTTGAAACAATGTTACATGCGTATGAAGCCAAAACTAAATCAGTTGCCTTCTATGGGATGGGTGTGTGAGGATACCAAAGCATGACTAGCCTCCAGGAAATTCGGAATACATTTTGTAGGAGGCTTTTAACGCTACCAAACTCGGTCCCAATGCTTGCAACACGTAAGGAGGTTGGTCTTTGGTACATCGAAGATCAGATCAAGATTGCACCAGTTTCACTCTTGCTTAGAACCACAGTCTACAAGAAAGCACAACGTGCTAACCTGATCTTGTGTAATCACTTGTACTCGGAGCGAGGTTTGAAAATTCCATCACTGCACTACAGGAATAAGACGTTAAACACAGTGCCGGGCTCTTCTGTCAACTAAAGAAACCACTCCTCGCTAAAGCATTAAGTGACATAGAAAGCATTTGTGCAAATGCAGTTACATGTCTTTATAACGACATTTTTAATAACAAATGCACATACACCGACAATTTTGCAATGACAAACATAACAAATGTTTTTATTGGGGGGTTCCCCCACAAACCCCAGTTTCCCACCCCTAAAAACCCACCCCAACTATTTACCCAAAATATTTAACCCTTTATCCCACCCCCACAACATTTTCGTTATGATTTGTTGTTGTAACATTTCCGTTATGTGTGCATGTCTACATAAAAATGTTGTTATAAAGACTGGATACCTGAAAATGCCAGAGCTGAAGCTGAACTAACAAAAATCCCGTAATTGATCACTTTCAGCCATCTCAAGTCCTTTCAGCCCTCAATGCTATTTTACACACCTTTCATGCAGTTTATTCATAAAAAGGACCACTGTCAAATCACTAGACTCCGATTCAATTGACGTAATCTCAAAGGCAGATGTCGAAGCTGGAAAAGTAGTCAAGCAGAAAAGCTAAAAGAATGTTGTCCTTTATGCCTGACTAGCCCGGAAACTGCCTTCCATGTTCTGTTGTTTTGCAAGTATCACTCAACTCCGAGATGCCATACTTTGCTCCCCATTTTGAGGAACCAAAACATCCGACAGTAAAAAATCTATTTACTCTGTGCCAATGACACAGCAACAGTATGGGACTCAGCGACATTTTGAAGCAATGTTTTGAAGAATTACCAAGCCCACTATCATTAAGCCCTAGTGTATTTTTTTATGATTGCACCTATTCTCAAATTGTGTTGTACAATGTGATTCGATGTTGTACTCATTTAATGTTTTATTTTGCAAGTGTTTATGGATGATATCTGAAAAACGTATTTAATGACTGAGGCCAATGGTTATGGTTAACGGTTCCACCATATGCATACAAGTAACTCTGGTTGACCTACTGAGCTACCCTAGCACAGCATGGAAGCTGCTTCAACACAAACCACTCTTGGACAATCTTTTAGTCCAGTTGGGCATTACAAGCACTGCAACCAATTATTTGTCTTTGGCTGTCAGGAGTATACTAATACAGATTGCAGATGGAAAAACGGGAGGCTGGCTGAAACATTAAAAAGTTTAACACCAATGTGAAATACCTTGAACAGTGCTGGGAATGTGTGAAAAAGCATATCCTTTTCTCTACAATAGCACTACTGTTCTTTCATACTGGGTTCCACTGAGACTCGTTCGGTCTAATTCACAGAACGTTTTGGCGCAGTGAAAAGGGACTTTGCACTGCCAAAATACATTTTGCAAAGTTACTTTACTTGAAATGTAATTTCTGACTAATGACAACAGCTGCTCAGTTTTGGAGAATATGTCTGTATCTTTCAAATGTTATGGCTCTTTATATAAATCGGTCATGCAGGACTGAATTCCTTGCATACCTTGTCCTTCAGGCAATGGTGTTTAAAGTGGGAGAATCCCTTGTCTTTTTTTTCTTTCTATGTAAAAGCGATGTTTAGCTCTGTGTGTGATTTACTTTTTTGCTCATTTATTGTGTGACCAGCATTTGATGAAGAGGTCTCTGGGACTTCAAGAGCTATTGCAACTATCATCTCAGCATAATATGTTCTGTTAGTTGGATAGAAGGTATCAAAACTTGGATTTTGTTTGAAAACATTCCAATTCACCCAACACTCTCATTCCTTTGGCTTGACAGTTCCTGCTATGGTGAAGTGGACAGTGCAGCCTTGGCAATAGAGCCCACTCTATGATAAAAGTGGAAGGACGACAGTTAACAACAAATGTGATATTTCATAGTTGCTTTGTTATTTGAATATTTGTGCAAAAACAACTAATAACTAATTTTATCTAGATTATAACCGAATCCTTCAATTATACCATTTTACAATTCTGATTCACACATTTACAAATATTGTATAACATAGCTTTTTTTTAAATGAAATATTTACTCATTATTTATTTTTTTGTCAATTAATGAGGAACATTCTGTGGCATTTTATTTATTTAGACAAACCAAGGGGTGCCAAACTGAATATATGCGTACTTTAAGATGGCTGCCATGCTAATGAGGCATTGCAAATATGCTTTGGCATGCTGCATGCCTCTTACCCATTTTGAGGTTAACCGTTTGGTTCTTCCCTAACACAAGTTGGGCACCTTGCCTTAAGGTCTTTTGAATGAATTATTATATTTCATAATTGAATTACAATTAGGGCCTCATCACGAGTCGGGCGTTAACCCCGGCGGTATTACCACCAGGGCTATTAGCCCTACTGCCAAACTCTGTCACTATTAGTGCCAGATGACAGGTTTGGCGGAACGGTAAATCCCCATTGGGCCCATTCGGGAATTTCCTATTCCCCATTGGGCCCAATGGGGAATGTTCGGTAATAGCACTGAAAATCATGGCAGATTTGCCCCCAGCTCATAGCATTACCGCCCCATTTAAGGGTTACCGCCAAACTCGCGATGAGGCCCTTTATCTGAAACAGTGCAAAGTTTCATTGTTTATGATTCGATGACTGCCGAAACTCTCTAGACTCACCTTTAAATATTCATTGCATACCTGTTCCTATTGGGAACACTGAGCTGATTATTAATTATTATTTCCTATTTTCCCTCTGGTTTTAAATATGCAATCTGTCTATTATAGACCTTTTAATGTTCCTATAGTATAAACTTGTAAATGCTGTGCTTACACGCACATGCATATACATCCTCCTTGAATGCTTCCCTCTTACTAAAAAAGTATATTTACTAGTAAGTATACTGTGTAGAGAATCCCTTAGTGTGTGCTTGTGGGCTGACAAACTACTTTATGATCATCTATCTCCAGTTCGAAGACTGACGTCTGGCATCTCTATCACATTACCAAAGGGTAGTTAGCTTTGCCTAAGAATACAGGTTGGTTTTCTAATCTCTCCACAGAGGAGACATGTAACATCTCCCTAACAATGTGAGTATGGGGTATTATGACGGCTCTAGCTGACAAGACAGAAAACAATGTCACTGTACAGAATGAAAGACTAATGGCTTTGCCAATGCTTGGTAATATTATCAGATCCCTACAGCTGGTTCACTCCAAGTTTCTGAAGCTCGTGATTTGTGTGTGTTAGCTTGTTTCACGTTTGTGGATGTTGGCAGCATCACAGAGTGTATGTGATGGTTCAGCATATTTGCATTTTCCTTTTTTAAATGCTGTTTATACTAGAAGTTCGTTTGTATAAAAATATGTATATGTCCAGTACCTTGAGTCACAAAACATCACTTTTGCCCTTTAGTTAGTGAAGTATATAGATTTCTGTTTGCATTAACAGTGTTTTCCAAATCTATGTGCTGAAGTTTCAATGGAACTGTAACGATTATTAAATGTGTACATTGGAAATGAAATTAAATCTGCATATATTTGATTGGCTAATATTTTGGCAGCCCTGTCTTTTTAAGTAGTACTATCATGCTGTGTAGTGCCAACAAATATTGCATTTGCAAATGCACATATTTACTAAGATGAATGGCGTTTTATCATGTTCTTAAATTACTAAATGGTTAATGTAAACAAAGAGAAAATGTAGCAAAGAATGCTGTGTGTCATCGCCAGCCATTCTTCCTCCTTGTTACAGTAGTAACAAAGTGAAAGTCACTGCATCAACATGAAAGACTTTTAATATAGCTAAGATCAAGAAATGACGCTTCCTCCCTTTCATTCTTCTCTAATAGAAGCTTTCCTCACACCTATTTTTTGGATTTCTCACAAGAAATGTGCTGCATGCTGATGGTCTGCCCCGTGGTGGTATCAGAGGGAAAAGGCAAATCGGGCTGGCACTATTATGAAGCCCAGTGTGATGGAGTGTCCCTCTTCACTGTCCTGCAGTGCCGCACTGTTGCAGATCCAGGGTGCAAGGTAATGGGAGGGTCCCCGGTGCATGGACACATGCTGCTTCCGTGCAGTTGTGGGTTTCTACGTTCCGGAACGCTGCATTATAGGCGCAGGGACTAAGCTGTCAGAGATGGCAGAGGCAAGGACATTCTCCAAGGGGGTTGCCCGGGAAAGCATTCTTGAGGGTCCCAGTCATCAGGGTTTACAGTTATCAGACTATGCTGGTGGCTTCAGATGTAACAACCTCGGCAAAGCCCCTCCAACACTGATCCTTTTCAGTTCCCCCAATCTCACATCATACAGCTGGCTGAATCATGCTGTTTGTCATGAGGGCTTAAATGAGCACAGAGATCCTCATAGAGACTATACATTGTTCCAAGATGGCACCAGTGTGCATTTCTTCTCCACAGTAATGGAGGGACTAGTAATTGTCCTGAAACAAGTAGACACTTATCTCCTGATAGAACCAGCTCTTCCTCCCCCTACAATGCAGGGGCAGCAAGTTCAAATCTCATGCATGCTCAGCTGGCGGGCAAGTCGTGCAGCTAGGGGGAATGTTGTCATCTTGCAGGGACACAAAAGAGGTGATGGCTGGAAGGTTTGCAATTAATCCTAACCTCTGGCATTGCTCTGGGAAACCCTTCAGACCATCATTCTTCAGCATTCCAAGCCATTACAGAAGGTGAAAAACCATTTGCAAATCAAGCTTGGTCCCACCCCAAAAGGGCCAGGTCAGCACAAACTGTTATGTCACATCCCTTCTGCACGAGACCACAAGCATCCACAGACATGTTTCGGCCTCAATGGGCATCATCAGAGAGCTTGGGTCTCTAGGCCCATCAGGCTCAGGACCCACGTCTGGGCATACCTGGCCCACTCTGGGTGGCTTATGAAACACAAAAGAGGTGATGGCTGGAAGGTTTGGAATTAGTCCCTTGCTCGCTGCGAACTGATTTGCATATGGCTGTACCCCGTTTGCAATAGTGCAGACGGGCTAAAAAACGGAGGTGTGGAAGGTTGCCCAGAGCAATTCCAGTGGTTAAGATTATTTGAAACCTTCCACTCATCACTCTTTTGGTCATCCTACTGGGAGCCAGCTACATTCCGGGACCTCAAAATGTCAGGTCAGCTCAACTGAGCAGTCTATTTTCAATATCAGAGGAATATTGTATTGAACCCCAAACCTTTAACAAATTCAATCCTCCTGTATTGCTATTCTGTCCTGCCAGGATAGAGAGTTTGAAGAAGGTATGTGTCTGCATGTCCTCGACCAGGTGGTCTACTGTATGCCTTCGCTCAATTTCTTTTCCTGGCACAAGTTTCTAACAGGATCCCATCAGAACAAACCCAAGGCCTGTTTGTTCCTTCTTATTGACCTTAAATTCAATGGTTTCCCTTACTACAGCAATTGGGAATGGAGTTCCTGCTCACATATTTGAACACCCACCTCCAGTCTGGTTGCAAGATATAAGAAGAAAGTATCACAAGCACAAACAAAACTATAAGTACCAGGTTTTAACAGGAAAAGATTGTGTACCTGGTTAAGGTGCCTGTGGCTGAGGTCTTGAAGGAGATGGAACCCACCAGTGTCTCTGCAAAGGATGGCTGAACACAGGGTGCTGCTGGCAGGGCATGGAACAGACTCCTGAGAAAGAGGAAGACAGCAAAGGAAGTCGAGACAGCTGCTTTCTTCTATGGAAATATGTGTTAAGGGACAATATAACGAGGATCCAAGACCACATGCACGCTTATCTGGAGGTTACTGCCCCTTCCCTGGACATGGTGAACACATTCTTTAGACAGTTGAAAGATGCTATCAACGAGGCATTCCTTACTATGCAGTTATTGGAAACCTGCTTCTCTAAGATTGGAAGGATACTGAGAAAAAGTCTTTCCCTAGGTATCTGTAGAAGTTGCACCCAATAGAAGCTTTTGTTGCAAGACATCTAGGAAATGTCAAAGTGGATGTCCCCAACTAGGGTACCAGATTGGCCAGTCTAATTTTTAACAGAGGAGTCATTGCTTGCTGATACAGGGGACCGGAAGACATAAAAGCATCCTCAAGACGACCTACTATGCTATCAACCAGCTTGTGCAAGCTGGATCCTAGTCTGGCTTACATGACCCAAACACTCTTGGTTAATTTCTATTTCTGTGTGTGTCCTCCCAAGAAAGAGCAGAAATGTGAGCAATGTTGAAGATCATGGAACGACAATTCCAGTATTTATCCAATCTTAACGACAACATACTGAGGGGTCCGGAATTAGGCAGTAGGTCAACTATTGCAGTGAGGTACCAGATATGACTCAGCAATTAGAAAATGGAAGCTGCTTGAAGAACCTCTTTGACAAAATTATCATTTCCGAGTCTCTGACTTTGCTTCCCCTCTGGACTCCATGTTAGAGGTATATTTTAACGATCGTAAACTGGCATTGCCCTGCTAGGGTAGAAGACAATCATTCACCTCTCACAACAGCATCGGATTAAGGTTGTCAATCCATGCCTCCCTTCGCCCCTTCTCCCAAGACAAGACTATCAGATTGAAGATCAGGAGGATGGTCTAGTTGTGGCAAAATCCAGCATGTTCAAAACACATAGGAGGATGTTGGAATTCATAGAATTCCCTGGGCATCCAACGGTATGGATATGGTGTCCAGAGACATGGTGAAGCAAAGAGCAGAGAGAAGGATGAAGTAAACAGACTTGTTGAATAGAGTGCCATTGTTCCTGTTTCCTTTCTCAGGAGCAGGGAGGGGTTTCCATCTTTCTAATCAGGAGACCAATTCCACACTGTTTTGGAACTGAAGTGATTGAATTGGTACATAAACCATTGGCCCTTTGAAATGAAAACTTCTCAGCAGGTGATGTCCTTAATTCACCCAGATGATTAGGTGATAGTGGTAGATTTGGAGGTGGCCTATGTGCACATCTCAATTCTATTTACAGTTTACAGTAGGCTCCTTGATGTTTCAGATTCGGGTTCCTCCCTCCTGACTGCCATCAGCATCCTGGGTGGTCACCAAGATCCTAACATTATTGGTGAATGTACTCCATAATAAGGGGCTCTGCGCTCATCCTTAGCTGGACGACTTGCTGATTAACCCCTCCCTCCCCCCTCAGAGGCCAAGGTAATATCTTGTCACTATATTACACAGAATTCCTTTTGAGGAGGCCTCCAAACCATTGCACCCAACCTCCACCAGCACCCCTTTTCCGAATAGTCCAGGAACCAGGCCGGTGTGTTGTAAATGAATAATTTGTTAATTAATTATTTTTAATATCAAATCAAAACAAAGAGATTACAGCAGCCACTAATGTTGTGGCAACACAAAAGCACAGACTTCAAGAAGGTAACCAGGGTAAGAGGTACTATAATGCCACACCAATTTTGTGTTATGAAAAGCAATGCCACACAATTTCACTCAAATGATGGCAGTAAGGTTGAGCACTCCCACCTGTGACAATGGAAAAATGGGTTTTCAATGAGTTGACAGCACACAGGGGTACCTTGGGCTGCTTACACTAGGAGATAAATAGGGCTTCAAAATAGACTAGCTAGCACTTATATGAAATTCGATTTTCACAAGGCAACACATGAAAAAGAAAAATCCGAAAATAAAAGGGAACGTAATTCGAAATCCATGATCAAGTTATAGTAGAGGAAAAGATATAAACTAGGGACAACAATTTTTCAAATGTTAAAATAAATGTTTAGAAAAACGAAAAGGCAAATCACCCTAGTTTCTTCTGGTGCTGTGAAGGGCTGGCAAGCTCTGAACAATGAAAAATGAAGGAAATGCAATTCAAAATCTGCACTCAGACTATGATAGGGCAAAGGGAGTACGCTAGGAAAAACACTTTTTAAAGGATGAAAAGACATTTTAAGAAAAACGAAATTGTAAATCACATTAATTTTGCTGGGGATAAAAATGACACACACGCTTTCAACAATGGGAAAGGCACATAGGAACCACAGTTTTCAGTGAAAATGACAGTGGCAACTCATAGGTTTTTTTTGGGCAACAGGATTACTCACAATGGGAACACAGCTTGGGTTTAATATGGCAGATGAAAATGGGAATTTGTTTTAAACACACAATCTGACACATGGAAGAATTGGTTTTTCAGCTCTCACTAAATTGACTTTTGGGGAATATTTTATACATCTAATGACTCGCAAAATACAAGGAAGGGATAGCTAGTTTTGAATGCTACCTGTCCCTATACCGTGAATTAATGTGGGAATTAATTGATTTAATTAGCCAAATACAGTAAGGATCTACACACACACACACTGGGAATTCTTAAATGGGAAATGGCAAAAATACCCAGACATACAATGAATTCTTCCACAGAAAAATGACTTAACTATGCAGGCAAACAAAGGACTTTTCAGAGGGCACAGGACTATAATAAACAGGCGAACAAGGGATGATTTTGTTCCATAGGAAAACTACTTAAATGCACAGGTGAACAAAAGATTTGTCAATGGGAGAATTACCACAATCCCCAGGTAAATAAAATACTTTTCAAGAGAAAATGGACTGAATTTAAAAAAAACAGATAGGATAGGAGGATTTTCCCCATGTGGAATCTCTAGGGTAGTGCTTAAGAATAGAGGACTTGTTTAATCTATGGCTGGGGAGATCTATACTTACAAGAGAAAAAGGCTTTATGATCATCAATGTGAATATTCTGGGATATTTTAAAGCATGTTTCCCAATTTTACACAAAGGGAAATCAGCTCCCTCCGTAAACCTGCCCCCACCGTCTGCCATGTGTTGCTGTGACGTCAAGAGGGGCCCTGTTTGAGATTAGACCACATTCCCAGCGCATCAAAGGGTAGATGCTAGCTCAGGCATGTTTTCTATTACGGCCTAAGTGCTCTGCGTCATAAAATGCTGGAGAGCACCCATGCTTGAAGGGAACCAGACTTACATTACCATGACAACAGGCCTTGAAGTCTCAGTTTCCATTTGGAAGAACTGTCACTAGAAACCAAGATTTGGGCCTACCTCTGTTGAAAACAGTGTTTAACCAACTTTGGCAAATGCACAAAATCTGAACATGGAAATCCTTGCTAAAGTAATTTCCTACAAGCAGTGATCACAGAAGGTCAACATAAATATATATATATATATTCAGTGAAAAAAACTTTGTTAAAGGGACGTTATGGTTAAGTTGTGCTACTAAAAACCTATGAAATTCAGTGAAAAAACTTTGTTAAAGGGACGTTATGGTTAAGTTGTGCTACTAAAAACCTATGAAATTCAGTGAAAAAACTTTGTTAAAGGGACGCTATGGTTCCAAGTAAAACCAAAAACCCTTGAAATTCGCCAGTTATGGTAAGCTAAGCAACCATAACTCGCGCCACCACCGTGCACTGCTAAGCCTAACACCCAGGACATAAAAGATGACATCACAAATGTCATTGATGACATCACTGATGACATCACATGTCTGGCTCCCCCTTTTTTCCTTTACTGACATATCTAGGCCACATGGCTTTCTTCAGTAACAGTCAGGAATTAAAATTGGAAAAGGTAGTATATTTGTAGACTTATCCTTCAAGTATGTTCTTACAATAATTCCCTTAGGGTCCAGTCATATCATATGAAACATATACATAGGGGAAGACACAACCTTGAAAGACAGCAATCCTTTCTGTGCATTAAAATAATCAGTAGAGTTATCAGCACTTTCTGATAGTTCTGTTGTTTTATATTACTGTACTTTCCCTGTATATGTTCCTATTTTTATATCTTGTATTCACACTACTTTCCTTAAAGTCCAGGCACATCATGTGATATATATATATATACATAGGGTAAGTAGCAGGTTTGAAACAGAGCAATCATTTCTCTGCATAAAGGTAATCAGTTAGGTTATGAACGCGTTTTGCTACTACTGCTGTTTTTTTTCTTACTTCAATTTCCTTGTATATACTCATATTTGTTTGTGGTGTTGTCTCTTTGTGTTTTGTCTATAATAATGCAATTATGTAGTAAGTGGGTTTTATCTACTTATCACATGTTTCACAGTATCCAAAAGTCTAATAAGAAAACTATTCAACATGGCAAGTTTATGAATATTGCACCTCAATCATGTATGCTGCACACAATGCCTATGTTTCTACCTGAGCACCTTAGTATACTGGATGGACGATTTAGCACTTGATATTTATTCCAATAATCCTTGACACTTTTTAAATTAAAATTACAATAAGAAACCCTTGTACAGACTTTTCATGAAAGATAAATGCACATGTGATGTCATCAGTGATGTAATCAATGACATTTGTGATGTCATCTTTGATGTCCTGGGTGTTAGGCTTAGCAGTGCACGGTGGTGGGGCGAGTTATGGTTGCTTAGCTTACCATAACTGGCGAATTTCAAGGGTTTTTTGGTTTTACTTGGAACCATAACATCCCTTTAACAAAGTTTTTTCACTGAATTTCATAGGTTTTTAGTAGCACAACTTAACCATAACGTCCCTTTAACAAAGTTTTTTCACTGAATTTCATAGGTTTTTAGTAGCAAAACTTAACCATAACGTCCCTTTAACAAAGTTTTTTTCACTGAATGTCATAGGTTTTTAGTAGCAAAGCTTAACAATAGTAACTTTGACTTTATGTACATGTAATATGGAACATACTGAACCACTTCTACTGAATGTAATGTCCGCGAACATTTTTGATGTCCGCGGACATATTTGGACAACAGTACCACTACCTAAAAAGTCTGGGGGGGGGGTATGTTTAATTGTTATATTACA
The DNA here is from genome assembly GCF_040938575.1 of Ambystoma mexicanum. NCBI lineage: Eukaryota > Metazoa > Chordata > Amphibia > Caudata > Ambystomatidae > Ambystoma > Ambystoma mexicanum. Next base: position 1,139,865,842 of record NC_090927.1, read on the forward strand.
ACATGATAACATTTAAAAAATTCACAAAGTAGTACACATACATATTATATGTAGTAATACATAAGAAATGTAACCCATATACGTACCGCACTAACCATTCATTTAAATACAATATATTCTATAATGGAATATACCAAGAGAAGATAAATAGGCTTCCAACATAATTACCTCACAGACACTCCACAACTAAGACCAAGACCATACCTACAGAGTACTCTTGGCAGCATTGGAAATGTCAACCTTTGGCCACATTTCCAATACAGAGAATTAACAGAAAACATGCGGCAATCTGCAGATCTCACTTATGCCAACATTTTAAAAAGTATCAGAGTTGGTATACTTTCTAAAGAAGCGGAAGCCATATTGAAAACCCGGCACATTAATGCACTTTATGGCGATAATGCATGTGCTACAGATGTTATGGAACAATTAGCCCACAAAAATGTCAATTGTATGGCCTTAATGCCAACTCTTGCAAGCTGTTTCAAATTCAATGAAATCATGCTAAGTAAAGAAATGCAACCAATCATGGAAATTAGCGCCACAGACAAACTAGATGTACATGGTATGACACTACCCATGTGTGACCAAGCCACAACAAGACTAAATAGTTTAGAAAAATCAATCTCAAACACAGCAGGCTTAGAAAAGATATTAAAATTATCCTTAAATTGCAGAGTAATGCTTAAACGTAACCTTGACGTGGACCAAGGACTAGTTAATGGAGCACTGGGTACAATTGTTGGCTTTCAAACATACCCACGCGACAACAAAATTCAGTTTGTCAATATACTCTTTGACAAACTTTCAGAAGTAAAAAGGATAGGACGCTCAACAGCTAGATTCCTTCTCTTCAAAGATATGTATGTACGCAGAGAACAATTTTCTCTAACTCTTGCATACGCAGTCACGATTCATAAATCACAAGGTCTTACCCTAGACAAAGCAATGATAGGTATTGGTAACACAGTCTTTAAAGAAGGCATGAGCTATGTAGCACTATCACGCTTACGTACACTTGACGGTCTATTTCTAATCAACTTTGATGCAAGTAAAATAAACGCTGATATTCCTTGCATTTTAGAATACAATAGACTTCGCTCACTATACACCCCCCACCTAAACACATACTCTGTTCCACAAAAAGTAAAACGTTATAAAAGAAAAATAAATCAAACAGAAATGAAACAGGATGTAACTGCAAATCCTCCAAAGAGAGTAAAAGAAACTAATACTTCATCAAGTACCACAAGCAAAAAAGAATCAATTAGGGAAAGTAAACAAGGTACTTCTTTAAAGAAGGAAGACAAACTCCAAAAAAAGCAGTTAGATACAGAACTACCTGAACCATTTAAATTCTCAAATATAGTTGGTGTAAGTTGCTACGCAAATGTAGCAATGAATATTCTATTTCAATTACCACCAATTGTTGACAACATTTACTTACACAGTACAGGCCCATTGTGTTTGCAAATGTTAGTACTTCACAGAAATGCAGCAAACAATCCTGACAACACGTATAGTGTTTATGGAATAAGACAACAATTGGACTACTGTGCTGGAATGGTGAAATTCACTATAAACTCATAGGAAGATCCACAAGAATTTCTAATGTACTTACTACAAGTACTGGAAAACAAAAACATACCTATAAATGAAATCTTTCAGATTTCATACATGTGGAAACATACATGCACTCTCTGCAACAATGTGACACAAGAAGAAATCCCCAATGAACGCTTCATATATATCAATACCAAATTGTGAATCCATTCCATTTCAGCGACTTGTACAAAATGCAAACCATGGTAGATTATGCTCTACCTGCAATTCAGATAATAACTCCACGTTAGTAATACAAACACATAGTAAATACATAATACTAATGCTGCTACATTACAATGCAGATGGTACCAAAAACAACTGCAAGCTGACTGGATTCACACATGGTCAAATATCACTTGGTAAGAAAACCTTCACACCAATAGGTATAATCTACCACGCAGGAGCCACAACCAATTCAGGGCACTACACTGCATATATAAAAAAGAAATGTGGATGGTTTGAATGTAATGATAGTACCATTACTCTAAAGCAGAGATTACCAGGAAATCTTACAAACGCTTATTTGATGTTCTTAAAACCAAAATTTGATAACTAAACTGTATTTAAACCCTAAGTAAACTTGTGTTAAAAAAATATAAACTGTTAGAATACTCCAAAAGCTATTTAACTGCTCAAAGATTCTACAACAACTAATCAGATAAATGAATACCACTAAATTAGACCAAAAAATACACAGTTAGAATACGCCAATTGGTATCTAACTGTCCCAAAATGTAACAATATCCAAATAGATAAATCAATACCACTAAAATATATCAAAAAAATAGACAGTTAGAATACGCCAATTGGTATCTAACTGCTCCAAAATGTTATAATATCAAAACAAATAAATAATATGTTACTGCTCCAAAAAAATACAACAAGCCAAAGTATAAAGCATTAGCCAGAAACAACAAGTGAACACTGAAAACAAACAAACAAATAAACTGTAGCATGACAAAAAAAGTTTTTTTTTTTAATCCAACATGGATTTTCTTTTCTCCCACAGACCCAATGATTTTAGCAACAAATACAGAAACTGAGCAAATTGCACAGTACTCTGATTTGTAATCTACTAAATATGAGGGTCCAAAAAAAAAGTATGTTGATTATACAATGTAATAAGTCATTACAAAATACTAATACTAACATGCTATTTTCTTTTATCACAGAAATTAACAAGAAATACATGTGCTCCGGTTACTAGACCAAACGTAAGTATACAATAATAAGGAGAACCATAGCAGCATATCACATCCATAGTATCTAATACCTTTGTTCCTTATACATTTGTTTTTCACCCAAAGTTATAAGCAAATATGAATGTGATATGCTGCGGTGGTTGTTGCCAGGGCATAGAGTCTTGGGTGCATGGCCAAATGGCCATGCACCCAAGACTCTATGCCCTGGCAACAACCACCGCAGCATATCACATTCATATTTGCTTATAACTTTGGGTGAAAAACAAATGTATAAGGAACAAAGGTATTAGATACTATGGATGTGATATGGCCATGCACCCAAAACTCTATGCCCTGGCAACAACCACCGCAGCATATCACATCCATAGAGTCAAACATTTCAACTATGGTCTATGGAAACTTTTAATGTCCGCGGACATTATGAGTGTTCTTAGAACACTTTCAACTTACCAGCGAAAAATACGGACAGCGTTTTCAGGACACCCCTTACGAACATTTCAGAACAACGCGATAGTTCTTAGAACACTTTCAACTTGACAACGAACAATACGGACAGTGTCCTCAGAACACCCCCATTTCGTTTATTTGCGAACATTTCAGGACACCGCGAGTGTTCTAAGAACACATTCAACTTGACAGAGAACAATACGAACAGCATCCTCAGGACACCCCCTACGAACATTTCAGAACGACGCGAGAGTTCATAGAACACATTCAACTTGACAGAGAACAATACGGACTATGCCTTCAGGACACCCCCTACGAACATTCCAGGACACCGCGAGTGTTCTTAGAAACATCTTCAGAACACCCCCATTTTGTTTATTTGCGAACATTTCAGGACACCGCGAGTGTTCTTAGAACACATTCAACTTGACAGAGAACAATACGGACAGCGTCCTCAGGACACCCCCTACGAACATTCCCCGGACACCGCAAGTGTTCTTAGAAGCGTCTTCAGAACACCACCATCTTGTTTATTTGCGAACATTTCAGGACACCGCAAGTGTTCTTAGAACACATTCAACTTGACAGAGAACAATATGGACAGCGTCCTCAGGACACCCCCATTTTGTTTATTTGCGAACATTTCAGGACACCGCGAGTGTTCTTAGAACACATTCAACTTGTCAGCCACAACCCCCATTCATATTTGCGAACATTTCAGGACACAGCGAGTGTTCGACAACGTCTTCAGAACACCCCCATTTTGTGTATTTGCGAACATTTCAGGACACCGCGAGTGTTCTTAGAACATATTCAACTTGACAACGAACAATACGGACAGCATCCCCAGGACACCCCCATTTTGTTTATTTGCGAACATTTCAGGACACTGCGAGTGTTCTTAGAACAGTTTCAGTTTGCTTGCGAACAAAACGGGACACATATTGAGTCCTCAGAACACCCCCATTCAGTTTATTTAGAACATTTCAGAACACCTGTGATGTCCGCAGACAAATCGAACACAAAAAGAACGTCTAACACATAAAAAAACACAACTTTCATCTCATACACTCCCACCCTCCCCAAACACTCCTACACACCAACACACTCTACTAAATACAAATTTTGAACAAAGTTTCACTGCGCTGTCCGCGGATGACCGCGAATCCAAGATGGCGGGCGCTACCGAAAATCTGACGTGCTTCAAGCTCCACACCGTCCAATCAGCGAACACGTTGCATGTCTGCGAACATCACGCAAGCCAATTGGCCAATCAGGACACTGTCCGCGGAGCGAACAGGGAAGTGTGTCCACGGACCGAACACAGATATCACTCATTTTTTTTACCTACTTTTTGGTCATTTTAAAAAAAACTACTGGATGGATTTTCACCAAATTTGCAAAAGCACGCTTTCAGGACCAAGCCGCTGCTCCTGGTCCAAATTTGGTGAAAATCCGTCCAGCGGTTTGGGCTCTAGACGCGAGCAAATTTTTTTTCCCATTCAGTCTATGGGAAAAAAAAAAAGTTTTGGGACCCCCCCTATAACTTTGCCCCCCTGGACGAATCCTCACCAAACTTTGCAAAAAAATTCAGAGTGACCCAAATACTTGTTTTTCCAAAGTTTGGTGAGGATTCGTCCAGGGAGAGCGAAGTTATAAGCCACCCAAAAAGTGCTCTTCCTATGGAAACAGCAACTTAACCATAACTACATGGCCACTACCGCACAATGTGTACAAAGTGGAGAAGGGACGCTGGATGTTGATAGAAGATCAAGTGGCACAAGGACGATGGTCAACCATCAAATCATGTTGGTTTTCGAACTGAAGGGAACACATGGTGGTATTCAGGGCAATCCAGGCCTTTCTCACTTTCATCCTTTTTCAAATGCGCCATCAAGTCACCAGAGTACCTAAAACTTCCACGATCAACAATTCAGAATCTACAGTTGATGGGTTGAAGACTGAATTGCGGGCAGCGATTAATCTGGGGGGGTCGGAGAAGCGTGGTCTATTTGGTGGTTATTAACTCTGCCTGAAGAATCTGGGAAATTGGTTCTCTGATGGTATCAGTACCACACTTCAAATATTTTCCTGACATGGTGGTATTGCGGCTGGGTTCCAAATTTGTTTCTAAAAAATGCTCTTCATTCGATTTAAATCAGGACACTGACATCCCGGCATTCTTTCTGGATCCTCAATCTCTGGAAGAAAATCTGCTTCTTAATCTGGATCTGGGAAGGGTCTTATGGAACTACAAGTATCAGAAAATCAGACTCGTAATGTGTTTGCCTCAGTACACCTGCAAAAGGAGAACAAGCAGAGCCATGGCAATCTGGTGGGGCTGTGCATTTGGGACATTTACAGTGCAGCACATGGTCCTCACCAGAGACCTTCTTCTTTCACTACAAACAGCCAGTTGGAGATCCTTATTTTCAGAGTTTGGAACCAGAATAATGAAGTTGTTCACTTATGGCAAATCTTATGATATGATATTTTATTTGTATTGCGCTCGCACACAAGTGTTTCAGAGCGCGACTAGGCAAGGGAGGGGAACAGGGGAGAACACAGCACAACATAAAAACAATCTTACTAGGCCCAGTGACATTGAGAACACGCAAGTGCATGGGAAAGGGAAAAGGGAAAAAGTGCATGGATGGGGGAGAGTGGAAAGTGTGGAGCAGAGGAGCGCAAATAAATGAAATAATTAAAAATAAATAGAAAATGGAGGCAAACTGTGGTAGTGCAGCCAGCAAGTGGCAAGTGCTGTGTTTAAGGCAGCAGACTGGGTAAGTCTGAATAAGTGCAGAATAAGAAGAAAAAAGGGGGGGTGCTGTATGGGTACAGATACAGTCCCCAGTGCAAGGGATGGCCAGGAGGCAGTGCAGGAAGGTGGCAGGGTGAGCAGGTACCTGGGCCCAGGGGACAGAGGGTGGCCAGGAGCACAGTGCCAAGAGAGAACAGAATCAGCAGGGGAGAAGGGGAGCAAAGGCAGAAGCAAAGAGGAAGGTTTTGAGGTGCTTCCGGAACCGGAGATGGTTCTCCTCAAGTTTTAGAGTGGCAGGGAGGCTGTTCCAGAGGGAGGCCCCAGCCAAAGATAGAGATCTACCCCCAGCTTGTTTCTTTGAAAAACGATTGACCCGGAGGGAGTTAGAGGTAGAGGAGCGAAGAGCTCGAGAGGGGAGGTATTTGCAGAGGGATATCTGAAGGTATTTTGGACCCAGGCCCCAGAAAGCCTTGTGGACAATGCAGAGGGTTTTGAATTTAATCCTTGCATCCAATGGAAGACAATGGATAGATTTCAGAGCTGGAGAGATACGATCCCAGGGCTTGAGGCCAAGGACAAGTCTCGCAGTCCTGTTCTGGATAAGTTGTAGGGGCGGAGAGTAGAGGCAGGTAGATTTAGAAAGAGGCTGTTACAATAGTCCAACCTAGAGAGAACCAGAGCTTGGGAGACAGTGAGTTTCTGAGGGAAGGAGAGGAAAGGAAGAATACCTCTGAGGAGGTGCAGTAGGAAGTTTGACTTTTTAGAGACCTCAGAGATATGGGCCAAGAAGGAAAGTGTGGAGTCAAAGATGACCCCAAGGTTCTTAGCCTCGCAGGTAGGGGTAGGAGGAGGGCCAAGGGCGGACGGCCTGAGAGTAAGGGAAAAGGATGGAGATGCTGTGCCGATGAGGAGGATCTCCATCTTGCTGGCATTCAGACAAAGATCTTTGGCGGCACACCAATCCTGAATGGCAGTTAGGCAGTCAGAGATGACAGAGGGAGAGGAGGTGGCCGAGGGCAGCTGGAAAATGAGTTGAGTGTCATCAGCGTAGCACTGGAAATTTGAGCAGAAAATGGCAATGCAGTGAGCAAGAGTTGCCAGGTATTGGTTGAAAAGCCAGGGTGAAAGATTAGATCCCTGGGGAGCCCCACAGGTGGAGAGGAAGATAGATGATAGGAAAGACCCCAGTTGCAAAGTGTATTCAAATATCTGAAGAAGTATTTGTGTCCCTGGTGTTTTTGTTTCAGAAGACTGTATGATACTATTTGATGCATCTTCACTTAGGATTACGATGAGGAGGATGGATGCGAGGTAATGTTTGATTATGTGCAGTATGATATGATATGATATGGCATTTGTAACGCGCCTCTACACAAGTGTTTCAAGGCGCAATGAGGCAGGGAGGGCGGAACAAGGGGAGACAGACAACGATCCTACTAGGCCAGGTGGCATTCAGATCGCGCAAGTGCAAGGGTAATCTGCATTACGTCTTATCCGGTATAATTTATCCCAGTGCTCGCCTCCCTCTCGCTCAGATCAAATTAACATCATGCTGAGCTGATGAAGTACTGGAAGGTTGGGCATTGAAAAGAGAGGAATTTACAGGGAATGTTAGGGACCAAGACTAATTTCTAAATTGTTATATGTACGGTAAAAATCTGCCTCTTCACATTGTTAAAGCTATGAAGAGTCAGGAAGGGGAGGGAGTAAGGCAGATTGCCATGCATAACCAAACGTTGCGTGTACTTACTTATGCCAGGTTTCTCTTAGCAACCCTTTAATGAAAAAGGGTATGCTTTAATGTAGCAAAGGAATTCTATTCTAAAAGGGTTGGTGTTGCATATGCTTCCATCTTTTGGCCTCATCACGAGTTGCTCGGTAGCCCTTAAATGTGGCGGTAATGGCATTACCACCGCAATTAAGGGCTGACCCGATCACGAGTTGGGCGCTAAATAGGCTGTTTTACCTCCAGCTTTTTGCTGGAGGTGAAAATCCCATTTAGCGCCCTATTGATGGCATAATTACCGCCGGATGTATTAGATGTGCAGTAGTTGCTCCAAAAATGCCCCATTGGGTCCCAAATGCCCCAGCCCGGGTGGCACTAACGCAATTACAGTTGGTCGGTATTACCGCTGGGATACCGCCCAACTCGTGATGAGGACCTTTGAGTGTCTGAAATGTTGAGTCATCAACCCTAAACGGCACAATAGATATCTGCAAAATAATGCCATGGACTGCACATCTTGCACAGCAAGTACACATATCATAAACTATCTACACGCTGGACAACAAAGCAACTTGTATGGCTTCTGGCAACTGTAACACAGGTTTACAGAGCTGGGGGAGCTGTTCATCATGACACAAATGTGGGCAATGGTTTTTGGTGGGTAGTGTGGTATGATGAATTATATTAACCTTTAATGTGAACCAATATTAATGTATGGGGGACACAAATAAGCATCTCAATTGTTGACACTAAAGAAAATATGATTCAAAAGTGCAGGCCACATGTATTCTCTAAACAGGAATTGAAAAGCATGAACTTCCAACACCTTTGGACAATGAGCGATATTCAACCTAAACGATAAAGAGTACAATATTTATTGATCTATTACAAAGAAGAAATACAGGAATGTGATCAAACGAAATCAAACAGAAATAATACACGTTTCCTGTCAGCACATTGCCTCTGAAATGTTAAGAGTGCATGCATGTGTCATTCCGTACAGAACAGAAACCGAAGATAAAATGAAGGCACAGCTGAAGATTTAACACATAGAGAAAAGCCTGTTTCATGAGAGGATATCCCAATGAAAGATTCTGGATAAGCGCAAGTTTAGGATATGAGTATCTGATATGCCCTCTTCATATCAGAGAACATTGTAGTAGCACCTTTCTATGAAGCATGCGCTCCTGATGCTCCTGTTCAGGATACCTCAACATAGAAGTGCTGGCACCAAGAAGGAGCAGACATCTGCTTATCAATGGGCCTGCTTTTAAGAAGGGGAATAGACAGGTATGCTGTACATTTGGAGGGCTGATGGCTACTACTGGTAAACTCCCATCTAAGACTTGCTCAGATCTGCTTCGCAAGGTGTCCTGGTATCTAGTAGCAGATGGGCACTATTTACCCTTTGTCCTGGTAAATAGTAGACATTCTACACTGTTTACCCTTTATCCTGGTAAATAGTAGACATGTTGCACTGTTTACCCTTTGTCCTGGTAAATAGTTGGCATTCTACACTATTTACCTTTTGTCCTGGCAAAAAGTAGACATTTTGCTCTGTTTACCCTTTGTCCTGGGAAATAGTAGACATGCTGCACTGTTTACCCTTTGTCCTGGTAAATAGTACACATTCTGCACTATTTACCCTTTGTCCTGGGAAATAGTAGACATGCTGCACTGTTTAACCTTTGTCCTGGCAAACAGTAGACATTCTGCACTGTTTACCCTTTGTCCTGGTAAATAGTACACATTCTGCACTATTTACCCTTTGTCCTGGGAAATAGTAGACATGCTGCACTGTTTACCCTTTGTCCTGGTAAATAGTACACATTCTGCACTATTTACCCTTTGTCCTGGGAAATAGTAGACATTCTGCACTATTTACCCTTTGTCCTGGGAAATAGTAGACATGCTGCACTGTTTACCCTTTGTCCTGGTAAATAGTACACATTCTGCACTATTTACCCTTTGTCCTGGGAAATAGTAGACATGCTGCACTGTTTAACCTTTGTCCTGGAAAACAGTAGACATTCTGCACTGTTTACCCTTTATCCGGGTAAATAGTAGACATTCTGCAGTATTTACCCTTTGTCCTATCAAATAGTAGACATTCTGCACTGTTTACCCTTTGTCCTGGTAAATAGTACACATTCTGCACTATTTACCCTTTGTCCTGGGAAATAGTAGACATGCTGCACTGTTTACCCTTTGTCCTGGAAAACAGTAGACATTCTGCACTGTTTACCCTTTATCCGGGTAAATAGTAGACATTCTGCAGTATTTACCCTTTGTCCTATCAAATAGTAGACATTCTGCACTGTTTAGCCTTTGTCCTGACAAACAGTAGAAACTCTGCACTATTTACACTTTGCCCTGGTTCATGGTGCAGTTTCTTTACTATGCCTTCTTCCTTTAGTAAATAATGGAGATTCTGCACTGACAACCTTTGCCATGAGTTATCGTAGCAGAATTGCACTATTTATCAGGCAAGATCTGTACTGCTGACTACCTTCTAATAGTCTCTCGTGGATGCTTCCAGGGCATCCTGGCATATAGTAGAGAATGTGCTACTATTTAGCCATCGTTCTGCTAAAAAGTAGCAACACATTACTATTAACTAGGACAATGGGTAATGGCTGGTGTAATGGCTGGCTCCCCTCTGACACTCTGAGACTCTCTCACTGCTGCTTCCAATGCACCGTTTTTCACAGATTAAAGAATGCACACTATTTCCTTTTCCTATTACCTATTGAAAAGTAGGGATTCCGTACTATTTAGCTATCGTCCTGGTTAATTGCAGCAAAATTGCACTATTTACCAGAACAATGGGTACTGCTGACTAGCTAGTAAGGAGATTTTGGGCACCATGTAAAATAATGCCAAAGAAAGTATCTGCGATATCCAATAATGCCAAGGTGTACAACAGTCATTGCCAGCAGCATTATCAGGTAGGCCAACACAAAGAAATAAACAGACGAACACTCCATTGGTGCTTTGTGCTCACAAAAGTAGTATTAAGAACCACAAAACATGTCAACAAGGTGCTTCAATGCACATACATAAAACTCATACCTGTGGTCAGATCTTCTAATACAATCTTCATGTTGAGACAAGAGCAAGCAGACTGCAACATGGCCAATGCATGTCGGACTAAGAGTCTAGCATCAGTGAATGGTTTGAAAAAAAAACACACACACAAAGTAAAGTGTACTCGTGACCCTTTCTCATTAAAATAACAAACATTAGAATTCCAAACAAATATGAACATACCTGTCTTCCAAAGTAGTAACAATCTAGAGGAATCAACAGCAAAAAATAACACTCAGTAAAACCACTGTGATGTCCAATGCCTGACTCAAATTGATGGACACATTTTTCTGTACATTAGACAACGTTTTTTTGTGTCATTTTCTTTTTATTCTTTCTTTATGTCTGTCATAAACCAAATATCTAATTTATTTTTTAAAGTGTGAATTGCAGGTGTAAAAGCAAATGAAGTGTACATGAAACTGCTCAAACGGAATAGTAAATTGCAATATCTTCACAAAAGGACAATGCCATCATGTTTTAAATCAAGACAATTAATCAGACTCATTAAACAGACAACAAAATACCTTTCTTTAAAAGTAGAGAAAAATGTGCTTTAAGAGTCACATGAAACCAAAGAGACGTCCTCAGAGTGCAAGCTTAATTTAATATAAAGAAAGAGTGTTTTTTTATACTTAAATTCTTAAAACCTATAAATCGTTTTTTATATAAACTTAGTAGATATACTGAAAAAAGAAAAAACATAAGACAAAACATTCACAATATATACATGGATCACAAGAGAAAACAGAAGTAAACCATCATTATCGAACAATTCAAATGGTTTTTGCCAGTTTAGTTGGATAAACCTGCAGGAGACAGATTGCTGCTGCAGAAAAAACTGCCAGGGTGTATTCAAAATTACCCTCGTAGGTTGGTAGAAGGTGTAGACATGGTTAATTAATAAACATACCTTATTATCTGCCTACGTGCAAGAGAAATCAGAAATCAGTTAACAATGCTGTTCCTTAAGAAAAAGAACCAAACATGGAAACACGTTTCGGCGTGCCAGTATATCTGGCATCCGTGGTTGAAGCCTTCCTCAGAGCAGGTGTGATGTGTCACCCTATAGGGGGCAGAGAATAGAACAAAATGGAACTAAAAAGCACTCTAAGGGACATATTCTTAGGTTAAAACATTGAATCATGCTGCTGATCTAAATTGGGGTCCACCGACTACTCACCCTCTATGGACATCAGGTACAGGAGGAATCTGTGGTGCTATTCCCAGATACATTGGAGTTCTTTCAATGCTCTGTCTAACATCAGTTATTGTAGACCAACAGTGTGTCGTGGCAAGCGCTCTAACTCACTGTGGAACAGATGGGAACAAGAAGAGACACAGGCCTGTGTCGTAAGTGGCAGCATGGCTGGCACAGTTCATAAACAGAACTGGAAGCCAATTGTAAAGAGGTTTTTTAAGAACATGAATTAAATGCGGTACCTTAGGTGGTAGGAGCATGAAGAAAATGGTCGTGAGGTGCCAAGGAACGCCCAGGATGAACGGTGATCAGAGGTGTGCTACCGCATAGCTCAGCGGGGCGAAATGCGTCTGGGCCACAATGGAGAAATACATTTAATCTGGCGCAGGGCAAAACCGGGGCTGAGGACAGAGCGATAGGGGGAGAAAAAGGGGGTTACCTTCCCAATTGATTATTATCTGTTCATGGGTGTACTCGGAGAGATGGGAGGGCTCAACATATGTATGTGAGTGTAGAACATTGTTGACACTTATCTATTCAAGTATGTCCCGTAGAAATCGGAAAAGTAGCATTGCACAGCATGGAGCCGGAACATACGGCATACAGATGCAAAAATTGCCTGTTGTTTCAGTTTCACAGCATACCAGGTGCTGTTGGAGAAACAGGACAATAAGGAATGATGAATAATGAAAGTATTGCTCAAGAAGGTCTGGAGCAAAGTGTTGTGTGCCGTAATTGTCGGGCATTGTGTATCACACGCTGCAATATGCATTTTTTATCTAGCAAATTTGTACTCTACCAAAGTCCAAGTATCAGCCCTCTCTAAAGGCTTATCATATGTCCCAAGACAGCAAACTGATTTGTTTAATATGGAAATGGAGGTCCGCAAATTCTTCCGTACTGTACGGCTTAAAGCCTTTTTCAAAGATCAAGACTTTGAGGACACCGACCCAAACTCAGGGCTACATGTGCCCTCTAAATTTTGTCCCCAGGACAACCAAGTGCCCTCTGACATTAGTACTTTTGAAAAATGTGTCCTCAAAGATTTACAGAAATTCAAAAAAGAAAAATTTAACTACCACCACAATGTGTCCAAAGAGGAAAACAGAGCAATCATGGAACTTTCCAAAAACCGTTCACTGGTTATAAAACCGGCTGACAAAGGTGGCGGTATTGTCCTAATGACATCTACTCAATACCTACTTATGGTCAATGACCTCCTCGCAGACAGAGCAAGCTATAAGAAAATAAGACAAGATCCATCTAAAAGCATCTCTGACGAAATAATTGAGATCACTAGTTACGCTAGAGACAGAGACTGGATCACCAAAAAAGAATTTGAATTCCTGACCAACAACCAAGGGAGGGTACCGACCATCTATGCCCTCCCCAAGATTCATAAAAATAGTGAAAACCCACCAGGACAGCCCACTGTGTCCTGGTGCGGCTCTACTTTAGAACCAGTTTGCAAGTTTATAGACTCCTTTCTAAAACCAATGAGCCTTCTAACTCTGTCATATCTGCGTGACACCGCGCACACCATTCAAATATTTTAAGGGTTACCTTTTGACCAAACATCACATCTCTTGGTGACCATTGACATAAAGTCCTTATATACTAGCATACCGCAGAATGAGGAAATTCAATGCATGAGGAGACAGCTAATCAAGTACAATTTACAGAATAGAGTCCCGGAGCCTTTTATCATTGAACTACGATCTCTGGCCCTAAGTAAAAACTATTTTAATTTTGATGGTCATTTTTATTTCCAAACAAAAGGAACAGCAATGGGCGCTACCTTGCGCCCAGTCTAGCCATGTGAGTTTGAGGGGACCAATGTCCTTTGTGATACCAACCCATTCAGAATTTGCATACACCAATGGAAAAGATATATCGATGAAATTCTGTTCATCTGGAAGGGTTCAAAAGACAATTTGGCTAATTTTCTGATTTGGCTAAACAATGTCAATGAAAACATCCAATTCACTATGAATCAAGTGAAATCAACGTTAATTTCTTGGATCTGGAGATCAAACAAAAAGAGGGCATGATAAAATACAACCTCTACCCAAAACCCAGCGATAGAAACACCCTCCTTCATTTCTCGAATGACCACACCAAGCATCTCAGAGAGAATCTTCCATATGGTCAGTACTTAAGAATTAGATGCAACTGTACTGACATAGAAGATCTTTACCAACATGCACAAGATCTGGACAACAGACCCAACATGAGAGGCTACTGTATGGGAGCGAGGGGTCCTCAGGCCCCCTCGCATCATACGCTCCTCAGTACGAGGCTTGGACCACGTGCCTCCGGTAGTGGGATTGACCCTTGCCTTTATGTAAAGTTAACCACGGTTGACCGTTACATAGATGGGACTACTGAGCAGGACACGGGGCATCCATCTTTTGTGCCCCCTTTCCACTCCATCTTGGGTAAACAGGCCTCACTGCGATAGTACAGCAATGCTCAGCTCCCCTTCCACCGCAGCAGCCAAGGACAGAGACACACACACACAAGGCATGCAGGCAGCTGGCTGGCCCCCACCCTTGCACTCCCCCTGCGAAGGAAAGCTCTGCGCTTCCATTTCTCACGCTGAAGCCGGAGAAAGTTGCAACAATCAATATGCTACAGTTTTCTTCCTCTGAGATCACTGCTCGCCTGAGAACCAGCATGTGAACCAGAATGAGCTAAGCACTTTCTGCTCGATTCATCCCCATAAACGTGCCAGCCACCCACCCCCATTTTAGAACAATTTATTGTCATCTTGACCCTGCGCTCCCTGTAAGGTATTTCTTTCAAGTGCCAGACCCACGCCTGTGTTGCGAAACCCACCCAACACACCAACTACTAACCTTAAGCATTTTTACTACTATATATGTTTTTACTTGTACTAATGAGTTTGAAACCTAGCAGATATGTGAACCTCAGCTTGATTCTTTTACATGCACAATAAGGTCAAGGCCTCCAATTAAAGCCACGAATGGCCCAATTGTACTGACAATAATTGTTATGTGTAACGTGTGTAGAAATATGAAAAGTAGCATACAATGTTTTAGATAATTTGTTATTTAGTGTTTTTCGAATGCAACATATTAGCTCAGGTAGTGACCACAGTGACCGGACCCTGACCTGCGTGGAGCACAAGATATTTGACGTCCATCATCTCGTCAGCCACTCAGCCAACCAGAAGGAAGAGATGCCACCCACACCTACATCACCACACCGCCTGGCCAATCGGGTCCATTTAGCATTTTTTGTTAGAGTTACTTTAATTAATATATATACTAGCATTGATGTAAATGTGGTAGGGATTTTTTTGGGTTATTTCCTAGCTGGAGAAATACACCACCCTTTGAACTCTTGCAGCCGGGTCTCGGTGCCTTCTTCCCCGACAAGGGGTTGCTTGTTTTATTTTCTCTCACACGTAGTAAGCCGGGGAAGGGCACCTACACTACCCACGCAGCATAAAATCCAAATGCAAAAAACGTGCTAGGTTTTACAACCGAGATGCTTTGTTAACACCTAAACCCAGAAACTCAAACACACCGACCAGAACCACCTGTGTTATTACACATGGGGGCCACTCCCACAAAATATGCAAACTTATATCCAAATACTGGCCCCTGCGTCGGTTATGCCTCCGAGATAAGCCAGTACCCAGGTTTGCCTATAGACGTGCTAAGAACTTGAAAGACCATTTGGTCCACTCAAGATATGTGAAACCAGTTCCCAGACTGGGCCTCTGGAACCTGGTCAGACATTTCCCCTGTGGAAACTGTACAGCTTGTAGATTTACGAGAAAGACCAAAGACTTTGATGTAAATGGAAGGCCATTGACACTTGCCCTTGTGGCCTCAGGTATGTGGGACAGACGATGCGAGCAGTCCACATTAGAATCTGTGAACACATATCTAGAATTAGGTGCAAAATCTTGAGCGCACCACTCGTCAACCATTATGTGGACTTCCAACATTCGGTAGACGATTTGACCTGGCGGATTGCGGACATAGTCCAAAAATTCTTCTAATGTCTTGATGAGCCTCCTGTCCAAAGAAGCCCGATGGATACACAGGCTTGACTCTTTCCAAAATGGTTTGAATGAAGAATTTACACCCCCGATATAACCTGCTCATAATTTGTCTTTTTGAAACCTGCTATCTGGGGGGGCCTATTTGTAGCCTATACCCCTACCTGCTTTTGCCCTTTAATGGTCCTCCAAGCTCGCAGTTTGCATACCCTGCGCTCCCTGGGAATTTCCAATTCACTTCAGTGATTGAGACTGTACAATTTTGTTTCTTTGACATTTGCCATTCAGAGGGCCCTCTGCGGCCCAACCCTCTGCCTGTTTTTGCCTTTTGATGGTCCTCCAAACACTTGTTTTCAATACTCTGCACCCTCTGGGAACTTCCATTTCCCCTCTGTGATTGAGATTGGACAAGACCTGTCCAGCACCCTGCCCCTTTATTTTGGCATCCTTATGTTTGCTAGCAAATGCATTACCACATTCTTCCAGCCTTGCCACAGTTTACTGCATCGCACCATAGGCCAGCGCCCGCATCCCCATGGCAACTCGCCTTGCAGTCGGGACACTCCCGACGTGGCAAACACGAATGAGAAAAGTATCTCTGCTCTTTCCCGACACACACCCACGGAACGCAATCCAGTGTTCCATTTACCAAGGTAACTCTTGTCTAACTTTTGACACACCCGCGGAGCGGAATCTAGTGTCCTAGTTACCATGGTTCCTTGTGTCTAACTTACGTCTGCTTCAGGACTCGCAGCTGTACGTAATGGACCCTACATCAAGACGCCCTGCCTAACATGGCGTTGCTATGCCGACTCCCCTGACTCAGCATTCTTCTCAATCCTTGACTGCGAGCAGCCGCCGTTTTCTGCACTCCAGGTACGCATGCAACCGGACCACACAGCCTCTTTTCACTCTGCCCTTGCGAGCTTGGAATACACAATGCCCGAAAACTACGGCACACAAAACTTTGCTCCAGAACCTTCTTGAGCAATACTTTCATTATTCATCATTCCTTATTGTCCTGTTTCTCAAACAGCACCTGGTATGCTGTGAAAATGCAATGACAGGTGATTTTTGCATCTGTATGCTGTACGTTCCGGTTCCATGCTGTGCAGCATTACTTTTCCGATTTCTACGGGACACACTTGAATAGGTAAGTGTCCACAATGTTCTAGACTCACATACCTATGTTGAGCCCTCCTATCTCTCCGAGTACACCCATGAACAGATAATCAATTGGGAAGATAACCCCCTTTTTTCTCCCCCTATCCCTCTGTCCCCAGCCCCGGTTTTGCCCTGCGCCAGATTCAATTCATTTCTCCATCGCGGCCCATATGCATTTTGCCCTGCTGAGCTACGCAGTAGCACACCTCTGATCACCGTTCATCCTGGGCGTTCCTTGGCACCTCACAGCCATTTTCTTCATGCTCCTACCACCTAAGGTACCACATTTAATTCATGTACTTAAAAAAACTCTTTACAATTGCCTTCCTGCTCTTTTTACAAACTGTGCCAGCCATGCTGCCATTTACGACACAGGCCTGTGTCTCTTCTTGTTCCCATCTGTTCCACAGTGAGTTAGAGCGCTTGCCACGACACACTGGTCTACAATAACTGATGTTAGACAGAGCATTGAAAGAACTCCAACGTATCTATGAATAGCACCACAGATTCCTCCTGTCCCTGATGTCCATACAGGGTGAGTAGTCGGTGGACCCCAATTTAGATCAGCAGCATGATTCAATGTTTTAACCTAAGAATATGTCCCTTACAGTGTTTTTAGTTAAATTTTGTTCTATTCTCTGCCCCCTACAGGGTGACACATCACAACTGCCAGAGGAAGGCTTCAACCATGGATGCCAGATATACTGGCATGCCGAAACGTGTTTCCATGTTTGGTTCTTTTTCTTAAGGAACAGCATTGTTAACTAATTTCTGATTTCTCTTGCACATAGGCAGATAATAAGGTCATGTTTATTAATTAACCATGTCTACACCTTCTACCAACCTACCAGGGTAACTTTTAATACACCCTGGCAGTTTTTTCTGCAGCAGCAATCTGTCTCCTGCAGGTTTATCCAATTAAACTGGCAAAAACCATTTGAATTGTTCGATTATGATGGTTTACTTCTGTTTTCTCTTGTGATCCATGTATATATTGTGAATGTTTTGTCTTAGGTTTTTTCTTTTTTCAACATTTCTACAAAGTTTATGTAAAAAAGATTTATACGTTTTACGAATTAAAATATTTTCATGTGACTCTTGAAGCACATTTTTCTCTACTTTTAAAGAAATAACTGCAATTAATGACAAGAATGATGATTCTCATAAGCGTGGGTATTTTGTTGTCTATTTAATAAGTATACTTTGCTCCGTCTCACGTTTGCAAAAAGGGGCACCCCTATAGCTTTTATTAATTAATTAGACTCAGCAGCCAGAATAGATTTCAGACAAAAAAAGGAAGAAAAATAGAAGATTCCAGCCGCAGCTGTACTCTCATGGTGGCACATGTTGATTGTGCTAGCTCACACAAAGACACAGCACCCCAAAACCCACCAGAGCATGTGCCTGAGTCAAAAGGTCACTCCTCATCAGGCAGTAAGCATTGGAAGATTGGTTCTATACCTGTTTAGGTGTCCTCTGCAATGGTGTCATAGCGGTGGCGGTGGACTGTTTGGTGGTCTCTCCGCTGTCCATCATAAAGAGTCACTGGTACAAATGCACTCCTATCACTTTTGCTCACATTTTGTTCCACCTGTGGCCATCCTAAATACGATCCATACAAACCTGCAAAAAGAAACAAGCTTTGTTTGCCGTATCTTAGGTGATTTAAATCGTGTGTCCACAAGGGCTGCACAAGTGATTTACCTAGAAGGTCGAATTTACCGCTGAAGTCTCATACAGTGGGTCGGACTGCCTATAGGGATGAGTGGCTGGTGATGGTGGCATCGGTGCATGGATTTGATTACAAATAAAGTTTGGGGTTTGAGGTGTAATTCTTATTCTATTATTTACTTACTGTAACCTGCGTCATATGTTGCCTTGTAAAAGCATTTACTACCTTGATTTATTTGAATGATGGGAGTGAAATCGTGTTTTAAACAGGATTAGTAACCCGGCGAGAGCCATTCTGATTGGCTCTCGCCAGGTCCCTACCCGGCCGGGAATCCCTTTATCGGGATTCCACGGCCTTTGTTCCCGGCGGGGGGGCGTGGCAGCCCCTCAGCCAAAGAGGAGGCTCGAAGCGGGGCCATCCCCGCTCCGAGCCTCCCCGCAGCTGAGAGGCTGCCTTCGCCCCCCGCCGGGGACTCGGGTAAGGATTTTTTTTTTTTTTAAATCCCCTCTCTCCTCCCTCCCCTCGCTTCGCTCGGGTCCTTACCTATGGGCCCCGGGGCATTACCTGAGACGGTAATGCCCCTGACGCTCGGGTTCTATTGCTTAAGTATATCTGTGGGTGCTAAGACACAAACTGACTTTAGGCCAGGTAACATTTCAGCATTAACCTCAGGTGACTTGGAGGGCCATAAATAATTCCCTGAAGGGCCACAATCGGATCACGGCGCCATGTTGTGCACCAGTTGTCTACACCATAAGGTACCTACGCCCAGAGCTGAAAAAGAGCTTTAAAAACCATGTCAATTTGGATTAGAACAGATACGTTTTAAGTCGCTGGCTGAAACATAAAATCTGATCAATGTGTCCATGCTCTCGGACAAGGGAAATTGATATAAATAAATATATAAATAGAGATAAAATTACCTCTTGGATACTGTGGCCCAGCGCTGAATCAAGCGGTAACAGATAAGGCACTAGTCACTTACCAGTAATCTCCATTACTCAAAGCCCAGGTCTTCCTCATTCCAGTCATTATGCAATAACGTAACTGGGATGAGGAAGACGGAACGAGGAGGCAATGTCCCGATTATTTATGGTAATCTTCATTACTCCAAGTTCAGGTCTCCTCTTCCCAGTCACTACACAATAAGGCAACTGGGATGATGAAGATGGGAGGAGGAGGTAATGCCCTGATTACTCACTGGTAATCTTTATTACTCCAACTGCAGGGGGCGTGGCTAGCGCGCATGGCGTGAGGACGCAACCCGCCAGCGCTCCTGCCCGAGATCCTGTAACGGACCTTACTGCTCCGATGAAACACAACGTATGGTTATAAATACAGCAAGAACATGCAGGGGAACCGTTTCCCTGCCCCCGGCGCTGCCTTCGAGGAGAAATCGGACTTGCGTAAAGCATAAACGGAAAGAGAGAAGCAGAGCCCCTCTGACATGCAAGATGGCAGCGCCAGCTACTGGCAAGTGATTCGTGGCGAGGCAAAACAGACGTGTGGGGAGCCCGCTGCACGCTGAAAGAAGGCAGCGGTGTACAACACCCTCCACACCAGGCATAGCGGATGCCTCGGATGGTGCCTGAAGTTGTCGCTGAACCTCTGGTGCCCGTGCGGAGCTGAGACCTGAAGGAGAAGATATCGTGAGCCCACTCCCCGGCCTGAGCACCGCTACGAGGACACCGACAACTCGCAGGGAGCCCCACAGCAGAAGGGGGGGAAGAAAACCCCTGCTATGCCTGGGAGCAGCCGCGCTGGTGAGCCGTGACCACGTCGGAGCTCTACCGGTGAGGAGGAGGGGCACGGTCGGTGCTGCGAGTGGGTGCGGCAGGCCGGGATAAGGGCTGTGAGTGGGCGGACAGCGCAACGGGCCCCATCACGGAACTGAGAGGCCAAACACTGCACTAAATGTAATAGAGAGACTGGGTGGCCAAATAATAAACTGCACCGAAGGCCCCGAAACGATCCGGACGAGACACAAGAGATCTCCACACTCCACCGGCAGCTGGACCCAGGCACAGAGGTAACCCTCCCGAATAAAGCAGCCAACTAAACAGTGAGGAGGTGAAGCAAGAGATTAGCCCAGCGGGCACGAGGTGGCGCGGGCCCAACAGTGGAGACCACCAGCTTAAGTGGGAGGCAAACTAAGAAGAAGCGGATGAGTGTGAGCATTGCCTGACTCGCTGCAACCTGCCCTCCAAACCCCTAAGGCTGGAACCAACAAGCACTGACCGGCACAATGACCAAATAAACCAACACTAGGACAGCTAACACTCATAGGTGGTACACAACGCCAGAACCAGCGAGGCGAGGAGACAAACCTACACCCGCAAGTGATAAAGCAGACACAGAGACTAAGCCATCACACATCGTGCCCCGCGGCACTTTGATCCCAATGAGCAGTTACAAGCCAACACGTCTCAGGCTCAACAAAGCAGGGACCTTGCCGCCAAGAGGCCAACGCAACCACAGCTGCACTGCTAAACAATAAACCGGACCACCCCCAAGACATCTTACAACCAACACAGGCAGGCAAACCCAAGAGGCAGTAACATAACCATACGCAGCCAAACATCCGGCAAACAGCAGGCCCCAGCCAGGGCTCTCTGCCCAGGCCCGGTACAACTGCCAGAGAACTTGAAACCACCAACTGGGTAGCTACCCCTGCCTCACAGCAACAGACCAAGAATCCCGGGGTAAAAGGATGTCTCCCCCTAAAAACAAATTGAAGACTGCAACAATGGACTCCTTCACGACTGTCAGGCCCAAACAACAGCAAGATGCCATGGCCGCTGAAGAACCATCGACCCAGGAAGGAGACCCTAAAGATACGCAAGTCCTGCAGGCCATAGCTGCGCTTTGAATGTTTATCGACACCAAAATAGAAGAAGTTAAGTCGGACATCCAGCTGATGAGACAGGACGCCCGCAACTTGACCGAAAGAGTGACTACTGCAGAGGGCACGATACAGGACAACATCGAAAACACGCTAGATCTGAAAACTAGAGTCCAGGAACTCGAACTGAAAGTGGCACGACTGGAGGCGCGCTCGGAGGACGCGGAAGGACGAGCCGCCACAACAATTTTCGAATTCTGGGAGTCCCGGAATATATGGAAGGCCCAGATCCAACAGAATTCATAGAAACAATGATACAACAGGAAATCGGAGCAGGCAGACTCTCCCAGGGATAGAGCGGGCCCACAGGTCACTACAGAAAAGACCTCCCCCGAGCTCCTACCCACGTCCTATATTAGCAAAAGTCCTCAATTTCTACGACAGAGAAATAATATTACGATTCTCGAGAGAAGGCGGGGAAATCAAACGACAAGATACCAAAATAGTCATGTACCCAGACTATACTCCTGCAGTGCAACGCGCAAGGAACTCGTTCATCCCAGTGAAAGCACGATTACGGAAACTCAATCTCAAGTACATGCTATTATACCCATCACGCCTTAAAGTATTATACAAGGGAAAAGCCATCTTCCTAGAGGCTCCAGCTGCAGCGAACATTTGGCTCGAACATAATAATCTTGCAGAGGATAATGAAGAAACAACAAAGGCGACCACAAGATAAAGAACATCCAATGTAACAAGAACTGACTGATGCCAGCATAATGAAACGAAGAATGGACTATTGGCCCGAACTAAGAAAAGCAACATCGGGCAGGAGCGCAAAGACCCAAACACACACTGAAGATGACGACCCACCCTTCCAGAAAACGTGTAGGCCGAATGGCAACACACCACCTGCACCGAAAGGCCTGGCAAGGCCCAGATGGCTCGGGAGCCCCTGAGCTCTGCAAGTTAGAAGCAACTGCTGGGGGCAGTTCACAGTTAACCAGTTTGTTGTCCTCATTCGCAAGAATGAAGGTTATTATTGTTGGTAAGTCTACAGGTGATACCATGAAATAGGAGGGAGGAGCCTACACACAAGCGGTACCTTTGACAACCAAGCCACAACCCTGAGCATCCATGCCAGGGAAACAAGACACCCACAGCACCCCTCCCGAACCACCATGACAGCAACAGTCAAAATAATGACATGGAATGTAAGAGGTCTGGGTACTTACCTCCGCAGGAACAGAATTAAATCCTACTTATACAGAAAAGGGGTGGAGATAGCACTGCTGCAGGAGACCCACTGCGCAGCGGAATCCACGGCCAGACTCTAGGTGCACTGGGGGGCAGGGATTTGGAACTACTTACTCTAAATACGCCAGAGGTGTCTATACCTGGATCCACCCACAACTCCCATTCCACCTGACCAAGTCTGAGTACACCCAGAAGGCAGATTTGTGATAATATGGGGGCACATTGAGCAAACAGAATTATGCATAGTGAACTCCTACCTCCCCAACAACATCATCCTGGCCTATCTGAACGCACTGTACACTAAAATCATACAATACAGGAACAGCCTTTTCATCTGGGGAGGGGTTTTCAATTGTGTACACGACCCAACACTAGACAGTTCCATACCCCAACCGAAAGGCCCATCAGCAGCAACAACCGCCCTGGTTGCCATGATGGACAGGTTGGACCTGGCGGATGCATGGTGGGAACTGCACCCGGCAACGCGAGGCTATTCATATTTCTCGTCCCCACATGGCCTATACACGAGGCTAGATTATATCTTCATATGCAGGGAACACCTGCCCCAGGTGGAAAGAGCACAATACCTGGGAAGAACTATCTCGGATCACTCCCCGCTCCTAGCGGAGTGAAATCACACTGGCCCAAGACCCCCGATCCCCATGTGGAGAATGCCGTAGAAGCCCTGAGGAACCAGCGTTCAGCGATGAACTACAGGTTTCCATCGACAACTACATAGAAGAGAACACGGGAAGTGTGGAACACATTAGCACAGTGTGGGATGCCCTAAAAGTAGTAACAAGGGGAGAGATCATGGCAAAAGCGGGGGGCATCAGGAAGCTACTCCGAAAGGAACTAGACCAACGGGAACGAGAGATTTAGGGGTTGGAGGCCACTCCCATAGGTACCCACCAGAGGGAAGTTGAACTCAAAAACTCAGGGATGGAAGTACAAACTCATGGAACAGACTTGAAAAATGTGCCTATGCCACTAGAACAAACAGAGCACACGTAGAAGCGGACAGGCCGAGTAGACTACTGGCCTGGCTCTGCAAAAAGGAGCATCCCAGACATCCTACCACCGCATTACAAGATGATGACGGAAATATGCACCAGACACAACAGAACATAAATGACACCTTTAAACACTTTTACGCACACCTGTATTCACACAAAGACCGGGTCCCCCAAGATCAGATAATAGACACACTGGAAGAGATAGGGCTCCCAAAACTACTCCTCACACAAGCTGAAACCCTAGATGCAGACATCACACCTGAAGACATAGCTGAAGCCATTAGGTCCCTGCTCACATGCAAGGCTCCTGGTAGTGACGGACTACCTTCGGAGTTCTACAAAACATATGAACCCTCCCTGACTCCCCTGCTACATGAAGTGTACCAAGAGGCGTACGAAAGGGGGATACTGCCTGAAAGCATGAGAGAGACACTCGTGGTCCCGACCTTAAGCCCAACAAACCAGCAGATAGATGTGACTCCTACCACCCACTCGTGATGCTTAATTACGATGTGAAAATCTTAACAACAATACTAGCCAAGAGGTTGTCCAGACTGATAGGAGACATAATACACACAGACCAATGCGGTTTTGTGCCAGGTCGCAAAATATCCATGAATTTGCGCAGGCTGCAACACGTCATAGCGCAAATTGACAAAGACAAAGAATCATACGCACTATTATCCCTGGACACCGTTAAGGCATTTGATTCCATATATTGGGAATGGCTTGTGGCGGTGCTAGAGGAATTTGGTTTTGGACCAGGGTTTATTAGATGGATCAAAAGACTCTACACTAAACCAAGGGCACGGGTAAAATCCGGGAAACACGTATCAGAGGCCTGGGATATTTGTAGAGGGACTAGACAGGGCTGCCCACTGTCTCCCATGCTTTACAAATTAGGACTAGAGCCCATAGCCATCTACTTTAGGAAACAATTTTTTTCGACGCAGGTATAAGACTGGGAGGGATGGACCACATTATCTCACTCTATGCAGACGATATCCTTTTATACGGTAAAAACCCACACCTTAACGTGCCCACTATGCTATTACTCCAAGGTCTCTGGCATACAATTTAGCAAGTCAAAATCCTGCCTATTTCCCTTAGCGGGTCTGAAAAACATTGACACAGAGGAACTCCCCGCAGTAGGGATACAATGGCAGACCACCTCATTCCAATACCTCGGAGTCCAGATAATGCACACCTCCGAACTAATGCATGAGCACAACACGAAGGCAGCACTCCCAGCGCTGCGCAAGTCAATGAAATTCTGGGTGAAACTCCCACTATCAATGATGGGCAGGGCCTCGAACGTCAAAATGATTGTCCTCCCATGATTCCTCTACAGTTTTCAGAATGTGCATTAATACATTAACAGGCCCTTTTTTCGCCTACTCGAGACAATAATACGAGAGTTCCTGTGGGGGAAGAGCAGACATAGGATAGCACTATCTGCACTAGTTCTGCCATACAAACAGGGCGGAATCCAACTCCCTAACCTTTAAAAATACTCCGTAACAGCCAAACTTAGCTTCGTAACCAAATGGCTAGCGGATGAACGTTCATCTGAGACGCCACTGCTGCAAGCCATGATCTCTCCGATACAACTAAAAGAGCTGATCTGGGCACCCCAACATCTGCTGGAAAATACACCCTCACTAGCTGCCCTGCGGAGGAAAATATGGCGCAGAGCCAAAATGCTTATCCACTTGCAACACCCTTACTAGCCAGAAGTGCCATTAATTGCCGATTTATGCACAACAAACTCAGACCTGCAACACATTAGGCCATGGGAAAAGAAGGGGGTCTAAACCTGGGGGGACCTATATGACGAAGGCACCTTCAAGGAGTTTGCCTCACTACAAGAGCATGAAGATATCCACATCGGCCAATTCCTATGGAACCAAAGGGTCCGCAACGTAGCACGTCACAAGTGGGACACTTGGCCTGAGGAACAAGACACAGACCCTTTCATAACGCTGCTGTACAATTTAGGGGAGGGTTGGAAACCGGTATCCCAAATATACAGCCAACTGAATGACATTCCCAACCCCCAAAGCATAGAAATTAAAGGAAAATGGGAAGCAGACATAAGTCGAGAAATGACAGACGGAGAATGGAGCAGAGCGCTCACATTCCCCAAGGAATGTCCAGAAACCACAGATTCCGGCAGATACAGCTGAACGTATTTCACCGCACCTACCTAAATTCGTGCAGAATGGCGAAATTTAATAAGCAAATACAACCCAATTGCGTTTGGCGCAAGGGGGAGAAAGCCGACCGGATTCACATGCTGTGGGAATGCCCCAAAACACTGGCCCTGTGGGACAAAGTAAAACAGACATGTGAAAAAGCAGGCATGACCAAGTATAAATGGACCCCTGAAGAGTGCCTGCTGGGAACTTATCCTAGGCTAGCCAAACTCAAGCATGTGATAAAACCTATGGATATAACGTGCATACTGGCCAAAAGAACCATTGCAATGTCTTGGAAAAAACCTGCAGGGCCGCAATACAATGTATGGCACAGAGAACTGGAAAGATAGGTGGGCGCAGAGACAAAGGCATGGGAGGACAGTGTTACCAGCTCCACTGACGACTCCAGTATGGCGATAGAGTCATGAAAAGAACTCACTAGAAACATGTTCCATCCCTCAGATGATAAGCCCCCATGAACTAAAGGCCTCGGACAATGCTAACTTACAACCAAAGTAATGTTAACCATGGAGAGACTTGAGCAGTCAGCAATGAAAACACATGGATAAAACATGGAGACAGTTAATGTTGTTTTATTAAAATGTTAATGTTATGTTATGTAAATATTGATATTACCACATGTGAAAGGTACATTCGAAAGCCATGTAAGCTGCAAATAACAAATGCCAATAAACCAATTTAAAAATAAAATGACTCCAACTGCAGGTCTTCCTTGACCCAGCCGCCTTACTGCATAGTGACTGGGACGAGGACAACGGGACAAGGAGGTAATGGGATGTAGAAAGAGCCAGCTTGATCACACTAATCTGCAGGCATTTCAGAGGGAGTGCCTCAAGAAATACTTAGTACCATGCAAGCCTTGGCACGCCACAGGCTTTGATTTGTTTAGATCCAATATGACACATCTCGATTGCACAACATCATTTCTGAGAAATTATAAATTAAGGAGATTTTGAAGATAATGTACTGCATAAACCTGCTATACATCTTACTTAATGTCAATCACAAGTGTTGTATCAGGCTCAGAAAGTGCACACAGAGGCGAACATATATATATATTTCGATACATAAACCGGAAGAGTAGCTGACGCTCATACCAGCGCTCCAGATGCAGAAGCCGATGCTGGTGCGCCAGCAAGAAAGTAAGGGATGGAATTTTAAAGCGCACAGAGAAAATGGGCACTACAATAGATTAATACCTACAAAAACTTAAACTTAAACTAAAACTGATTGAGCAGACAGCTGTATACACAAGCGACCCTTAGCAGGGGCTGCTGGGTTTATTTTGAAATTACATAAATCAACCATGTAAAGACATGATTTCATTGGTGTGGTGACAGGTAGTGCTCCGGTCTGTTCAACAAGCAATACTCTACAGGCAGTCTTTGCTGGTCTGCAGTGTAAGGCATACACAAAGCTATGAATGGTCTTGCAGCATCCTGTTAATGTACTGGGCTGTGGTAATGTATTCCATACAATGCATCACACCCTTGCTTCCGGCATGGAAAGGTAGCCGCCATTTGCATGATGAAAGGCTCTATAGAGCATGATCAGTGATAGGCTAATAGGTAACAGCTACTGCACCCCCTGTGAGGTAGCAACGCTATGATGATTTGGCCTTGACAGACTACCGAGTTCCCACTCCGAATTCAGAGCCCCCCTCATTGAAGAGTGCATTCGTGCCACCCTGCTTGCTTGACCGCGGATCTTAGCTGTTTGTGGCCTAGGGAGTGATTGAAAGAGAGTCTTATCTCCTATGCTCGTGGGCATTCTTTCACCACCCCACACTGACATACGGGTGCAGCTGAAGGCCTCAAAGCCTAATGACCCGCGAGCCAATGGTATACTCATGTTCTGGGTGTCGGTGTGAAGCACAGCTCACCTCACCTCAGGGGAAATATGAAGGCAACCCATCCTTGGCAAAACAACTCCATTAGCCTCTGTGACAGCCATCAGTGCAAAGATGCCATGGAAATGGAGAACTTTGAACTTACCAAGTACTACACGTACTATGTAACAAAACATAAAACCTAAAAACAAAATAAAAACACACACTGTGTCAGTGTAGTTCATTATCTGAGAAGGCAAAACATTGTGTGTAGCTATTCTCCTACAACTTAAATGTTACTTTGCAGCAGCCTTATCATAAGAAAAGAGTGAACCACACAGATAATAAACAGACAGGCATGAGGGGTCATTAGAAGTTGGCTGGTCTGGGAAAATAGGCAATGAATTTGCTGGTCATTTCGTGACCGGCAATTTTCCTGCTGATGGGGGTCGCTGATATACCTCCAGCAAAGAGCTGCAGGTAAATCGGGCCCTACCGGCAAAACATAGCCGGTATTGATGGCACCATTATCACCGGTGCAGGAAATGCTGGCAATACCTTCCTTGGAGTGCTATGGGACGCCATGGAATGGGAATTTACCACCCTTTCAGCAACGTGTAATAATTTGTCTGGTTCTGTTTAATTAACACTCAGCGGTAAGGGATTAACGTTACCGGTAAGGGAATACGGTATCGTTAAATCCCCATGCCAATTACGACCCGGATTACAGCTAAGTACGGTGCCACTAATAGAGGCTAGTTCGCGGGCGCGCGACACTGCATCCCGTAAATAGCGCATGCCGCTAATAGCACACCATCACAAGCCATGCGGACATGCAAATAGCGGCATGGTAAAGCCCCAAAAACACCTTACTGGCATGGCGCTAATACCGGCATCGCGAACCACCCGTTAATAGAACTGAGCAGTGTTCCCACCTGCCACAGGTGGACACAATCAGCACAGGTGGAGGCAATGGAGACTGTGGCAGCACAAAAAGAGCACACCACACCCCTTCACACACCCCTTCCCAGACCAAGATGGTTCCAATACAAGCAGCATTACATGGGCTGGAGGACATGATTGCAGTGCAGCAGCAACAACAACAGGCAGCACAGAGGAGACGCAGGAGGAGGAGGAAGAGGAGGGCAAGACAGGTGCAGCAAGCACCACCAGGGCACCTAGTCATACCACAGAGGCAGCCACCAATCCCCAGGATCCGAGCCAGTCCATTTAACCTAACCCCTGAGCAGATACACACCCTGTACCGTCTGGACCAGGATACCATCACCAGCATCGTGGACATGATACATGACAACATTGTGAGCCTCATAGACATCAGAACTGCCATCCCCCCTCTACTGAAGGTGGTGACTGTGCTCCACTTCCTGGCCACAGGGACCTACCAGCATACAGTGGGGCAGATGCATGGCATCTCACAACCAGTATTCTCACGCACGCTGAACCAGGTACTCGATGCCCTCCTGAAGCATGCACCTGAACACATATTCATGCCACGGACTGCCGAGGAGATCGCAAACACCAAAGTTGGCTTCTATTCACTGGCAGGCATCCCAAGTTGCATAGGGACCATCGACTGTACCCATGTGGAATTGGTGGTCCCACATCACAATGAAGTAGTCTACCGAAACAGGAAGCAATTCCACTCCATCAATGTCCAAATGGTATGTGACGCTAACAAGATAATCACACATTGTTGTGCCCGATTTCCCGGATCAACTCATGATTCCATGGTCCTGCGGAACTCAACCATACCACGCTACGTGGAGCGACAAGCCGGACAACGTTCGTGGATACTTGGTGAGTAGCAGGGCAAGCACATGGCAGTGTGATTGGGGGGGGGGAGAGATACATACTCCAACTGGGTGTTATTGGGGCGGGGATACAAACTCCAACTGGGTGTGATTGGGGGGGAGAGAAACATACTCCAACTGGGTGTGATTGGGGGGGGGAGATACATACTCCAACTGGGTGTAGCCTGTCATCCGTAGGACAAATGGACATACAGATGTACGCCAATGTCCATCAGGGAAGGCCGCAATGTACTTGAGAAGAACCTGCATGCAATTATAAGCTACACAACATAGAGAACAATCCAGGTCTACGAATATTACACATCCATCTACATCCACATTGCACATCATGCCACACCACATAATACACAAATCAGCAACATGGCGTCAAGATGGTAATACAGTATTAGCGCAGCACCACATCAATACAGAAATGTGCCCTTGAATGCATGCAAAGGGATCACCCCTAGCCATAGCATTGAACCACACACCTATAGCACCAGTGAAGTGATGCTACACAGCATGGCAACATCAATTTCGGAATGGCAGTACACTAGCCGTGTGGTACCAAATATGCCTGGGCTCAGGGACACCTAAAACCTGGCCTCACCCAGGACATGTCAATTTCTGTCGGAGGCATGAATCAGGCATGTCCACTTGCAGGGTCAAGCACACCTTTGCACATTGCAGTCACACAGATCGTCTGCATGCATGCTGGTAGTCGTGGATCTCAATCAGAATGCAAAGTTGATTTGTGTGACATGTGCATGCCGCTCCAGAGGTGAACAGTAACAGGTCCCCATTCTTCCCCCCATACAGGCGATGCCGGCTATCCCCTGAAGAGGTGGCTCCTTACCCTTGTACGGAACCCACAGAACCGCCACGAAGAGGACTACAGTCGTGCACATACCCGTACCCGTGTCGTGATTGAGCAGACATTTGGCCTTTTGAAGACACGGTTTAGGTGCATAAGCAGGTCGGGTGGCGCTCTCCTGTACGGCCATGAGAAGGTGGCCAAGATCACCATGGCATGTGTCATGCTGCACAATATGTGTATCAGACGGAATGTGCCACTGCCCCCTGACGTTCAAATGCAACCACCTGATGAGGATGATGATGGTGATGAGGACGGAGGTGACGGGGATGCAGGTCATGCAAGAGGCGATGGCCAGGAGGGACGTGATGTGAGACAGCATCTGATCAACCAAATTTTCTGAGTAACATGGTTTCACTCTGTACGATGGTTATGGGTAGTAATGCACTGGTGTCTGTGTTGAAGCGCACAATGGACCCTGTCGCCAATAAAGTACACATACACAATGAAGAAGTCCAAGCCTGTGTTTTGATTAATCACCGGTGTATTAAGGAATTTTAAGATGTATAAGTGCATGTCCCCAACCATCCCACCACCCTTCCCTCTTCCCCCACAACAGTCCCGAAACACCCTTCTCCCCTCCCCCCACAACAGTCCCAAAACACCCTTTCCCCCTCCCCCACAACAGTCCCGAAACACCCTACCCCCCTCCCCCCACAACAGTCCCGAAACACCCTTCCCCCCTCCCCCCACAACAGTCCCTTATGTGTCTGGCACAATGTTGTTGTCCAGCTGCACACGTGGAAGGTTGACCCTGCAGTCCCTATTCCCCATTGCCACCACCAGCATTAGGAGGCTGGGTTGACATGCGCCTGGTGGTGCGCGTGGAGCGGCGGAGGGGGCTTGTCTGCCTCGAACTAGCGGATGATGATGTGGCTGTCTGTCCCGGTGGTGGTGGCGGGAAATGGCGGTCCATCGTGTCCGCTATCCGCGTGAGGACCTGCCTGAGTTGGCCAATCTCCCCACACAGCCTGTTGGTACAGGCTTCAATCGCCTCCCTTGAGTGCCTGGCAGTCTCTGTTATCTCCCCCCTGAGACGGCCAGCCTCTTCCACATGCTGCCCAACCAGCGCAGTTATGTCCTCTTGGCTCTGCCTGATGCTGGCCAGGTCAAGGGCACTGTGGCGTTCTCGTGGTGTGGCTGCTGTGCCTTCCTCTGCAACCAGGACATCTGGTGAAGCCACCGGTGGGCTACTGGACCCTCCCATGTTGTCCTCGCTAGACTGGCCATGGACACTGGACCCAGGTGTTTGCTGTGGAGTTGCCTCTGGGGTTCCTGGAGGGGTTGGGGTGTGCATTTCCATGGGGAACTCTATCGGGTCCTCCACATCTGAGAGTGGCGCTGTGGCTGCCGCCTCACCTGTGGAACTTGTGGCAGCAGAGGGTGGGCCCTCCGTGGCTGGAATCTGTGGTGGGGGGTTCACTTCTGAAGGTGGGGCAGTTGTTGCTGGTGTGGACAGTGGTATGGTATCAGTGGCACTCCGCCGATGTTTGGCACTCTGCATGGGAACTCTTCTCCCTTTGCCCCTTGATGTAGTGGGGGTGTCCCCTGTGCCCTGTGGCCTTGGTTTTTTCGTGGCAGGGTGTGCCTGAGTTGCAGTGCCAGGTTATTCACTGTCTGTATGTGAGCCTGTCGGGGACAAAGAGGGGGATGACATTGGTGACGGTTCAATGTACTTCTGCAGAATACGTTAATCATGCTGTTTTGAGCATTGGGACTTCATTGGTAGGGATGCAGGTGATGTGTCTGTTGAGTGGGTCATCCATGCATGGTTGTGTGTGGCACTTGTCTCTGGTGATGCGTGCATGTGTGTGTGTTTGGGTTTGACACTGACATGGCCAGGGTTGTATGCATGTATGGATGTTTGTGCATCCATGAGGTGAATCTGGGCTCACATTCGGGGGGACCTCAACATTCACAGTACATACTTTCATGTGTGCACTCACCTCCATCTGATGTAGTTGCCACACCATGCTCCATGCTCCCGACTCCCTCAATCGATTCAACACCAATCGTGTTGGCGCAGGTCTCCTCCCACTCCTTTAATTTTATCGGCGAATTGGCTCCACCTCCTGTGGCCATGTTGCGGTTCGCAGACAGGATGCTTCGGACCCGGAGGCGGAGATCATCCCACCGCTTTCTGCACTCCCGGACAGTGCGGGTGGTGGTGCGCACTGCACTCACTTTCAGGGCAACCTCTGCCCAGATTGCCTTCTTGCGGATCAGGGTCTCCCGCCGCATGTCGTTCGCAAATATCATGTCGGCATTCCCTGCAAGGGTCTCAGTGAGCATTTTTAGCTCCTCGTTGGTGAACTTCTCCTTGCGCTGGCGGTTGGTTGTTTTTTTAATAGCCTTAGGCATGGCGAGGGTATCCTTGTGGCTTTCGAATAGCAATGTTCTCAAAACAGGTCCAGGGGGCAGAGGATGGCAATGGATTGTGTTTTTAAAGTTGGCCGCCGTGCTCCTTCCCGTTCCTGTGCGATGACGCTATTTCCGGTTCCGCTATTTAACGGTGACCGCTAATTGCGATGGCCGCTATCAGCGGTGACCGCTGTTTGCATGTTGCGGGAGGTCGGAAGTGCTATCAGCGCTTTCATCTGTGACGCTAAGGGTCTTTTTGGGGTCTTTAGCGGCATGGTGGTAGGGTCATTACCGGCATGGCGCTATGCTTGTGTCCGCGTACTCGTAATGGTACGTTATTAGCGGCCTCTTGCCAAGGCGGACACGTTAATAGCGCCATGCCGGTAAATTACGATTTTTAGCGCACAACGTGTAATGAGGCCCTCACTGTCTTCAGTAACACTAACCCCTTAATTTTCTGTTTTTGTAATAAAAACCTATGAATCTGATAACCTTGCTTTGAAATTTTGGTTGATCCCTCAGTGAGAGATTTTTCCACTGTCGTGACACAATTAGCTAGATACTTCCTTACATCACTCATCACCTCTGGCTACCAGTATCCGGCCATGAGGAGCAGAACGGTAGCTAATATCCCAACACTGACACTAAGCAGGCCTTCAAGATCAGCAGATATCAATTTGAAAGTGTCTTTCCTGTTTGTGATAACCCTCTGAATGCTATCCCAACTTTTTTGTGAATTACTTTTCCTGTATATATGTATGTTAGGAAATCCACTTGGGTTAGGGGTACTTGCTTGTAAGAAGGCTTATGCCCTTATCTATCTATGTAGCAGGGCGTGTCTGAGCTACCAGCAGAGGTTTTGTAGTGGGCTTTTTAGCAGGCAGGTCAGCGTACATATTCTCAGCGCTGAGCATGCAAAGTATTTTGTATGCTTTAGTGTGAATGAGCCACATGAGAGGGTTTACCTATTTGATGTTCCAACCCCGTTGTATAGATGCTTTCAGTTTGATCTTAAAATTCTCAAAGGCCCTTTGTACCCACTATAGCAGATATAAATTGAAACCCCTTTCTGCAAAAATGTTTTCAAAGTGGACTGAGGTGGAAGAGCTTGGGCATAGAACCTGTACTTCAGCTGTCTTTGCTGATGTGTCCGCCAAATATTTAACCTGTGAAATCTATATGAATCCCTAATATTGGGAACCCACAATCGAGTGGTCACCCGGGCTGGGTGGCACCTTGTGTTAGTGGATGCCGGGCCCAGGCAGGTATATCGGGTTCAAGGCTTATGAGCCATCGATGTGGACTGCACACCCTTATACCCAAGGTGGCCGCTCTTACGTGGTTCAAGTGAACAGAATCAGAAATCAACCCATCTTGTGGATTTTTCAGAAACTTCTGAAGACTTTCCTATTCGAATGAATTAAACCATGATCTCTGTTCCCAGCCCCTGGTGTTCGTGTCCTTCACGTTCCATAGCACAAATACACCTTTTGTTAATCGCTGCACTCTTTAAAACCATTTTAACATAACATACCTGAGGAGGTGGCTACAGAACAGCTACCACTTATATCAAGAGAGAACAGGGAGGTTCTCCCTTCCTCAGGTTGGTGTAGGCCAAAATGTGGAGGAAGGGGGATGATCTATTAGATGATGCAATTTCCTCGTAGGCCAGGGAGTTTGTGATAGGAGGGGTTAGGGAGGCAGTGTTTCTAGGACCAGGACCCTGGAGCAGGAAGAGTTCAGCAGGCCAAGAATGCCAAGGCAACAGCTCAAAAGACTGGCAAGAGGGTTGAGTACTGGGAAAACCCAGCAACTGTCTTAACCTGCTGGAGGAGACCTGCTGAGTGACATAAGCATAGAATGAACCAGCCGTGGAAGGCACACCATCATCCTCAATTGACAAGGCTTCAGGAACCCCATGAAACCATAGCCTGGAAACAAAGACCAGGGTTATTAATTGGACAATCAAGCCAGGGTGGGCAGACTCCCTTGCTGGAACTGCTTTCAGAGGTTTTCTTTATGTATTTTGACAAATGCATTACTTGCTATTCCTTTGCTGTTTCATACATCAGAACAAACTCTTTTTTGTTTCAGAATTCTACCTGTGCGTTATCCTCTTTGTGTCTCTCACCCGGTGACCACTTAACGGTAATTGTGATGGGTCTTCACAGAGGCAGTGCATGCAGCTGAGTAATTTGAGTATGTTACAAATGCCAGAATGACCATGTTATTTATTTAATTATTTATTTTCAATGTCTAAGGTGCCCACTGGGAACAGGTTCACTTTGTGGTGCCCCGAGGAAACAGGGTGTCAAGAAAGGGGGAGGTGCAGTTTATTCACTGTCTTTGGGTTTTCATGTCTATTAATTGTGAGGAAAAGGGGAATGGAGAAGAATAGGAGCATGAGCTAGCTATTGGGAACTTCCATTGGCAGAGTAAATGTGTCCAGATCAGGGGTGGGGAAGAGCGGTAAAAATGCAGCGGTAATGTGATTGCTGCCGCATTAACGCTCCGTCCAATCCGGAGTTTGGGCAGAAAGTGGGATTTTAACCTCCAGCTTTTTGCTTGAGCTAAAAACCTCCCCTTACTGCCCATTTATGGTCCTATTACCGCTGGCACTATAACCACCGGTAGTATTAGCGCCGAAAAGCCCTGTAGAGTCCTATGGACTGAAAATAAATGGGGATTAACAACATCACCACAACTGGGGATCCAGCGCAAATTGGCTGGACTGAATTGCGTTAACGCTGATACTGTTGGGTAGTATCCCAGTGCATTTACCACCAGGATACCGCCCATCTCGTGATGAGGCCCTATAGGGGCTGAGGAAGGCAGGTGGGCGCACCAGGTCTCTTCTGAACTTTAGTTAGTTCGAGCAAAAAGTACCCGTTCTCCGAACGGGTTCTCTGGACAGACATGTTCGTCACTGTTTCGATTCACTTATCGCTTGATGTGCTTTGCACTCTGAAGTAAACTGCACTGTGAATGGGCATGTGTGGCTGGCTGACATACCCTCAAGCAGACATGGAGGAGAGGCAAGAGTTGGTGTGATTGTGCTGTAGCATACTGGGACCTACTGTGCTCTCTCCCCACCTGTTGCCTCACCCTGGCATGGTGCAGTTCATTGCGGTGCAAATGGCCCAGAAGCCACGCATTCTAGGTTTGAGGATCGGTCCTTCTACAACCACCTGTATGTTTCGCCGATTTCAGGCAACCGTCTTATGTGTGAAGGTGCTGAAATCCAGGTAAAGGGGTGGGGTATCCACATGTCATGTAGCCAGTAATGTCCAGAGGGTCATAGCAGATAACTATACATATTGGTGAAACAGTGTAGAATTGTATAAGGGACAACGCTTTGCCAACGCTTTGCCAAGCCACAAACCCACAAACAAATTTAGATTTTTGCTAAAATCTGGGGAAAGGGGTGGGTGTCCAAATGTCATGTAGCCAGTAATTTCCAGAGGTTCCTAGCAGGTAACTATGCTAAATTTGGTGCAGATTGGTGTGGAATTGTATAAGAAACAACGCTTCGCCAAGCCACAAACCCAGCCACAAACCCACACATTTGCACTTTTATAAATACAGATAGATATGAAAAGTGCCTTGGGGATACAGAGATGTACTGATCAGGTCATGCTGGTTGGCAGGAAGACAGTGCTAAGAGATATAGATGGATGAATTAACACGTTTGTTGTGCCTTTGGCCATATTTGAAATGCCAAAAGAACAGCACACATGTGCACTTGGTATCCTTCACTGGCCTACATATTATTCATGATCTGTGTATTATTGATTATAACCTTCCTGTTTAGAGTAATGTAATGATTCAGGAGATCTCGTCCCAGAATGAATGAGAAAAAACGGAATTCCCACACCAAAACCCAGAAAATTAAGGAAAAATCCCACCACGTCCTACCAATCAAATCCAATTATACCATATGGATATATGTATTACTGTAAAGCAAAAAGCCCATCTAAAATCACAGAGATGAGGAGGTTGCATCCGGAGGGAAAAGGAGTGGAAGCTAACATAGAACACCAGAGTCCTTTTTTTATCTTGTTGGACATGGCTGTTAACAAAAGGAAAGAAGGACCGAGATTGTGGTTGTTGGAAGTTAGAAGTTGGAGCAGATGTGATCGTGGAGATACCTATAGCAGCGGTGGTTGAGGAACATGAATGGAAGCCAGAGAGAAGAAGGAGTTGTGGGAGAGTGGTGGTGACAGTTATGTAAAGGGGCGAAGCGCGCCCTCGAGAGAAAAACAGCGGGTGAACATCCGTCCAGAAGGAGGAGAATGACTTGTCCATTTTGGGACAAACACCCCTAACGGAGTCGGCGGGTGTAAGAAGCACCCATACTCCCTGTGGCAGGGGGAGCCTGGAAACCAAAGGACTGTGACATTATAAAGGTGGCAGAGCGGCCACCATGCCAGAGAAGAAACAGCAATTCCCGGGTGTGGTGAACACACCACAAGGAACGGGCCGCAGACACCAGAAAGAAAAGGACCCCGATATCAGAAAGGGAGGAGTAGCAGTGGACGAGCAGCGCCGCATGAAAACTTCAGAGCCTGGTGTGAGGTTTGTTGGGCCACAAGAGGTGAACGGTGCACATAATGGGGAGCGTCTGTCTTAGGGATCCCAACGGCGTCCCATAAGAGCAATGGGATGCTGAGAACTATTGGGGGTCAGCCAAGACCTTGTCAGGTGTCTCGACCCACATTTGAATTATTATGCTACAACATTTGGTGCTGTGGGCTTAGAAAATCCAAGATGGCCGAAAAGCCCACATTTGCGCCAGAATACAGGAAAACTGCGCAGTTTTTGCGCACACCAAAATGGTCACCTGACCTGCCACCCACCAGTGCGAGCGTGATGGGCCAGAAGCGCCATGAGTGAAACGTGGTGCCAAAGGAAAAACAGCAGCGCCTGTTAGCTCAAAAAGTACTTTAAAATCACCTTTGTGTCTCTGAATGCAAGCTCAAAATGCCTATTTCAAACATTGCAAGATATTCAAAAATCTTACTGAACACCAGCAGGCATCTGGTAGAATGAAGTCTTGAGTGCATACCAAATCTGTAAAGATGAAGAGCCTTAAATAATGTTCATAACAAAACTGGCTGAGCTGTGGATGTCAGCAGCTTAAGTGAAATTGGACTTAAAGCCACTAAAATCGAAATGTTTAAAATAAATGAGTGATTTACTTTGGAGTGTCACATAGGTTGCAACTGTTTAAATTTCATAGTTTTGAACTTAGAATCAGCGTTCTAGCTGCATGTGTCAAAATTGTAAGTTTGATTTGAATGAAGGAAAATGGGAACAAAAGTGACATTTGGCTGAAGCCTGGCTTAAAGAGATTGAACTCTGACCGGCAACTACCCCCGACAGGAGTTGAAACTTGCCCAGCAACTGAATTCACAGGCCTGGCCTGTCTTCTCCTGCCCCCACCAAAAGGAGGTTACACCTCTCTGATTGAATTAGGGGAGGTGTACCTGAGACTGCAGGAAACAGAACAATGAACTTCTCTTGGCTCAGGCAAATGCTAAATCAGGGGGTCGTAAATGGCTTCCTCCCGGAAGCAAATGGAAGGGGCGCTGCCTCTGTGAGCCAGCCGAGCTTGGAGGCGGGGACAGACAGAAATTCACCCATGTGCTTTGGAACCTAAATCACACCCCTCTGGGCCAGAGCATAATTTTAGAAAGAGGGATAATTCATAGTTCATAGTACATAATTGTCAAAATGATATCAATAATCTCATGATTCCTGTGATTTTTCTGTGCACAATTTAAGAGGTGTTAGGACTCTGTGGTATGTTCTGGGGGTAGTAGCGGAAAATAG
Organism: Ambystoma mexicanum; assembly: GCF_040938575.1. Classification (NCBI taxonomy): domain Eukaryota; kingdom Metazoa; phylum Chordata; class Amphibia; order Caudata; family Ambystomatidae; genus Ambystoma; species Ambystoma mexicanum. The sequence continues at coordinate 1,139,904,786 of NC_090927.1, forward strand.
GGTATTACTCCAAATGTATGTATGCTAAAATCTGACACTTCATCATCTGATGCCCATATTCCTTGCGCACATTTGTGTAAATTCTGGAAAGGTTTAGAGGTTGTGTTCTGGATGAAAAGGGCAGAATTCTGTCAGAAGTGAACACAACATCTTACAAAGGCAGGGATCAGATGGTTTGGCGGTACCGAAAATATGTTAAATGGACATATAATATTAGAAAAATTGTACATAGATAAATATGAATTTAAGTCAAAAATAGATTTGTGTGCAAAGTGACAAGGGGAGTGTTCTTTCTGGATGCCATAAAAAGGATGCCTGATGACTCACAACTCAGTTCTCCAGTGAGAGCACAGAAAATCCTTTAACCTATCAGGATCCTCAGAGGGTTGGGCATAGAAAGTCAGCCTTCCCACCCATTTTCACAAGACATAAAAAGACCCACTGAAACCCAGGTAGAGATTCACTTTCCACTTTCTTGCGAAGCACTTTGACGGGAGACTCCAGACTTCAAATCCAGAGAGATTCAGAGACCAGAACTTAGAAAACCAGACTCCAGATTCCAGAACTTTTAGCAGAAAGGCCTAGTCCACAAGCTGAATCCTTTCCAGAGGCCTCAAAATCCAGCAACCTAACCGAACAATTCAACAGCTGGGCGAGCTGTTTGATTCTGGCTAGAACCCTGTGCCAGAACCCAGAAAGCAGAGCTGTATCCAGACTGCCGTGCAGTGCCGATAGAAGACCAGACCACTGTGCAGTGCCAGAACTTTTGCCAGAACCAGACATCCAGACCAGCAGAGCAGAGAGAACCGCAGCTAAACCTGTTGACCAGATCTGTGACGAGGCCCATTCCTTCCAAAATTAGGAGTGAGTATCCAGCCAGAGCTGTGCAAACCAATCTCTTAGTTTAAAAATAATCTAATTCAAACCATTTCCACCTATTTAGAACTGCATAGAAATCGTGTGTCCATTCTGTGATTTCAAACCTGTGAAAGTGTCATTTGCCATTTGAATCTTACTTTATCCACAAAATCGTCCGTATCTTTTGAACCGCGTGTGCTAGGAACGAGATTTAACTTTCATTTTAAAGCTAAGATCCTCAGCTTTGCATTTAGCTTATAGTTTTTCTGTAATCGCGCTCGACGCACTTGGACAAAGTGCCACGAATTGCAATTTGAATCAAATTTCTCCACCTGTCAAAATCGCTGTCTTTTGCTTGCATTGCTGAAATTCGTTTTCAACCTGATAATCCCTCATGAATCATTGCTAGTGTTGACCTGAACCAATCTTAAGTAGCTATAACCTACCCTGAATCTCCTATAGGGAATTAAAATCATTTTCAGCATATTTTCACTTCTTTGCAAATCCCATTTAAAGTATTCTTGTCCGTGTTTTAAAATCATCCCTGTTGCTCTGAGCTTGCTAGGGGGGAACTGAACTGCTTTTGATTGCATTCCTGAAGACTGTGTGCTCTCTTTTCCATCCTTTATATTGCATAGGGGGGTAGTGGATTGTCAAAAGAAAAAGTGATCATATTATCTCTTGTTGAAACCATATCAGTTTATTTCTGTGCTGCATTCTTTCCATCATTGCATTTCTTTGAAACCATAAAAGTATTCTCAGCTGCCTTATCCTTTCTATACCAACTCCTAAGTGATTACAAAAGTGTGCTAGTGTAATATTATCCATTGTTGATCACTGTCATATTCATTAGTGTGCTATCAAATATTAATTTATTTCTAAAAGTGTGATATATATATCTTGTTTAATTTTTCAATAAATCTTTTAATTTGCAAAACAAACCTACTTCTTGGCTCAGTGAGGTCAGGGGGATTCAAAGAGAGGGGCGTTATACAAGGGTTTATCATCCAGGTCTATGAACTTGTCATAAAAATATATAAATAAGGGCTTCCCTTGGGCATCCCAGACTTGGCATTGACTTAGTTGGAGTGCTGAATTGAAGTCACTTAACAACCTCAGCACTGGAAGCACAAGGTACGGCTGGGGAAAAGGGGCTTGGGGCTGACTGGGCACCCTAATGTGTTATAAAAGGTATGAATAGTTGCCTATTCACTAAAGCAATGGGCAAATAACTATTTATCATACCAAAACATGCATTCCCTGATTACCAGCCCGCTCTCGTTCATCCCATTACCTCAGGGGAAATCAAGTAAATAAAGAGACACAGAATACATAGGTTATACATTTGTTTGTGTATAACAGGATTGTGGGCTACCTAAAACACCATAAAGTATCTATACATACCATAGATTGAGGCTGAATGAAAGGCTTGTACAAAAACAATCAGTTTGCGCACTTTGCCTTAGAAGCTTACCAAGTGACCAACATGGAAGGAAAAAGACAGTGGGGTCCAAAGCCCTGACACGTGGCAAAATACCAGAAAAGGAGAGTGTCCCCCTGGCACTGTGGGCTCCAAAGCCTGGAAAAAAGTGGGAAAGACCAGGCAAGGGGAGTGTCCACCTGGCATATAAAATTTACTTCAAGGACAGTGGGCATAAGAGCTATCACATGGCTGCAGGAAGACAGCCAAGTACTGTTTACTTTCACCAGTGATCATTTTTGTGTGATATTAAATGTGAGGATCAGAGTAGGTTTTTGGACACAGAACTGTGGACATTTATTTTGAACATCCTGACAAAGGGGGTCATTAGAGTTTGGAGGCAGCCATGGTGCTGATAGCACCATGGCTGCCTCCAAACCCGTGTCCGGGTCCGTGGTGTCGGAATAGGGACTTACCGGGACATTCCGGCCCTTGCGGACCCGGTAAGTCCCCATTTCGAAAACCATTCCCCATTCCCATTCGAGCCCCCATAGAGCTCAATGGGAATGGGGAAGGAGCTAATAACGGGCCTGCAAATTGCGGGCCCGTTATTAGCTCCCTGGTCCCTTAACGGGTCCCGCTAAGGGCGGCTGGTAAAACCAGCCGGCCCTAGTGGGACCCGCTAAGGGACCTCGGAATGCGGCGGTAGGGGGTTAACGGCACCAACATCCTTGCCGGTGCCGTTAACCCCCTACCGCTGTACTCGTAATGACCCCCAAATACTTTTTTTCCAACCCTCTAATGATTTAAATAAAGAGCGTTGTGAAGCACACCACTGTATCTGTTTCTTGTTACTCTGACATCTCACACATGGTGCCAGTTTGTGGATGTATCCTGCCTGACACAAACCAGGGAACCCGTAAATCTGCCCCTACATATCTCTGGCCACCAACCATCTATGCTCCTGACTATTAAGCAATTACATGGACCGGACTTCCAGATAGAAGTCTCTCCATAGGAATTGGTAAAAACGCTTAAACGATTGGTATTTCAAAGAACACAAGTCTGCACGTCTCAACAGAGACTTCTCTTTAAAGCAAGACCTCTAGCAGACAAAACCAAACTCCCAGATTATGTGTTAGGTCCCAATAGCAAACTTAATCTAGTTGTTAGGCCAAATGTCGGCCTGCCAACCATTGGGCTATTGGGAATAAAGCCCACTTTACGGAGACCCAGACAAAAACCAGCGAGAGCAGCTTTAGAGAGCCTACCAATAGAAGGGGATATCTCAGAAAACCTCTTGGAAGGACCCCTGGATATCGACAAACAGACTAAGAGATTTGAGGAAGAAATATTCTCACTTACCTCCAAACCTAATATGGTTGTCAAAGCAACCACATTCGAGAATATGTCTACTTGGAAGCTTTATTCCAGTTCCTGGTCGACCACCAAATTAAGGCCAAACAAAGGTTCCAGGAAGGTCTTGAGAGAGTGGCAGCCATCCACCACCGATCAGTCCTACCCCATGAAATTAAATTGTACGACCTTATCAATAAGGGGAGGACATGGGAAACATCTTCCTGAACTTTGAGTGGTTGGCCAAAAAGGTTAGGTGGAATGAAGAGGTAAAAACATGCTACTTGGCCCCACAACTGAAGGGAGAATTACAAACGGCATATCAAAGCCTGAATTCCCTGGGAACTACGACCTTTGCTGAAATCAAGGAGGGCCTAATTCAACGGGTCTGTCAAACCGAAACTTTCTACTTGGATGTATTCAGAGATCCAAAACACACCCCAGGAGAAACTCCATTGGAACTAGGAGCCCGGGTACAGAACACCTTGTCACTGTGGTTGGGGAAGAAAACACAAAATGAAATTATTGACGCCTTAGCTCTGGAACTGTTTATTGTCAGTTTAACACTGTTTCTACAAAAAGCGGTATTACAAGCTAACAAAACCAACCCTAACTGTTGCCGTAGAAACAGCTCAACGCTTTTCAGAAGCTAATAAACAACTAACAGCATGAATAAAACAGAAGAGGTCCGTAGGGAAATAAATCCGGCTCCCCGCTCTACTCCATCTATAGAGGTGAAACCGTACTAAGACGGTTCCCACCGGAAGATACTCCCAGACCCTTCAAATCCTGACCCAAAGAGGCCGTAAAAATGGTTATTGCCCTTAAAACCCTGGAAGGAGTGAAAACTGAAGAACAAAGACCTCCCCTTCTCTTATGCTTCTCTTGTGATGAAAAGGGACACCTGCCTAGGCATTGCCCAAAGAACAGGAGGGAAGAATCAATGGAGATCAGTTGGATGTTGGGAAATCCTTGGAATGAGATACAGACACAAGAAGAATACAAAACCAATGACATCACTAATTGTCTCTCCTTACCTACCTCAGTGAAAACACACGAAAAGGCCACAGTGAATGGAATCCCAGTAATCTTGATGGTGGACTCCGGTAGCTGGCAAACAGCCATTTCCGGAAGAGTTACCAGGGACGGACCCAGTTCAAATCACCTGCATCGACGGAGACCAAGAGGTATATCATCGAACCCCCATGGTGAGACAAATCTGTGACAATGAAGCAACAATGAATATGGCTGTAATGCCAGGACTTCCAGAGGAAACAATAATAGGGACTGACTTACCAAATTTCAAAATGATTTTTCAAGACCTTAATCGCCAACAAACCACCTATTCACCATTCGATAAATGGGACAAAGAGAATTTGGTGGAGGATATACCCTCCTGGTCCTGGGAGGAGGAAACTTCGGCGAGACCCCCCAGAGAAAATCTGACCCCAGTTTTAGATGGGAGAGCCTGAGTCTTGTGGGGGAGAGTATGTGACAACCAGGAGATCTCGTCCCAGAATAAATGGAATTCCCACACCAAAACCCAGAAAAATAAGGAAAAATTGCAGCTTGCCTTACCAATCAAATGCAAATATACCATATGGGTATATGTATTACTGTAAAGCAAAAATCCTATCTCCAATCATTGAGACGAGGAGGCTGCATCCAGAGGGAAAAGGAGTGGAGCTAGCACACAAAACATCAGTCCTTTTTTATCATGTTGGATAAGGTCAATAACAAAAGAAAAGAAGGACTGAGATTGTGGTTGTTCGAAGAAGGAAGCTGCAGTAGGTGTGATTGTAAAGGTAGCTATAGCAGCGGTGGCTGAGGAACACAAGCGGAAGCCAGAGTGAAGAAAGAGTTGTGCGAGAGTGGTGGTGGCAGTCATGTAAGGGGGTGAAGTGCACCCTCCAGAGAAACACAGCAGGTGACGCCCACCCAGAAGCAGGAGAAGGATGTGTCTAATTGTGGACAAACACCTCTAATGGAGTCCGCAGGTGTCTGAAGTACCCATAGTCCCCATGGCAGGGGGATCCCGGACATCCAAAGGATGTTGATATTATCTAGATGGGAGAGCAGTCACCCCACCAGAGAAGAGAACCGCCATCCCTGGGTGCGGTGAACACACCAAGAGGATCGGGGCCACAGACACCACAAGGAAAGGGACCCTAATATCAGAAACAGAGGAGCGGCAGTAGACAAGCAGCGCCGCGAGAATACTTCAGAGTCTGGTGTGAGATGTACCGGGCCACGGAAGGACGGCTAGTATGGGGTTGAGCCAAGATAGGAGCTTGCGTAAACTCTGTCTTTAAACGCTGGAACGCCATATCTTGTGGTGTTGACCAGAGGAAAAGAGTGTCTTTCTTCAGGAGAGCAACAATCGGTTGAACTATCTGGGAGAAATGAATTTCCGGTAGAAATTGGCGAGTCCCAGGAAAGATTGAATTTGTTTCACGGAATTAGGAGCGGGCCAGGTCAATATGGCTTTCAGCTTTGAAGGGTCCATACCGATTCCTTCTGGGATAAGGATAAACCCTAGGTAGTGAACGGAGGTCACATGAAACAAACATTTTTCAGGTTTGGCCAGGAGTTTATGATCTCGGAATCTCTGCAACACTGCCTTCACGTGCTCTTCATGTTGTTTAGGATCCTTGGAAAAGATCAGAATGTCATCCAGATATACAATAACAAAGAGAAACAGCATGTCAGAGAACACCCTATCCATAAAGCGTTGGAAAACTGCCGGGGCGTTAGCCAATCCGAAGGGCATGACTAGGTACTCAAAATGGCCAAAGGGCAAAGGGCGAAGGCGTTCTTCCATTCGTCTCCTTCCCTGACACGGATCAAATGATAGGCGCCCCTGAGATCCAACTTGGTGAATATCACTGCGCCTCTCACGGCTTCCAGGATATCCGAAATCAGGGCTAATGGGTACCGATCCTTAAGGGTACATTGATTTAGCCCACAATAATCAAGACAGGGTCTGAGTTCCTTGGTATCCTTCTTGGGAACAAAGAATAGAGAAGCACCAGCAGGAGATTTCGAAGGTCTTATGGTGCCATTTTGAAGGTTGGTTTCCAGGTATTCTCTTAGGCCCTTCTTCTCAGGTTCGGAAAGAATGAACATCCTGCCGAAGGGAATCACTGCAGAGGGTTCTGTATCTATTACGCAGTCTTCAGGTCTGTGTGGGGGTAAGGTCTGGACAATGGCAGTCGAAAACACATCAGCATAAGCTTGGTAGATTTCAGGAACTTGTATGACATTGGATACCATTAGTGGTGTCTGTTGTTCCTTTGTTGGTTACTTTGGGTGTGTTAATGGAGGTTCTAGGGATAGACAATGAGACATGCAAAACTCTGAGCCTAGGAATAGGGAACCCGCAGACCAGTTGATATATGGGTTGTGTTTCTGTAGCCAGGGCATGCCCAATACCAAGGGGTAATGAGCTGAATTAATAATGTCAAACCTGAACAGCTCTCGATGGTGATTTATTGAAAGCTGTATCTCCTTGGTCTGAAAGCTTATGGGTCCTGATGTGAGGGGTCTTCCGTCGATAGCCTCCACAGGCTGCATGGTGCTTTGTGACTCGTAGGGAATCTGATGTTTATCAACCCACTCATGATCGATGAAAATTCCCATAGCTCCGCAGTCTACCAGGGCCAAAATGGAATAGTTTGTATTCTTGGATGGTGATAAAAAGGCCTGCAGTACCACCAAATTGTTTTGTCCAGGAGAGTTCAAGGATGGAATGGATGTGGAGCAAACATCTCTCTCCCGAAGCTCTGCTCCATCTAGGATCGGGAGCTGGCGTTTCCCGAACGCTGAGGGGGTGCTAAAGGACACTCCCTAACCAAATGCTTATCTGAGGCACAGTTCATGCACAAGCCCATATGAATTCTCCTCATTCTCTCTTGTGGAGATATGGGTCCACGAAAGGCCCCAATCTGCATGGGCTCGGATTCTGAAACTGGGATTGGGTTGATTTCCGGTCTGGGGGTACCCTCAAATGATACCTTGGAAGGAGTTCCCCTGGGTTTCTTCTTTTCTGACTTCCTTTCCTGGATACGGAAGTCAATCTGCATGGCAAGATCCATTAATGCCTGGAATGAGCTTGGTTGTGCCACTCTGGCCAGCTCATCCTTAATTTCTTCGTTCAATCCTCTCCTGAACAGGGTAAAACTTGCCTCAGTGGACCAGTCGGCTTCCTTTGCCAGTTGTTTAAATCGGGTCACATACGTGAGCATATCCTGGGTCCCTTGCTGAAAGTCTAACAAGCGTTCTTGTGCGCTATAGACCTGCTCAGGGCGGTCAAACATGTCTTTTAGGGCCCGTATAAACCCATCATAATCGTCCAGGAGGGCATCACTAGAGTTAACGAGGGGAGTGGCCCAAGTCAAGGCATTCCCAGAAAGGTGAGAGATTATAAATCCCACCTTGGCCCTGGGGGTCGCAAAATAGTAAGGCTTGAAGGTAAAGTGAACCAAGCACGAATCCAGGAATGCACGAAGGGTCTTGGCTGAGCCGTCGTATTTATCCACGACTCCGCCCAGTATAACACTCTCTTTTGTAGCAGAATCCCGGGATAGGACCAATTGTTTGAGAGCGGCGTTCTCCGCTTTCAGATTCTGTACCTCAGTTGATAATTCCTGCATACAACGCATCAAGTCCTGCACGGCAGCCTCCATGTCGATATCACTTTCGATTGGGTGGTGTCTCAAACTGTCAAGGAGTTCCCCCCTTCTCACCTGAATCCGTTCTTTACCGGTGTCCTTGGATGCTGCCTTCTTTCGGATGGATCGGGTTTTAAAGAAGGCGGCCCGTGTCTCTGCCAAATCCAGAATGCGTTCAGTTTTCCAGGAGGTCGAATCCATAATCTAGGAGGCAAGGTAAATTCGCTAGAACTAGAATCCAGGAGGAAGAAGAAGGGGGGGGTTCGAGGAAGGGATAGCGGAGTGGAAAGGAGAAGAACCGTGAGCTACGGAGCACACGTCTGGTCACTAATAGCTATAGCATTGAGACGCGCGGAGCCGCGCAAGGCGTGGTCTAGATATTGAGAAGGTTACGTCCAACGCATGGAGTGAGAAGGGAATGCGTTGGACGGCCATAATGGAGGTATTAATGAGTATAAGTCCGTTGTGACAAGGACCATGAGGCCCAAAAGGGGCGCACCCTGCGATTGATGACAGTTGTGCAGTATTTCTCTCTACGCACAGAAAATGATTTCTGCCTGTGTTTTATATGTGAATATTTTAATGAATGAGAATAATCATAAGTCTGTCTGTTCATATTTTTTAAAAGATAAAGCTCTTAAAGGTACTCAGCAAGGCTTAAAACCCTGGTATAATGAGATCATGAAGTTCCTCCATGATATAGGATGTTCTTGCCTTCCCACAGATAATTTGGTCTTAAAATGTAGGGAAATTAAACAAAAAGCTGCAATCTGGAATCGGAACCATTGTGCTACAAATTTAGTAAGAAAGTTCTCTTATTTAGAGTATTCGCGTGAATACCTTGTGCTCTTATTTAAAAACTTGGGAAGGTGAGATGATTTATTATGTGCCTCAGGTTGAAACAACTTCCGGCACAATCAAAGATTGGTGCCTGGCACAATATCCCATTTGAAGATCGAGTATGTCAGCTGTGTGGGAATGATACAGAGATTGCCAGACACCTACTGACTGATTGTAAAGCCTTATGACATTTTATATGAAGGAATATATAAAATTGGTATATGATTTACATTTTATAAATACAGACCAATGTTGGGCTTATTTTGTTACAGCTGAAAATTTGGTTAAGAATTTTACTATATTTTATATATGGCAGGAAATTCTTAAGATTGTACCATGAACTAACCTGGATTGTTATTAATTTGTATACACTCTCTCTGTATAGTGATTTTATATTTAGCACTTTGCACTGTGAAAGATTGTATACATGATTATTTATTGTATGCATGAATGTTCTTTTTAATCTATGTTTAAAGTTAAATTTAATCAATAAAACATTATGGTTATAATTATAATTTTGCAGATGTGTCATATATCAATTTGTATGATATGCTATTCTTTATGATCCCAGGATTTTATTATACTGTTTTTATTCCTGACTTTAAGTTTTTATTGGAAGATGTTAACAATGTTGTTTTGTTGTTTGATGTCTATGGAACACAATGAAGTGTCTATTGGTTTCATAGGAAAAGAGTTCAAAATAAACCTAAAATTGATGATGAGTGTGCTGATGAATGAAACATATACAAAAGAACACAGTTTACGGTAGGTAGCCAGTGCATAGCTACCATTCCAGGAGAAATGTGTCAAAATCTATTGATGTTTAATATACATTTTGGACCACCTGGAAGTGAGCCATCACATTTTTAGCGTGTCCAACATATATTATTCTCAAAATCAAGATGGGAAGAGACACAGGTGCAGGATAAATGTGATGGTATTAGCGTATACCGCTGCATTCCCTCACCATCCAACTATGAGGTGGGTCAAAAGTTGAACGATTCATGAGCTGGAGGTAAATCCATTGAATTTCTGCCCATTTTCGGCAGAATTTCCACAGCAGTAATTCCACTGAAAAAGCCACATTCAGTCCTGTGGACTCAGAATAAATGGGGAGTTGCACCGCCACCGCCACTTGTAATCCAGCGGTAATTCCTCCGAACCAAGTGACGGTAACGGAAATACAGTTCAGTTATAACATGGCAGATTCACTGCCCAGATACCACCAAACTCGTAATACCCCCAAAGTATTTACAGCTGCCACCTTATTTGAGACATTTTGAAAATCCCTGGTCCATCCTATCAGCCTTCCAGGCTTACTACCACCAAAGTGTCACCTTCTTCCCGTCCCAGATAACTCTTAAAACCTCTACAAATTGCCACTTTATAAAGCAATTCCTGAGCTTTCCATGGACATTCCCACAGTATAACAGGTCTACATTTGTCCTGTCCAATGCAATGCCCTACAGTATGTTATCTTCATGTCTGGCAGATGACTTTGTGATTTTTTATGGATAAAGCAATCTTCAACTATTTAAACATTACTGCTCTCACTAAGGCTGGGATTGTTCAGCAATGTATTGTAACTAAAGCAATCTGAAACTATTTAGACATTCCTGGTCTTTTTGTGTCAAAAGGCATTCAGTAACTTTTGATGGTTTTGAGACTTAGGGCCCGATTCATGGGATAGTGCGCAGAGATCCGCAATTCCCACAAGCCGAGAGCGACTCTGCGTGAGCCTGCATGCAGAGGTTTTTCTGCCACGCTCCGCGTATTGATGGAATTGTTCGCTCAAAGTAACCGTCTAGGCAAGTCACGGATGGAATGCCCCCAACATGCCTCCACGCAAAGCAAAAGCAGCCAGAAACAGCTGCCTATGCATGCTCCCCGGGCATGAATACATGCACCCTTATAACAGTGCATGGTGTCCCCTTCAAGCAGCAACCAAACAATGGAACCGGTCTCTGTGAATTGTCAGGATTGCAGAGAGTTCTATGAACAGAGCAACTTGTCAGACTGTGACTAAGGATTCAATAGTCACTAGTTGTAGGTAATCAAAAATATATACATTTATTTCTAGATCAATTTAATCATCATAAAAAGTTAGTATCAATAAATATAGACCACTTTAGCAAGTGTAGGTACCATTAAGCATAATACCTGCCTGACACTGCAGTGGTGACAAGAGACACCTATACAAAAAACACATACAGTAAAAACATATATCATACTCAAAATTGATCTAGAGATCATAAAATACATAACAGTACAGTTGCCCCACCTAAATTACTGTAAAACATTCTCATAAAATCAAAACGAAATATATACAGAACAAAGAGCTATATCAATGAAGCTCAAAATTAGCCCGACGTGTTTCTTTCCCATCTGTACATCAATGTGTAATATTCGGGGGAGATTCTTCAGGGGTTTTGGTATATTGTTCTAAATAGCCGGGTCTCTGCCATTCAGTCTGTGTGATGTATATTGTTCTGTTCCAATATTTCGTTCTCACAGGTAAATGCTAGTGATGAGAGCATAGGAGTATCAATCCACCAACCCAGGTTCACTGTAGGAATTATCAAAGTTGTAAGTCCTCTTTGTGGCGACGGAGTAATCGGACTGAGCATCAAAGGTTAATGAGCATGGTACTCACTCTCCAGCTGGGGACCTAGGTCATGTGAGGATTTAGCGTCATTCTGAAAAGAGCAGAATCTATGTGTTTCGTAGGACCTAGTCCGTTAGTTCGTTGCGTTGGCGGTCAGGCAGCGGATTTTGGACCACTTGGTAGGCTTAGTCTGGAGCTGGTCTTGTAAACGGCTATATTTGTTATAAATCTGCACAGTGTTGTGTGGGTTCCGTGTGGCCCAGTGGCAATGTCACAATCACATCCAGTAAGGGCCCTGCAAGCAGGCCTGCATCTCACAGACCCTGCCACGGGTTCCCCATAACTGTTACCGGCACCTCGACAACATGGGTACGATTTTTTCGTAACGCGGGTAAAACTCAGAAAATCTACGTACAAACCACCGTAAACAGTTGCACCCCACTAAACTGCATACGTGCACCCCTAAGTTAGATTGGAACCCCGGCTGCAGACATGCACCCCTAAATTGGACACCCAATCTTGCTTTTGTGTGGTGAATCCTATGCGCAAGTGTCTGTATGCCTGGCGGATAGAATGAGCGCTTTGCATGGCCATTTCCCTGCCGAGAGGCTGCGCGGTCGGATCCATGAGTACATATCATTCCACGCAATAGGGGGCATCCGGTGGACTGCCTGTGGGCTGTCCCTCATAACGCCCACATTTTCTATTGTTCTTCCACATTTTACGAGTTTCTGCCCCCTTCCATGGCCTCTGCGCAAGCCATGCCCACGCTCTGCATGGTGTCTCACGCAAGGCACTCGGCTGCTCACAGAGACATGCTGAGCCTGGCCGAAGTCCCACACAATGTCCCTATTTACCGCACAAATAATTCCATGAATCAGGCCCTAGTTGTCTGTTCTGCATGACCTCCACATTTTCAATTAGTCAAACTCACAGATTTGTTATGCCTATAGACTTCAAGTGGAAATATGAGAACAATCCATTGGCCTTTAGTTAGATTTCCATGCAGCTATGTTGTGTATCCCATATTTAGAAAAAAACACAGATCAGTGAGTGTTTATCTCCACCCTGAACTGTAAATAAATGCTTTAGACTAATAGAGCTTAGTCTTTTACTCACGGCTTTCTACTAAAATGATGTCAAAGTTGCTTTGATAGAATTCTTTAAACAGTCCTGTTTGCTTTCTGTACAAATCTGATTCACAATGCGTAATCTTTTACATTGATTTGGATTAATGCTTCTTTGTATTAGAAATATCAAACACCTTTTTTATGTATTTAGTCATAATACTTGGCATTTGAAATCAGAAACTCATGCTGTAGGATTGTTCTGTATTTTATTACAAAATATGCTATTTAGAATCTATGTGTAAGTGCTGCATATACATTTTAGGCAATGTAGTTTAATGGTTCAGTTTTGGCCAAAAAGCCTCATCTCCATTTTGCACAAGAATGGTTCAGTTACTTGTTTAGTAACTAATACTGTTCGTCGGCACTGCACTACCATTTCAGAGGCTGCACACATATTTAACAATCATTGCACTACAGTTTTCACAATTAATCATATACTTAGATTTTTCTTTAGCTAGAAGCTGCCAGTTTTACACCAATTCTATTTTGTATCAATTATGACGTTTCTTTCATTTTATCAGTATAATCAACAGAAGAAATATGAGGAACATGAGTATTACAGACCAATACATAAAGTGTGTATGCAATACCAACAAAAGACAGTCTGACATCATCACTCAATTTGATACAATTTCTTGTACATTGAGATAGCTTGCTCGCCTAACCCTGTGTAAAGGTAAGTAATTACTTTATAAAAAACTTTAAGATCTCTTGTCTGGTTTATGTTGTATTCAAGAATCAGAGAAAAGACAATGGGCCTCATTATAACTCAGGCAGTCTGGAAATAACGGTGGCGGTAAACCCGCCGCCACCGTTGTTTCCGGACCGCCTGATCCCGACTCCTGCAGGCGGGAGGTGATGTTCCCGCCAGGTCTGACCTGGCGGTTTTAATACCGCCCGCCTGCAGGCGGACGAGGAAACACCGGCAGCATTACGAGATGCTGCTGGTGTTTCCATGATCCCCATTCCCATCGAGTCGCAGAGGACTCGATGGGAATGGGGATTAACACCATTCCGCCTCCGTGATTCCCGGAAAACCGGGGAGTAATGCCACGGTATTTCCGGGAATCACGGAGGCGGAATGGTAATACGAGTCCGGCGGTAACCAGGCGGTTTTACCGCCTCGGTTACCGCCGGACTCGTAATGAGGCCCAATAATTCAATGTAACCACGGGTAACTTAAAATTCAAAATTGATAACATGAACAACACGAGCAAAGAAAACAAAGAAAAAGAGGGTAACAAGCATCATCCAGTTATAATAGACTCATGTCTACTATACAAAACATGTTAGGTGTGTGCTGGGCATGGGCTTGTGACCTGGGTCTTACTCGGGTTATTTTACCCAAGGTCTTCCCGGTGGAAGCTCTAGAAATGTACCCCGCCATTTTCCCTATCTTGCTTGCTGTAAATCCACCTTTTATGAGATGCTGTTTTCATCATCTCTTCCTCCCATGATTGTACTTGCGGCTTGGTCTTGGTTCCCCACAACCTCTGTAGGTTTGACCAGTATCATTGCAGATCAGAGCATGACAATAAGATGAGACATTTGTCTCTGGTTGCCTTTCAGCACCTCCAGCAGGTTCCATGCTGAGATAACCCTGTTACATGCATTTTCTTGTGAGTCCAATATCAGCCCTGAATTATTATGAAGTGTCTTAACTTCAGTTTTGATTCTCTGGCCCCCTTCTCAAAGTTCAGCATTATACTGTCAATGGATTCTTCTGCCAACGGTTCCGCTATCAGTTTCTGCCATTTGTCTATAATCCCTTTCTTCCTTAGATGTGTATTCAACACCTCTGCAAGTGTGGCATAAAAGGGTTTCACCAGGCCTCTGATATCCTTCCATATCCTAATTAACTGTGTTATTTGGGAGCTGCTTTTATGGTGTTTATGGTATCTTCAAGCTTCCTGTAAGCAATGTGATAATTGCCTGTATTACCAAGCATCAGTATTATTCAAGTAGTATTTAGATTTTGCTATATCAAAGCTAATACATCAATTCTCTTCTCCTCATGTCTTTATTTGTGTTAGCCCAATTCATTCTAATGTATGTCTCGGGTGAAGGCTTCCCCATATAAATGTTTTTATTCCCTGAGATTTCTTTTTCATAAGAGTGGACAGTATTTTCAGGGGTAGTATACTGAATATATATAGGTTAGTCATGCTATTGCTCCATTTGTCATTATTTGGATGTGACCCCAGATGGATGTATTAATTTAGATCCCTTTGATTATCTCTTGTTGTGCCTACGTCCATAACATTTAGAAATTGCCTTTAACTATTCCTATCAAACCCGCTTTAGGTGGATCTCGTAATATTTCAGGCATGTCCCCACCCAATATAGTTGGACTTCCTTAATGCAGTGTTTGCTCGTACTGCAATTCAAGGGCACAGCTTCACATTTATTTTTCATATCCTGAGAAGGAGAAGAAAGTTTGTATCTCTTCCATTATTCTTTATTCATTCATTTTCAGACTGTTATTCGGAAATCAACCATCAAGTTGAATATACAAATAAAGATTTAATAAAATAGAGAATAATTATTATGTTAAAAGTAAAAACAGTACATGACGCAACAAACAACATACATTTCTCAGCCGAGACCCATCACCACACAATATAAGATCCTTAAAAGATAAAAGACAAAGAAATAACAACTTGCAACCTTGCCTGGCCATCAACAGCCACCAAGATCAAGGCTAAAATGTTTCAAAGCATTGGTGGTTCTTTGCCACCATGCCCTATAAATATACTGGCCAACTGAGAAAACAACGTGAGGGTGTAGGCAGTGGCTCAACAATCTCAGAGCATGGGCAGAGCAACAAATCCCTGTCTCCCTTAAAATGGGTCTCAGATACATACATATCAATCACAAAGTCTTATCACAAATCAGCAAGACATGTACAATCTTTCATAGGCTACCCCACACAATGGGCATGGGAATGGCTCTGAGGCCCTCCGTGATTTGGTTGAAAAGGCATCTGGGAGTATCCCCAATCTAAAAGTCAAGTACAAAGGTTGTTCAAGTGGCGAAGAGATTGTGTCCAGGTAGGATTTAAATCCAAACTGCAAACTGAACTCGAGATACTCTAAACATAGCTTTAATTTAGCAGCATCTACCATATGATTTTCACTAACTCTCACTTTTTCTTAACACGTAAAAGCCATTTCAAGCTTTTTCTACCCTCCAATGACATAAAGTGTCACAGCGTGTTCCAATTGTTTATTAAGGCATGTTACTCCCATATTCTGGTCCAGAAAAGAACCGGTTTAATGGTGACTTGATAGCCAACTGGTGCACTATCAAGCTCCAGATAAACCAACGGAGAAGGGGTGCTAAGTGGGAGAATCAACAATTATTTCTAAAATGTATGTTCAGAGGTGCTCATCTTTCCAACATTGGCATACCCCCATAACTCTGAACCATACATGGAAGCAGATGTAGCTTGTACATTATGGCTCCACCGAATTTCTCCAAGGTGATTGCAGATGTAATTATTTGTGCTACCCAGGCACCAGACTCGTGAAATCTCACTCCAAGATAATCATAATGGGTTACCTGTTCATTTCGAGAGCCCCCTACTTTCAACATTACTGGTCTATATTTGAAAGATTGGGGTTTAAACACCATTGCCTTAGATGTATCAGTATTCAGGTTAAGACACAGCTATTCTTTACATTTGGCCAATCGAGGCCGCATCATCCGCATAAAACAATTCAGGATATTTCACAGATGCCAGCTTGGGACAGTCTTGGCATTCCCTCAATAGAGCGTCTATGACCTCTTGGATGTAAATATTAAAAAGGAGAGGAGCCAAGATACAGCCTTGTCCAACACCCATGTCTACATTGAAGGCTCACGTAAACTCACCAATCAACTCATATCTACACAAGCCTTATTTTCTGAATATAGCTGGTGCATGATAGAAATCAAATCCGCTGGGGCTTTACAAGTTCAGAGGATCTGCCAGAGAATCTCTCTTGAGACAGAGTTGAACGCTGTCCTTAGATCCAAAAATATGACATATAAATAAATGTTCTTCAAAACAGCATATTTTTGAATTAGTGTGAAAAGCATAAAACACTGGTCCATCGTACCCTTATGTTTCCTAAATCAGGTTTGAAGATCACTAATAACGTTATGCCTATCCGCCCGTTACTGCAAATGTTTTAATATGATTTTTCCAAACAGCAAGATTTAGGGAATTTTCTATTATTTATAATGGCGTTAAAGATCATACATAACACAGGTTCCCCGATAGTTACTTCTTCTTTCAGTAGATCTATAGGGAAAAGGTCAGGACCAGCTGCTTTACTGCTCTTCGAAGAATTAAGGGCAGATTCCACCTCATCCACCTTAATTAACAAAGTATCATAGGAAGAGGAGATAACAGAGACACTAGACGGAGGAAGAAATGCAGAATCCCGATATAACCTAGAGAAGTGTGCCCACCAATCCTCCTCATTGATGCAGCACAGAAGAGTCTGACCCCAATTCAAATCCCTGTCAGATACCAGTTTCCATTAAAAAAAAAGGAGATAATCCCCAGATTGGGAGGTATTATGGAGAGGACACAATTTCCCCTGGATGAACTTTCTCTTTTTCAGAGTTGATTACATTTTTATAATTTTGTCTAAAGTGCACAGTTTCTGTCTATCCACCCCTGACTGGGAGCTTATGCATAACTCTTTTTTCTTTTTAGCCATACGCCATACACAATCATACCAACCAGGCCTACCTAAAGATTCCCTTTTAAGTGCACCAGCAAGGCCAAAAATATGGGGAATTAGATTGTCTTTGAATTTCCCAGACTCATTCTGTATTTCTGAATAACTGGATTCCTCATCACAAATGACACTAAGTTTATACAGAATGGATACATAAATGAGGGGTTTCATGTCACGCCTTATTAAATTAGCTCATTCTGCCAATTTACGAGCATGGCGATGTAGCTCTACAATTTAATTATTAGATTGACCACTAACTTTACCCAACCTCAGAACATGTCCCCCTATGCTCATGGTTAGCGGTAAATGATCACTTTCTGATCTTACACAAATCTCAAAGTCATCAACCCTTGCCCAGTCAGCCGCCGATATAAAGATGTAAATCAATAAGAGAACTCACATTGTGACCCACAAAAGTCTTCCTAGCGGTTGATCTTTAACTAATCGTCCATTACAGGTCATTAGGTTTGAATTGAAGATGCTACAGGTTTAGTCTAGGGTCAAACGGTGCGTTGTAGCAGGGGGAGCAGCAATCAGGGGCAGAATTTCCCATGCCTGATCTTGGTATTCCCATAACCCTACCAGGTCAATGTGGGGCTCTATTTGTAAATTAAAGTCCCCAATCACAAGGATATAATTATTTATTGGGACCTATCTGATCTTTGCATTGTTTATTATTATTATGGTATTTATTGAGAGTGGACCGAGCTTAAAGAAGCAAAGGAGAGTTTTACAGAGATATACACCCATACAGATGCATAACAGAGCGCTTTTCAGTGGTAACAGAACAGATATACAGTGGGGGGTAGGATACAGATGGGGACAGAGAAGGGGTACAGCTGTAACGGGTGATGGGGAGGAGAGGGGTAGGCAGCATCTAGCGAGTCAGGTGGTGCGAGGGGCGATGTGATGGCCTAGGTGTTGAGGAGGAGAGGCTCCTTGAAGAGGTGGGTCTTAAGTTATTTTCTGAATTGTAGGAGCGTGTGGGTGAGTCTGATACTGATGGGGAGGAGGTTCCATGGACTTGGGGCATAGGCTTGATTTCTAGTCCTTTCCTTTTTTCAGTGCTGGATTTCAAGTCTGCATGTGTCTTGGCGTCTGGTGGTGTGCTGTCCGCCGGACATCCAGAGTTTCTCTGCCAGGTATCTGGGTGACTTGAGGACGACTGCCTTATAGATGATGCAGCAAGACTTAAAGGGTATTTGTGCATGCAGTGGGAGCCAGTGTAGGTTTAAGAGTGCCAGGGTGATGTGATTGTATCTGCGTAGGCCCTTGATGAGACGTGCGGCCATGTGCAGGACACTTCTCAGGGGCATAAGGGAGGATGATGGGGAGGGCAATTTCCCCATCCATGTGTGATAGGACCAGTGCTTGAATGATGGATGTAAAGCTGTCCGGAGGGGTAAGGGCATGACGTTTCACAGGAGGGAGAGCTGATACCAAGCTGTCTGAGTTTTCTTAGCTGTGTGCGTCCTGAAGGAGAGGTGTTTGTCGATGTGGAACCCGAGGAACTTGGCACAGGAGGTGAGTTCAGGTGTGATGTCCTTAGAGTTCATGGTTGATAGCCAAATCTGTATGTCTGGGTGTTCGGTGTTGTTGGTGAGCAGTAGGAATTTGGTCGTTGAGGGTTTGAGCCTCAAGTATGCAATGGACATACAAGACTGGATATAGTAATTCTTTGACAGAAGAGCCAGGGTCAGTCAATGTTTACATAATGTCATCAGCATTGATGTCACAACTCCTTTAACTTTGGTGTTCTGTCTAATGACCATGGAAAGGTGCTCCAGCTCCAGGGCGAAAAGTAAGGAGTAGAGAGGGCATCCCTTTCTGATTCCCCTGTTTATGTGGAAGTAGTCTGGCAGGTATTTGGCACTATCCACTAGGCTGCTTGTATAGGATTCATACTTTCTTTAAAAAAAGATTCCACCCCATCAAAGGCATTTTCAGCGTCTAATGAAAGAACAGTTTTTGAGTCCTTTCCTTATTTCACTTGCCAAATCCCATTTAGCAATAAATGCATATTGTCTCTCGCTGAGCACCTCGAGGACGAATCCTACTTGTAATCTATATACCAATTTTGCTATTACCTTTTAGGTTGAAGGGCTACAACATTTGGCAATATTTGTATATCTGCATTTACTAAAGAGACTGGGCAGCTACGGCAAAGAAGAGGGTCATTTCCTGGTTTATGAATAATATTAAGTATTGCCCTATTAAATTCTACTTTTAATGTGCCTTCCGCCTTGGCTTCATTATACATTCTCATCAGAATGCCTGCTAAATTGTGTGTCTCACGTTATACAGTTAGTTAGGTAGCCCATTTTCTCCCGATTATATGTTTGTGCTCATCTCACTAATACATTCCACAATCGCCTCAACTAAAATTCAGCCTCCTAACAATTGCTGAGCCCCACATCCTAGGGCTGGTAGGGTAAGCCTATCCATAAATAGTCCTTCCATTATACGTTCTGTTGGAGATTCAGAGGAATATAGTGCCTCATAAAATTTTCAGAATTAATGCATTATTGTATTTGGATCAGTAATGTGTTTTTCTGCGTCCTTTTTTGTTAAAAGTAATTCATTATTTTGCTTTAGCCGAACATCCAATAACGAGCCAGCATTTTCTCCTTGCTCATACTGTGTTGCCCTTAATCTTAACAGGGAGAACTCTGCCTTCTTTGAGAAGAAACAGTTTAAGTCAAATTGTACTTTCCTGAATTCAATCAAAGTGTTATTACTCAGGTTGTTTTCATATTGTTGCACCAGCATCATTACTTTCTTTTCCAGGGCAGTCAAGCCCTCATTGTCCGCTTGTTTCTTCCTAGGACTCTTCTGAATCAAAATACACCTTATGTCTGCATTCCCCTCTGCCCAAAGGGTACCCACGTTTTCTACTGTCACTTCATTATTGATAAGGTATTCTGTGACAGAATCTACAATCTCCTAATTATCTTTTGGGTGCTTGATGAGACTTTGGGCCTCATTACGACCCTGGCGGTAAGTTACCGCCAGGGCCGTGACTTTACCGCCATGGTGCTAACTACGTTAACGCCATGGCGGTAAGGGGATTTACCGCCCCATTCCGACCTTGGCGGGGCGGTAAATCCCCAATCCCCATTTACCCTTCCCCATTCCCATTTTTGCCCCATAGGGCATAATGGGAGTGGGGAAGGCGTTAATTACGCCACCGTAAATTACGGTGGCGTAATTAACACCAAGTTCCCTTACCGCCATGGTTTTTTACACCCGCTAAAAGCAGGTGTAAAAACCGCCATGGCGGAAAGGGAACTCGTAATTGGCGGTAAGGGGTCGGCGCAGCTAACGCTGGCGCTAACCCCTTACCGCCAGGGTCGTAATGAGGCCCTTTGATTAATTTTCCATCGGTTTGCCCCTGTTTTAGAGTGGTGACGAGTTGTATAGTCACTTCATTATGATGGTGTTAGTATGTCAAACTGTGAGATGGAATGCATTGAGCATCATGGTACTAAATAATAATCAATCCTCTATTGTGTTCCGTGCACATAAGAAGTGAACTGATTGTTGGGATAGGCAAAAGCCAAGGGTCCATTAATTTGTGGTCTTCCACTAATTGTTTTAGAATGTCTCTGTCTTTTTCATTTGTGTCAGTATGCCTATCCATTTGATCAATTTATGGATAAATTGGTAGGTTCCAATTTCCCCTGAATATTATCTGGTATCTGTGAATTTCCGTCAGAGTTTATCATTTGCGGGTGCATATATTGAGCCTACAATCATCTCTTCTCCTACATGTATCTTTATTGCTATAAATTCCCCTTCCCATCTGACCATATTTTGGTCAACCTCATTGGCAAAAATGTACACAGAAGGATTGTGACCCCACACTCTTTCCCTTTTCCCAAACAGCTATGGTATACTCTTCCTGCCCAATCCATATGCAGTTTCTCTGCCTTTGCCTTTTGGAGATGGGTTGCTTATAATAATACTATATATGGCTTCTTGGAAGCTAAGTATTGTAAGAGTTTTTTCCGCTCAATATAGTTATTTAGCCCATTGCTGGTCAGTGATAGTATTCTAAGGGATATGTTCATCATTAGTCCACATGTAGTTATTGCTTTATGTACATTATTTGTTTTATTTGGGGGGATTTTCCTGAATTCTTGTCTTGTGTATGGAGTAATAACTCCAGATCTCCCTTATATGAAATTGCATGAGTTGGATTCTTGTCACTCTTCATAACCTAACATTTGTAAAGGTAACACATAAGTTAAAACAACAGTTACAACATCGCCATTTCTGAGAACCCCCACCCATCAGGTTTTTTTCCCAAAGTGGTGGACAGGACTCGGAGCAAGGGTTGGGTTCTGTCTTTCTTTAGGTGGTGTGGCAAGTCTATCCTCAGGCCTTCTTCTGCACTGGGTCCTCTGGCCACCTTCACCCCATGACCCTTTAGTAAGTGTCCCCAGTCTAGTCTATCTGCTGCTGTGGCATCATTTATCAGTTCTTTTATATGAAGTTCATATGATACACTTCTTCAGAACCTTTTAGATGTTGTAGAGGAGCAAGTGGACGCATTCTCCCTAGTCAATGCCCCCTCACTCCCATCCTACAGGAGTAACAGACGAGGAGCTATAATTGAGAACCGATGCGCACGTTTGTGCAACATGTCCATACCACATCGACTGAATGAAAAACGATATGCACTCAGGTAGCCATTCAGAAGATACCCTCTCATTAAAACAGTGGAGCAAACCTACCAAGAAGGATGACCCTTGGCGAGTTGGCGAAAATCAGCCATGAATAAAATGGTGCATGACATGGATGTACGTTAACCAAAGTCTTACAACAGCAAATAAATTTCCGAATGAAGATCTATGACTCTATGCTGAAATGATATGAAAATACTTGAGTAACAATGTAACTGAAGCAGTAATAGAAATATGTACTCCATGATGAGGTATTTGCTAATATAAAGAAGAATGAGGTGGCCCCCTGGTCAATAACTGTAAATACTTTCTACCATGTGATTAGAAGTAGCTCAGGCTGTGTCTCACAGAAAAGAGACCACCAACGAGGGGCTTCCACGCACATTTTCCATATGTAGAAATGATCCTCTAATCAAATCCCCGCCCTCGATAGGTTTTTGAAGTTTGCCACGTAGGATGATGTCAGAAATGAAGCATCTAGCATTATATATACTATGCAATTGAAAAAACAGTGTGATCCTGCATAAGTCGAGTTGATGAGTGTATATTCGCCCTGCTTTACTTCTTGAGATTAAAGCAGTATTTTACCAATTCCTTTGAGTCTGTCTGGTTATTGGGTCCAAAGTATTTTCATGGTAATTCCATCTAGCACAACAAATGCCTCGAGGTGCTATAGCACATTTGGAAGCAGTGCAGATGGTTCTGGTCTAATCGACCTAGAACTTAGACCTAGAACCCAGATCCAGGTTCCTGGACAATCGACAACTTCCACCATAAGCCAGACGAGCTCTGAGTTCCCTGCTGTGAGCGGTGCTCTAAAACTGAAGTCACATGACTGATATATGGTCGGCAGGTTCCCCTTTGAAAAAATTCCTGTTCGTCCCCCCAGGTGCCCCGCGGATGAAAGGCAAACTGGTTGATTATGGGAGAGTCGATGCCGGGGGACTCGAGCTGAGGACCAGACGTAAGTAGACCATCATAGTTGGTAAAAGGATATGGGGGGGGGATTGTAATTATGTTATGTTGTAAACAAAAAGTATAGAAAGTAACTAGATTTTTGGGTATTATATTAAGTAGAAGAAATAAGGATACCTCGAATTAACAGGCTCAAGAGAGACAGAAAGTGTGCACAATATAGTTCTATAGCAGAACCTTAAGGATTACTACTGGCAGAGCCAGGTAAAAGAGTGAGTGTCAAACCCCCAGAGGCTCTAAATAAAAAGAGAGGAGAATACACCCACTAATGTAATGGGAAAAGACATACGTAAAGTGGAACATATATATAAATCACAAGTGCTCAAGTTTGACAAGTTCAACCTTGTCAACCATGATATTCTAGACATGCACCTAAAAAATGAAGCTCATTTTTCACCAGAAGCGATCTCGTGGGTAGCCTCATTTCTAAATGGCAGACTCATGAAGGTCTTCTCAGACACTGCCTCAGCCACCCCCACCATCATCATCCACTGTGGCGTCCCTCAGGGCTCCTGCACCGCCCCGACTCTACAACATATTTGCCCTTCCACTTTTCAATGACCTTGACTGTCGCAATATAGCTTACACTAATTACGCGGACGACACACAGGTACTACTCCCACTAACTGGGATCTATGAGGAAGATGTGACAGCCCTAACCAAAATCTACGCAGCCATCCAAACATGGATGGCTGCTAATGGCCTCTGCCTAAATGGGGATAAAACCGAGATCCTCATAGTAGGGACTAGCGAAACTCTCAACAAACTCCACCCTCAATACAAATCCTTTAACATCGATAACTCCATCATCACAGTCTCCAAGACTGTCAAAACCCTAGGTGTTCAGCTAGATGCCTCACTATCCATGTCCCGCCAAGTCAACGCCATAGCCTCCGCCTCAGCGCTCACCACCAAGGTGATCAACGCAGTCAAGCCTTTCCTCTCCACTAAAAACTGCTTATCCATTGCCAGGGCCACAATAGGTACCAAACTGGACTACTAGGCACCTCTATCAACAACATAAAAAAACTTCAAATCACGCAAAACAACGCGCTCCGGGCTGCGCTGACCATTCCCAAAAAGGAACACATCTCGGAAGCAAGGAAAAACGCCCATTGGCTACCAGTAGAGGAATGCATACTCTTCAAAGCCATGGCCATCACACACAGATGCATTACTTCAGACGCCCCTCCCTATCGCTCAGAAAGAATTTCCCTCAGCACCTCAAACAGACCTACCAGAGCACACCGCGCCAACGAGATGTATGTTCCTACGTTCAAAAGAACCAGAGCAGGGGGGTTCAGCTTCCAACACCTCGCACCGAAAAATTAGAATGCCCTGCCTACCTCACTAAGGAATGAAAAATCATACTCATTCAAACAAAAGAAAGAGATAGAGGGATAAGGAGCACTAGCGCACCCCCAAACTCAAGGGATTAACCCTTCACTAACAAGTAACAACACAGCTAGTGCTAATCGTGGCTGCTCACTCTGGGTGGTCCCTGTTCCTAACTATTATCCGCTATTCGGCGCAAGAGCAGGAATTACTTCAATGCAAGTTCAGTTGTAAACGTATACATATTTTATTATTCAAATATACAAAAAGATACACAAAATGTTTTAAGAACACCAAAAGTGTGCGCTCACTGCCTAATTCATAAACATTAGCAATAAATCTCTAAAAAGTAGATCACTAGATTGTAAGCGACAACTTCAATCCTTCATTTAAAACACTACGTGATTTTGGTTCAAAGAGGCTTGTAGAAGCGTACTGTGTTGTGTAGTATTTCACACACGGTCATACCTTGTTTCACACAACTCACTTATTCTCATGTTCACTCACTCTCAGAATCCAACATCAATTTCATTCAAAACACACACATCTATTGCCCAACATGTTTCTTTACATACAGTGTGTAGTTATCAGTAATTGTTAGGGAAATTCATCAGAGGCTTGCTTGAAGGATGGATGTAGCCTACAAAATTCACTCTAGCTTCATGGTAGTTGCTTACGATAAAATCAATACACAAAAACAACTCTATATCAACACATTTCAAATTTCCATACAACTCTTCTCAATCAAAATTTGAAGTCCCTTCGCCGTCGCCGTTGGTTTGATAAGGGAAAACAAGGTCCACCACCTATTGAGGAACAGCAAAACACAAGAAACAAGAGTAGGCATATTAGTGGCCCATTCTGCTACTGCATTCAGCAATAACCATGGTTAAATCATGGCAATCAATCAACGTCGGTCCTAGGTTTAAAGAGGCACGGAAGAGTATCCAATAGGAAAATTAATCAGTTCTAGTCAAAATGCATATAGTCTCTAACTATTAGTGAATCTGCACTGAGGGTCAAGAACAAAGGAAACGGAGGAACCATCCTTTCACTTTAGCCCTATCTATTACTATTTACACCACAAACGACTGGTCACTCACCCTTGTGGATAACCGGAGTCTATCCACTAGTTAGTGTTCCACTGATACCTCGGAGAAAATATTCTGTTTATTCGAGGTCGGTACCGATTTCAACAAACTAGAGCGGGAGCTAGGTATAGGGGAAGGGAGAAGCCCGTTAAAAAGTCTATAGGTGCATTCAGTCAAAAAAATATATATAACGGATTAGAAAAAGATCACGCCTTATCCTTTACCCGTTGATAGTTACACCATGATCGCTCTGTGTTACTATTCCATCATCGCCACTTCATGAGTTCATTAGTCTGTTCAGTCTTGCTCCTGAGACTCTCTCCCGTATTCCCAGTTCAGTTTTCTATATCGAAGAGAAAACAGAGGGTAAAGAGGGAGAGAGTGGGGGAAGGCACTACAAGAGTTAGCCATTTCCAAATCGATTTGAATCCTGTCATGAGTTCCAAACCAAAGTAAATGCGTCTATTTGGGGCATCTGGGGTCTCGTCTTTTAAATCTGCAAACGGGCTAACCATATTTCATCTAATTAACAGATTATCTATGTAGTTTCGGTTTCATATTTTTTACGGCACTTTTTAGTTGTTCCATTTGAAATATTCGGGACAGAGAGGCCCCGCCGGCTCAAAGACCCTGTTATCTCGCCTGGGATCATATTGGTCAGAGCGCTTACCTTACGTGCGAAATCCACGTTCGTCAGGCTTTCCTCGCGTCTTTAGTTCGCCCGCCTCTCTCCACAGTGGAGTGTCGCGGGTCCGATTGCGTCCTAACAGCCTTACGTCTTTCCGGGGTGGTGATCCAGTGATCTACTAGGGGTGCATTTCGTGTTTTGTTTCTAATGCAACTTTTGTGTTCTCCTATCCGGATTTTAGTTTTTCGGTCTGTTTTGCCCACATAGATTTTCCTGCAGGGGCACCAAATAGATAGATGACCATTCTTGTATTACAATTAGTGAAATGTTTTTGTTGCCACATAGTTGGGAGACCAATATCAACTGCTGTGCTTTTAAAGGTGGTAGAGCAACAGTGACAGTTACCACATTGTACGTGGCCTGTCAAAGTTTGAAACCCCCATTGTTGTGGTAATGTGGTTTGGATTACCGTTTTCCTACTAATGTCGTTTCTAGTTAGGAGTTCTTTGATGTTACGGCTTCGTTTAAAAGCAATTATTGGTCTAGCAATTGGCTGTTCCCCGTTCTCCAGGATGTGCCAATTTCTACCAATGATCTTTTTAATACCATTGGAGAGATGGTTGTAGGTATTAACAAATACCAGTCGTTTATTCAGTTCTTTCTGTGCACGTTGCATACGTTGTTCCCTATGTTCTAGGAGTGCCTCTCTGTTGTTATTGTTCGCTCGTTTCCAGGCTGCCTCAATGATTTTGTTTGGGTAGCCCCTTTCTTCCAGTTTGTCTTTCATTTTTGCTGCTTACTTTTGGAAATCCTTTCTGTTAGTGCTATTTCTTTTCAAACTCAGGAACTGACCTTAGGGCAGGTTATCGCGTACATGGCGCGGATGGAAACTTGAGTAGTGCAGTAATGAATTCCTGTCCGTTGGTTTATTAAATGGTTTGATAAAGAGTATTTTCTTGTCCGGATCTGAATGGATAGTAAAATCCAAAAAATCTAAGGACGTGTTGCTATATTGATGGGTGAACTTCAAAAAGCCATTCTGTGTATTAATCCACTCAAAGAAGTTTTTCAACTCCTGTTCACTGCCTGTCCAAATCAGGAGGAAATCGTCTATATAACGACGCCATTTTTCAATGTGTTCGATGAACAGGTTGGAATTATTCATAATGGTGGTAATTTCGAATCCCTCCGTGTAGAGATTGGCTACACTAGGTGCCAGTGTGGCCCCCATTGCAGTTCCCTGTATCTGTTTGTAGAACTCTCCGTTAAAATGGAAGTAACTTTCTACTAGGGCCATTTCTGCGCAGCATAATATAAATGATACCGGAGTGTTTATAACAGTATGATCCCTTAGCAGTTTTTGCTCGAGTACCTCTAGAGATAATTGTTGCGGGATACTGGTATACAGGGCCACTACATCGAGGCCCACCAGGAATTCATTTTGTGGATCGAAATCTAGATTTTCCACCTCCGAAATGATTTGAGTAGTATCCAGTACAAATGAGGCCATCTTTCTCACTAGCGGTTGCAGAAATTTATCTGCAAGTCTGGATAGGGGCTTCAGGACTGAATTCACACTCGAGACAATAGGTCTCCCTGGTGGATTAGTCGTGGCCTTATGAATTTTAGGCAGAATGTAGAATTGCGGGATCTGGGGTTTATCTTTGATTAAGAATTCACATTCTTTCTTACTTATCCACCCTCTTTCTCGTGCTTTAAGGACTTTGGCTGTGATCACATTGAGTAGACGAGAGGTAGGATCCTCTGTCAGTAGTTGGTAACAGGAGAGATCTAGCAATTGACGATCACACTCTTTTATGTAGTCAATACGATTCAAAATTACTGTGGCTCCTCCTTTATCTGCCCTGCATATTATAATGTCTTGATTGTCAAATAGGTGTTTTAATCATACACCACCTTTCGAAAAAATCTAAAAACCTTCCTATTCCATTAAAGTCACAGAACTAATCTGCACAGTTATGCTTGCACTGTAACCCTAGCAAGCTCTACCACTGCTATCTACTGCTACATCCTATGCTATGTTTACTCTCAAGTCTTCTGTAACAGCGCCACGATGCCTCAGGGCAGCTCTGCACGCTTTATAAATGCAAATAAATAAATAAATATAAAGGGTATAATATGATTATATAAAAGATAATGGGCCTCATTACAAGTCTGGCGGTAACCGTGACAGTGATACCGGCAGGTTGCCATCGGACCTGTAAATATTTACCAGCACCCGATTTCCCGGTAACACCAGGGAATTACAACCCCGGTGGTCGGGAAGTCAGGTGCCGGTAAAATGTTGTTCCCCATTCCCATAGAGTCCTATTGGACTCTATGGGAGTGGGGACCACCGAAGCACTGCCACCGTTAATAACGGTGCAGGTTCTTTCATGAAACTCTGCGGGCAGGTGCCGTTCCACCGGGCAGGTCAGAACTGCCAGGCGGGAGGGCACATGCCCGGCAGAGTTGTACTGTGCCGGTCCGGAAACAACAGTGCCGGTAAGCTTACCGGCACTGTTGCTTTCGGACAAGCATGCTTGTAAAGAGGCCCAATGTGTTTAAAATAAACAGAAAAAACTAAGAAAAAATAGAACAAGATAAATAAATAAATAACGTTTTTGTACTTAGACTTTTTTGGCAAAGGATCGATGTCAATCGAAAAGCTAGAGTTAGATAAAACCAAAATAGAAGTAAAGAAGTTACTCTAAAGATATGAAAAAACCAAGAACAATATAAAAATAATTAACAGAAAGTACAAACGAAGGAGTTAGAAAAATAGCGTTGGCTACATTTTTTTTCAAAAATAATAAACAAAGATAGGGGAAACATCCTGATCTTCTGGAATACGAGTGGCAATTGATGGCGCCTACTCAAAAATATTGAAACAATATATTTATTTAATTTGGAAGTAAGAGAAACATTTCAGTAAGTATTGACAGCCTGAATCAGCTTGCCGTAATGGAGGAGACTCATCTCACACACCTATGCAGGACATTGCCGAGATATACAGCCAAGATTATGCAGTACCATTCTGAATGGATTAAGGGCACGGTCAATAAAACATGTGTGCCCTGCCTCCAGGAGGCTCATTATCAAATATAGTGTTACGAAAAAAGCTAGAGAAGAGATTGGCAGTATTAGAGCTCTGGGAAATGTATCAGAATGAGAAGGATGATCCAGTCTATATATGCTTAGTCAACATAAGGGGGAAGATGTAAAGCCTTCAGCTCATCTTTCCCCTTCTGAGAAGTAAGATGTAGAGAATAAGGAGGAGGGATTTTACCCTTTAAAGGAATTGAAAACAGCAGTGGGGTATGTTACTCCACCATATGAACCCCCTGCTTATACTAGTGAAGAGACAGAAGAAGAGATTAAAAGTAGAGAACGTAAATATGTACAGGCACGCAATGAAAGTAAACAGTCTGATGAAAATTAGGATAGACGGTATGAACAGATAGAGATAGAAGAAGAGGCAGAAAAACAAAGGAGAACAACAGATATGGCTAAGGGTACCATAATAGTACAGAATGAATGAATGGGAGGATGACTATTACTTGAGTTAGATGACAAAGGTATTGTTGGAGTTCGAGAAAGAGAGGAAAGGGAAGAACAAGATAAAAAAGCAAAAGGGAAGGAAGAATAGAGGTTATATAAACAGGAGAGACACAAGGAATGTAAACAAAGGGAAGAGAGGTGGAAGCATGAGGCAAAAAGGGAGAAAGAGAGGTTAGAAGAAGAAAGACAAGAGGGAGTAGAAGCCCAAATATTGAAAACATGTAGGTTACAAAGAAGGCGAGAGGAAGAGTAATCAAGGCAAATTAGGAGATGGGAGGAAAAAATGAAGAGAAGCAGGGTATTTTGAAATTATGATATTGAATATTTATGCCGTAGAAGCATGATACACATAGAAATGCACGAGAGAACCGAAGAAGAGAGAGGATCGCAACCATCCCATGGGGAATGGCGAGGAACATTATATATGCCAACATGGAGAAAATAAGATACAGAAAGTATAGTAACAAGAATGGGGAGACTATATAGACAAATGAGGGATAAGGAAGGGTACAGGATTCAAGAGGGCAAACAAGGAGCATCCTTTAGGGGAACAGGAGGAAGTTTAGATGATGTCAGGATAAACAACTATATCCTTAAGTGGGCTAGATCTTGAGGATTCGGAAGAGGACAATAGCCATATGAGTTGAGGTATAATGATGTCAGACAAGGAAAGGAAACAAAATAAGGAGACACGTGAAGAAGGCGCATGTGGATTTTCAAGAGAATCAAGCATACATAAAGGGGTAAAATGGCTGGATCTAGAGAACCCTATAAGATAAACACCAGAACCAGTACCATATACTGAACAACCACAAGTACAATCGTACAGTACAGGGGAAGTGTCCCTGCCTTATGTGAGCAGACTAAGGGCATTGCCAAGGAGAAAATAAATAGGCAATGATGATGCTTCCTGGAAGACAAGGAGCGTGGGTACGTATGACAAAGGATCAGGGTTTTCACAGTTCCAGTTATTAGAGAAAGGAGGGTGTCGACCACAGTATATATCATGGCCCCATATGCATAAGGATAATTTAAAAAGCACACTGCCAAGTTTGATGTCCGGTGAGGGAAAATGGATTAAGGAATTAGATAAACAATAGCTATAGGCGATACAAAAGGCCCATCGTCAGCCTTCTAGGGGAAAGAGCTGATGACATTTGGAAAAGAGCAGGGTACCCAAACGTAAGTACACAAAATACAGTGCATGATGGAGTGCCATTCAATAATTGTAGTGCAGATCTATGGTGGGCGCTTACAGTACAATATCAGATACATTGGATATTGGGGCGATATTGACTAGGAAGATGAGTGAAGATGAAGACCCCATTGCTTTTATTCAGGATATTCAAGATAAATGGAGTGTGCGGAGACCCATGAATTGTGGGATAAAACTGTAGCATTGTTTTACCATATATTATTTCAGGGACTGCCAGAACCAGTAAAGTGGCAGTTAAAGAAACAGGTGGGAATGTAAGCAAAACCATGGGCAGAGATACAATTGGAAATCCTGCATTATTGCAGAATATTAAAAGAAAAAGATAAGAACAAAGCTGAGGGAAGAAAGCAAGAAGAGGTGAAGTTGGTGCAGAAATAATTATCAGTATGCCATAGAGAGAGCAGTGTTGACAAGCAATGAGGAAAGCATGCACAAATAGTACAATTCCCACAAGAAATAATATACTCAATGCCCACGATCAGAATGGGAATAATTATGGAATGCCCTACCCGAGGCACTCAGAGCTGAACCCTCTTTATCTTCCTTTCGCAAATCACTCAAAACCACTCTGTTCAACTAGCTCCTCCTCTCCACCATTCAACATTTCTAGTAACAAAGCTGCATCCTATGTAATCCTAAGCCTGTAATGTAACCACTGATCACTATGTAACACTAAGCTATGTAACCATTAAGCTTATAATGCAACCATGTAACCTCCAAGCATGTAATGTAGCCACTGAATGCTATGTAACCTCTAAGCTTAAAATGTAACCGCAATGCCTAAGGGCTGCTGCGCGCTTTAAAAATGCTAATAAATAAATAAATAAAATGTGCCGAGAGGCAGAGGGAATGGGCCTTGAGGAGGAGGATGAAGAGGATTTCAAAACCCTCAAGGAGGATTTAATAGTGGATAATCATTAATATGTTGGAATTGTGGAAAATTAGGGCACATGGATGGCAGTAGAGCAGCCATGCCACAGCAGAATTGACAATCTTCAAGAGGGCGGGGTGGGATATGTGCCACAATATAACACAGATTGGCATAGTTATTATGCCCAAGCTCACATGCGAATCAGGCATACGGGCCACAATCACAACAGTTTCAGCAAGCGCCAATGCAGACACAAGTGTCACAACCACAGCAATTAGAACACATATACATGCAAGCACAATCATTACAGACACAACAACAGCAAGCACATTTGCAAAATGCAACAGACAACCAGTCAACAGATCCAATATATCCCATTGCACCAGACAGGTGAATCACAATGGCAGATGGATACTGGAGCTGCACAGGTGGCCAAACCCAAACTAGGGAGTGTGACTATGGTTTGAGGAAATCCTTTCACAGGCACAGGGATGAATGTATACCTACAGGAGGACAGCCCACAGGACGACCTGATGTGTTCAGTAGTATCTGTAACACCAGCCCCCTAAAAGGAACCAAGGGTTATGGTTATGATAGGAGGCAAGACATACTCATTTCTCGTAGACACAGGAGCGACTCGTTCATGTGTCCATGAGGGAGAATTTTCAATGCCAGGCATTTACATGAATGCTGAAGGATTTACTGGGGCGATGACTTTAGTTCCATTTACAGACGAATTACCTATTTCCATAGGGGAACATGACATGTCTATGCCATTGCTATATTCTAAACAGACACCAGTGAATACATTGGGACGTGATCTAATGACAAAACTTAATATGACAATATCATTTACTGGCAAAGGTATAGTGTGTTCAACCCCCGGAGATAGATTATATAAATGTGAGGGAATTTATACTAGATTTTACAGGAAGGAAAGCTTTACGGGGAGTCCCTCTAGATGAGGAAGTATTTTTATATGCAGTGCACGTTTTACTATTATGGTTACCTAAATGAACAGGTAAAATAATAAGGCTGCCGGATACATTTTTGTTCAGGCCAGAAATTCCCATGGATGATGAGGAAGGGCAAGTTATTCTTTTGGAATTAGAAGCAGCAGTGGTAAGAGAGGAAAGGGTGATATTTCATGGGACAGACAATGAGGGAAGAGGATGGAGAACAGTGATAGCCCACAATGAAGAATACAGACTGACAGACCTGACAGAGGCGGAACTATTTAAGGATGACTATTCAGATGACAAAAAGTATTCTTTATAAGTCTCACTTATTGGATTAAGGTTCAGAGCATAGAGGCACCACAGAGAATGGCGTCGGTAAAAATGAAGCCACCATTTTTTCAGGAAGCCATGGAAAAAGTGCCAAGTATCTTATTGACCACAAGTCCATATGACGTAGGCCTATTGAAAGGAGTATGAGCAGTGAAAATTAAGCTTAAACCAGGAGCTATTTTGCCATGAGCAAAACAGTATACAATGTCCAGAGAAGTGCATGAGGGGATATTCGAAACCATAGCCGCACTAATGAAACAAGGCATTCTGGTACCATCAGATTCGCCATGCAACTCGGACATGTACCCTATTAAGAAATAGAAGGTGGGGGGTCATGGAGATCTATCCAGGGCCTTCGCCTTTTAAACCATATAGTCGAAGCAGAGTTTCCTTTAGTTCCAAACCCTGCAACAATATTATGCAATATCCTGTCAACAGCCAGGTATTTTACTGTTGTCAATTTAAAAAATGCATTTTTCTCAATTCCCTTACATGAAGACTCACAGGATTTGACTTCCTTTTTATATAAAACAATTTGCCTGAACCACACTAGATCACCTTGGGGGTATTGTGAGTCCTCTTCCATCTTTAACACAGTCCTTCAGATGGACTTAGGAAATGTTTAGCTTGAAAGTGTTATTCAATGCGTAGATGACATTTTAGTGTGTAGTGAGACAAAAGAGAGATGCAGAGAAGACTCTGTTAAACTTATAACGATACTTGCAGAGAAAGGGTACAAAGTAGACAAAGAAAAATTACAGTATTGTCAAGAAGAAGTCTTATACATAGGACAGTTAATATCGCATGAAGGGAAAAGAGTGACACCTGAAAGAGCAGAAGTTTTTATGAGAACCGTGCAGCCAAACATGGTGAGACAAATGCAGCAATTTTTACGTCTTTGCAATTACTGCAGGGCTTGGGTCTTTGACTGCAGTACATATATTTGACCATGAAATCTGGGTTGGCTCTAGGTGTGGAAACGGCCTGTGCTAGGCTCCTCTGTTGGCCAAGATTGGTGTATTACTTTGGTGTTGCAAGATCACAGGAGCTGTTGGGGTTAAGCCAGTACCCCAATTTGTTGAGTAGAAAAAAAGAAAGTTTGTCTCCTGGCTATCTTGCTTCAGTAGTTGAAATGATCGTTCTAACACTTTGGTTATTGCGATACAGGATTCGCTTTTATTAATGATAGTGTCGAATTGTTTCTTAATATTACATCAGATAAGCGTTAAGTACACTCAAAGGCAATGGTGCGCCTTGTTTGTCAGCTGACATGTGTTTCGACCCATGGGTCTTTATCAAGGCTATTGTCAAAAGGTCTTGAGCCCCCTGTGGGGTCCTGATCCTGATATTGGTACTGTCCTGTTGACAGGCGTGGCTCCTGTTGGGCCCTGGTGCTACCAATATCAGGACCATATATTTGACCACTTTTAAAAGTGCCCAAAGAAGCACAGATGGCTAAGACTAAATTGATGTGGACAGACAACATGACTGAAGGATTTAATGAACTAAAACATGCAATCAGTACAGCTCGCTCCTGTGTTAGGGATTGCAAATTAAAGTGAAGAATTGTACTTATTTTCTCATCCAAATGAAGAGGTAATGACAGCAGTTTTACACAAAAGACGACATTAGGACATGGTCACAAACCATTAGCTTATTAAAGTGGGATATTAGATCCAGTTGTGAAAGGACACTGTATTTGTGAGCAATCTTTGGCGGCTGCTGCATTTGCCATAAAAAAGGCTTCAAGTATAACTATGGGATGTTCTGTAACTCTATTTGCAGAGCATGCATTATTTTCAATTTTAGAGAAACCCAAGAGCACGTTGACTAACCAAAGAGCATTGTGGTATGAAGTAATTATCTAAAACACTGCAATTAAAATTGTAAGGTGTAGCGTAGTGAATTCAGCAACGTTCATAGCTAAATCAGTAGAAGGAGATGATGATGTGCATGACTGTGTCACTTACATTGAATGTTATAATGATATTCCCCATGTTAGAAAGAATGCTCTGACAAGAAGGGCAGTGGTTTTCATTGATGGTTCATCCAAAATTGACCAACAGCTGGAGTAAGACATTCGTGATCAGCAGTAGTAAGGGAGACCTGAGAGGGCACCTTTGAAGAACTAATGAGCAGATGATTACCTTCAAACTATTTAGCGCAGGTTGCTGAATTAGCCACACTTATTGATGCACAGTAAAGATTTGAGGATGTAACGGTGTACTCTGACTCTGCCTATGTGAAGTCAACTGTACATGCAGGCCTAGCACATTGGAAAAGGAGGGGCTTCCTCCACGCGGATGGCACTCCATTCCAAGAATCCGGGCTATTAGATGAATTCGTTGAATTCTTAAGCTTCCCAGAAACCATATTCATCGTGAAATGTGCAGCACATTAAAAAAGAACAGACTTAATCTCTTGCTGGAATGAAGCTGCATACATAGATGCCCAACGTGCTGCACATTACTCAACTATGTTTGAAGATGAGTTAAAAGATTTGAAGAAAGCAAAAGGGTGATCCATGTGGGTTAAAGAAGGATTTAATATGATGTCCATTGTACAGTTAATTGAGATACAAGGATGAGCATTACAGGAAGAAAAGGAGTTATGGAAAAAGGGGGGTGTTCTTTATCCCCCACTGAGGCAATTTGGAGGCAGGATAGCACAGGAAAGCCAGTTATGCCTCTAGCTTTATTGTAAGTAGCATTGGAGCAGCTCCACTATCCCGCACATGTGACTCGAGAGAGTCTGAGAGAGAGTCTAGCTGCTACTATAGCAGAAGAATGGTTTGTACGGAACCTGTCATGATCACCAGCAAAGCCTGTAAACCAGCCTCCCTCTACTCCATTAGGCACACACATCATAGGAGGATGAGGGAATGCTGGACACTGTTTCTGGGTGGTTGGCGCTCACACCAAACATATCCCCAGCCATTGCCTTAAGAATGCAATGGGCTACGACTGACAATATGGCTGCCCTATGTGGCTGCCTCACCTACTCCCAACATTTCCAACAGGAAACCCACAATCAATCTGCTAAAGATGCAGCCCAGTTGCATGGGTGTGGTCGCTATATAAACCACACTGCATGCCTTCTTCCTCGCTTTGCGTTACTCTGTACATGCAGCGCAACGCTTACCTCCGGCTCCTGATCTCCACATCCAGAATCCAGCATCTCTGGTCCCCTTCAGTAGGAAATAGAAAAGGTGAATTATCACATGTCGAGCACACAAGCAGAAGGCATGGATATTGTTGATGAATAGGAGGTAAAGACATTCCTAACTACTTACCATCACTGCGCCCGTCCCTCGACTTTCCAGGTGCTTTCATCAGAGTCGGCTCCACCACACAGCCTGACCTCGTTAACCAGACTCAAGAGAGAGACAAGGGAGAAACAAGAGAAAGTCAAGTGAAGATGCATTCACACAGAACAAACTGAAAGCAAGCACGACAGCACAGCTAAACCTAAAGCAAAAGGCATGCAAGCACAGTTAGTCAGAAAGGACTGCAAGCAGGGACAAGAAAAGAGTTCCCATAACCGAAGGGGCATGGAAAGAGGACAAGGTAAGCATGAAAGCACAACAACATGGAAAAGCAAGCAACTAAGATAAAAGACTTTGAGCAAGAGGAGGAAAGGAAGAGTTTTCCAGAGAGGCGAGGCAAGAAACTATTACACACCCTGAAACCAGATTCATCCAGCTAGCCACAGCCGGTCTGGGCAGCACTAGTGATGTAACTGGCATGGATGTGACCAGGAATCATTCACACCTGTGCTGTACAACAGGTGAGTTCAGCATTCCCTGGGAGGGGGTTCAGCATGGTTTAATTGCAGAAACACTGACCCATGTTGTTTTGGCCCTAGGATCTTCATATCAGGTTACTGGCATTCCTGGGTTGCAGCTCCAACAACATATCCCAACAACACATCCCACTCCTTCCATCTCACACTCAGGTGGTGTTTCCCTGGTACTAGACTGGTGTGGGGTGGCGAGTAGTATGGAACAGGCATCGGAGAGTCTGAGCACTCCTGCAGAGTCCAAGGTAAGCGTTACAGAACCTCAGTGAGCATGTGGCACAGTTAACTATTTAATTATAAATTGTTTGATGTGTCAGAAATGTACAACAGGGCACACCCTGCGAATGGTGAGAGGAGTAATCCCCAGACCTAAATGCCCTTCCAGCATTTGCACATAGACTATGTGGATATGTTGCAAACATGTAATGGCTATTGATACATTGTAGTTGTAGCTTCTCCCTTTTCTAGAAGGATTGAGGCAGGTTGTGCATGCATCCTGATGCTGCATGTGCCGCAAGGTTTTTGGTCCACAAGGTCTTTCCAAGATGGGGGGTTGTGCGAAGGTTTGTGATCCGACATTGGACCTGCATTTTGTGAATGAACTCTTTGAAAATATATTCTCACTATTAGGCATTAAGCCTAAATTTGCTTCTGCATAGCACCCACAAGCCAGCGGAATATGTGAGCAATTAAATGTACTTTTGAAGGAAAGGATAGCAAAGCTAAAGTTAACACTAAAGAAAGGATGGCTACATTGCCTACCTCTTGCATTATATGCATTGAGGAATCAACCTGGTTCAGATCACCATTTAACAACCCATGAGTTGGTGACTGGACACCGAATGAGAACTGCTCTCACCCCCCGCACCTCCCCGACAAAGGAAAATAAAGACACCCACACTGTAGCAGGGGCACTAGGTAACAAAATGCATGATTATTTAAAAAAGATGACTCAAAGTATTTCTTTTATTTATCAACAGATCAAGCGGGGGGGTCAAATATAAACAAAGAGAACAATTTTGGAAATGCATTAAATTAAATTAAAAACATTGCCAGTATTTATAGGGGACCGTTAGTACGGAACATTTGTACACACCTGGAGTACCCCTCGATTTGGAGGCCCATGTGAGCTGGAGGACATAAGCCATACTGCTGTTAAATTAAAAGGAAGAAAGGCTTTCATCCACCTCCACAATGTGAAACCGTATAAAAGTGAAGCAACATTGAACCTCTCATGCACCAGTTTCGAGCAAAGCAAACATTTCCAGAGAAGCAAGCGTCCACAGCGAAGCATGAGAGGAACATCAAAGGATGACCACAAGATCAATGATAAAAAACTTGGATAAAGAAAACAAAACATTTTTAGTTTAGAATTGATTTATAGATTAATTCAGCTGCAATAATATTTAAATATCTTCTCTCGAACTGGAATAGAGAAAACTACGGAATAATCAAAGAGGGAAAACAATATTTGAGTTTTATGTTGCCAATCATCCATACATTCTTACTAGCTGTTTTCTCTTACATACGTCAGTCTTATCAAGCCTTAATAAGAAGGAATATGAATTTCGTGACTTTTTTGGGGATCCACAAAATGGCTTCATTGTTTTAAGAATTCTTTTTGCAATCATTTTAACGTTCCTGTTATAAACTTATGGCTTACAATTAAAATTATAAAAACTGACATATAGCAAAAATAAAGTGGTGACAAAGGAAATGTTCCAAGAGGTGAGAGCTGTGGCACCAAGAAAAAGATGCAGCAAATGCAGAATCATTTTTGGAATATGTTGTGGTATTCTGATTTTGACCATTCTGCTTATAACATTTGGCATTCACAAATATTATAAGCAGTGAGAAAGTAGGAAATAAGACATCCCCTACCAGTCCCATATTCCTATTTTCCACATTAAGAGACCAAGATCCCCATTACGTTCTGACATTGAAAAACCCTTTTCCCGAATGAAGAATGAAAAGAGATGCTGGAAAAGATAATGAGAGTAATGTATTTAGATAAATTGGCTCATTTGGCAAAATAATGCCTGGTCTCAGCACATGAAAGAGGTGGGAGAGAGTCGTCAGAAGAAAGTGTCTGTTCCTTAATACCGTATGCCATGAATGGGGTAAGAACATTTATTTATCTCCACATGATACAAAATGTCTCAGTCATTTAGCAGCCTGCACTAGGAGAGGCCATTTCAAAGGGAAGTGGGCAACTTTAAGATGGCGATCAAGTCAAACTTTTCCGTACGAAGATACATATGTAAGGACAAAAAGGATGGAGAGTGGATTAGGGTGGACAAACAAAAAAGTTGTTAATATGAAGAGAATGAATTGCTCTTACATGACTGAAAAAATCAGGAGAACCAGGATGCTGGGAAAGAACACAGCTGTTGGTGTATGGGCGCATAGCAACCAACACTGGGTGGGAAGATGGCACATTTATTGAAGAAAGAAGGGATTTGTGAGGTGCAGAAGGTGAACGATGAATGCCTAGAATCATGGGCCAAGCATGCAAGACGAAGCAGGACCAGTGCATATATTGAAAGTGAAGCATGCAATAACCTGTTTCAAGATTGATGGCAAGGTCTATGTTGGAAAAATAAAGGCTGTGGAGAAATAAGTGAAGTACTGGGAATGAATGGAGGAACAGCAGTTCTAATGGATCGATATTGGGCTTGTGGATCCAGAGCCTACATGCAGTTGCCTAAGGATTGGGGTGTGTTTCATAGTGAATGTACATGTCCCAGCAAAAGTGATCCCTCAAAGTGACCTCCAGATTGAAGAGTTCCCAAAAATGAATGAATAGAACAGAAGGAAGAGATCACTTCATCTTCGTATAATAAAAAGAGAGAATTACTTGTCATCAATGTCCATAGCGGCTTACAATGATATTCCGTGTGAGTACAAACTATTCAGCTAAACCGCTAATGACGTCTAGATTCATACCAGGACTTCAAATGGCAGTGAATACCAAGTGGCTCCAGATTACATGAGGGGAGCTGTTGCAGATGATCAATGCAACAATAAAAGGATTCAATGCAATAAATGAAGAACTGAGAGCCACCAGGCTGATGACTCTCCAGAATAGGTATGTTCTAGATCTGATAACAGCAATGGAAGGAGGCGTGTGCACCAAGGTCGGACCTTCTTGCTGTAATTATTTAACTGCTCAAAAATGGGACACTGACAGAGGCAATTACAATGCTGACGACTTTGCATACACAGATGGGAGATGAAACTGATAAGACAGCAGGAGACGATTGGTTTTCATCATTGATTGGATGGATTCCATCTTGGTTGGCAAATGCTTTTAAAATACTTGGAGCAATATTATTATTAGTAATGCTGGGATTCTGTCTTATAAGGATCACCTAGGGACAATTCCAGAAAACAGCCAAAAAAGCTATTGAAGTAAAAATAATGATTGCCATTAACACACATACTGGAGAACAGAGGCAAACAGAAGAAGGTACCCGAAAAAATATAAAGAAGAGAAATCTTTTACCTCCTGGAATGATTGATATTTTGAGCACCAGCAGGAGATTGTCGATTTATGACCTTGAGGGTGGATTAACATATAAGGAATGCTAGACACTGACTGCAGAGGATGACAAAAATATGGCTTCCAAATAGAAGAAAATATGATGAGATGATGAAGAGGATGAAGCAGGAATTGCAGAAAAGGAAGTGAAGAGTCTGGTCGAGAATGCGACCAGAGGGGGCAATGTAGAGGAGCAAATGGAAGCATTCTCCCTATTCAATGCACCCCCCACCCCCACCCTATTGGAGTAACAGGCGCAGAGCTATATTTGGGAATCCTGTGCACAAATTTATGAGACATGTCCACACCATGTCGACTACATGAAAAACAATATGCACTCAGGCAGCCATTCAGAAGATACCCCTACGTTGAAACAATGGAGGAAACCTACCAAGAAGGATGTCTCTCGCTAGGTCGTCGAAGAGCAGCCATGAACAAAATGTTGCGCGACATGGATTTACTTTAAACAAAGTCTTATAACAGCAAAAGAATGTCCAAAGGAAGATCTATGACTCTACCTCAAAAGCACGAACCCAGGATCTTAAGCATGGAGAGACGATGCAGAAAGCTGTTTCCTTGCAAAATTAGGGAGTACATTGGCTTTGAACCAAGGATGCTATTTGGAGAGATGAAGAGAAAACAAGCAAGGAGTCTATAGTAGACTATGCGCAAGGACATTTTTTCTAAAGGTTTGGAGGAACACAAACATCTACTGATGACAAATATTGGATGATTAAAAAACATAATGTCAATATGGGATAGAGTGAGTAAGTCTCCAAAGGATAAAAAAAACTGCACCCAGCAAAAGCTGAATCACATAAGGTTAAAACACCATCAATATGAACAAATTCATGGTCTTACAACACATGATGGCGAGCTCGCAAATTCATTAGGCCTGGAGTTAAGATAGCAGTGTACCTACACTCCCTCGGATTTCCCCGAGAGTGTGCAGTCAGGCAAGGTCAACCTTCAAACTGAAGACACTTGCATGAGGCCTACTGCTGAAAGAGGATGGCCTTATTGGGAAACGAAAGAAGAACTGATGTATCTCCATCCACCTGGGTTTTGTTTCTATGTATGTGCTGCTAACAAGCCGAATGTCCAAGGTTGGATTTGGGTTACCAACCAGTTAGAATAGCGTGGCATGCACTTTTTCATACAATGTTGCAAAATATTAGCCCGCTGCCATATTTTCTGCTGTGACAATTGCTTTCTACCATGTGATTAGAAGTAGTTTAGGCTGTGTCCCACAGAAAAGAGACCACCAATGAGGGACTAACATGCACAATTTCTATATGTAGAAATGATCCCCTAATCCAATCCCTCCCCTAGATAGGTTTTTGAAGTTTGTCACAAAGGATGACGTCATAGAGGACACATCTAGCATTATATAAACTACGCATGATTGAAAAAACAGTGTGATCCTGCATGAGTCGAGTTGATGAGTGTATATTCGCGCTGTTTTACTTTTTTGAGATTAAAGCAGTATCTTACCAGCTCCTTTGAGTCTGTCCAATTATTGGGTCCGAAGTATTTTCATCGTAATTCCATCTAGCACAGTAAATGCTTCAAGGTGCTACAGCACAATGGGCCTCATTACATGGTAGGCGGAGGACCAAGGTGCTATTAGCACCTTGGTCAATGCCGGTAAACTACCAGCACCGCCTTGGTGGAAAGGGGAATTACTGCCCTATTCCAAGGTTGGCGGGGCGGTAATTCCCCCTTTCCCCATTGCCCTTCCCCATTCCCATTTTTTCCCCATAGGGCTCTATGGGAATGGGGACGGCGCTAATTACGGTGCCGCAAATTGCAGTACCGTAATTAGCACCCTGGTCCCTTTGCGGGTTGGTTTTTAACGCCTGCTAAACAGCAGGCGTTAAAGTACCTACCCGCAAAGGGACCTCGTAGTAAGGCGGTAAGGGTTAACGGTCACCGGTACCATTACCAGTGACCGTTAACCCTTACCGCCTTCCGTGTAATGAGGCCCAATGTCTTTATGGCAGTCAGCACACTCTTCTCCCTCTCTTCCCGTATTCATCGCTACACAAATAATTATTCCTCAATCACCAAGATTGACAGCTGTCAAAAGGTAAATTGAAGTTTCGTCCTAGGATCTTTATTCCAGCTCTGGACCTGACCAGTCTTGATTTATGTGCCTATAGTGGCAATCCGGATTTCTCTCTTTGCATATTTGTGCTGAGCACTTAAGTCACAGTTATTTTGTCAGCCAGAGGTTTACACCAATAT
The DNA here is from genome assembly GCF_040938575.1 of Ambystoma mexicanum. Lineage (NCBI taxonomy): Eukaryota > Metazoa > Chordata > Amphibia > Caudata > Ambystomatidae > Ambystoma > Ambystoma mexicanum. The sequence goes on from NC_090927.1 coordinate 1,139,947,632, forward strand.
GTCTGGCACCTCTCTGCAGCATTTTCATGTGTCCAGCATCCTCTTGAGTTATGTTGAGATTCTTCTTTTTCTTCTTCACCTTCTTGATGCTGTTGCGATGTGTCTGTTGATTGTATATCCTGATCTTGTAGGAATTCTCACAACTCTTCCGGGTCTGCAAACTCTCTTGCCTTTTTCGACCTTACTAGCGGTTTCTAAGAGCCTGTATCCTATATCCCTCTTTTTACTAATTGCCTGATGACTAGGAACCCTTTCCTCACATCCGTTGTCTCCTTTGAGAAATTGGCTGAGATGTAAATCTTATGTCCCTTCCATGAAATCAGGTTTTCTTTCTTGTCAAACAAGAATATTTGTCACACATTTTCTTATATTGAGAAGCAAGCTATGAACAGTATGGCGTCCTTGAGCTGCCACTGTTCCTTCTTCAGACCCTGTACGCTCTTTGAATTTCCAGCTGTCTTGTAAACTCTATCTTCATTGTAGCTTGGATGCATTTCTAAAGGAAGGATGTGTCCCCCACTTTTATTTTTTCCAGGGAAGCTGAAGCAAAGGGCATTACATCTTGTGCTGTGGTCTTGGAATTCATTCTTTGCTGCCTTCAATTTATCAACTTATATTTAGAGGGCATACACTTTTTCCAAGGTTTTCTCCATGCGTTCTACTCTTTCTTCCATCTCTGCTATCCTGTCTGTGAATTTGTTCATATCCGTGTATGTATCCTTCATCCGCATATCAGTACCAATAACTATATGATTAAGTTTGGAGAATTGTTGTAGGAGTAGGATTACTTTTGATAGCTCAAGTATTTGTTTGCCTTCCTCTGAGATTTGATTAGCCATTGTATGAGTGTACTTAATTGCGGGTTATGTAAATGTACTTGACCTCTGTGGCTTGAGCCTGTTCATATATTCTTTCAAGATTATGAGGGTATGTGTAGTCTACGTGTTACTGTTGTTTCTTTAAGGTGTGCCTAAGCATCTTATATATGGGCGGGGGGTTGATAAAGTTGCTCGATTGATCCAGGTTGTGCAGCTGCTGTGTTCATTTGAAGATTCCTTCTCCTTTCATCTCCAGGTAGCGTTACAAGCTGTAGAGGTATATCTTCAATTCTACATCGAGTTTCAAAGGTATAACTCAGCTTTCTATGTGTATTTCTTTTTGCTGTTAATGGTCTTGCTTCTTCCAATTTTCTATCAGTTACTTGTTTAAAAGTCTACTCTTCACATTGTGAGTGCCTGCACTAAAGATATGCTTGACCTTAATCTTCCTTCAGAGCTCCAGTCCTCACATGCATTTATTAATGATTTAATATGAATTGGCTTGATCCCTTATTTTTCTTCATCCCCTCCTTTCTTCCTTGCATGGCAAAATAGTGTCATCCTGAATAGCAGTGAGTCATTCTGCAGCCCTATTTCTGATGAACTAACCATATGCGGTCTAGCAGTTTCCTCTATCAACAATGAAGGCGCCTCTTGCCCTTTCTGGGCTCCCCTACCTCCCTTCACTAGGGTCATTCTCTGCAGCCGCACCGCTGTCCAGCTACCTATTTGTCTAGGGCTCTTCTTCGAGGATATGGCGTAGTTGATCAATGCGAACGACTCCTTGCTCCCAACCTGTTTGCCCCTCGCAAGGTCATGCGGCTCCCTTCTCCACTGCAGCAGAATTGTGCCACATCTCCAAGCAACAGACCCGACTGCTTGGAGCAGCCATCTTGTTTCTCTTCTCAGCTAGGTATGGTGAAGTTTTCAATTATGACAATGTCACGGTTTACATGCTTCTCCAGTCTGCTGGTGATATTTGTTTACAGGTCTCCATACTCTCTGCCTCCATGCTGCTTTATGTGCCTCAGCTGTGATGCTGCAAGGTCTCCTTGGATAGACCACTTTCATATGCTGGATCCATGTCCGCACAGATCATTCAAGATTGCAGAGGTACCTAAGTGCCTGGTTCTTTGGGATCATATTGCATTTGCCCTCCCTCTCCCTGGGAACTTTGGTCTGCCCTGTCGGCTCATGCGCTCTTGTGCTGTGTCTGTCACAGGTTTCCTTTTTTCTCACCTGTTTTTGCTGCCTTGCGGGATCCTTCGCCGGGGTTTTCTTCCGTGCTGTTAGGGTCTTGAATAAGCCTGCTCGGCCGTCGTCGGATTCCAGGATTCGTTCAGCTTCTTCCTCCGGGATCAAGGAAACTCCAGGAAGACCAGGAAGGAAGGCCGCACACGGGGGCGGTCTGCGCGGAACGCAGATGGATACAGGTACAAGGGGAAGGGAAGGCAAAGGAGAAGGAATGGGTCCGGCCACAGGGTTAATGACTTCTTTTATAGGAAAAGGCCCATAATATCGAGGAGCCAACTTATTCGGTCTGAGATGTCGGGGCAGTAGCTTCGAGGATAGCCATACTTTATCCCCAATGGTGTAAGAAGGCCCTGGTCTTCTCCTCGAATTTGCATAGTGCTTAGTTTGCATCTGTGCCCTTTCTAGATGTTCCTTGGCTTCTCTCTGTACATTGATGAGGGTTTCAATCCAGGAGTCGACTGTTGAAACTGGTGTAGGGTGCGGAAGGACTGAAGGTAATACCGCAGGGTGGAATCCATGGCTGCAAAAAAAGGGGCTGGTTTTAACAGCCGAATGGTCCGAATTGCTGTAGGCGAATTCTGCCACTGGTATTGGAAGCGACCAATCGTCCTGGACCTTAGTAGAGAAACAACGAAGGTATTGTTCAAGGGTTTGATTCACTCGTTCTGTGACTCCATTGGTTTGGGGATGATATCCTGAGGAGAGGGCTTGTTGGATTCCTAGTATCCTGCAGAGGTGTTTACAAAATTGAGAGATATACTGTGGTCCTCTGTCCGATATAATTTTGGAAGGAAGTCCATGCAGTTGGAAGATGTGTTCCAGGAAGATTCAAGCAAGTTCTGACGAGGATGGTAACTTATACAGAGATGTAAAATGAGCCATATGAGTAGACGAGTCAGTGGTGACCATGATAGTGGTGTACCCTCTGGATGGAGGTAATTCTACAATAAAGTCTGTTGCGATGACTTACCAAGGTCTTGTTGGTGGTGTAGTGTAGGCTGTAATAAGAGTCCTACTGGTTTCTGGTTGTCATGTCTGTTTTGATTACAGACGGAACAAGATTGAACGTACAGTTGAATGTCAGCCTTCATTCTGGGCCACCAGAATTGTCTTTGTATTAGACGGAGGGTGTTGGAAATGCCACGATGACCGGAGTGAAGGGTATCATGCAGAGGTTTATTATCTTGTGTTATAGTTTCTGTGTGGGAATGACCAGGTTGTTATTTTTAAACTAGCATCCGTCCTTGGTTCTCAGATCCCATTGATTCCTTTTCAAAAGACCTTTCCAGAGTTCCGAAGTCTGAGTTTGCATGCGAATGTCTTCCAGGAGATTGTTTGCTTGAGCTACAAATATTGTATGAGGAAACATCTTGGGATATGCCCGATCTCCCGGAGGTTCGTAGTCTGGACGTCGAGAGAGGGCGTCAGCTATTAGATTTTGTGTTCCGGGAACGTGGTGAATCTGGAACTGGTATTGGGCAAAGAAGAAGGCCCACCAAGCTTGACGGCTATTCCTACAATCCAAGGCCTGCAGTACTTGTAGGTTTCGATGGTCCGTGCGGACCTGGACATGATGTTTCGCTCCGAGGAGTAGATGACGCCACTCGGTGAAGGCTTGACGGATGGCTAGCAGTTCCTTTTCCAAGACTGAGTAATGGGTTTCACTGGGATTTGATGTCCGTGAAAGGTAAGCGATGGGGTGCTCCATCCTGCCCCCGAATAGCTGTTTGAGAATGGCTCCAATAGCGTAGCTGGAGGCATCTGTCTCCACTATGAATGGTCGGTTGACATCAGGTTGAGCCAGGATGGGGGCTTGTGTAAACTCAGTCTTCAACTGTTTGAAGGCTTCCTCTTGAGCTGTGGTCCATAGGAAAGGAACGTCTTTCTTTAACAGGGCAATGATTGGTTGGACTATCTCGGAAAAGGAAGGTATGAATTTCCTGTAGAAATTAGCCAAGCCCAGGAAAGACTGGATTTGTTTCACAGAGGTGGGACTTGGCCAGGATAATATAGCCTTAACCTTGGATTGATCCATTCCGATGCCTTCTGGACTAAGGACAAATCCTAGGTAGTGTATAGTAGAAGCATGGAAGATGCATTTCTCAGGCTTTGCCAGGAGCTTGTTTTCGCGTAGTCGTTATAACACTGCCTTTACATGTTCTTCGTGCTTGGAAATGTCCTTTGAGAATATTAGGACATCGTCTAGATAGAAAATCACGAAAAGAAATAGCATGTCTGAGAACACCCTATCCATGAAGCGTTGGAAGACCGCCGGGGCATTAGCAAGTCCAAAGGGCATGACCAAGTATACATAATGACCGAAGGGTGTTCTAAAGGATGTTTTCCACTCGTCTCCTGCCCTAATACGAATCATATGGTAGGCACCCCTGAGATCCAACTAGGTGAAAACAACTGTGCCCCTTACTGCCTCCAGAATGTCCGAGATCAAGGGTAACAGATAGCGATCCTTAAGGGTGCATTGATTTAGACCTCGATAGTTCAGACACGGTCTGAGTTCCTTGATGTCTTTCTTGGGAACAAAAAACAGTGAGGCCCCTGCTGGGGATTTAGAGGATCGTATGGTGCCATTTGCAAGATTAGTATCCAGGTATTCTTGAAGGGCTTTCTTTTCAGGTTCGGATAAGATGAACATCCTTCCAAAGGGAATCACAGCGGAAGGTTCCGTTTCTATAGCACAGTCTTCTGGTCTATGGGGAGGTAACGCCTGGACAATGGCAGGGGAGAAAACATCAGAATATTCCTGGTATATCTCTGGAACCCGGATAATGTTTGAGACTGAGATTGTACCTTGGTGATTCGTAGGAGGTCCTTCTGATGGTGTCGGAGCAAGGTCTGACATTATGCAGTGGGACATGCAAAATTCTGAGCCCAGGAACAAGGAACCCGCTGCCCAATTGATGTACGGATTGTGTTTTTGAAGCCAGGGCATTCCCAAAACCATTGGGTAATGGGCCGACTTGATGATGTCAAATTTTATCCTTTCTCGATGGTGGTTTATGGCAAGTTCGACGTCCTTGGTCTGAAGGGTTATGGGTCCTGAAGAAAGGGGTCTTCCATCAATTGCTTCTAAAGGTTGCATGATAGTCCGGGATCGTAAGGAATATGGTGTTTAAGAACCCATTCTTGGTCTATGAAAATCCCCATAGCTCCACAGTCCACCAGTGTCAGGATGAGATACGTTTCCTTCTTGCATGGCGATAAGAAGGCCTGTAAGATCACCAAAGAATTTTGTCCAGGAGAGTTCAAGGATGGAATTGATGTGGAGCAGGCATCTCTCTCCCGAACCTGTGCTCCATTTAGGATCGGGAGCTGGCATTTCCCGAGCGCCGTGGGGGGGCTATTGGGCACTCTCTCACTAAATGTTTGTCTGATGCACAATACATACACAACCCGGTATGGATCCTACGCATTATTTCTTGGGAGGATATGGGTCCACGGAATTCCCCTAGCTGCATAGGTTCAGACTCGTTACTCGAAGTGGAAATACCTTCGGGTTCGAGGGTATCCCAATGGGGTTCTTCTGGAGTGGTAACTTGCTTTTCTTTTTCTCTGCCTTTCTCTCCTGAATGCGAAAGTCAATCTGCAGGGCAAGATCCATCAGGGCCTGATAAGAACTTGGGCGCGCCACTCTGGCTAGTTCATCCTTGATGTCTTCGTTTAGCCCTCTTCGAAATAGGGTAAAACAAGCCTCAGAGGACCAATCCGCTTCTTTATCCATCTGTTTGAAGCGTGTGACATACGTAAGCATATCCTGGGTACCTTGTTGAAAGTCAAGTAGACGTTCCTGGGCACTGCAGACGTGCTCTGGGCGGTCAAACATGGTCTTAAGAACCTGTATGAAGCCATCATAATCATCCAGGAGAGAATCCCCAGAGTTAACCAGTGGGGTGGCCCAAGTCAAGGCATTGCCGGAAAGATGCGAAATAATAAAGCCCACCTTAGCCCTGGGCGTAGAAAAATAATAAGGCTTGAAAGTAAAGTGGACCAAACATGAGTCAAGGAATCCACGAAGGCTCTTTGCGGAACCATCATATTTATCAACAACGACGCCCAGTATTAAACTCTCTTTCGTAGCGGATTCACGGGACAACACCAATTGCTTTAAGGCGGCGTTCTCTGACTTTAAATTTGCACTTCGGTCGTCAGCTCTTGCATGCCACGCATAAGGTCCTGGATGGCCGCTTCCATGTCTGTGTCGAATTCAATCAGGTGGCGTCTCAATCTGTCAAAGGTTTCTTTTTTTCTCACCTGTTTTTGCTGCCTTGCGGGATCCTTCGCCGGGGTTTTCTTCCGTGCTGTTCGAGTCTTGTATAAGCCCGCTCAGCCGTCGTCGGATTCCAGGATTCGTTCAGCTTCTTCGTCCGGGATCAAGGAAACTCCAGGAAGACCAGGAAGGCAGGCCGCACCTGGGGGCGGTCTGCGCGGAACGCGGATGGATACAGGTACAAGGGGAAGGGAAGGAGAAGGAGAAGGAATGGGTCCGGGAATTCGAGCAGCAACTCAGTTCCAGGAGCACGAACTGAGACGCAAGTCTAGCCTCAGCTAACGATAGCGTCGAGATGCGCGGAGCCGCAGGGGCGTGGTTAATTTATGGAACGTGCTGCATGGACGTAAAGGTCGATAGGCCTTGTTCTGTGAATACGGCCATGTTGGGTGTACTACAGCGAGTAACCCCCGACATGCCAGGGACCAGGAGCACCAAAAGAGGCGTGATCGATGGATCATGACAGTGTCACCTTTCTCGTCAATAATCTCTGACCTTATGTGCAGACATTTATTTTAGACTTATTTACGCTTGGCTACATGTCCAATCTACCCACAGAGAACTGACTGATTCCTATTTACTTAGGTAAAAAAGGGGGTTTCCAGCCATTTTGTTTAATGGCTGGAGGCAAACATTAGTGTTTACAATTAGACTTCTTATCAAAACAATATTACTTGGTAGGGATTTGCTTTAAGTCACATAGGCTCTAAAATCATGGAGTTAAGCCAGTTGTGATTTGTAAAACAAAGATTAAACAGAACCCTTAATTTTGGGCAGGTGCAGCAGCTATAGTTTTCCCACTGTTCTCCAATTTAGCAATATATTTTTTACAAGCTTGCAAGTGTTTTAAAATGACGGGGACGAAAAACGTCTGCTGGTCCAGTACGAGCTGGTCCAAAACATTAAGGGCCCGGTTCATGGAATTTTTTGCACGGTGCACAGTGACGTTGCACTTCTGAAAAGTTACTTTGCACTGCGGACACAAACCCTGATTCATGGAACTGTGCAAAGTGTCTTTTTGCCGTGCAAAGTCACTTTGCACGGCAAAAATACACTTTGCACTGCTCCACCCTGATTCATGGAGCAGTGAAAAGTGTATTTCTGCAGTGCAAAGTGACTTTGCATGGCAAAAAGGCAATTTGTACTGTTCCATGGATCGGGGTGTTAATTGGCAGTGCAAAGTCACTTTGTACCGGTGAAAAGTCACTTTGCACTGTGCAAAATATTCCATGAGTCAGGCCCTAAGTATTATTTCATTACAGTATCAATACAATATCTTGTTTAACATGCACAGCTAATTAACAACTCAATTAGCTTACTTGAATCTGCACCTGCCAGGCTTTTTGGTATATGTAATGTGCCATCTGGAAGTAGTTCCTGTTCTGCAGGGCCTACATTTTGGTAGTTAGTTTTGTCAAAATAATGTAGTTTTGTTTGTGGAGTTTTTAAGAGATTGTAAACAATCTAGGCAAAAAAAAACTATCTTCATTGGTGCACTTTGTGTTCCTAGGTGAGTTTCAGCCCACACCGATCTGCTCTGGCGCTATGATTTCTAGCAGCTAAATATGTTACTGTTTATCATTTGAAATTCAATAAACGTGTCACCTGACTTAACCCTTCCCCTGCATGTGCTTTGGGATATGGGTGGGAAGCTTTTGACACTCTATTCCAGCACCAAACACAATAGGTGATGATTGTCATCTAGCTGAAGGTTGCAAATAATCAGTAGGGATGGCAACCAGTCGATATGTTTGGTGACCCTTTCCTCACACACATTTCAGATTACAATATTTTTAGAAAGAGCTTATTCTGAAACAGTTTGGCACGTTTACCATTGCTGCCACATTGTTCTGCAGAATTACTTGTGAGAGTTGAGACAGATGTAATTAATCCCATTTTTGAAGTCCATATATCTCCATGGGGCTTTATCATGAGTGGCCATTCCAATGCAGGAAATCTGAGGATTTTTTCGATGTCAAGTGAAGGATTTATCTCCATCTCTAAACATATTTACCTCCAGCTTTAACCTTGAGGTAAATTCTCCACTTCACCTGCAATCTTGAAATTCCACAGTGTGGTTACACATGGAGGTAATCCTGTTACCACCAAAAAAGTGGAAGTAACAGAATAATGGCCAGAAATGTACTGCACAGCCAAACTTGCAACGAGGCCCAGTATGTAATCTGTCCATGGTTTTAGAGAAATAACGTTCACATATGGGTACATGAAATGCATTGAAATCAAGCATTCCTAAAGATATTAGTACAATCCCACAATTCTTAAACATGCATGTGCTTTCTGCGCTCCATTCTAAACCCAAGGATTCTTCTTCTTCTTCTTCAAATTATCGAATGCGTGGGAGGACCCATGCAGGCGGTTCCCCATCCAAAAGAATGATGATTCTAAACCAGTGAAAGCTTTATTGCAGCAAAACAAAACTCCCAATTAGTAATCGTAAGCGATGCTCTAAACGTATGAAAACATTACTGCCGGAAAAAAAACTCATGGTTCATAAGCATAAGTGACGTCCAAATGCCATGCTGTACTGTGACTATGTAAACATTTGGCAAATATTACATAAGTTTTTGTAACTAGAGGGAGATGCCCTTGGAGTGTCAGAGCAGAGGGCTACAGAAAACGAAATACACAGGGGGGTTCGCTCTGACAACTAAGTTTAAGGGGGGGTACTCTTTTTGTATATAGTACACATTAAGTTATTTAGTCATGTCACACGTATTCAATCATGTGTAGTCAAAGTGAGACCTAAACACAAATAGACTTGGAGATTCACATCTTCACATAAAGTAGAGTTGCATTTATTAATTATGCATTTCAACATAAAGGGATTAGTATTCAAAAATATTTAGTTTTTTATCTTTGCTTTGAAATTTGAAAATTCAAAAAAGTTTTTTTGACGAATGTAGTTCCATTTTGGTGCTTTGGAATTTAAATAGTGACCACCACCTATAAGTGTTAGGTCACCCCAAGCCTGGCTACGGAAAACCAATAGCTCTTTGTACTGTTTTGAACATTGGTTGTAATATGTTTACTTAAGTTAAACTTTACTATCACTTGTCACTTATAGGTGGTGGTCACTATTTAAATTCCAAAGCACCAAAATGGAACTACATTCGTCAAAAAAACTTTTTTGAATTTTCAAATTTCAAAGCAAAGATAAAAAACTAAATATTTTTGAATACTAATCCCTTTATGTTGAAATGCATAATTAATAAATGCAACTCTACTTTATGTGAAGATGTGAATCTCCAAGTCTATTTGTGTTTAGGTCTCACTTTGACTACACATGATTGAATACGTGTGACATGACTAAATAACTTAATGTTTAAATATTACATAAGTAGCACTACTGAAGGAAAATATGAAACAATTTCTATATGCATTGATTTAGAAATGTGTTTAAGTGACAAAAGAATATTTCAGACTTGACATGCAACATGTTAGAACAGGTGTTTGGTGTTGATGGTGGAGAGCAGAGGGCAGAAGGCTAGTTATTTTCCTCAACATTTTCCTGCAAGCTGCAGGCTGGAAAACCGGGTGCAGACTCCGCCCACAAACAGTTCAAAATCAACATGGCGCGCGAAGCGCTCACACAAAGTGAGAGAGGACGTGTTTGGTAGTCGGTGGTGGGTGATGAAAAAGGATCCTGCTTCTGTACTTGGAGGTATTGTCGCAGTCCCTCTACTCAACAGTAGTGTGGAAGTCAGTCTCACTGATGAGAAAAATGTCAATGGACTCATCCTCTGCTCCTTATCAAATATTACATGTGACTAGAGAGAATCCACACAAGGGCTGATGAAAAAATGGTTTCAGTTGATAAATGCTTATTTGGCAGATGCAGGAACAAACATTAAGACCCTTCAATGAAATCCATGTGCCGTAAAGAAGAAATTGCTTTAACACGACTGGAAAAATACTGTGGATATAAGATAAAAGCTTGTTTCCAGTCTTCATTTAGAAGGTTAGGTTCGTGGTATAAATCAAATTCCCAAATACCTGGAGAAGTTTCCATCTAAGAACCATTGTAATCATTTTCTGTGCCTGTGTTTGAACCTGTTACCAACGAAAGAAATGTTATTTCTAAAACATGATGCAAATACTCTGAATAATCGTTGTCGATTCTGTGATATTGACGTTGAGTAATTGAAACATTTGGTCAATGAATGTCTGGTTGTGGTAGGAAAAAGGTCTATGTATTTAGGTAAATTTGCACCTGCACACGAAAACATGACAGTCTGGTGGGCTAGGTTACTGTCTGGTCAGAATGTTTTGTTGACCTGTGCAGTGGTTGACTATTTCGACAATGTATTGCCAATAGGTAATGACGTTACTCTACCTTGATTAGGATGACATTGAGCTGATTGTTGAAAAAGAAAATTGGATAAAATGATGATGGAATTGTAGCTTAATGTATAGCTACTTATGAATTGTAGATGATTGTAGATTATGGCATGTCACAAGAAATGATTAAGGATTGACTCTGATTTTAGGGGATGACAGTGATAAGTTTATTTTTTATGAATGAATGATTGAGAGACATTACATTGATTGATTTTAGGTTGAATTAGGAGGTGGTGTAAAAAAAAAAAAAAATGTAAACAGGATTGAATGCTTCTAAAAACTCGCTCTTTCCTCAAAGGTAAGTCTGGGAAGGTCGTCAAAATGTATAACTCGAGAGGGAAGGGCTATGGGCTCACAAACTAACACGCTTCTATTGGATGCGTCGCAGGCACTACAACTGGCAATTCATTTGCCTCTCCCCCTTCCCTGATTGATTGTGAGATAATGGAGGGGAGGGTGATAGGGGAACAATTGTGAAGCCTGTTCCATGTCTAATTAAGATGTCAGCTGCAATACCTTCCTACTTCAAACCGATTCAGAAATGTGGGGCGGATCGAGAGCCCACGCTATTCACCTCTAAAACAACTCAACAAAGGTTCCAAGATTGTACTCCTAATCTCCCAACATCTGATCCCATTTGGGATACAGAATTATTAAACACGCCAGATCCTACAAGTTTGTCTCAAGGACGGAGTTAACCCTACAACGGGATAATCCCTGTATGGAGGACTCATATTCTCACACCTCCCAGATGTTCTCATAGGCAGAACAATCGAGTGATGGTTCAAATAAGACTTTTAGTTCTTATTCTTCAACTCCAGATTCAGTGCCACCGCGTAAACTGTCAGCCATGCTGAAACATATAAGCCAGGTTATTTCAGATAAAAGAGACCCAGTGATTCAAGAAATTAACCAGATTTTGTGTGCACTGAGTTCCTTGTGTGAAGGAATTAAACAAGAAACAAAAGTCAATTCCACTTTATTAGAGTCCATTCTTTTCAAGGTAGACACCATGGGGAACCACATTAAACTGAAAGAGTTTTTTTAATCTGAGTGTTTAAGTGGCCAGCCATCGCACATAGAGTGGGACTTATTGGGTGGAAAGCAACAGCCCTCCTGCAATGGTGGGGATGTGCCGGGCCCTAATGTAGAGACACTTATGATTACTCCATGTACTCATTGCACAGGGTGGGAAGTGTTACAACCACAGCAGGTTCAGAATCCAATTATTGTTATGGACTTGGATAGCACGACTCTTACAGTGGTGGAAACCCCGGTAGAGCTCTCAAACAGGGAAAAATCCAAGGAGTGCAATGGGAAAAAACTAAGAATCGCAAATTGACCAAACAGAACAGGAGATCTTCAAAGAAATTTGTTAGATAGATACCGAAAAAGTACTTGAGAAAGGGATCAAGGACATCATGGGATGTCTGAATTTCATTGAACATCTGGTAATTAAGTTGGGAAAGCAACTGTGAACAAACAACCTTGCAATCAGCATGAGGAGCTAGAACCTTTGACCTATGTATTAGGAAGGACCGGTGTATGGGGCTATCGGGTATAAACGCAGCTGTGCAGACTCCTGTAGCCTTGTGTTTGCCAGAGGCGAGACCTTTAACAACTCTTACTGGGGACTGGATGCCCAGTAAGATGAGCACCACACAAGTTTAGGCTGTGGATTTGTACTGCCAGCATGGGATACCCGCTCCAAAGGTTGCGGCATGGGTCGATATTTCTATTCAGACTGACTAACAACAGATTGGATGCCAGGGATACTTTAGTGAATGTAGTGGGCATGGGAACAAATGTGCTCAGTAATGCACATAATGAGGATCCTTGCTCAAAAAACACAATGTTATATCAACTCACTGGGGTGGGGGCGGCACCCAGTGGCATTGATTTTACCATGGGCCACAAGGGTTCCTTCCCCAGTCAACTTCCCTATCAGGCCTCTCTATACTTCAAATTGGCCAAAGCATTGTTGGTATGAAGGGGAGAGGTATAGAGCTGGGTTGGGGTTTAGATTTCATAGAAAAGGATATGATGACCCTTCCTCCTGCCACTCAATTGCATGGCACTCAGCCTGACCTACAGACTAGTGAGCGTCGGGGAGTGAATTGGCCTAGATCTAAAGAAGTATGTCTTTTGTGAGGGGCGTTAGGAGCTGATAATGTGTTGAACTTGGAGAGAGGACTGAAAGGTCCTGAGTTAATCAAGTTTCAAGATAAAAGCCAGCGTGAGAAAGCAGTGAAATTCCATTCTTCTAGGGTGGGATTCAGATTGCGGGTCGAAAGCCTACTTTTCGAGAATAGGTGATATGTCCTGAATCGCTCTTGTATCTTGGCCTTGTTGGCTAAGATACCAAATTTAAGAGCAATGCCAGCTAAGGACCTGGCAAGGGTGGATTTTCTGAACATGTCGAGAACTGATGTAGGTGCTACACAACATCACTTCTAAAATTGTGTGCAAATGTATTCTAAAAGAGACACAATAGAAGCACAATTGCAGTCACCCCATCAGTAACAGTTCACTCAACAGAGCAATACGAGAATCAATAGACCGCACGGTCTTCTGACTTGTGTAGCACATTCAGTTAGCTTTGCTCATACCTATTCCCAATGGGGGTGTCAAAAGAGTGCTCTAGATCAGCCTAGAGGAAGGCTGTGAGGTCGAAACACATGTCGACTTTGTTCTAAGAGTATAACTCAATCAAGATGCATGCTTCATTTCTTTACAGTGCAGTGTGATTGGGCTTCTATTGTGTGAATTGTTACCTAGGGCCCTTTGTGCAAGGAGACCTTGTTTGCACAATCACCCGCAGCTGTGTAATGTGTACCCTATTATCATAATAACTGCTCATTCTCTCTAGACCCTGTATGTGGCTTAAATTACTCACTCATGGGGTGATGGATGGGGAGATTGCGTTAAAGGTTTCAGGTGAGTCTAGGAAACTGCTTATCGTCGACGTGTATTGGCACCAGGGCATTAGCTCTATCCAGGAAGTAACTGACAAGATAATGGGTTTTGTTTCTGAATGGTCAGCCAGACGTAATTATGGACCGGTATTGCTGGGTGGGGATGTTAATTCTGACTGTTTGCAAGAGAGCCCTACAGAAACAGATGTATTTGTGCCATCTGGCACCATTCAAATGGGCAAGAAATGGTGGGGTTGCAAATGGCTGTATTGTCTTAAAGATCTGGGATTATATTTGTTAAATGGTGCAGTCTCTGGAGATATCCCTGCCCGGCATACATGGTTGTGAGGCCGAGAAAGGTCAGTTTTGGATTAATTTCTACAGATGACTATATTTTCTCTAGATGTCAGTCTCTGAGAATGATTTCTAGCACCCAGAGTGATCACTGTTTGGTAGTGGTTGAATTTGATGTTTCTGTTGAAGTGGGAACCCGGCTATGACTCCAATTGTGACAGTGAATCCTGGTAATAATTGTATTGGCTGGAATGGGGTGAAAGCAACGGAACTGTCATTTATTTTGAGCAGTACTACACTGGACTATAAATTGAATGCTTTTAATTTGAGAAATTTTGTGGGCTTTTTAAATATGCATTTTATGAACTGCTCCTTACTGACTCATCCAAAGAAGAATTCTGGTATCCTGGTACAACATACTCATGCCTTCGATCCGGAGGTGGTAGGGAAAAAGAGGTCTTCATGGGGTCATGTTAGAACTATTATGAAACATTTTGGAAAGGCTCATGAGGAGGGAATTTTATGGATTAAAATAGCAAGGCAAATACATCCATTTGGAAGAAAGGTTATAGGGCTTGCCTTCACCACAGGTATTCTGAGCAAATACTGGAGATGCTGCAAGGTAAGAACTTATCTCCTTTCTGGAAGGTTATTAATAAAATTAGGGTAACCGAATCGAGCATACAACTCAATGCTGTGGCAGAGGATATTTGAGTTGATTACTATCAGAGTGTTTGGAGCAGTTCAACCTCATAAATTAAACTTGGATTTGTATGAAGTTAACAGGGAATGGAGGTTGTGTTTTGATCAAGAATGTATTTTTAACCTGATTACCCACTCTACCAATTTGCGGGCCCCAGGACCAAACAAACTGTAATGTGTTATTTAAGGAGAACCCGTGGTATGATCTACCATTTAAAAAAAATATATATATTTTAGTGACGGAAACCACGTCTACTTCCTGGCAAACTGCTAATGTGATAACAATTTATAAGAGTGGCTCCAGGGAGGTCCTGAAAAACTATCCGCCAAATTCAATCCTTGATGCTGACACCAAAATGTTTGCTTCAGTGCTCCTTTTACATCTACAAAAATGGGCCTCTCAACCAGAAAAAATTAAGAAATTGCAGATCGGATTTCAAAAGTCCCATGGTACCAATTTGAACATTCTGTTACTAAAATGTCTGCATCAGCAGGTATGGGGTAGGAAATCTGGACAGCTCTACGTAGTATCAATTAGTTTAACTGCTGCATTTGACAAAGTAAATAGGGGTCTCCTTTGGGAGAAACTAGCAAAGTGGCACACACCTAGTGGTTTGCTCTGCATTATGTTAGCATTACATGATCATTCAAATATTCAAATTAATCTGAATCATGAAGGAACACTCTCTAGGTAGATCATCACCTATTGGGGTGTGTGGCAGGGGTGTATTCTGGCTGCCTGCCTCTTGCCACTTTAATTTATATGTTTCGGACATTGGTGATTTTATCGAGAAAGAAGCGTTTGTTTCTTCCAAGTTAGACTTGCTAAAGCTGACTTGGCTATCATACGTAGATGATTTTTTGTTCTTTGATTGTCATCCCATAGGGCTTCAACGTTTGATAGATTATTTTGTAGTCTATGTGAACTCAGTGTTAAACTCCAGCAAAATTAAAATGATACAATACACTATAAACAAAAATGATTCTTCGTTTGTTTATGGCACGGCATGGGAAAGAGAAATTGGAAAGGGTACACCATTTCATTTATTTGGGTTTCCCAATCTTGAAAAAGGACATCACATGAGAACTAAAGGGTGGTTGTGGGAACAAATGAATCTGCTGTGTAATCAATTGTATATAATCGACAGGAGATATGGAAAATTCTCTTTAATCCCAGTGTTAATGTTTTATAATTCAAAGGCTTTACCAAAGATTCTGTATGGAATAGAGCTTTTAGACGTGTGGATTTTAGAGTGGCTTCCCAAGTTGGAAGGTTGGGTTTGTAGGAGAATTATGGAATTACCCGCCTCTACCTCGGCACAGATTTTGAGATATGAGCTTGGTTGTAAATCTTTGGTTGTTGCTAATTGGAATTATTTAACCCTCTTTTTAAAGATTTCAGCGCCTCCAGCCAATTCACTATGTTTGGAATTGGAGTTAATGTTCACCAGCAACCAGGTAATTCAAGTAAAGAATTCTGTTGCACATTATGAATCCTTGTTAGGCTTCATTGGCGATACTGGGGAGGGTCTAGTTTTACACCATGATTTTGTGAAAAATGCCTTTACGATTAGGATGCATGTAAAACCATTGATGAAGTTCATAAGCATTCCTCGTTAGAACATCTTTGGTTTGAACATAAAAAGCGGGGGGGGGTTCCTCCCTGTTCTTTAAAACTTTATCCCAATAGGCATATAAGAAATGATTTTTGATTAGGTTTAGATTAAATGTGCATTCTACTAAACAGACAGCTAATGCTCCGGTACATAAATCGTAGTCACAATGAAGCATGTTGTCGCTTTTGTAAAGAGGTGGACGAAGTAGAAATGATGGAGCATCTTTTAGCTTCATGTCCTGCTCAAATTGGAAATCGCTCTGTCTATTTCTGGAAAATGTTATAGGTTTTTGGCTACATTGTTTGAGTGGGAGATCAACTTTAGACATGATTGCGGTCTATTTCATAAAAGACCATGGCAACTTTGATTGTCTTCTCCTGTGCGCTCTCTCTCTTACCTGGAGGGAGGGTCCTAGATCCCTACAAATTGGGTACAAGAAATATCTAAATATAAAGTAATGTTATGCCAGAGAAGAATATTGTGGTGTGGCAATTCTGGATTCACCAATTGTTTTGTTACTTACTTGCTTACTCCCATTGATTCATTAGACAGCGGCAACAGTTGCAGGGGAGGTTTTTGAACTTCTAAACAGATGCTTTGGCTACAGCCCAACCAGAGCATCCTTTGTGCTGCCTTAAGTGACACTTTCACACCCTAACAGCTGATGTGGTCAGTTTCTAAATGCCCTGCTGAAACTATAAACAGACTAGTGGAACCTCCTCTATAGGTGTTGCTAATGTAATAGCATGATAAGTATTGGAAGAAGGTTTTTAGTTCTCCACGAGGCTGCCAGGGAGATTTGACTAAGGCAAGGTGGTTTCCACGATTAGGATAACTCCATTGAAGTTTGATTTAACCAAAGGGGACTCTAGTGGCAGCTGAGGCATCTGGGAACTGGAGTAACAGTAAGTGGTCACTTATTTAGGACATATTCCTTTTGGATTCTGGCAGTGGGCTTTCAAGGCACCAACCTTGTGATAGTATGTTGCTATTAATGGAGTGGGAACCAACTCTTGTTGGAGTTCAGGACAGCTCAACGCCCCTTTCTTTATGGGTGAAGACATTGTTCAGGGTACGGAAAGCGACTATTTTCGCAATGTCCCAGAGGAATGGTAGGAACACCAGCTGGAGGAGCTTGATTGGTACCTGCACTCAGGACACCTCAGTACCCAAAGAAGAGACACAGTTCCTCTGGCAATAGTTTTGCTCAGCATTTCATCACAAATATTTAATTGAATGTTGAGCCTTTAAGCTGCAGTTCAACCTCTGATTTGGAGGCTGACTCTTCATGCACCTGCCGCCTTCTGGGAACCCAGCCCTGCTACGTCTCACTGAGCCGACCATGTCATTGAAAAACGCTTTTTTTAAACAGGGCCTTTGTGTTTTATTTGCTTTTTTGCCTGTATACCTTCCCGCAGCATTATTACCAGAGTGTTCATCCTGGATATATATATCTATACTTTGTTATTTGCATATTTTTCTTGCAGGGGCATGGCACTTGTATTTTTGACTATTTGGATTTGAGTAAAGCATATATCTTGATTGAACCTGGGTTGACCATTCTTTTATGGAGGCTTCCCTGTTGCTTCATGCTACCATTTCAGAGGCCATGGAGGTTGCACTATTGACTGTATTTCTTTTTGACCTTTATGACTGAACCACCACTGGGCTAAGTTGTGGTGCAAGCATTGGCATAGCACACAGAAGCCTTTGCTCTAAATTATACTCTTTATGGGCAGATTAGTATTTCATCACACACATCTATTTCATCATGAATGCTCCAGCAGGTGATTTATGTTTTTCCTGTGCTCACTACTCATAGCAGCCCTCTCAGCCTCTCTCTGGCATTCTATGTTTTTATCAAGATTACCTTCAATGATGATATTCATAATGAATAACACGTGCTTTCAGAAGCTGGGATGCACTATTTATAATAACCAAATCCACAAGTTCGAAACATGCTGTTTCCCCATCACCCTTCCTCCCCCTTCCACATCCCCCTGTATGTGCCGGTGATTGGAATCATCTTGTTGTCATACAGCGTGATACAAAACACCAAATAAAACAAATATGTAATCATGCCCCTCCTTTGTATTCCTCTCAGTGCCTAGATGCCCGGTTAGGGCTGAACAAGTTCCCTACAAAATTATAAAATAAAAAGCGAAATCAAATTACATCTTTCATGCCTCACTGATATCATTGTCTCCTGATGAAATTGCAAGATGCAAATAGCTTTAGCAAACCATTGCAAATAATGACTCTATCCAGATTACTGCAGAGATAATTCCTGTGACTGTTGTTGTGTTATTTATGTAACCTCATTTAGGAAACTAGGAATGGAACAGAACCGGAGAAACGAGGCAAGTTGATTTGACACAACTGAATGCTTTTTCATCCTAACCAATGCATCTTCTGAATAAGTTAAGCATGAAAGAAATAGACGGCAGAGTGCAAAGTGTCCTCCCCATGACAAGACCCAATTTCTCTCGTGCAATCATTTTTGACTCAATGCTTCAGTCTGTTAAATGATGGGAAATTATTTTGTAATGTAATTTAGAAAATCCATTGATTAAACACAGACATGGATTCATAGGGATAATTTGTTTTGCTATGTTCAATATTTGAACAATTGTACATCCTTTCCAATTGTACATCCTTTCCAATTATCCAATGTATTTCCTGAGTCTGAAATTGATTTCAGTAATTACAGCGCACAGAATGCCAGCAATGTGGACTCTATATATTTGTGAGTTAACAATTGCAGGCCTAGAGGCTGTACTAGGGCAATGGCTACAATTGGTTTTTTACTTTTTTCATTTCTAGTTATAAATGAAAACTTTAATCAAAGTTTCTAGCCACGTCTTCCATTTTTCAATGTTATTTAAAATAGTGTTTACATACAAATTTCAAACTTATAGCGGTCCTACTGGACAGATTTACTTTTGTAAACAGATTGTAATATCACATTTCGGCTTCCAACAACTACACTACACCAGGATCCGTTTACAGAGAGGTAGAAAAGGCCCACTTGAACCCCCTGGCAAGTATGCAAGGTCTAGATAGTAGAAGAGAATAGCCGGATCCTTACATTCTCCACTCCCGTACCTGAGACTGGGTGATCTGCTCCTCACTGACCCCCCTGTCCCCCGTTGCTTGTAGATCCCTTGCTACCAAACTGACTACTCTCCCCCTCTCCTGTTAGCTGCCCACTCCCTTGTTTCTCTTCTGCCCTCACCATGTTCCTCCTCCTATGGTTGTTAAGTGCTCTGATGCTTCCAGAAGCTAGGTCTGGGCTCAATAAGTACCCTATTAATAATAATAACAGAGTGTACAGCAACATACTTTAGGACAAGTGGTCACTTCTAAACATGTATGTTGACATGCTAGGACACTATCAGATAACCTAGAGCCGTGCCAGGTGACTCTACTCTTAGACATCCCGCACATAATCAGGGGTCAGTTGACCATGATTGGATGGTCTCCCTGTGGAGGCCCTAATTGTCAAAAAGCCACCCTACAGAACACTGTGATAGGACACATCTGGAGAATGGCTCTTGTTGTAAAAACATGTGTCGGACAATACGTGAATTATTTCATAATGTTGACAATAAACAAGTCACTGTTGCATGTGCCGAGACCAAACAGTCACCTAAAACTATCCATATTGAGGCAAATATACAAATTGAGACATAAAATAAACAGAATCCCATAATACTACGGAAAGGGAGCATCATCTCAGCTTATGTATAATACTCATGTATCCCTCACATTGCGGGATTGACTTTGCCATTGTACTAATGTTCCCAGGTTCTTGCCAACCTACCATTTGTTGCCCATTTGAATTACGACTGTAGTACAATAGGGCATCAATGGGCAGAAGAAGCAGATAAATCTTGTTCATGGAGGTATTACTTAAGCAATGTAACCCCAGCAGGGGGGCATTTCTGCTCAGGTAATGCCACGGGCCATAAGTTAGAAGCCAAAGAGAAAAGGGGACTAAATGTTAGCCCCATGGTTTTAACTCACTGCTAATGAACACCCTGTGAGAGTTATATTGCTTTTAGTATCGGGCTACTAATTGTGTTTTTCTCTCAAGTTAGAAAATGGTGTGTTTGCTGTTTCTCAACGTGAGGAAAAATCTACAAAACAAGATGGCCACCATGGATCTGGGGGAAGGGACCTAAATGTAGTCCCTTCGCCCTTTCCATAGTGGCCATTTTCAGGAAGGAGATGCGCCGAGAACACAGTGTTCCTGGTGCATGCAAGCTGATAAACTGTAAGTGGAAGGATCTTCCTAGGATCTTTATTCCAGCTCCGGACCTGATCAATCTTCATTTATGCGCCGTTAGTGGCGATCTGGATTTATCCCATTGAATGTCTGTGCGTGCTAGCACCTTCAGTCACATATCTTCTTACAGCCATAGGTTTTGCCAACAAGTCTGAGGCCTGTCTGTAGCATTTTCACATCTCCAGCTTCCTCTTGAGTTATGTGAGATTCTTCTTTTTCTTCATCACCTCCATGCTGCAGGTGTTTTTTTTTCGTTATTATTTTTCATTTATTTTTACATTTGTATAGCGCACAAACATCCCTTGAGCATCGAGGCAGTGTTACTTTTGAGGAGCTTAGTTACAGGAGAAATGCAGGTACAGATAAGACATATACAATCATACATTTGAATCAGATAGGGTACAGGTCAAGCATGCCTAGGTCATAGATCTAAGGGTGTGTAGCAGGTGGTTAGGTAAAGAGTAGTGTTTTCAGAGCTCTTCGGAACGCCATATCTGAATTTTCCGCTTGTAGGTGTGGAGGCAGGGCATTCCATTATAAGGCTGCTAGGTAGGGGAAGCTGCCCCCCTCTGCTCTTACTCTCTTGATTCTGGGAACAGTGAGCAGGTTTTTGTATGGCGTTCTGGTCAGTCTTGTGGGTGCAGTAAGGTGAATTCTTTGGGAAAGGTGAGGGGGCAGTTTGGTGGATACATTTGTGGGACAGTGTCAGGGCTTTGAAGAGTACTGTCTCTTTAATTGGAAGCCAGTGTGCCTGTTTCCTGGCGACCATGATGTGTTCTCGTTTGGTTATGCCCAGGGATGCACGAAGTGTGCTGTTTTGAATGACTTGCAGCTTTTTCAAGTTCTTAGCTGAAGTGCCCAAGAAGAGGTCATTACAGTAGTCAAGTCTTGACCCTGTAATAGCTCTTGCTATGGTAATGCAGTTCTACTTAGAGAGAAAAGGTCTAGCTGCGTTCAGGAGCTTGGCGTGATATGCAGCGGCAGAGGCGATGACATTGACTTGTTGCATCATGGATAAGTTGGAGTCTAGGTAAACTAGTATTTTCAGAGTCTGAGACTAGGATTGAGATGGAGTCAATGGTGAAGGGGCTGAACTGTGCGTCGAGATTCTTAAGTGTTTCAGTAGATCTTACCAGTAGGAGCTCAGTCTTGTCAGAGTTCAGACAAAGCCTGTTAGCCGCCATCCATGTCTGAGTGGTGATGTAGATGTCCTTGAGGGTTTTAGAGTCAGTGTCATAGTCACCTGTTAGAGGGAGGAGGATTTGCGTATCGTCCATGTAGTTGGTGTAGGAGATACCTAATGAGTCCAAAATGTGGAAGAGGGGTTGTGTGAAAACATTATAGAGGGTGGGTGAGATGCATGATTGTTGTGGCACGCCGCATAGTATGATAGTGAGTGAGGTGGAGGCTAGGTCAACGAAAACTTACATTGTCCTTCCTTGAAGAAAAGAGGTAACCAAGGTGGTGGCTTAAGGTGAGAATTTGGCTGTTGATATCAGGTGGTAGCAAAGGACATTGTGATCAACAAGATCAAATGTTGCAGGGAGGTCAAAGAATAGGAGTAAAGCAGGTTTGCCAGAGTCTCTTGCATCATCCATCTGGTTTTTAAGGTTGAATAGGGCTGTTTCAGTCCCATGTCCTGGGCGGAATCTTGATTGACGCAGCCCAAGGAGTTTCTTTTCCTCAATGTATTGTTGCACCTTTATGTATGCTGCTTTGTCCAGTATTTTCAGCAAAAAAGGGACAGTGGTTATGGGCCTGTAGTTGTTTGGTGATGAGGGGTCAAGAGTGGTTTTCATGTGATGTGTCCATTGATTTTATTTCCTAATCTTGTAGGAATTCCACAGCTTTTTTAGTAATAGCCTCATGGCTGGAATGTTTTCCTCACCTCCATCATTTTATTTGAGAAATCGGCTGAGTGGTCTATCTTATGTCCCTTCCATGATATTAGGTTTTCTTTCTTGGCAATTGAGAGTGTTTGTTGAACCTATTGATACCTTAAGAAGCAAGCTATGGGCGGTTGAGGTGTCCTTGAGTTGGTATTGTTACTCTTTTGTACCCTGTTCACATTGTAGCTATGATCTATTCCTCAAGGAAGGTTATTGTGTCCCGTCCTTTTATTTTTTCCAGGGAAGCAGAAGAAACAGACGTTACATCTTCTGCTACTGTCTTCTAATTCATTCTTTGCTGTCATCAATTTATCAACTTGTAATTGGAAGGCATGCACCTTGTCCGCTTTTTCCTCCACACGTCCTACTCTTTCTTCCACCTCTGCTATCCTGACTGTGAATTTTTTCATATTCGATTTTACTGCAAGGATCTCTGTGTGTGTATCTTTCACCCACATATTCATATCAATAAATGTATGATTAAGTTTGGAAAACTGTTGTACAAGGATTCATTTTGATAGCTCAAGCACCTGCTTACCTTCCTCCCGGATTTGATTAGCCATTGCATGAGTTTAGTTAATCCTGGGTTACACAAATGTACTTGAACTCTGAGGCTTGAGACTCTACATATATGTTTTCAAGATTCTGAGGGTATGTATGGTCCACATTCTACTGTTGTTTCTTCGAGGTGTCTCTAAGCAGCTTATATGTGTGAGGGACTTGATAGAGTTGCTTGAGGGATCCAGGTTGTGCAGCTGCTGTGTTCCTTGCAGGATTCCTTCTCCTTTCATATCGAGGGAGTGGTACAAGCTGTAGAGGTGCATCTTCAATTCTACATCGAGGTTCAATGGTACAGCTCAGCTTTCTATGTGTATATCTCATTG
Source organism: Ambystoma mexicanum (assembly GCF_040938575.1). Classification (NCBI taxonomy): domain Eukaryota; kingdom Metazoa; phylum Chordata; class Amphibia; order Caudata; family Ambystomatidae; genus Ambystoma; species Ambystoma mexicanum. The sequence goes on from NC_090927.1 coordinate 1,139,970,936, forward strand.
CTGTTCATGGTTCTGCTTATTCCAATTTACTTTCCGACACTTCTTTTAAATGGTTGGTATATTGATCATCTTCCTTATATCTTGTTTATTCTACACATTCTTCGGGCCAGTGGTAAAAATCTTCTTGACCTCATACTTTCTTCAGAGCTCCAGTCCTCACATGCATTTATTATTGATGCTTTACGAATTGGTGTGCTCTCTTATTTCTCTTCATCCCTTCCGTCTTTTAATGCATGGCAAAATAGTGTTATCCAGTCACTGATCTGGTGAACTAACCATATGTGGTGTAGTAGTTTCCTCTATCGATAATGAAGGCTCCTCTTCCCCTTTGAGGGGTTTGCCTAACTGTCCACTATGAGGTAATTCTAGGCAGCCGCACTGCTGTCCAGCACCTATTCAGCGCTGGTTCTGCTTTCGAGGCTATGGCACAATTGATCGGCGCAACCTACTCCTCGCTCGTTACCTTTTCAACCATTGCAAGGTCATGCAGCTCCCTTCCCCACTCCGGCAGCGGTGTGCTTCAGCACCAAGCACCAGACCCCGACTGCTTGAAGCACCTGTCTATCCTGGACCGACCATTCACTGGTGTCCTTTAACTTACTAACCACCAGACCATCCATTCCAGCCCCACATACGGCTCCATCCTGCCTTACCAGAAACAAAAAGAATATGACATTGGATAATATTATTCCTGCTATCCTTCCAACCTTAAATGCATTGCCAGACAACCTTGACCCTAGTGCACTAGTTCATCAACACAATAGTATCATGCGTGCTACTATGGACAAAGTCGCCCCACTCAAAATGCGAACAAGCAAACCTAAGGCATACTTAAACAAATGGTTCATGCCAGAACTCACAGCCTTACGCCTAACAAAAAGAAAATTTGAATTAGATTGGAAATTATGTCCAACTGAGGAAAACAAGGTTAATTTAACAAATATTTCTCTGCACTATAAAAATGAAATCTGCCTGGCAAAGTGTAATTCCTACAATGATCGCATCGCCAATTTTAATTCAAGCATGAAGGAACTCTTCTCTATTTTGAAAGAACTTGAGTCTCCCATTGCCACACCAGATACCTGTATCAAGGATCAGACCTGGTGCGCAGATATCCAAACTGCCTTAGCAAATAAAATAACCACGCTACAAAATAAAATCCAACTAAAAAAAAGAATCTCTAAACCTTCAAAATAAGCCGCCGCTTAATGACACCATTAACGACCCCACCAACAAATTTTCCTTCTACTATAGAGGTAGAGAAAATGATCTTCTCTCTCAAACCCTCTAATTGTAAAGGTGACATCTGCTCAGCACAAATAATAAAAGACGCTGCCAGAGACCTATCACCCTTCATCTCCAAACTGATCAATGTCTCCTTCGCTACAGGCAACATCCTGGCTAACCTAAAACAATCATGGGTGCTCCTGCTTTTCAAGAAGCAGACTCTAGACCCCCGCATCCCCACTAAATACCGGCCCATTGCTACGGTACCTTTCTTACTGAAGATACTAGAAAAAGTTGCCTATACACAAATTCAAAGACACGTTGAATTACACAAACTACTGGGAGCTAGACAATCGGGCTTCCGTCCACTTCATGGAACTGAAACTGCCCTCATTGATTTAAGGACCCAAATAGATGAATTGAGAGATCAAGGCAAGACAGCACTCCTCCTTCTACTTGACCTCTCAGCTGCTTTCGATCTTGTGGACCACAAGGTCCTCTGCAAACATTTGGACTCTGCAGCCCACTTCTCCACCCATGCCATCAAATGGATTGAATCCTTTTTGAGCTAGAGAACAATGAGAGTTTTCTCCCCTTCGGCAGCAGCAGATCCCATGCCAATCACATGTGGAGTCCCTCAAGGCTCTTGCATCTCACCAACTTTGTACAACATATTCACCACCCTCTCTTCGATGATCTGGACCTTCTAGGTATCACCTACACTAATTATGCAGATGATACACAGATTCTCCTCCTGCTTTCCAGGGATCACAGCGAGGACAGGGGGTTGGTGAATAGGGTGTACCTCATTATTCAGGCATGGATGGCATCCCATGGCCTCTGCCTAAATGATGATAAGACCGAGCTGATTATCCTCGTTACCCAGGCCAATATCAACAAGTTAGGCACAGACTATTCCATGTTTAACATAGACGGCAATAGCATCAAGGTCTCGAGGGAAGTAAAAACAATATGTTTCTATCTTGATTCTACCATGTCTTTCACCAAACAAGTCAACTCTTTAGCTTCCACCACAGCATATACCTGCAAATTAATAAGAGCAGGTAAGCCCTTCTTATCCAATGATAGCTGCATGATCCTGGCGAGAGCCTTAATATTATCCCGACTTGACTATTGCAATGCCCTATACAGTGGTGCTAACAAAGTCATCACTAAAAGGATACAAATCCTACAAAATAATGCCCTAAGAGCTGCTCTTGGCATAAATAAAAGGGAACATATCTCCTCCATTAGACACCCATATAAATGGCTCTCCACTGACAATAAAATCCACTTAAAAATGACCTCCCTGACACACAAAGCTCTCAATAACGCTGCTCCCAGCTACTTGATGCACAAAATAAAAAGAAAAACCTCTAGTAGACCAACAAGAAACTCCAACTGCTTGGTAGTACCCGGATTTAAACTTGCTAAAATTTGCGGTATTAGCTTCCCTGTGCTAGCTGCTAAATGTTGGAATGCCTTGCCACACAACCTGAGAACAGACCTACCTTTCTTATACTTCAGAAAGAATCATATCAAACATATCAATGCCAATAACATGTAATGCACTGCTAGATACCTTTGTTGTGCTACTATATCTGAACTGTATATATGTATCATTAGATTTATACCACAATTGTAAATATTTATATTAACACTGTTTATAATTCACTGCTTCGCCTGACATTAGTGCCTCAGACTTTTGATCAGATCTGCATCTTGCTAAGTATGTACCAACATATCTCTTTACTACTGTAAATTATGTAACACTGTAATTCCCTGCAACATTGTAAGCTTTGCATATTCTTTCTGCTGCGCCCGGTTACCCCTGGGTCTGGCGCGCATTACAAATAAATAAACAAACAAACAAACAAACCTATCCTGTTTCTCTGCTCAGCTACATATTGTGCAGTTTTCGATTATGATTATGTCAAAGTTTAGATACTTCTGGCGATATTTGTTAACAGGTCGCCATACACTTCGTACACCATGCTGTTTTATGTGCCTCCGCTGTACTACTGCAAGGTCTCCTTGATTAGACCTACTTGCAGATGCCGGGATCCATCACCGTGCAGATTGTTCAAGATTGCAGTGTTAGCCGAGTACTATTTGGCTCCATTTTGCATATTTGGTTCCTTGGTATCATATTGCATTTCCCCCTCCCTCTCACTTGAAAATTTGGTCTGCCCTGTCGGTTCCTGTACTCTTGTGCTGTGTCATCTATCTCGTCAATAATCTCTGGCCTTATGTATGGACATTTATTTTATACTTAATTAAGCTTGGATATATGTCTAATGAACCCACAGGGATCTGACTGATTCCTATTTACTTGGGCAAAAAGTCGATTTCCAGCCATTGGGCCTCATTATAAGGTTGCCGGGAACTACGGTACCAGTAGGAATGCCGGTACCATAGTTCCCGGACCAGCAAACTACGAGTTCTTCTCACGGGTGCTATTGCGGCTGCGAGGTCTGACCTGGCGGCTGTACCGACACCCGCGAGCAGAGCATGTTGGATGCACTGGCACCGTTGATAACGATGCCAGGGCATCTGGCTTCCCCATTCCCATTGAGCCCGATGGGGCTCAATGGGAATGAGGAAGAATATTTTCCGGCACCCAGGAATGGCCAATTACCGGGTCCAGCAAGGCCGTAATGACTCGGTAATTGCCCATTCCTGCGCGCCGGAAAGAAAATACCAGCGACAGCCATGCCTGTATTACAGGCATGGCTACCGCCAGCCTCGTAATGAGGCCCAATATGTTTAATGGCTGCAGGCAAACATTAAGGGCCTGATTCATGGAAAATGTGCGCAGAAATCCCTCAAGGGCAACGCGCCGAGAAGGACACTGCATGAGACTGCACACAGAATCAATTGTGTTCACTCCACGTATTCCTGGAATTTACTGCACAAAGTAATCTTATTCAGAAATTGCACTCGGAACGTCCCCGACACACCCACACGCAAAGCATGAACAGCCAGAACAGCTACCACTGCGTGCACGACCGAGTGCGTTACACACGCCGTTCAAAAACTGCATGGGTTCCCCGGCAAGCAGGCCTGCATCTTGGGTACCCTGCACAGGGTCCCCGTAACTGTTGCCGGCACCCCGACAACATGCGTATAGAAAATCATAGCTCATCTAATCTTGGAAAATCTGCATGCAAACCCCTGTAACCGTTGCTGCACACCGCCACACTGCATGCACGCACCCCTAGGTTAGATCGGAACCACGGTTGTATACACGCACCCCTAAATCCGAAATGCAAACCCACCTATCTGCTGCAAATCCTAAACGCAAGTGTAGTTACGCCTGCCTTCGGGGGGCATAGTTATCGAGGAATTTGCGTGGCCATTCGTATGCCAAGAGGCTGCACGGGTGTTTCCATGAATAAGTGTCGTTTGGCGCAAATATGGGAGTGCGAGGGGCTGCCTGCGGGCCATCCCCCCTAACGCCCACTTTTTCCCATGTACTTCCCCATTTTCTGAGTTCCCTCCTCTTCCAAACCCTCTGTGCAAGCCACTACCCTGATGGGCGTGGTCTCTCACGCAAGTTGCTCGTTGGCTCACAAAGATGTGCCGAGTCTGCGCATACTCCACGCAAGTCCTGGATAAGTCCTGCGCAGTCGATTCTATGAATCGGCGAACAGGGATTTGTGTGCCAAATGTCGTGCAAATCCCTGATTTTCCATGCAAAAAATTCCATGAATCATGGCCTAAGTGTTTACAATTATACTTTTATCAAAACAGTATTGGTTGACAGGTATTTGCTTTAATCCACGTAGGTTTTAAAATCGTGGCGTCGAGCCAGCTGTAATTTGTAAAACAAAGATTAAAAAGAGGCCTGATTCACAGAATGGTTTCCTATGGGATTGGGCCATTCAATTCCTATAGTTTACTAGCTACTTGTTAATTAAAAGCAGATTTACTCACTGCTTTCAAAATGTCCAGGTGAATTCTCACATATATTTCACATTAAAAAATGCGTATAAAGAACCAATCTTGAAACAGTAAATATAGCAATAGGCCTCATTGGCACGTTTACGATTACCTCCACTTGGTCACGCAGAATAACTGAGATTTGCGGCAGCGGGAATGCAGTGTTAATCCTCATTTTTGAAGTCCATATACTACCTCCTTGGGGATGTACCTAGCCTGGCGAATCCGAAGCAGGAAATCTGAGAATGGTTCCAGGTCAAGTGAAGGATTTGCCTCCAGCTTTAACCTGGAAGTGAACTCTCCACCTCACCTCCAATCCTGGAATTCCGCACTACGTGGTACAGTTGGAGGTAATCCTGTAATCACCCAAAAAAAGTGGAAGCAACAGAATTACTGCCAAAAATGTACTGCATAGGCAAACTTGCAACAAGGCTCAATTTGTAACCCACCCACCCCCATGGTTGTAAATCATGACGTTCATATATGTGCACATGAAATGTATTGAAATCAAACGTTCCTAAAGATGCTAGTACAATCCGACTATTATTAAACATGCATGTGCTTTGTGCGCTCCATCCAAAACTCAGGGATTCTAAACTTGTGAAAGCTTTACTGCGCCAAAACAAAACTCTCAATTAGTAATCTTAAGCGATGCACAATGCAGTAATGTTTTCATATGTTTAGAACATATGAAAACATTACTGCAGAAAAAGAAAAAAACATCATGTCATAAGCATACGTGACGTCCAAATGTCATGCTGTATTTGGCAAATATTACATAAGTATCTCTATTTCAGAAAAATATGAAACAATTTCTATATGCAGTGATTTAGGAATATGTCTGAGAGACAAAAGAGTATTTCAGACTTGACCTGCAACATGTTAAAACACTGCAGAAGGAGCAGAGTAAACCGCCTCACTGAATCACAGCACGTTATTTCAGCAATATATGATGTTTGTGATTCAATGTGCTGGGGGGTTGTCTGCACAAAAGTGGGCTCAGCTAAGCTGACACACTTTCCACGTACACTCTATGGCTAGAAACTGGTATCATAATCATAGGTGGTGCTAGGCTGACTTCAAGCTCAACGTGTGTGTGAAAATATCACTGGACTCAGCATAGCGGATAGAAGTATTCATCTACTGGGCAGGCCCAGAAGACACATCAGCTGCTGAAGTGTGAATTTGCCACATCCCAGGTACAAATGTACAAATGCAGAAACTGTCTTGCACCTTTTCATGCAATCTCTTTAAAAGTCCATTTGTCACTCGGCAAATTGGCTGTTGTCAGACAGATGTGGCACCTCCACCCCTCTCTCTACTCAAAGATAAAGCTGCCGAAAGTATCTAGTTATTTAAGGAAGTCTGATAATGGGGTTTTATTCTATTTCATAAAACCCCATGCTAATTTCGATTGGCTTCTCCTGGGTGCTCTCTTTCTCGCCTGGATGCAGGGTCCTAGAACCCTAAAAATTGGGTGCTAGAAACATCTAAATATAAAGTAAAATTCTGCCAGTAGGAGAATGTTGTGGTGTGGCAATTCTGGATTCAGGAAGAGAAACATACATCGGGTGTTGCCAACCGATAGCCCTGTATTGCACTCTTAGTGGGATAGAATCCCTTAACAATTTGAATAGCAAGTTGTGAGTCGGAATCTCCTAGAAAGTGGGAGACACCCCCTCCATAGTATACAAAAAACTCTTCAGGAGTGAGATAGTTTAGTACTTGTATCACTAGAATAGGCCATGTATTTAAATAAGAAAGATGTGCACCTAGTAAAGTCAGTTCAAGAACCACCGAGAACCTTCAAACTGCAGGAGCATAACATGTTTTTATATAGGCATATGTAAATAAACTCATTACAAAGAATGAAATGATAATAAAAAATAAATCAGTTCAAACCCAAGTCAAAACATACAGTTGGTTTAAGGGTCGAACTCAACATTGACAAATAGCAAATAGCAAATAACTGATAACGTCAAAGAAAACTTCCTTTGATGTAAATGTATAATACAAGTGGTAATTTAGATTCCAAGTTAACATACAGTGTACGTAGACACAAAAAAAATGTGGATGGGTTGTAGCATAACATCCAATGATACACATTCACAGTAATTCACATTCCAAAGTAATGGTAGTGTGTTTTGTCTTAAACACTCCTGGGTGTAATCGAGTGCCAACGCGTTTCGGATTCAGTTGAATCCATCTTCAGGGCAGGAAATGTGTAGTTCCTTCGTGCATAAGTGAGTGTTCCTATAGAAATGTAAGGAAACTGATTAGCTCATGGGGAATTCGAAAAAATGAAGGTTGTCTGTAACATCCAAAGATAGGCACTGACCTTAATGGAGAGAGTTCTAAACCATGTGATATAATCTGTATGGGAAGCAAGAAGTATAGTATCAGCTAGTAAGTTACTAGGTTTGTATTATCCTAGAATTCAAAACTTCTAAGAGGGAAGGAGGAGTAAAAATATGACTCACCGCGTCCAGAGGTAAGTCTAAGGCACCCCGGGTGTGAGTGGATAGACTGACAGCCGCTCGCACAGTACGTGTGCTGTAAAGAATCAAAAAATGTAAGTTTTACTTTTCAGTTGAATTCCGTGACGAGGGAGAATTCGTCTCATGACAGTGTAATTTCAGAGTCATTGTATTAACTGAGTCAGTAGTGTCTCATGGAAAGGGTTGATTATCACACCCGATTATGGCAGCTGGTAAGAACCTATTACAAGAGACATTGGGACTGAGCATGCAGCTCCTGCAGGTCCATTCTTACCTGCATTCACGATGCGGACGCGGTGTATGCGAGATCCGCCAGGTGGGCTGTCGATTCCCAACTGCGAATTGTTGAGAGGTCGTCATGGCAGCCGCGCGCATGCGCGGTCCTGCAGTGGACGCCATGTTGGAGGGGGCATACGGCGGACATAAGGAACAGGATAAAATGGATTACAAAAAGTGTTCTAAGCATACCTAAACTCTAAACTACTAGTTTAGATAGTGTAACTCTTCTAGGTGCAAGCCGAAGCCATATATGACACTATTCACCTCCGATCTATGTGAGACTCGCAACGCGAGTAGGTTGTCATGGTGATAATCGTCAACATGCATGGCGCTGCAGAGTGCAGCGTCTAATCCCAATCAGTCATGTCATGGAAAGAGAAGAGAAATCGACTCAGGTAAGTAAAACCCAGTCAAGCCTTGCAATGGAGGGTATCTGTATAAAGCATCGCCTGCTCCTACGAAGGAGCACCGGTGCAAATGGCATATAACGAAAATGGATTACAGCCCAGGACAAAGGGCCTAGCTAGAGAGAAGGGGTAAATGCATGCTGGGAGTGCATGGTCTAATGAAGTGTAAATGTGTAGGGTGTGTGAGGGGGGGGCACCACCGCAGTTAGAGAACTGCGTGGTGCCCCCCCTCACATACATGGTTTACAATGCTAAACCAGACAGAGGCACAGCGCCAGGAAGTACCGGCGTGTCGGTTGACTGGTTTGCTGAGTATAGTGGTGAGTCATTGATACCTATAATTGACCATCAGCCATAATAGCATATACAAGTGCAGCAACAGTTATAAAATTGTACAGAAAAACACATGGAAATTCTGGATTCACCCATAGTTGTGATTACTCCCATTACTCCCATTGATTCATTAGATAGAGGCAACAGTTGGTGGGGAGGTTTTCGAACTTCTAAACAGATGGCTTTTGCTACAGACCCACCCAGAACCTCCTTTGTGCTGCCTGGAGTGACACTTTCACACCCTAACAGCTGATGAGGTCAGTTTCTAAATGTCATGCTGAAACTATAAACAAACTAATGGAGCCTCCTCTATAGGGGTTGCTAATGTAATAGCATGATACGTATTGGCAGAAGGTGTTTAGTTCTCCAGGAGGCTGCCAGGGAGCTTTGACTAAGGCAAGGTTGTTTCCACGATTAGGATAACTCCATTGATATGATATGATATGATATTGCATTTGTAACGCGCCTATACACAAGTGTTTCAAGGCGCGACGAGGCAAGGGGGGGAAACAAAGGGAGACAGACAACGATCCTACTAGGCCAGGTGTCATTCAGATCGCGCAAGTGCAAGGGTAGAGGGGAAAGGGAGAAGTGCAAAAGGGAGAGGGGAAAGTGCATTACAGGGTCAATAGCATACAGGAAATAACAAGGGCCAACTAGTGGCTGTGCAAGTAAGTGCAGATAAGTGCTGGGAAGGGGGGGCTGTGGGATACGGACACAGTCCCGTAGTGCAGGGGGTGCCAGGGAGGCAGTGCAGGGGAGAGTGGCTGGGCCAAGGACCGAGAACGGCGAGTGGCCCAGTTGCAGATTCAGTGCAGTTTCAGTGATTTTAGCAGGGGAGAGGGGGAGAGAAAGCAGAGGCAAAGAGGAAGGTTTTGAGGTGCTTCCGGAACCGGAGATGGTTCTCCTCAAGTTTCAGGGAGGCAGGAAGGCTGTTCCAGAGGGAGGCCCCTGCAGCGGAGAGAGATCTGCCACCAACTCGTTGTTTGGAGAAGCGGCTGACCCTGAGGGAGTTGGAGGCGGATTAGCGAAGAGCTCGAGAAGGAAGATATTTAGGAAGAGAGAGTTGAAGGTATTTTGGCCCAAGGCCCCAGAAGGCCTTGTGGACAATGCAGAGGGTTTTGAACTTGATCCTCGCAGTCACTGGGAGCCAGTGTAGTGATTTCAGTCCTGAAGAGATACGGTCCCTGGGCTTGAGGCCAAGGACAAGTCTCGCAGTCCTGTTCTGGATGAGTTGCAAAGGGTGGAGAGTAGAGGCAGGCAGATTTAGATAGAGGATGTTACAGTAGTCCAGCTTCGAGAGAACCAGGGCTCTAGAGACAGTGAGCTTCTGGGGGAAGGAGAGGAAAGGAAGGATACCTCTGAGGAGGTGTATCTGGTAGTGTGACTTCTTAGAGACGTCAGATATGTGAGGAGGGAAGGAGAGTGTGGAGTCGAAGATGACCCCGAGGTTTTTTGCCTTGCAGGTAGGAGCAGGAAGAGGGCCAAGAGAGGCCGGCCAGAGAGCTGCAGGGAAGGAGGGAGTGGGTGTGCCGATGAGTAGAATCTCAGTCTTACTGGCATCAAGGCAGAGGTCATTGGCGGCACACCAGTCCTGGATAGCAGAAAGACAGTCAGAGATGAGGGAAGGAGAAGAGGAGGCCGAGAGTAGCCTGAAAATGAGCTGGGTATCATCCGCATAGCACTGAAAGTAGGGGCAGAGAGCGGCGATGCGGTGGGCGAGGAGTGCCAGATACTGGTTGAAGAGCCAGGGGGAGAGGTTAGAACCCTGGGGGACACCACAAGTAGAGAAAAAGATACTTCATTGATACTTCTTCTAACCAAACAGGACTCCCCTGACAGCTGAGGCATCTGTGAAGTGCAGTAAATGTGAATGGTCACTTATATAGGAAGTCTACCTATTGGATTCTGGCAGATTGATTTCAAGGCACCAACCTCCTGATAGTTTTTTGCTATTAATGGAGTGGGAACCGGCCACTCTGTTGATTCTTGTTGGAGTTCAGGACAGTTCAAAGCCCCATTGTTCAGGGTAGAGAAATAGACTCTTTTTTTCAATCTCTGTGGGGGATAGAAGGAACACCGGCTGGAAGAACTATAAGGGTACCTGCTCTCAAGACACCCCAGTACCAAAAGTGGAGACATGGTACCTCTGATCCTAGTTTTGCTCAGCATTTCAAAAAAGATATTTAATTAAATTGTGAGCCTTTGAACTGCAATTGAACCTGTAATTTAGAAGCTGTCTCCTCATGCACCTGCTCACCTTCTGTGGACATGGCCCAGCAATGTCTCATCACGCCTTCCCATCCCAACTGCCACGATGCCTGGTGTGAAGCTCTGATCTGTCCATCAAGCTACTTTGGGACAATTTGCTGTATCAATGCGTCTGAACCAAACCACCTGCTTCCTCTTTTGTAAGACACCCAGTGAAACTCTTGGGCTGTGATGACTTTGACAATTGTCTGCAGTTTGGTTTGGGGCTTCCTCAGTGCTCTCCTCCCTGCTGCTGACCATCATCGCATCAGTCAAAAGACACTCCGGCAGGATATCCATCACTGAGCCCCTAGCACATAACATGGCATGACTCCCGGCTGCATCTTTGCCTTCATTGCACCCCGCTTTCGTTTTGTAGAAAGTCTATTTTGGTGTGAGGGTCTGAATCCCAATCTCCATCCCCATCGGGGCCACCAAGAGGTGTCCAACTGGGGCCATGACCACCCTTATAAAAACACTGCCCCCCCTTCGGCACTGCCTGCCTCTTATGCATGCCACTTCGTGTGCCACCACAAGTGACCTCATCAGGCCACCCATATGAAAAATGTCT